>NW_017729033.1:79915526-79947682 GCF_001723915.1 Gavialis gangeticus | reverse complement strand
GCTATGGAGGGGGCTGCAGCCACCCCAAATTTTGCCGTAGCTCCCTCCCAGTGCTGCTGACGCATGCCTGGCATAGCCTTGGCTCTTCCCGACTTAAGCCCCACCTCCTCCCACATGCTGGGAGGAGCCGGGACTGCACTGGGCATGCAGCAGCATTGGGAGAGAGCTACGGTGAAATATGGAGTGGCTGCAGCCCCCTCTGTAGCCCCTACCCCTAGCCCAGTCTCCAGTGAGAAGAGTACAGTTCACCCCTGGCTCCAGCCCTCAGCTGCAGCCCGCCTACCCCGCCTCGCACAGATCTGGGGACACATCCTCCTGGGGTGCCCACAGCAGTGGGATCCACCCCCCCAAACAAGCCGGATCTCCATCCCAGCCCCACCCTGCCCTGGCCGGGCAGTATCTGCCCCATCTCCTCCCTCATGGCGGGGAGGGGTTGATCTGCCCTTTCTATTTCCTTCCCCACCCCACTCCACTTGCACTACAATGGACTTACCAGCTGGAGGCAGCTCTCCACACTGCCAGCTCTGCTCCTCACTGCCTGAGTGCTGTGGCTGTGCTCCTGCACGGGCATTTATCAGTCAAATTATCGACCGCATCAGGCTGATTTCCAGTACAGCCAATTTTGTTTATATTGGTACTGATCCACTATCAGACCAATGTATCGGTGCACCTCTAAAGATTTTGGTTGCTGCTGCTGAAGCAACAGTCGAGCTCTGCCCCACACCCCAAGGTAAATAAACTAAGACAAAATTAAAATACCCCTAGCCCTGTGTCTGTGACCCTGTGGATGATGGGAATGGCAAGAGTGATGAGCTAAAGCTTGAGTAAGACCAAGTTAATTGTGCAAAGAAATCATACCCTTAGGGCTTTGTTACATTTTACGCTGTAAGCTGCACAAATGTTGATCAGCAGTCATGCCAACTGTCGCAAAAAGATAGGAATTCTGAGTCTTGCCAAGTCAAAATAACCAACTAACGATTTCCCAATCAAACCCTCAAATATCCAGATTTTCCCAGCCAGTAAGTTTGTGGCAGGAAGGGATGGGGGAGAGGGAAAGGGTGGGGGGGGGATTGAGACCCCCACGATGAGGGAGAGGGTGAGGCAGGGGCCAGGGTGAATGGGGCCCCAGGGCCAGGGCTGGGGCAGGTCATCCAGAAGTGTGGTGGAGGGGGCCAGAGGTGGGCTGCGGGCTTCCTGCCACCAGGCGGCAATGGCATCCTGTGGCTAAGCTTCTGGGGCAAAGACAGCAGGGTGCATAGCCCCAAGCCTGCACAGCCCCGAGCCCGCAATGGGCAGCCTGCCTCTGCCGCATAGCCTGCCTCTGCCCTATGTGTATACCCCCCATGCCTCTGCTGGGGCCTTCCCCGGTGTGTGCAGCTGCAGGGAGGAAGTCCCACTCTGGCCCCAGGGCCCCATTCACCCCAGCCCCTGCTTCTGCCATGCTACCTCCCTCACTGTGGGGGCCTTATTCTCTTCCCTACCCTTCTCCCTCTCCCCACACCTCTTCCCCCTCCACCAACCAGCTGGGTGCTGTGTATCTGTCTCTGTTTGTCTGTATCTCACTCCCAAGTCACACACACCCCCAGCCCTGCTGCTGCCTCTCACTCCTGACCCAGAGTACCCCGCATTCTGCTAAGGTATATGGGGAACCACCTTCCCCAGGCTCCAAACCCCATTCACATGCCCACAGCCCCCCACACATTCACAAATAACTGCCCCCCCCAACATACCCACTTCAAAAATAGCATCTCATGATTTACATGCCAATCACTTGCTGTTTTTAAGAGTTTGTCTCATGATTTTTGGCATGGTGGGGTTGGCAGTACTGGATCAGTGTTCATGCTAGCTTGGAGTTTGGAGCAGTCACACCCGTAGTTTAGAAACCTTCTCTGACTGTCCCCAACCTGCACAGCTGTAACTTGCCACCAGAGGCCTGGTGAGCAGGGGCAAGCCTAGGAGCTGTAGCTCTGAGTTGCCACTAGAGAGCCATCAGGCTTCTAGCCCTGCTCTGTGGGATACTGGAGGACTTCAACCTGGGTAGCACATCTGTGGGGAGTGGCTACACCTTAATGGAACAGGAGCTGGGTGGTGTGGATCAGAAATAATCCTGCTCCAGAACAGTATAACTTTGAGCCACACTGCAAGTGCTTAAAACCATTATAAGGTGTTAATGTGTGGACAATCCAGGGGTTAAAACTCCAGGAACCGCCCCAAATTACCATGTAACAAAGTTGCTGGGTCATGCTCTTGCTGTTGGCCTCACACAAATGCAAGGATTTGCATACATAAATATATGGTGGATTTCTAGGTTGGCATAGGGTGTGCAGCTGTGCTATTCATTGGATGATCTGACATGTATGTATTCTGGCAGGGGGTGACTTGGATGACTATCCTCATCTAACTTCCAAGTCAGTGGCATTTAAGATGGATTTACATTGCATTTCATCACGACTAATAAAGATTGGATAGCAAATGTGCTTGTAGCTACATATTAGTAGGGTTGAACCTAAGCAAAGGTGAAACTAGGTCTTTGTAACTACATAACTTCAGCTGCTAGCCAGAAGAAAATCTGGCTCCCTCCCTACTTGTGCAATGCATCACCCTGTGCCTGGTAGTAGTAACAAATAATGCAGCGTTGCTTGTTTTTGTTGTTTTTTTTTCTGAATGGTGAGAAACATTCATAGCTATCCCTGTGGGGAGAGGGGGCGTGAATCGGGCAACTACCCCGGGCCTCACACTTTTTGGAGGGCCATGCGGACAGTGGCGTACAGACCCTGCAGACAATGCCATTGGCACGTGCCAAGGGCGCCACTACTCTGCATGGTCATGGTGCACTGCTGACTTCACGCTCTGGCTGCTCGCCACCCCTCCCCACCCTGCACAAGCCCCGTACAGGCTGATGTGCCCCAGGCCCCACACACCCCTAGTCAGCTCTGGAAATGTTAGTGGGGTTACTGCTGCATAGCACAGTGCTGCACATACAATTCCTTATAACTGGCAAAGCAGGGAAACTTTTATAGAATATAAAACTTTTTTACATAACACAGAAAATGCTGAACATAATAGCAATTGATCTGGCAGCTTTTAATATGATTTCGTTAGAGTATTATTCCATACTTTGTAATACAAAGAAATAGCTAGGAAAATAAAATGGGGAAAGGGGATTTAGATAGCTTGACGTTCTACCATATAACAAACATTTTCCTTAAAACATGGACAAACATCATCACATTCACTTGTGTTTGGTCCCAGCTATTGACTTCTTTCTGTGGCCAGATCAGGCAAATATTGTCACTTCTTTCTGCACCCAAATATACTGTCAGGTGTGTGTGGTTTCTACGTAAATACTCCTGGAGATTAACACTCCAGATGACTGTAACTGTCAGTTTGGACAAAACTCACTTATTTTCTTGGTTTTCTGACAGTGCCTTGCATATAGCCAAGTTCACTATCCCCTTTTCTTCCAATGCTTTATGTTGATTAGTCTACAAAGAAATAGAAAGGTGGAAGTAGTGAGACTATAGTGATTAGAAAGGAAATAGTTGGCAACATAGAAACATGCATTTTTAAAAATCAGGTATTCATTTACATTAGGTTCAATTTGCTAGAGATAATGTTATTCTTAACTAGCCTATATGTGACTTTAACTACCGTCTTAACCTTTGAGCTGTCTTTTAATCAACAAAAGGATTCTGAAATATCAAACACCAGTGCATTGGTCTTGTTTGGGGTTTTTTGAGGAAGATGACTAACTGAATTCCTCATGAACCCAAGTGACTACTGTGAAGGACAGAGATACATATGCATCCATAGTACGAGTTGTAAACTAACTCCCCTTTCAGGGGCTGTCTTGTCCCTCTAGTAGTGGGTGTGGAGGACCAAGTGTGCCTACATACATTTAGGAGCCACATTCTAACTCATGGTGCTTTCGTCTCTATAAGTTGGAAACTGTCTAATACTGAAATCGGGGCCCATTTGGAACATCACCTTGTATATCACACCTATTTTGTATGTACATGGTGTGAGCAGGGTGCAGAACAGTTGGGCTGAGAGAGAGAAATCATGGAAGAAAAGGGCAGGGACTGAGCCAGCAGTATAGAACAGACAGCGAGCAGAGGGTCTGGGCAGTTTCCCATATGAGAGAGAGAAACTGTTTAGGATGTAACTCTTCTTGTGTCCCCTGGACAGCATGGTTTCACTGTGAATAAGTGTTCACAGGTCAAGTCTCCAAGGAGGTCTGCTCACTCTGCCTGAATATGTCCTAACTTCTGCAGAGCTTCCCTTTTCTTATCGCACTTTCCTGCAGATTACCTTGAGGAGGGGATTCATTTTCAAGTTCTGACACTGTCTACACAAACTTTCACACAAAGTTCTAATCCGCAAAGGGAGCTTACAAAACACTTTCTGTAGACAAGCCTATGAACTTCACTTCATAAATCTGCTGGATACAAAAAATCATGGACTCAATATAGACATTGATTTTATGACGCATTATAACCTGTCTGACATCTGATTCACCAGGCCTGACCTGACCTTTTACATTCTTATTTTCCCCCAGCTTTTCTCCCCTCCCCTACTTGTCTGCCCTTTGTCTCCCTGATTTCCTACTATTTCCTTCTTCATTGAGATCCTCTTTCTTACCTTATTACCACCAGAGTGTTTCCCATTGGCCTTTTTCCCCCCTGCCTTCCTCCTCTTCCCTCCCCTGCTTTACCTTTTTGTTTTTCCTTTTTTACCCATTTATATTTTTACTACATTCTCACACTTTGAGCTTCTCTCATTTCTGTTTTCCTGATCTCCAACTATTTCCTTTTTCACTGGCAGCCTCTTTTCTACCTTGTATTCTATCACTGTAATGTCTCCCTTCAGCCTTTTTTCCCTGCTTTCTTCCCCCTCCCCTCTCTGTTTTATCCCTCTGCTTTACCTTTTGTCTTTCTAATTTCAGTGTATTCACATTCTCACTGACATCTTGCCACACTTTTAGCTTCTTGCATTTCTCAGAGCCTCCAGAACAGCAGAGACTTCCTATGCCTGAAGAAGAATGACTGCGCCTGAAAGCTTGTCAAGAACGCCCAAAAGCTTGTCAAGAACCTTTTTCCAACTACTCAGTTGGTCTAATAAAAGATACCACAACTACTCAAAGAACCTTGCCTGCCTATGTCCTTAGACCAACACAGCTACAACCAAAACCTCACCTACACAAACTTTAGTAACTTTTGCTACGGACATGCCAAACTTATGCTAAATCTTTGTCAGTTTGCCTAAACAGTTAGTTGATCATTGAAAATATAAAAGTAGTCTGGCTAAACATAGGCAGACAAGGTTATTTGGGTGAATCTGGTATCTTTTATCAGACCAACTTAAATAGTCGGCAAAAATTTTTAACAATCTTTTGGGTATAAAAACCCTTCATCAGGCTGAGGTAGTCTCTGCAGTTGGTGTGTGCTCTTCCTGGATGGAATGAATAGTAAAGAAGCCAGAGGCTGGGCTGATATGCATGCAACACAGGGAGTCAATGAAGATGTAAATTGAGGGGTCAGTGGGTGAGAGACAGGCTGGTGGGGAGAGAGAAACATACACTTATGTATGTGTGTCTGTCTAAACATATACTTAAAATTCTGAGCTAAAAATGTTTTGTTACTTAGTCCTTTTCTTTTCTTTTGCTTAACTAAGAGATGAATGCAATTTCTTCTAAACAGTGCTGGGGACCAAAACTTTGGATTGCTCTAAAATGTTTGATATATTTAATTGTCTGTTTAGGCACAAAGCATTTCTAATTTTTTGGCAAATAGATCTATTCTGGAAAGTGGTATTCATAAATAGCAAAGCACAAATTAAGAGGCGTTCAGACAGTTGCGTGTATCTTCATTTGAAGTCATTCTTTCTAGTTTTATGTTTTACAACAATAACAGTGAAGTTTCACTAGATAGTTTGCCTTTTCTTCTGTATTCTTTTGCTTGTTCATGCAGCTTCTGATCCTATATCCTACTTGGTAATGTGATGTCTCCTCACAATTAGCTTCTTCATTTTGATAAATGATCTCCTAAATTGGAATGCTTAACTTTATCTTTTTTTAATTATGCAGAATTGCACAGCATTATATTCAGGTAGACACATTTGTTTCTTTCATGAATCAGTATAGCTGTATAATCTCTTCTAGATTTGTTTATAAAGCAAACCAAAATTAAACCCTCAATGGTACTATAATGCAAAGGGTACCATTTAGCTTTTAGATTCCCATCTCCCATTGTGTCTGATGGCATGGGATAACTTGTGACTCTTTGACCATTGTGCATGGCACTTTCTGCTTAAATGTTTGAATCTAGGAAATGAGGAGTTTGTGCAAGAAGATTAGTCTGGGCTGTTGAATAAGAACAGGTGACTGTCAGGTTTTTTTGGTAACCAGAATGTGTTGGATGTCCCCCTCAAGGATATGTTGTTGATCTGACTTAATGGTATATGAAAACTGGCTGCCTTACTGTTAATGTCACTGAATAAGTAGTGTTGTGGTGCACTTCATTGCTATACATAGATGATGTGTAGAGGGGGCACATGCCCCCCCTGAGGCTGGCCCTTGCTGGCCAGTAAATGCGGGCACCAAGAGAAGCGCCAGCTGGTGCCCCCCCTGAGACTGGCACCAGCCAGGGAGTGAGCGTGCAGAGGGAAGTGTCAGTGGCACTTCCGGTTTTGCCGCTGGCACTTCCAGGGTCAGCAACCAGTCCCCCATGCTTCATTAGCTATATGCACTCTTGCAGAGTGTCATGGATAGGCGCTGAGCAATAAATATCCAGAGAGGAAGGCTGGCAACTCAGTCCATAGTTTCTGCTGTGCACTGTGCTTATAAGCCAAGGAAGGTGAAGAAACCAGCTTTAAATTGCTAAAAAAAAGCATAAGGTCAGGAATATGGAGACTTCAGTTCCTTTCCTATCTCTGATATTGACCGAGAGCTTTCTCCCTGCTACAGAAATTTCAACTGAACGTGGTACAGTCTTGGACTATGCTTACAATTAGTTACACTTTCTAGAACGGTGCTGAATGTAATCTGGTAGCAAGCGTGAAATGAACTAAATTGCGCAGGTCATAGTTTTCTATTCATCACGTTGTGTTTTAAGCTGTAGCTAGCATACTTTAGCTGTATTCTCAGCAGTGGATAACATTTGTAATATGCAGCTGACTTTGACTTCGGGCAAGCTTGTTTGCGACTGTTTTACCCCATCTGTGAAACGAAGCTAATGGCCAACACAGGTACTTTGCAAAGGTTTAGTTTTGCTTATTGATTTTGAAATAAGATCTGAACAAAGTACTTTACATATGTGGAGCACTGTCATATTCTTCTATTCAATATGAGCAACACAGCTAAAACAATAAGATTAAGGTTGTCCACTATGACTCTTTATCCTTCAGCCCGGGCTTTTGATTTTCTTTTTTTGAATTTCTCTTGACCTACCGGAGAATTCATGTCCCCATCTCTCCCCGGTTTGGTCAGTTGATCAAGTGATAATCTTTTATTTTTATAATTACAAAGTCAGTCAATGGAGGAAGATCCACTAAAACTATTGAATGATGCCTTTTTTATAAAAAAAAATAAAAAATCAGTTAACCAAGAAGATGTTAAAAGAACTAGCATTCTCAAACAGTTCTGTTTTACTCTTCACAGTATAGAGAAGACTGCAGGAATAAAACGTATCCTCCTTCAGGGCCTACGTAAGTATCTTTAAATGATTGATAAACATTACAGCAAGAAGAGTGAATAAAAAAATAAGTTTGTTTCTTATCGGATCCTATTAAAAGTAATTAATTAAACATCTATTGGATACTCTTAGACGTTGTACTGTAGAAATTTTATAAACCTTTTTTAATGTAAACTTGTTTCAGGTACAAAGGGAATGTTCCTACATACATCATAAATCTTGATTTACCTCCCTACAAACGATGGGTTAATGTGATGAATGACAAAAAAACAGAGGTATGAAATTAAGTGTTTTGCTCTAAATTGTTTTCATTGTGGCTTGTTTACAACATTCTGTTGTTCAGAACCACAGATAAAAGTTCCTTAAAACTGTTATCCAGTTAAATATTTCACACTTCAGTCTTGTATACAACTGTGATGACTCCATTATAATGAAGGTTTTAGAGTAAAATAAAATCACTGTGCAGAGAATTGTTTAATCCATGTGTTACAAAGCAAGATCTGCTGGTAACAAATGGATAGAATGTTTTGGTATGTAATTTCCTCAAGTGATTGGTCAACTTTCTCTTTGTTTAAAAATTTCCTCTCAAATTAAAATAAATGTTTGAAAGAAGAGGAGTGATATGCAAGATGGCCTTTGTGCAGTACATGGCAGTGACTGTGTAAACTCCCCAAACATCCTACTCAACATGCCTGCCTCCTAGTCTGAAATAACTGACTGGTGATGAAAGAGTATCTAATTTTTTTGTACCCATTCCCTTAGCTGGCTTTTCTAATATAATAGATGAGGGAAGTCTGGCATTTATAATGGTGGTTTTGTGATGTAGATGTTTCCCTGTTGTAAATTAAAGAGAAATTACCAGCGTGTAGCAGCCAACAGAATTTTTTGTGTAAAGGTATATTTCAAATATTACAAGAGATGCAGGCTTTGTTCATAAAAAATTGTGATTTAAGAATTTGGGTAATCCACTGAGTCTCAGGAAAACTACTTGTATAACTAGATATTCTTAAGACACTGTGACAGGCATTTTTTTTTCTTACCAGTAACACCTGCTTTCTTGTTCTCTTAAACATATATTTTTCAGCAAAATGTCACACTGAAAATAATGTACAAATTTTTTGTTATCATTCTAGTAATTCTTGTGTTTTAAGATATTTTATTATAACATTCCTCTCTTTCTTTCTAGTTGAAGAAGGTAATGCAGAACATTAAAATCTTAGTAAATGAATTCTTCCCTGGTAGCAAACTTGCTGACTTAGTGGAAGTTAAAATGGTAAGTATTCTCAGCTTCCATTCTTTGCAACAAACTACATGCTCCCATCTCCAGAAGGTTGTCTTAATTTGACAGGCTAAGCATTCTCATGTAATTAAAATTCTTTCAAAATGTAATGCCTCAGTTAGTAACATACTAAGCTGAATCCATCAAAACTGGACTACGGATAGTTACTACAGATAGAGCATGTCTACATGTGTCACTGTGGTGACATTGTTACAGCACCATAATTTAGTACTTCCTTTTGGAAATACTAAAAGATGGCGCAGTAATACCTCATACTGTGCCATGTGCACTGTTAGTTTGGGGCACCGTTGCCATAGTGATGCACTATAACAGAGGAGTGCATTGCTGTGGCATCACAGTTTGTGACTGCCAACACTATGTCGCCTTAATGCGTTGCTACAGCAACATAGCATCATGTGTAGATGCATCCGTAATTATTTAAGGATCCTGTTGAACTCATTTTTTAACTGCACTATCTTGAGGTAATGACAAATATAATAAATAAATATCTGAACACAGCTCTAGTTGTGACTGGGACTTTTTGCTAATTCATATTACATGGTAGTGGATGGGTCCTTCTTGGTAGTGGATGGGTCCTTCTCGACCTGGAAGGACGTGGGAAGTGGGGTCCCACAGGGCTCGGTCCTTGGGCCTGCACTGTTCAATATCTTCATCAGTGATTTGGACGAAGGGGTGCAAAGCACCCTGTTCAAGTTTGCTGATGACACTAAGATGTGGGGGGATGTGGGCACAATAGAGGGGAGCAACAGGCTACAGTTGGACCTAGATAGGTTACAAGGATGGGCGGAGGAGAACAGGATGGGGTTTAACACGGACAAGTGTAAGGTGATGCACCTGGGGAGGAACAATCGGCACCATACATACAGGCTGGGGAACTCCCCTCTTGTCAGCACGGAGGTGGAAAAGGATCTGGGAGTCATTATTGACTCCAAGATGAACATGAGTCGGCAATGTGGGGAGGCAGCTAGGAAGGCCAACTGCACCTTGTCGTGCATCCACAGATGCATCTCGAGCAGGTCCAAGGAGGTGATCCTCCCCCTCTATGCGGCACTGGTCAGGCCGCAGCTGGAGTACTGCGTCCAGTTCTGGGCGCCGCACTTTAAGAGGGATGTGGACAGCATCGAGAGGGTCCAGAGGAGGGCCACTCGTATGATCAAGGGACAGCAGGGTAGGTCCTATGAGGAAAGGTTGCGGGACCTGAACCTGTTCAGCCTTCAAAAGAGAAGGCTGAGGGGGGATCTTGTGGCCTGTTATAAACTGGTTAGGGGGGATCAGCAGGCGCTGGGGGAGTCCCTGTTCCCCCGAGCGCCGCAAGGAGTGACCAGGAACAATGGTCACAAGCTGGCGGAGGGAAGGTTTAAGTTGGACATCAGGAGGCGCTACTTCACGGTCAGGGCGGCTAGGGTCTGGAACCAGCTTCCAAGTGAGGTGGTGCAGGCTCCCACCCTGGGGGTTTTTAAGAGGAGGTTGGATGACCACCTTACTGGGGTCATTTGACCCCAGTGCTCTTTCCTGCCATGGCAGGGGGTCAGACTAGATGATCTGCTCAGGTCCCTTTCGACCCTAGAAACTATGAAACTATATTCTCTATTCTGTATGAATTTAACAACAAAAATGTATTTTTTCCTTTTAATTTCCTGCTTGGATCTGAACTATTTGTAACTGCACAAATGAAGCAGAATTGCATTGAATAAGTTCTGAACGTCAGCAGTAATCTTTGTAGTTAAAAATTTAAAAGATTGTGCTATTCAGCTTTGCAAGGGGTAAAATAGATGCTGTGGTAGTTGGGAGACTTCTGATCTTGACTGTGAAAGACATAAATGTGTACATTGCAATTTCCATATTCTAAGTCCTTTTTAGAGACCTTCCCAGTAGTAGACTGACTACAACTATAGACATATCTAGATATCAATATCTTGAGACAAAAAAAAATCTATATATCTTGATAATTTTGAATTAGTTAAAACAATCAGGGATTGTAAAATGCTTTTTTATTGAGGTGGGGGGTGTTAATAATTTGCTCTTGGATGGTAGACATTCTTGAAACAAGACTTCAGCTGGCTGAGCCAGAGGAGAGGGTAGAAAGGACTGGAGCAGGGAGTGAATGTGTGTTTGTAGATGCAGGACTTCGTGCTCCACAGGTCCTGTAGGTAAGAAACCAAATACACCCCCTACGCTATTTATAGCAGCCTTACATCTGGATTACTGCAGGGGTGGGCAAAATACAGCCCATTGCATCCTGCCCACGGGGCCCCTAAAAAATTTAGAAAATTAACATATATTTGTTCCTGGCTGCCTGTCAAAGATGACAGGAGCCAGGGGCAGTAGGACTTGGGGGGAGCAGGCAGCAGAATGCAGCAGTCAAGCCCTGTCCCATCTCCTGCCTTCCTGCCCCTGGCACTGCTCCAGCACCATGAGTCTCCCAGCTGCATCACCGGACCGGGGAGCACAGGCCTGCACCAGTACCTTGGGGGGGAGGTGTTCATGGAGCACACCCCATCATACACATGCACCTACACCCCTGCACTGCCATACACACAGACCCCCACAGTCCACATATCCACCCACACCCTTCCCCATACCCCACATACCCACACATCCACAGCCCTCCACAAACCTATACCCCCCCCAACAATGTACAAGAGGAAGACTTCATTTTAAGCTATTATATACAATCACCTTTATGTACACTACACAAACACATGTAAATCAGGGCAAAAATATTTTTTGAAGTCACATTAATATTATAGATGCTCTCTTTTTAGAATATAATTTGGTATTTTTCTGGTTCTGAGACGGCAAAACCCTGTGCTGAGAGGAGTACTTCCAGGGGCAAGGAGAGGGACTTCCTGTGGCAAAGGTCAGGAGTTAGGGGACAGGACTTCTAGTCACAAGATGGTGACCAGGGGGCAGGGCTCCTATCAAGGGGCTGGGCTACCCATGCAGCCCTCAACGGCTTGCCAAAATTTGGTAAGGAGCCTTCCACCCAAAGTAATTGCCTACCCCTGCTGTACTGGCTCTATGTAAGATAAGAGTTCTCTGAACAGTGCTAGTCTGAATAGTACCCTGGGTTTGAGTTGTGGTTTTTCACTCGTGTTCAGTTTTTTTCAGGCAGTGTTGTAGTGTGGAAGTGCTTCATTGTGCAAATGTAAAGATTTTGATAAAATTAACTTTGCTTTCAAGCACTTGCTTCTTGTCTTTCAAGTCTGTCTACAGCTCCCCCCCATATACTTGCACATGTGTCTAAGCATCCAGTTTCATGGTGTTTTAATATACAAAGAGGTGCTAAAGGTAGAGCCTCTGTTTGGAGACCAATCTAGCTTTTATTTGTGTTATAGCTTAAAGTTTTTCTTTCAGGTTCACTTGCTTTCCAGTCTTCCCCATCCTTTCAGGGAAGAGATCGAAGGGATTGCAAATACTTCTGGAGCTTCATTGGGTAAGTATTTTCAACATGTCAAAGCCATAATGCCCACATCACTAATTCTTCCTTCTCTAAAATTGGAGTGTATTATCGGATGATATGTGACAGCTGTGTTCAACCTTAACTTAATCAGTGACCTGATTATACACTAACTGGTTACCTATGAGACAGTTTGATGCTTTTAAATGTTTGAAGTAAGAATGAAAGTAAAGGATGTAAGCCCTTCATCAAGCTGTGCCCTATCCCCAGTAGCTTTGTAAAGTAGTTTCCTTTCTGAGAGAGGCAAAAGCTCTTGCCCAATTGTTGTCAGAAGTCTGATCCATCCTTTGGATCATGCACATTCTCTTTGGCTTTCTTTTTCTCTCTGTACCAGCTCCCAAGAAGCAAAGAGGGACAAGGCTTGGTACTATGTTATGCTTTTTTTTTTCTTCCCCATAAAGGAATTCAGTGCCCCCTCTCTGGTTACTCTTATTTCCACCCCCAAAGTCTGGGTAGAATAGGAGACCAACTGATGTGTTCTCCTCAGCAGTCTGTATGGCACGGGAAACCAGGAGCAGTACATAACATATTTCCCAGCATCTCTGGGTTGAGAGCACTAGTACATTATACCATCTAGCCCTCGTAAAAGTTCCTGTGACAATCTCCTCCCCTTAGTCACAGCTGTCTCCCTCATCCGGGGACCTCTGTGCCCCCTCTCTTCAGGGAGCCCCATTTCTAGCCACACACTGTCTAATGATCACTCGCTCCAGAACTTCCTTTCTCTTCCTCTCACACGTCCTACCTCCTGGGAATCCTCCTGGGAATCCTCTGGAGGTGTTTCTGTGTATGGATCTGAGATGCAGCTCATTGCTAATTATGAAATAACATACTTTATAAAGCTGATTGCTGAAGGAGGACACTGTTTTAGTGTCTGGATGGTAATACCTCAAGAGAATCAAATAGAAATTCTAGAGAAATGGGCTGGCAAACACTTTCTTCACTAGACCTCATTTCATAGCTATTTTATCTTATTGGCAGTCTGGCGGGCTGTAAGCTAATACCCTTATCTTTCATTTTCTAGGGGATGTTGTTCTGTTTAACGTCTTCTATGAGATTTTTACAGTATGCACTTCCATAGTTGCAGAAGACCAAACAGGTAAAATCTGTTTTTAGCTGTTGCTTTTCTGATGCTTCTGGGACCAGTGATCTAGCTTGGTCCCATGTAAATGACTTCTGATTTGATAGAACTCTGTTAGGAAAGTTGCCATTGCTATTGCACTTGGTGGAAGGTACTTGGTACTTCACTTTTATTAACTATAAAATTAGTTAATTTTTACTCAACTGGTCTGAATCCTCCACCATTTAAATAATTATTTTCTGGCTGCAGTTGCAGTGTTCTGTTACCTGAGAGGAGGCAGATGTGGATTTTGTTGTCCTGGCATATTTTCTCCCTTTTCTCAATGCTGCTGGCATTGAGAAAAGCTGCCTCAGAATAAGTGTTTCATATTTCAGCCAAAAGGCTGATAACCTTAAGGAACAGTATAAATTTGGGGAGAAGAACAAATGGCATGAGGTTTATAAGTGCTCTTTTTTTCCTGGAGATGGCATGGAAAATTTGGATGCTGCATGGTCTCTCTTTCCCATAAACTTCTATAGTCCTTTAAGTGAATGAGGCACTATATGTTAGCAAAAATTATCATTTAGTTAAATTCCCACGTAGGACTGGATTTAGCAAGTAAATTGGGATCTTTCTGTGTTGGTTATTCTATACACTTATGTGTCGCGCATGCGCGCGCACACATGTCACACACACACACACACACACACACACACACACACACACACACACACACACACACACATATTGTGTGTGTGTGCACTGTAATTTCTTGGAAACTTAAAACTGGTTACAACTGTTCCACTATATTTGACTTAGGCAGTTATCATAGGATTCAGTATAAAGACTACTATATAGATACAGATACAGTCTTTATACTGAATCCTTTGATAACTGCCTAAGTCAAATATAGTAGAACAGTTGAAACCAGTTTTAAGTTTCCAAGAAATTACAGCATTTTTAATTCACTCAGCGGTCAGTCAGGTTGTCAGTGCAATTTTAGGAGGGTGTGTGGGCCTGCTTAAATGTTAACAACAAGTGTGTATGGACAGCAGCCTGGTCCCCAGGACATATGCCTATCTTCCCAGTAACTTACTGGGAAATTGTCCTTCATAGGGTATGTGGAATCTTTTTTTCTAATTGAGATCTTATTGCGAAGTTGACAACCCTTGTACTGTCATTTTTCAGGGATGAGAAATCTTTTGAAGTTAGAAAAGATTAAAATACGAAAAAGACCAACTTGAAATGTTCATTTCAAATACTATCCTGGCAGTCTTATTTTATTAGGTCCAAACCAAAACGGTTTCTCTTGGCATCCATGTTCACATGCAACATGCCAATAGGTTTGCATCAAATCCCTGTTCAGCTTTCCTGACTTAGAGCCCTAACTATCTCCGTCTTTGTTTTTTTTCCGTAATCCAGGAAAGCTGTATCACGCTAGAAATTTAGATTTTGGACTATTTCTTGGGTAAGTGTATTGGCATGTGAGTCTATCCTATTTACGAACAAAATAGGATGCATTAAAATAGGGGCCCTAAAACTTAGCTAAGGCTTAAATGCTGTTCTGTTTGCTGTTGTCATATAAGTAATTGATTAGAAATGAAATTTGAATCCATATTCACTATCTGATATAAGAACAATGCAAATAGTTAACTGTAGAAACAATGAACCATAAATTGTGTGTGAAATAAGTATGAGTTTTATAATTATTTTCGGAAGTAGAGTCAATGGTGCATTCTAACATGATTTTTTGTTTTGTTTTTTTTAACTGTCTGTTCCTATACTTTCAAGTTGTTGGCAGTTTCTTTTTATTAAATAATTTAACCCATATAGATATATGGCCCTAATAACTGAGACACATAGGCTGCTCGCAGATACTTAAAAAAGAAATGCCTTACTGGAAAAAGCAGCATATTACTTTGACTGACTTCACAGTGTCTGTATTGATCAGGTGCTTCAGAGGAGCTTTTTGGAGCTTTTGTCTAAAACTGATTCAATCAGCTATTAGATAAAAGCACTAAAAAAAGCCCCAATCTACAGCTGTTGGGCGAGCAGAATCCAGCTAACTACCCAGTGAAGATCTGGTATTTGTATCCATACAGGCTCTATCTCAGTTTCTCTGAATTTGAACTTTCTTTGAATAGTCTATGCATTCCATTGTTTAGTGCTGCTTCCAAGCAGTCTCATGTCAGGGATTTTGGTATTCCATTCATTTACATCTTTGAAATTATAAGTATATTTTTGTCAATGACATTTCACTCTGGATCTCCCTATCTTTTGTTTCAATATCTCATTTCTATGTAGGCATTTACAGTTTAATATTAAGTGTGTCTGTCCATTGGATATGTGATTACTCGGTTGCTTGAACTGCCCCTTAACCTTTCTTATGGACACTTTCCCCAAATTAACCGTAGCAAATGTATTGACATTATTACTAGAATTTCTTTGTTATTTCTTTGTTATTTCTAATGCATTTAATTGACACTTCTCAGCACCATCTTTAACTTATCCATACTAATAAAACAGCTTTCTCCAAAGAACTTTGTAGACCACGTTGTGGCTCTTTGGGTTCTCTTGTTCAGCACTATACAAATGTATGTGGTATCTTGAATGAGCTGGCAGAGCATTGCCTGCAACTTAATCTTGGCCTGAAAGAGGGAATTTGACTTCTCTTTGTCCAAGAGGTATACAATTTATGGATGCTTCTGAAATTTCAGTAGCTCCTGGAATTACAAGGAGTATTAGACTGGGTGAGGTGATTTGTGTAAAAAGTTGTTCAACAATGGATAACAGGAGATGTATTCATTTTTAACCAACCACATACAGTCTCTGCATTTCATAAATGTGTTTCTCCATTAAGCTTAATCATCTGTGCATTAAGAAATCTTAATTCCGCATTTTGTTTTGTTTTTGAATTTTTGCCACTTCTGAGCATAAAATTAAGAGCATTTGTGACAAGGATACAGATCACTGTCATGAAGTTTATATCTTATAGTTTCAGCAATAAGCCAGGTAGCTGTAGTTTAAAAAAACAAACAAACAAACAACCAGATTTTTGTGCTCTCTCTTCTAGGTGGGATATAAAAAATAGTTCCTGGACTATAACTCAGCTACTGAAGCCTTTAGTGGTAGCTCTTGAATTCCAAAGAAACAACAAAACAATATTTAGATCGGCAAATTTTGCAGGGTACATAGGCATGTTATCTGGAGTCAGACCAGTAAGTATTCCTTACTTGCAATACTAAAATAACATTTTTGGCCAGGAATGTGCTTTTTATAACACAAATTGCCTTTCTTCTAAGGACCACTTAAATATTCATATAAAAACAAACTGCTTCAGAGACTGCCATCAAATGTCTTTTTATAACTAAAATTCTGCATAAATTCTGTAACTGCCACCATTAGTCTCCCCAGATGCAGTGGGACTGTATGTATTCACAAAAGAAAAGAAAAAGAACTCCTACTGGCAGTGCTACTACATAGTTGCCCAAATAAAATATAAAAATTTGGGAGCTAAATTTTACAGCTAAAGAAACTTCATCTCAAACTTGTAATCCTACATTATCAAAGACGGAAATCTTGTAAAAGAAAAACATGGCTAAGCGATAAAATTGACAGGAGTGGCTGCTGACTTTTCTTTTTTTAATTTGTATTTTTACATGTGCATTTTCCCTATTAATTCAGGCAAGCAGAAAATGAGATCCATGTTCCTCCTCTAAGGAGAAGTGGTTTGCATGTGAATACTTTTAAGTGTTCAAATATTGATCTCTCCTGGAAAATAGAGGCTTGTATTTTAAGTGGACTTGTCTTGTTTTTATAAGCAGCTAAGACCTGTCATTCATCTACATCCTAAATGCCAACATTATAAAGATGTACTGTATTTACTTGAATACAGGATAAGATTTTTTTTGAATAACCACATCTAAGGAAACCTCACTAAATATACTGTCTGTCATTAAACTGCTGCCAAAAATAGCATGTGCTCAGTAATGGAGACCAACTATGGAGCTGATTAAATGCTGAGCATGACTATAAAACACATGGCCCACATTAGACAAAAATGCTGATGGGAACCTACCACAAGGATAGGTTAATGAAGCCCATCTGAATAAGACACATGGTAGTACCCATTAACTGCAGTCCCCTGCACTACCAATTCTTTTTTTCAAGTCATGGTGGGCCACTACATTGCATACATTTTGATTTCCTCTTCACTCCCACAGCCAAGCCTTTCTTTCCCATTTCCAATGCTTCTTGTTTCTTCACCAGTCTTTAATGCCTGGCAACCATCATGAAACAGCCCCAAACAGTTCACCCATAATCCCTCTGTCCAGCATTCCCTCTAAGTTGTGTGGTGTGCACAGGCGTGCTCATGCCATGCTGCCAGGAGTGCCTGCACAGCTGCGCACACTGCACAGCTTAGAGGGAACGCTGCCTCTGTCACCCCTTCTCTTGGCCTGGCACATATGATTAATGTGACCTGCCCTTCTTGAGCTGTAGCCAGACCAGGTTGCCCTGCACCTTATTTGCATATAATTTTTTGGAGGATCCCAGGACTTATGACAAGAACACCCAGTTCCAGTCATGAGCTGGGGGCCTAATTAGTACGTGAACCCTTTGTGGAGGGAATCTGGAGTACACGCACATACTGAGCAGTGCTGAGCTGTAGGGTCCCCATGGCTTAAAATGCTGTTGACTCATTTGGGACCCCTGCCCAATGGACTGTGTGATAAATCATGAGCCTTTGGCTTTGGACTAATATCATGCGTAGCAGGCAGGGAAGACGCACCATAACCACTAAGGCAGTTTTCCTAGTCTCTCAGGCAAGGGGTAGTTTTTCTGGCAAGGGGTAGTACCCAAGCAGAAGCAATGTATAATTAACCTCCTACTTTCATTTCCAGTAGGAAGATCTTGCCTTTATGCCCATTTTATGGAAATGGGAGACCCTTCCCTAGCTTGCTTCCATGGCTATTTGTCTGAGGGCAAGGAAACCTCAGGGCATCTGAGCCCCAAGCCTCTGGGGCTGGGCCTGCACCTCGGATGACCGCCAAAGGATCTGGAAGCATCTGAAGGCCCGGTCAGGGGTGGAGGATGTTTTCTGGTAGTAGGGCCACATATGGTTCGTGAATGACTCACGGATTTGGAATTGACTTGGCTGCTTTGACTTGGGACACAAAACATTTTCCTTTAAAAAAGTTTGTCGTGGAGATATCATGATTAACAAGGTAGAAGGTGGTTCTCCCGGGTTGAGGCCTCTTTTGCAGTCTGGACAAAGCAGTTCTTCCAGGGTGAGGCCTGTCCATTGCTCTCCAAGCAGGCTGATCCCTGCGAGTTTCCCCAAAGTGGGAAACTTGACTGGACAGTTTTGTGGTAAGGGGGGGACTGCTTTCCTTCTGGCTTGTTCCCCAGCTTTTTGGCTAGAAGAAAGTGAGATCAGGGGACATGTGGACCCCAAACCTTCCAGGCTTGCGGCTTGTATGTAGGATGCCTGCCATGGATTTGAGGAGTATCTGAAGCCCCAGACTGAGTCTGAGAGGGAGCTTACATGGCTACAGCCGTGTTTAATTCTAAGGTTATTGTTTTCAAATTTCTTCTCGCTTCCATGTACTCAGGGAGAGCAGGGTCTGACAGTAAAGAGAGGGGGAAGGCGCTGTCAAAGGAAGAAGTTGGGGGGAAGCAGAAAACAGGGGCTACCTTCTCCCCCCAATTTATTTTGCTTGATGTAGCAGTGGGAGGGGGACAAACTCAAGGCAAACCTCCAATAATTAGATTCTGTACCTGAAAAATTGTAACACTTATAAATTTTCCATATATAGAATCTAATTATTGGGGGGTCATCTTATAATCAGGGTTGTCTTCTGTATGAGTGAATATGGTACCAAGATTCTCAAACTGCTGACTTCCGTCACCACCACCTTGCCCTACATTTACCACAGCACATTGGAAATACAGAAGCAAGTCCAATCTAAGTTCCTGCACCTTCTCAAACTTCCTTTTTGCTTAAGACATAAATCCACAAGTCTACAGTTTAGAAAGAATGGAAGCTTCACTTGTAAATTCCATTACAGAGCTGCTGGAGAATCTGAGCATGCAGGAAGGGGTGGGATGGAAGGAGTAGGGAGGAGGCTAAAGGTGTAATTTTAATACTACAGTGAATGCACATAGTGCAGGGGTGGGCAAAACGTGGCCTGGGGGCCGGATGCAGCCCTCCAGGCCATTTAGAAAATTAATATTTATCTGCCCCTGGCTGCCTGTCATGCAGCCCTCGATGGCTTTCCAAAACTCAGTAAGTGGCCCTCTGCCCAAAATAATTGCCTGCCCCTGACATAGTGGGTGCATCTACGTGTGCTGTTAATGTGCAACAATAAATTCTGGAGCAGTTCGAGCTGGAGTCAACTGTTCCTGGGCACAGCATCTACACTTGCCCTGGCTCACATTGCTGCAGTCCCAGACGCGTAGCAGCCCCAGGCTGACAGGAGGTGGGGGAGAGTGGGGGGAGGGTCAGCCTTGGGTTCCTGGTGGTGACATCAGGTGGCAGAGAGGCTGGCAGGAGCTGGGGGTCTGGTCCCCAACTAGCTGGGCTGACCAGGCACAATTTGCGCCCAGCTGTCACTGTCTACACGTGTGCTTAATCACACTTAATGACTCTGCTGTAAGATAGTACTGTCCCCGACATTACTATTTTATAGCAGAGTTAATTAGTTTACTGAACCATAATACCAGCTTACATGTAGATGGTGGCACTTTACTGCAGAGCTAATTATTCAACTCCTCAGTAAAGCACATGTGTAGATGCACCCATTGAGAGTTAACCTAAATCAGTTCAAGTAAACTAGGCTTCAGACCTGGAATATTTATGAGGTCTAGTGCCAGACTGGGCAATGAATGTACTCCTAAAAAGGTGGTTGGTACTGTACTAAACCTGAATACTTTTTGATGTTCATCTATTGGTGTGAAGAAAAAATGCCCTACATTGACTTATTATAGTAGCACAGTTTTGCCAGGCTGCTTCAGTAAGCTACAAACCCCATGATAGATCGTCCATTTGTTCTTCTGGCTTACCCAAGTATTAATTAATGGGGTTCTCTAAGTAAGATTGCAAGATCAGGCCCACAGCAAAGTAAGAAGTTCTAAGGGGCCAGACAATTTCACCTTCTCAAATCCCTAAGAAAACAGTTAATGCAAAAGGTGGATGGGTTCCCCCTCTTCCTTGCAGCTTGTTATGACTCAATCTTGTGAGTAAGATGACCTTATGTTACAGAGGCAGATGCATTCATGGATTTTTCAGGTGCTTCAACAGGGTGGAATAGAATTGTGCTTAGGCATCTAATCACCTAAGGGATGACGAGGTCAAATGGTCATAAACTACTGCGAGAGCATTTCAGGCTGGACATAAGGAAGAATTTCTTTACTGTCTGAGCCCCCAAGGTCTGGAACAGCCTGCCATCGGAGGTGGTTCAAGCACCTACATTAAACACCTTCAAGAGCAAATTGGATGCTTATCTTGCTGGGATCCTATGACCCCAGCTGACTTCCTGCCCTTTGGGCGGGGGGCTGGACTCAACCTTCCGAGGTCCCTTACAGCCCTAATGTCTATGAAATCTGTGAATTTGATTAGGTGCCCAATAGGAAGAATCTGACTTAAGGTGTGTTCACTGGAAAGTATGTAAGATTAACAAGTTCACAGGATTGGGTGCATGTTCCCTAGAAAATTCACTGTTAATGTAACTTTTTACTGATGTGATGCTTGGCTTTCTCTTTATTTTATCATGAGGGTTAACTTTTCTTTATATTTCTCAGGGAGCTTTCACTCTTACAATGAATGAGCGTTTCAGTATTGATGGGGGCTACCTTGGTGAGTAACTAGACCTGTTTCTAGAATATGCAACCTGTTCAAACTTTAGGGGCAGCTGTTAATTTATGAAAAATATATGTGCGTAAAAAGTTGGTAGATGACAGCCATAAAAGAAAGGAAATACAGGGAAGCTCAGGCTCTGGATTATGTCCAGTGTGTAAAAATAAATAAATAACTAAAAATTAAAAAGTACGATGGTCTGACCACTGAGAAACTGAAGACTGTGTGTGGTTATGAAGATAAGCTGTTAAAAACCTTGTCTAAGTGTGTCCCAACCATGCAGCTGGTCCAGTAAAAGATATCACAAAAATCCTTGCACCTTTGTTGTAACTAATTATTTTATTTTTTGCAGGAGTCCTTGAATGGATTCTTGGTAGGAGAGATGGTGTGTGGATGGGCTTCCTCACTAGGGCTGTTCTAGAAAATAGTACAAGGTAACAATTTTTTCGTGATATTTTGCCTGTTTTCATATGACTTATGGTAGTGCTGCAGCTATTAACATTCAAAATCCTCATCTAGTTAACACTTGTAAAAGACTCCTCGGAGAAATGTGAACACTAAATCTGCTTATTTCGACATTCCTCCACATGCCAAACAATATGTAGGGACCTACATAAATCGTGGAGAAACAGAGGGCTTTTTATGGCACTCGGAGCTAATTTCACAGGCATTTTGCGGCAGCCCCACCCCTCACCACTGTTTGGCGGAGAGACCCTCAGGGAGGAGGGACAAGGGGGTGGCCGCCATCTTGATGGCTGGGTCCCCTTCGTGTGGCCCTGCTCCTTTTTGCTGATTGGCCCCGGGGTGGGAAGAGGAGGGACAAGGGGGCAGCCACCATTTTGATTGGCTGCCCTTTGTGTGGCCCCACCCCTCGGCACTGATTGGCAGAGGCCCCAGCAGGGGGAGGAGGGATTGGGGCAGCAGCCTCTTGCCTGCTGCCCTTCATGCCATCCTGCCAGCCAGCACCAAGGACTGCTAGCTCCCACTGGGGAGCCATCATTTTATTTTTTTATTCATTTTTTTGTTGTTGATTTTGCAGACAATCCCAGATCTTGCGATTTCTGCAAAATCCACAAAACTGCTAATTAAGTAGGTTCCTAACAGTGTGTAGCAAACTATATCACTTCCTTCGAGTTTGGTATGTGTTTCATTTTAGCAGAGCCATTCTTCAATGGAGACTAAATTAACGACTTCTAAACGTACCAGTTTATCCTACTAAAATACTTCAAGTAACAGTAAAAGAAAAAATACCACACAATGTTGGGATGGCAGTGGAAATAATGCTTTGCTACAATAAAACACTAGAGAGGCTGCAACTATATTACCGTGGGTCATAAAACTTTCTTTCTCTATCTTGGCAATAGCTAAAAATGTCTAGCAGACAGCAGATGATTCTTAATGATCAAATTTTAAACATGAACTGCTTGCCTCTGGCAAACTTTTACTGAGATATATTCCTTTAACATGCATGGCCTGTTTTTTTTTAGGGGTGTTTTGTTCTTTGTTTTGGTCATACAATTCCATTAAATTTCACCTGATCCAGTAAGACTGCCTATGTGTGATACTATGAACACTACTTCCTTGAGTATCTACGTCGATAGAGAACTTGGATAAGCTAATTCAGCCCTTTTTTATTGGTGGTATAGTTATGAAGAAGCAAAGGAGAAACTGGCTAAAACGAGGTTACTGGCTCCAGCCTACTTCATTCTGGGAGGAAACAAACCTGGGCAAGGCTGTGTGATCACTCGTTCCAGAGCAGCTACTTTGGACATATGGGAGTAAGTACACTTGACAAAGTCTCAAAAGATTCTTTCCCCTAGCTCTTAAGAACAAGATGGATCCTCTTATGTGCCCCCCCCCCCAAAAAGCTGATTCTAGTACACAATGGATGTCCTAAATATTTTTAGTTGCAGTACTTACTGTATTCAAGTATAATTGATTTGATTTGATTTTTTTTTTTTAGTTCAGTCTAAAAATATTTAATTAGCAAAGGTTTTAAAGCTTTGTGTATTAATCTGGCTGCTTATCTACTTGTAAACTTCAAATTCTTTGATTACCTTATTCCTCTTAATAAGACATTTTAAAAGATATATTTTCTAAAAATTGCCCGTGTCTTAAATTTGAAGTGGATACGTTGTATGCAACTATTATACCACTCCCCAAAAATTTGTATCATTGTAAATCTCTTAATTTGTGGAGGATCTTTTCCTTAATAGGAAGTTTGGGTGTATCTTAAATATAAGGGTGTCCTTATATGAAGGAACATGCTCCTAGTATTATTAAAATAAAGCCTTCATACTATAGAGCAAGGGAGTCAAATTTGTGAAGAGAGACCAAATTTGTGTCCTAGACCAAATCCAGACCACAAGGCTCCTTGGAGGCTGAATCCAGTTTGAAGCATACAGCAGCAACAGCTATAGCTCCAGTCTGGGGCTTATGGTAGCAGCAGAGGCAGCTGTTACTCTGGCATGGGGCATGCAGCACAGCACCAGCTCCTGCTATATACCCTAGGCTGGAGTTGTAGCTGGTGCCACATACCCTGCACTGCAGCAGCAACTTAAGCTTCAGCATCAGGTATTTGGCAGCATTAGCTGCAGTATGGCTCTGTGGTAGTGGGCAAAGCAACCAGAGAGAAACCAGGGCTATATCGGACCTTGCTTGCACTCCTGCTGCCAACTGCCATGTTCATTGGGGCCCAAGGGCCCTGAATTCTGCAGTGTGTGTCCATGTGTCCAACTTGCAGTAGCCCAGCATGCCAGATAGTGGCTCTGTGGGCTAGAAGTTCCCTTCAGGCTGTATGTTTTGACACCCTTGCTTTAAAACTCTTGGAAGGAAATGAAAAAAAATTATATCTCTTTTTGAGCTTGGACATCAAGCAAGGTACATGGTTCTTGGTAGAAACAAACTACGATCGATGGAAGCCTCCATTTTTCCTGGATAATCGTAGAGATCCTGCAAAGAAGTGCCTGAACCAGATAAAGCAAGAGGTAACATTTTTAAGTACTTTTATTTATACGGTGCTGAAATTAACTGATCTTAAGCTACCTTTATGGTGATGGTCTGAAGTAGCCAGATCCATTCAAGGCACGTGTCTTGGTACAGCTACAGCAACAGACAAGTAAGGCTTTGTGATGCAGTTTGTCAACATGTTTGTATAACAGAAAGTCCCTTTGGCAGCCTGGAGCTTTGTTGCTCTCTGGCTCTCAGTGTTTTAGGCTCAGTGGTAGGGTTCTTCCTTGTTCTAGCCAGAGACTGTCACTGCTTTGCCTTGTAAATGCAAGTATAGTTGCTTATGCAGTATAAGTGGGTAGATATTTTATCATCCCCATCTTCAAAGGATCAAATATTTCCTAAACTGTATCTAGGAATTTCATAATCGCCAGTAAAATAGCACCTGTCTTACTAAGCACCAAACACTATGAAACTGAAGTGTCCCACTCCCTGGCAAAATGTAACCTGCCAGTCTTTCATCCAAACACCTTCTATCCTGAGGATGTATTGGGGATTACATATTCTGTGTTGCTGCTTTAATCTTGTTAATTAAGTAGTCAAAGATAAGAAAGGGCTATTCTCAGCATTTGCTTGCTGCATAACTTGTACATAGCTATACCATGACAACTTACAATAAATCTACTTTCCTCTTTCAGAATCTCTCCCTAGCAACCATTTATGATGTTCTGTCCACAAAGCCTGTCCTCAATAAGGTATTGCATTATTTTGCACGTCTTGCAATGTTGCTTTATATTTTTTTTAAAAGTGGTCCCCACTCTCCAATCCTGACCAAATTCAGTCACAGACCAGGTTATGCTAATGCTGTATTTTGTTCTTTCATGATCTCTTCATATATCTAGTAAAAGCTTGAAACCAATATCTTTATTTTAAAAAGTCTTATCCATTAGGTGTGAAAACAAAGAAAATAACCATCAAGTCTAGATATACCAAAATATCTGAGAATGCAAAGGGGCCTCGATAGCATAAGGATGTTGCAGCAAATTTAATCCTTATCATCATCCCTCTTAAATATCTCCCCTTTACTAATGATAGTAAAGTTGGAAGCCCCTGCAAACTAGTGTCCATTTGATGAATAACTACTTAATTCCCTTGGTCCTACTATTAGAGTTTGTTGGTTTCGTTTTGTGTGTGTGGGGTTTTTTTTAAGGAGCAGTGTGCCAAAAGTCCTTTAATTAAAAACATATTTGTAAAATTTCCTCATGCGATTTAGGATTAAACTTGGTTAACTAATTTAAGTGTAAGACTGTGTTTTATTTAATAAAATCAATACATTATTCAAGGCATTTGTACTCACTTATTCTTGCTCTTATCCTTGCCACATGCATGTAGTAAGTAGTCTGTTATATTAAAACCAATCCAGTAACAAACTCCGCTGTTTATCTTCTAATATTAGAAGATAAAATGTAAAGTAATCAGCAAGATCTCTTCCTCAGTTCCTTGCCTACTATCTGAAACAACTGAATTGTGACTCACAATTAGCTTGCTTTCTTTTTGCTAGTTGACAGTGTGCACAACGCTGATGGCAGTTGATGGTGGCCATACAGAAACTTATCTGCGGGAGTGTCCGGAACCCTGTTGTCCCTGGTGATCCTGTCCTAGCCTAGGAGTTGAGCTCTGCCTGTTGAACTGGAGGCTTGCCAAGAAAAGTGATCTGACTGTTTCTGGAGAGGCTTCCCAACCTGCGACATTTTCAGAAGCTTGATAACTATATAGAAATGGCCATGGAGTCTTAAGGATTGAGATCCAATGCAGGATGGGTCTTGTCCACTGCTTAACTGATGGTTCAGACAACCAGCCTATACTAACCTGCTTTTGTTTCCATTTCAACTTTCTTTTTCTGCAGATTAAATACAATAGTTGCCTCTGGGTCTCTACTAATCTTCTGGTACTTCAAAATTTGACTCTTTTAATTTTAGACCAAGAATTTTTTTTAATTAAAAAAAATGGAATAGGAACAGTACCCTCTTAGTACTAGAAATTTTTTGATTAAATTAATTTGTAAATGTTTTTATTATGAAATGGGTACATACATAGGTCTTAAAATTAATTTTATGAGTCCAGTGTTAAAGGCATTTTTAAAATGTCTTGGTATAAAATGGCTTATCTATAAAGTAGCTAATTTTACAGTTAGGAAGCAGCTTGGTGTAGATCCAAGTCAGAAGCAGCTGTTAGCATTTTGGAGATTGTTTTCCATGTTTTTTGCATTTTAAGAAAAAAGTCAGGGTTTAATGCATTTTCATAGCATTAATAGATATGAATCACATTAAGTCATTATCTGGAAATTGTCTTTGAAAACTATCTCTTTTCTGTCTTAAGATGATTGTATGCTACTCATTTGTGCATAAAATATCAACTTCTGCAAAACTTTGTACTGTATCACAGTACACGTGAAAGTGGACCCTTTGTTAACAGCACATAGCAGTACTTTTATTTATGTTCCTGGCAGATAAAATGACCATTAGTGGGCACATCTACACAAGATGTCACACGTGCAGTAGACTGATTCTACTATGCAATAGCGTGGCAGGCAAAAACCTTGGTAATATGCAGTAGAATTAGTCTGCTGCACATTAGCATCACCTAAAATGCATGCACCAGCACTACTAGGCAGTAGCGCCAGTTCCTGTGCATTTAGTTTAGTACCTGTGATAAGAGGTACTAAACTAAATGTACAAAAACCACTGTGCATGAAAGCATGTGTAGACGTGCCCAGTAAGTATCAGGCTGAACTGTGTGTGAAGTTGGACAGAATTAGTAGTGTTTTTGTGGAGTGGAAGGAAGGTTAGTACTGTTTCTGCTGTAAGTGGATTTTTTTTTAATGAAAAAAAAAATCATTAACGCAAGAAAGAAGGAAGGCAAAGTTTGGGACAAAATTCAACCTATAAAGGGAAAGCTGGGATTCTTAAATAAGGTGCCCTAGCATCCATTTTCATTAAGCTGGTTGCCTGCTTTCTAGGATTCTTCTGAGTATGATAATAGCCATTTCTCGCCTCTGGATTTTTCTTTTGTTTGTTTGCCAGTGATTACACCTCTAAGATTTAGCTTTCCATCTCCAGCTTTGTACACTTAACATGAAGGACCAAGTGTATTCTCTTTGATTTTAAACTAACAACTTCTGTGTTTTTAATTTACACTGTAAAATCTCTTGCCTATCTTTATGATGGTATTTATAATGCCTCTCTGAAATTGGTATAAAATTCATAATTATTTTAGTCTACCATTCTCATAGGAAAGCATACCTAAATCATCTGCTGCCTTTGATGCTTTATTGCCTTTTGAAGCTTTTACTAAAAATATCTGTTTTAAGGCATTTAAAATAACACATGGTAACATGAAAACTAATTTTTAACTGCTTTAGTATCAAACTTTTAAATCACTTATGAAGTCAGCAATTCTTGATACCGATGTAATTAAGATTTTTTTTTCAGAGAAATTGAGAATAATGACCATCCAAAGCAACAAGCTCAGGATTCTCTGCAATAGTTAGAAATTAAACAAAAAAAATACTTTTGTTCCAACTAGCAAGCTGGAAAGTCTGCAGGGAAGGTCTTGTCCTTTTAAAAAAATATACACAGCTGAGTACAAATTTGATTAAGCTGGTTAATGCTGGAAATATCTTTAATGCTAATATACTGTGGGGACAAATTTAGTTTCCACCTTGTCATACCACTGATTTTAAATTAATGTGGAATTTTTATTAGTTTTTAAAATAATAATGCCTTAAGGAAGAGTGACAGTAAGTTTGTCTTTTCTTTTTTTTTAAGTGGGCTATCTGTTAATGGTAGACTGAGGGTGTGGAGAGAGAACTTTTGAAACATTTCCAAGTGAAGTGAGCTTGGAAGCATTTCAAAAAGATACAGATCTGTGACTTCCATCCAGGAGGTGCTAGAAGAGGTTGCAGCAACATGCAGCTCTGCTCCACCCCTCTTTTGATGGGGATGAGAGATTGGAGAGTGCTGGAATGGAGATAAGCAGAGGACTCATGGGGAAAGTGGGTGGATGGGGCTCTCTACTACCTCTGAGATTCTAACACTTCAGTTCCAAATCTGCTGAACCCCGCTCTTCTCAGTGGAGTGAAGAGGAGAGCTGGAATGGCTGGCAGTGGGAAGCCCTGGAAATAGTGGGGTCTGTGGAAAACAGATGATGTGATATGCACAGGGAATCCATGCAAGTGAAATGCTTCAAAATAGTACTTCCATTTCAAGAGGTGCTGCTTTTGAAACATTTCAAAGGGCATGTTTATACAGCTGGTCTTTTGAAATGTTCCAGAAGTGTTTGAAATGTTTCAGTTACTTCTGTCCACACCCTTATTCCATGAGTTACACTCCGTTTTGCTAATGTACCAAAAAAAATGTATTTTTTTTTGCCTGAGAATCTTGAGTAATTAAAACCTTAATCATCTAAAAAAGTAAATGGAAACTGGCATACAGGCGGGCAAAGTGAAATCTAGGTTTTTTCAGGGGAGATGGGATCTTCAGTAAATCTCAGAGTAATGGAATAGGATCCAAGACTCCTAGCTCTTGGTCTCTTCTCCAAATAGTGAAATGCCCTGCTTGAATACATGGTAAGAGTGGCATTGTACTACTTTTATTCCTTTTTGTTCAAGTCAGCTGAATTAAGTGCCTCTGTGTGTGCCTAATTATAAAAATAACAAGCAAATAACTAGAAACATTCTTACCTGCAAATTCATATAGTTCAACATTACCCCATACCCAACTTTTAATCTGATTTCCACCCCCCCACCAAAATGATGGATTTGAGTAATATTTTTTACTAAGATATAAGCATATCAAGAGCATACTAGAGACCAAAGTTCTTATTTCCAAATATGTCTGTATTTCATAACACCTTTGTATATATGAATGTAGTAATTAATAATGGGCAAAAGATTCGAAGGTAGACAAATGTTGCACCACTTCTCATAAAGAGCTAAAGTGTAAGCTACTAAACCCACATCCTAATCCAGGATGATTATATAAGAATTTCATTGCTTAAGGTTATGTAGCATAAAATAAAACAGTGCTTCTTGGAATGTGGTCTAAAATTTCAATGGCACTTTTGTTTTCCTTTAAGTAGCAAACACGTGGATCATTCCTTGTGCAAAATAACTCAGTCTTGTTGCATGATGTCTCTGATTCTGACTGAATTGCATTTTTTGTTTATGTAACTTCAAATAACTGAAACCTGCTGGAACCTGCATACTCATGGACTTTGCGATATTTCCAACCTAAGAAAATAAAACTGAAAAAATTATAGAGAAACTATGCTTGCTGTCACATTTTCTATAAAGCTTCTCTGCAACAATTAATTGAATGGTGTATTACTTTGTGTGTTAACTTTCATGTGTAAATTCAGGAAGGACCTTTTACTAAGAGAATTCTTTCAAGATACATTGGAATTATGTTGTTTTAAAGAAATATTATTCTATGAAAAGAATTCTTCCTTCTGGACTTTTAGCCAGCAGAGTCCCTTCCCTCTGCTTAAGTAAAATTAGGCATGGAGGCAGTAGCAGATGCTGAAGAAGGAAGAGGGCAATTGTATTTCTACGTGGATTTATTCTGAATAGATTGTTGGCTTGAAAATAAGAGCACCTTCAGATAATACTGAAGGGAGACTAAGGGAGGAGGAAGAAAAAAAAAAGAGAGAGATTCCTTCTACCCTTGTCCAAATGACATACCAGAACTACAGCTTCATGGCCAAATGCTCATAGGCATGAAGTTCAGATCAGCATTTTGTTTTTCAAGCCAGATCACAGAATCATAGAAAATTAGGGTTGGAAGGGACCTCAGGAGGTCGCATCTAGTTCAATTCCCTGCTCAAAGCAGGACCATCCCCAACTAGATCTTCCCAACCAGAGCTTTGTCTAGCCCGGTTTTGAAAACCTCCAAGGATGGAGCTTGACCACCTCACTGGGTAACCTGTACCAAGTGTTTTACCACCCTTCTAGTGAGAAAATTATTCCTAATATCTAACTTAAACTTCCCTTAGTGCAAGTTGTTCCTTGGTCTGTCATCTGCCACCACTGAGAACAGTCTAGCTCCATCTTTGTTTAATCCCAATGGACAACTTAAAGAATGTTTTCCCTTGAGTGAGTTGCTACCTGGAAATTATTCATCCTTTTCTTGTCTTACCTGCTTCTGTTTAATAAAAATGGGAACCATGTATTTATTTGTGAGCACAGGAGAAAATTATAAATTCATCCCAGGCTGCTGAAGGAACCAGCTGGCTGAAAAGATACTGGATCTCTTGACAAAATATTTACTTGTATGTGGGAAATGGGTTACGTTTCAGAGGACTGCAAAAGGTCTTACCTAGTACCCCACTTTAAAAAGGGGAAAGGAGGACCCAAGGAATTATTAAGTACAAATGCCAAACAAACTCGACTTCTTTCTTTAGCAAAATCTTCAGTTGAGTGAATGAAGGGAATTCAGTGGATATAGTATATTTGGACTTCAGTAAGACTTTTGATAAAGTCCTACATTAAATTATAGGTAAACTGGAGAAATGCGGGCCAGGTAATTATAAAGTAGATTGGTAACTGGCTCAACCAGAGGCAAAGAATAATTATAAGTGGACCCGTGTCAGAAAGGAATTTTCAAGTGGAGTTCCATAAGAGTCTTTCCTGGATCCACTGTTGTTTATCATATTTATTATTTTGATGGCTTTATAGGAAACCTTGAGATCAAGTGTTGCAGGTGACAAAACTGAGAAGGATTCCAAATACTTTGGAAGTTAGGAGTGGCTTTTAAAAGGATCTTGGTAGACTGGAGAGCTGAACTAGAGACAGTCCCAATAAAGTTCAGTGCAAGCAAACCTCTAGGGAAGAATAACCAAGTACACAAATACAGAACGAGAGAGAAATGGCAAGTATCAATATTACTGAAAAGGATCCAAGTTACAATGGACCACCAGATATGCTGAGGATGATGCAGAGGAAAAGAGTAGGATATAAAACAATGGCTATAAATTGCAGTAAAATAGATTTAAATAACATCTCAAGAAAAGCCTTCCTTACTGTTACAACTATGAGGCAGTGGAATAAACTGCTTGGGGAAATTGTAGAATCCCCTTCACTAGAGGAATTTCAAGAGCACACTGGTTAAGCATTGAGTAAAGATTTGGGAATAGCAGTACCACATCCTTGAAAGGGGTTGTGTTGGATGACCTCAAGGTCCATTACAGCCCTGTGATTCTCTTTATTCTTTCCATCTCTCTCAGGAGGAAGAGTACTTATTGCTAGAAAGTGGAAATCCGTGTCTCTTCAACTATTAAGTTATTGCCAAAAAGACAGGATTACTGTTCCTGGAAAGCTATGTTCATCTAGCAAATATATTACTGGATTACAAAGTACTCTGGGTCCTGGAATTCTGTTCTGGTTAGTCATCCATGATATAATTTCTTAGCCTTTAGGACACTTTTTAGCTATGCTTGAGAGAGTTTCATACTGTGGTTATTGTTACTCTTTCCTACAATGGTCTGTTTTTCACAAAGCTGCCAACATGGATAGTGGGCACGTCTGCGCATGCCCCTACTGCACCATTGTTACTATGTCACTATTTAGTACTTTCTTTTGGAAGTATTAAATGATGGCACAGTAACAGCCCGTACTGTGCCGTGCTGGTGGCATATGGTGCGCCCCATCAGCCAATTTTTTACCCATCCAACTATGTAGGCATCAATGCCACAGTTGCTTAATTTATTGATGAGGATGGGGTGAGAGACCATGTCCACAGTGACACCATCATCCAAGGATTTAGTCACGTGGTCATAAAAGGCAACCA
>NW_017729033.1:79906685-79910526 GCF_001723915.1 Gavialis gangeticus | reverse complement strand
CATGCTGACTGCCCCTGAGCATGATCTGCCCTGCTGGCTCCCCACAGATGTGCTCCTTGATGATTCTCTCCAAGATCTTTCTGAGCACCGAGGTGAGGCTTACGGGCCTATAGTCATTTCGGTCCTCCCTCCTCCCTTTCTTGAAAATTGAGACATTAGCCAGTTTCCAATCCCCTGGCACCTGGCCAGATGACCATGAATGCTCATACAGCCGGGCCAAGGGCTCTGCGATGACCCCTGCCAGCTCCCTCAACACCCTTGGGTGGAGGGCATCTGGACCTGCAGATTTAAAAAAGTCTAGCCCTTCCAGAAGATCCCTAACTACATCTGTGCTGACTGAAGGCCTGACAGAGAGCTATCCCCAAGATTGTCCCTACCTCTGGTAGGTGGGATATCCTGGTCCCTGCTCAAGAAAACAGAGGCAAAGAAACTTAAATATATCAGCTTTCTTGTCTGGCGTAGCCACAAGATTACCGTTTGCATCTTGCAAGGGCCCTACATTGCCTGGTGCCCTCTTCTTGCTCCCAATGTACTTGAAAAAGGACTTTTTGTTGTCCTTAATCCTGGATGCTAGCCCGAGTTCCATCTCTGCCTTGGCCTTCCTAATAGCCCTCCTACACTCACAGGCTGAGGAGGAGTACTCCTCCTTGGTGATAGCTCCTCCCTTCCACTGGTTGTATGCCCCCCTTTTAGTCCTCGGGCATTCCTGAATGCCCTTGCTGAGCCAAGGGGGTTTTTGAGCACTCTTACCCCCCTTGCTTCTCTCAGGGACTGCTACCCTTTGGGCCTAGAGGATCACCCCTTTAAGGTACGACCATCCCTCGTGGTTCTCTACCTTCTGGGCTCTCAGTGCCTCCCCTACTAGTCTCCTATGCTCATTGAAGTTGGCCCTTCTGAAGTCAAGGGCTTTAGCCTTGGTGTGAGCCCTTGACGCCCTATGTTGGATAATGAAATCCAGTAGGTGACGATTGCTATTGCCTAGGTGGTCAAGGACCTGCAGTACCCTCACCAGGTCATCCCCCATGGCCAGGACCAGGTCCAGTAAGGCATTACCCCTAGTGGGGCTGTGCACTTCCTGGATAAGATGAAGGTCCTGTAATACAGCTAGGAACCTACGCAAGCTGTCAGACCTGGCTGCCTGCTCCTCCCACCAAATGTCTGGGTAGTTTAGGTCACCCATGACAATAACATCCCTTGACCTAACCGCCTCCATAAGATGACTGGAGAAGTCCTGGTCCAGCTCTTCCCCCTGGTTGGGTGGTCTGTAGTAGACGCCCACCGTAAGGTCCCTTTCACCATGTCCCCCTTGTAGTTTGATGCAAAGTATCTCCGCCTGACCCTCCTCTATCTCAAAGCTTATCCTTGATGATGTGAGGTGTTCTTTGACATAGAGCGCAACCCCTGCACCTTTCCTCTGTGTCCTGTCTCTTCTATATAGGGTGTATCCCTGAATGCCCACCACCCAGTCATAGGTAGAGTCCCACCAGGTTTCTGTGACCCCTACTAAGTCTGGATTCTTACTTGCAATCAGGAGGCACAGTGCCTCCTGCTTACTCCCCATACTATGAGCATTAGTGTAGAGGCACTTGAGGCCTCCTGAGGGTGCACGTGCCTCCCTCCCACTCCCAGGACAGTTGTGGCCCCCTACTCCCAGGACATTGATGCTTACCTGGGCTTCCCTTCCTCTTGTCACCCTGTGTACTGGTGAAGCATCCTCTCCACTCGAAGCAGCCCCTTCCCCCGGTAAAGCTGGTTTAAAGCCCGTCGTACAAGATCAGCCAACCTAGATGATTATGAATACTTCAGGAAAACAGTTACAAGAGAGGCCAGGTTCAGAGAACTGAGAATTGCGGAGGAGGGAGGTATGATTGATAATGAAGGAGAGCAGACCGCAATTTGAGGAAACCCAAGTTGCCAATAACAACAACAAATCTGAGCACCCTGGTATCATGCTGCCTGTTGCACGTCTTTCCTACCGCAACCACTCTGCTTTCTGGTGGAAGAGCAAAAGAACCGAACAAAAGGAGCAAGCCAAGAACTTGAGCCAGAAACTCAGCAGCCACCTTCTTGACAACACTTGCACAGGTGTAGTGACTCATCTTCAGGCAGGCTGCCAAGAAGCTATGGGAGGAACAGGAAAAGGTGAGGGTGGTTTACCAGCTGGTTCTCAACCCTTTCACCCTTAAGGCATTCCTCAGAAAATGCCAGTTCTTAGCTTTCACTTGCTTCTTAACTATGGAAATATAATAGAGTAATTCTTCTGTTGCAAAGAACACAGACCACAACAGGTCACAATGGTTTTGACACTATGGAGTCCAGTTTGAAATCTCTGGGTTTTACCTGTGAATGATGTAGGTGTTTGGCAGACAAGGTTCCCTGGGTAAATGTGATATTATCTTTTATCAAACCAACTAAATACATAGTTGGCAAAATTGTTAGGTGTGGTGTAAGTGTTTGTTCACTAAAGGGATCTCACAACACCCTAGTTAAGAATCACAGGTCTGCAAAGTAACTACAACTTCTTTGCTTGTTACTCAAGTTCTGAGGAGAAAGTCGAGGTAGTTTTACCTTCACCTAAACCAGATAGAGAAACTACAGAAGAGGTTAAGGTATCAGTTTGTCCTTTATAAGGCACACAGAAACATTACCAAAGAGCTTCCATTGATTCGCCAATAGAGAACACATTGTGCTTGAGAAACAAGTTTTCCATTACCCATTTCCAGAAAAACTTCCTGCATTCCTTTATCAATCTGTAAACTCTTCTGAAATCACAATTTTGATTGCTGGCAATTTATAAAGGCCTTTAGCATTGGGGAGGGAGGGAGAGGGGTGCCACTTTATAAAAGAGGAAACAGTAATTACAACAGGATTAGCTCTTTTTTTTTTTAAATGAGATGACATTTACAAAATAATTAGAATATCCTACTTATGCTATGTTCTTATTAACACATGCAGGTAAGATGCAGCACAATTCGCTGCAATAAAATGAAACTATTCTAAATTACTATAATCGCACATGACCAAATATCCCTCAGTCTAGTTTGCTTTGCAAAATTAGAGTTGATAAATCATTTTAATCCACACACACACACACCCAGCATGATGTCATTTAAAAGAAACATTATTTCAAAGTGGAAGAAATTATAAAGAAGGGGTGCAGGGCTGGCCCCGTGGGCTAGACTGGGTCTATGCCCAGTAGCCCAGGACCTGTAAGAAAGTGTCCTGGTATCCCTAGTGCTTGGCTGTCACTGTGAGAACAAGCCACAGCATTGGGCTTCTTCCCTTAGTGCTGCTGGGGTACCAGCACCCCAGCGCTCTCCCAGGCGCTTTGCTACAGCTGCAGGAAGGTTCCTCCCCAATCAAGGCTATGAGCTACTGTCTGTATCCTCCACGCTTCCTGCTGTGAGCAGCTCCGCTCTGTCCCCCTCCCCTGGTGCTCCAAGACTGCAGGGCTTGCTACCCTTTTCTCTGCTTGCTGGGAAGGGTTTTTTTGTGGGGGGTTTGGAGTGGACCCACCAAAATCACTGAGCCTGCCATTTTTCACAGATCCCACCCAAATTCAGTTTCCGTGAAAATCGCACAATTGCAAATTCAGTAGGTTCCTCACTATAAGTCAGCAGGAGTTCTGCTGCAAATGTGTAAAGAGATGTAAAATAACAAATGCTCTGAAAAAAAATGACAATGGATACTTTTGACAATCATGGCTTTTCATCTGTCGTCCTCAGTCCACCACATGTAAAAGAGGTATTGCAAAGACGAAGTCATTAATACTCATAAACCCCCCTTAAATCCAGATACTCAAAAATCCCTAGGCACCTATCATAGAATCATATCATAGAAT
>NW_017729033.1:79899769-79901685 GCF_001723915.1 Gavialis gangeticus | reverse complement strand
CTTCTCTTGTGAAGGCTGAACAGGTTCAGGTCCCACAGTCTCTCATTGTAGGGTCTACCCTGTTGTCCCTGGATCATGCGGGTGGCCCTCCTCTGGACCGTCAATGTTGTCCACATCCCTCCTGAAATGGGGCACACAGAACTGGACACAGTACTCCAGCTGTGGCCTGACCAGCATCGCATAGAGGGGGAGGATCACCTCCCTGGCTGTACTTGAGATGCACCTGTGGATGCACATCAAGGTCCAGTTAGCCCTGCCAACCGTGACCTTGCATTGTCGGCCCATGTTCATCTTGGAATCAATAATGACTTCAAGATCCCTTTCTGCCTCCGTGCTCTCAAGAAGGGAGTTTCCCATCTTATAAGTTTGCTGCTGGTTTCTACTGCCTAAGTGCAGCACCCTGCACTTGTCAGTATTGAAATGCATCCTGTTTTTGTTAGCCCACTCCTGTAACCTATCCAGGTCTTGCTGCAGTCTTTCCCTCCCTACTAGCGTGCTCACCTCACCCCAAATTTTGGTATCAGCAGCAAATTTAAACACGTTGCTTTTCACCCCATCGTCCAAATCGCTGATAAAGAAATTGAACAGCGTGGGCCCAAGGACCGAGCCCTGGGGGACTCCGCTGCCCACTTCCCCCCAGGTCAAATATGACCAGTCCACCATCACCCTCTGAGTACGAACTTCAGCCAATCTGCAATCCATCTGACTGTGCAGGCATCAAAGTCATAGTCGCCTAGTTTTTTAATGATGAATGGGGTGGGAGATGGCGTCAAAGGCCTTGGTGAAGTCCAGAAAGACTACATCCACGGTGACACCTGCATCTAATGCTTTTGTGACCTGATCATAAAAGGCAATCAGGTTGGTCTGACATGACCTGCCCCTAATGAAACTGTGCTGGTTGCCCTTGAGTATCATCCTTGAAGCCAGCCCATTGCAGATGTGCTCCTTGATGATCATCTCAAAGAAGATTTGCTTCTTGTTAGCTCACTCACCCCAAGTCTCCTCAGCTGGCACTTGAACTCTCCTTTGTGGTAGGCAGAAGCACTGCAACACCGCCACCAGTAGTCCTATTGTAGATATTTAGGCAGTGTGCGCTCTGTGTGTTTCCTGAGAGATGGAAAAAAAATTCTGGCCAGAGCAAAGAACAATGGACCACCACCTGTGGTGAGGATGATGCACAGGCAAAGGGCAGAATAGAAAGCAATGGCTTTAAATTGTAGCAAAATAAAATTACATTTCAGGAAAAAATGTCCTTACTGTTAGAACTGTGAGACTGCGTGGGGGAAATGTAGACTTAAAAGGATTGGGGCAAAAGTCATCTTGAGCAATATTTATGCCACCAAGATGCCTGTCAGACTAATGGCCACTGCAGCCCCAGCATAAGTTAATACAGTCCTGGAGCCACTTACATTGGTTATGTGCAACACAATTTGGCAATTCATTTTGATTCTTTTGTGCCACCAGAGCAGTGACCAGAATGCAACCCAATATATTTATTCATTCTCACTTAAAACTGCACCTATTCTTCACGGTCTGCCTCCCTCTGTTTTTTGTTTTGGGTTTGGTTTTTTTGGTCTGTCTGTGCCACCTCTATTTTCCAGTCTCTGTATTTCATTGCCTAGCTTTCTTGTGCCTTCTCATTGTTCCTTATCTCAAGTGTTTCCTAAGTGTAAGTGCAAACTCCTTAGCATTCAAAGAAACTTCAAAGCCAAGTTCAAGTTGGTTTGAACAAGAGCAAAATAACTTGCATGTTCCTATTAGCATTAATCCAGAACCCACAATAGCCCAGAAGCAGTGTTGTGACTGGATACATTTGGGAATCAAATTCAAATGATGCCTCATTTTACTCTGGTTACAAGTCTTCCTTTCTGCTCTCTGTAACTGTGTGTGTGTGTGTGTGTGTGTGTGTGTGTGTG
>NW_017729033.1:79889080-79899758 GCF_001723915.1 Gavialis gangeticus | reverse complement strand
CCACAGCCCCCTCACCAGGTCATCACCTGCGGCCAGCACCAGATCCAACAGAGCGTCTCCCCTGGTGGGGCTGTGAACCTCCTGGGTTAGGTGGAGGTCTTGCATTTTGGCTAGGAACCTATGTGAGCGGTCAGACCTGTCTGACTGCTCTTCCCAGCAGATGTCTGGGAAGTTCAGGTCACCCATGATGACCACGTCTTTTGACCTAACTACCTCCGTGAGCTGACTTAAGAATTCCCAGTCTAGCTCTTCCCCTTGGTTGGGTGATCTGTAGTAGACGACCACCGTTAAGTCTCTTTCCCCTCGACTGCCTTGTATTCTAACCCAGAACACTTCAGTGTGCCCGTCCTCTGACCCTGTGCTACTTGATGATTGATGTACTTGATGACCCTGTGCTACTTGACTCTGTGCTGCGTGTGTGTGCGTGTGCGTGTGTGTGCGTGTTGTTGGGGGGGAGGCACGGGAATCAATTAAAACAGCCATAGATCAACAAAACAATTTAAGACAGAATTCTCTATTAACTTCATTGCCATTAAACCACAGAGCAACCATTTTAGCAACACTGCACTAATGGCTGTTGCCTCAAAATACTATCTTTATGAAATATGACTTGTTCAAACTTGTGTGTTTTCCTATTGCAGATGAGAATGTTATGAACCAGATGATAGTACTACTTCCTATATTCCAGAAAACTGTTAATATGCTTTCTTGTGATCTAGCTTCCTTCACAGACTGAAGCCTACTGATTAAGGATAAGATTGACTGCAGAAAGCAGTAGATAGTATTAGTTGTAAGAATTCCCAAAGGTAGACTTGATCTATACAGTTATTGCTGTCTCCAAATTCCTACTGTCCATTGTTAGGAACAGTTTATCAATAGAGTCTCTTCTATTCCAGTTTCTGTAAAGGAGTAAATCCACTGAGTTTACTTGTACAAATATTGTCACCCCATTTTATTTTTTAAATATTGATGTTAAGGTGCTGGAGTTATTGGAATCTACTACATTTTTTCACTGTGTGTATTCACATGTCCAGGGTTGAGAAAAAGCAGCGACAGGCCTTTCCCCAGGACAGAGCATCACATCTATGCAGTGATCACTTGCTCAGCCTAAATGAGTTCTTTTTAGGCTCTCCCAGTCTCAAGTTCAGATTTGCAGGACAAACCCATGGGCACCTATACACAAGCAGAAAGGCTGCTCCCGCACGCTGTAATTAATCGAGTCTGCTGGAACATTGTAATTGCTGCGGTCCAACAAGCTCCAGCATCATGTGGATCAGTGTCCCCGTGCTGAAAAATGGCAGCATGTGTTTAAACGCCCCATATTTCCAAATTCTCCTCATAGGCTGGATCCTGCAAAGTGTTCCAAACCCTGAATTCTCATGGTAGCCAGCAAGGCTTTTCTCAGGGTTTGGCTTCTGGTAATTGCCTTTCCACTTTGATCCTACAAAATGCTCCATGTAACTATGTTCCCATGCAATATGAAGCCTCAATAACTTCAGTAGGACTCTGCATAGACACAGCAGCCTTTCTTGCTGGGTAGACAAGGTTCTTTGGGCAAATCTGATATTTTTTATTAGACCCAATCAAATAGTTGGAAAAATTCTTCTTTGCGAGCTTTCAGGTATAAATTCCCTTCATCAGGCTTTGTCCTGCTGGGCAGCTTGCAGAATCAGTCGTGGAAGAAACAACCAAGAAATGTGGCAACTAATTGGAAGCCTATGTCATGTGAGTGTGTCTACATGCATGCAGGAATAAGCACACACGTGTTTGAGAGAAGCATGCTGTAATAATTGTAAGATGGGACTTGAAATTCGGACTTCCAAGGGCGCATCCAGACGAGCCCGTACATGCCTCTTGCTGCATCTCAAAGCAGTTTGAGCCGTGACAAAAGGCACACTGGGAACAAAAAAAATGTTCCCTGTGCTGCATATTTGCAGCAGGGGTTCAAAATTTGGTACCTGGATATCCAGGTAGCAAAAAAAAACCCACAGAAAAAAAGTGGGGCAGGCAACCAGAGGCACAGGTGCTGGCCCCAAGCTCTAGCTGGGGGAGATGGGCTGGGTTATTTTGCCCCACACCACAGTGCATGTCTGGACACATGCGCCAAGGCAAAAATCCCCAACTCAAATTTGTGCCATGCCTATTTGAGCTGCTGCAAGCATGTGTGTCTGCATGTGTGGACGCACCCCAATTTGTAATCCTGCCTATAACATCCTTTGGGTTGGGGTTTGTCCTGCAGTGATCCTCAACCCTTTTTTAGATTCAAGACACCCCTCAGAAAATGCCAGCGCTTAGCTTTCACTTGTTTTTTTGACTATGGAAAAATACTAGAGGAATTCTGTTGCAAAGAACTCAGAAAGACCACAACAGGTCAGAATGGTTTTGACAGTATGGATTCCTACTTGAAATCTCTAGGTTTGTCTTGTGAATCGTTGGTAGGTGCTTGACCACCTAGTAGTACTAATATTGCGTGGCACCCCATGGCACACCTTAAAAGATTTCATAGCACCTCAGAGTGCCATGGCACCATGAGAATTGCTGCTCTAGAGACTCATCTTAACTTTTCCACATAAGCTTCCTCATCTATGAAATAGAGCTTATATTATCCATCTCACAGTGATGTGAGAAGGGCACACTGCTGGCTCAAAATCATTAGTGATGGCAAAGCACTTTTTTAAACATTGGATTTCACATGAGTTCCAGTCTCTCTCCTTCCAAAAGTGCTTGGTTATGAAAGCCTCTAAATGCAAATTAAACCCAGTTATACTGAGAACCTGTTTTGCAACCAAGAGAAAGGGTTTGGGTTTAGCTTTTCAATACTAATTTAGTATCAATCTGAGGGGAAAGGACAATGCAGCTTAGCCTACTAATTTCAAATAATTAGTAGTTCTTTTTCCAGAACATTAATTATTGTGATACTTTAAATATTCTAAATATGAATTAAATGCTATTCACTGTCTGCACTAAATTAGTTTTTATCACAATTTCAATCCTTTTCTGCTTTGAGTGCAAGTATTAAGGAACACGGTTTATATCATTAACAGTACTCTCTAATACTCAAGTTAATTTCATTCTGTTGCTAACGATTCACTTTGAGAAGTTCTCCTTCCAGGTGGCTGCCAATTAGGGCTCATCAGTGATGGGTTTAGGGAGACAGAGAAAGGGGTAAGTGTGGGTAGAGATACTTTCTGGGTTCTTGGGAAAGTTTGGGTTTTTTTCATTTTTATACAAGCTGACTGGAAATTTCCCAGACAATTTGTCCAGCATCTACACAGAGAGGTAATAATGAGGGGTTTTGTGTTTAAAAACCTGTTTGAGGTTTCTTTTAATAAGCCTCATAAAATTAATATTTGTAAGATGCATCAACAGTTCAAACTTCTACACAGTAATTAATATGGGGCAATATGTACTGAGTTTCTTAACAGCTCTGTTAAGAAATTAAGCAAAGTAGGATCTTGTGGAACTGCTTTCATGAAGCCAGCTAACTTGAAATTCTGCTTTAATAATTGTCTGCTAACATAACTTTATGTAACTTTCCCTGAAGCAAAAGAGGTTCTATGGAAAGTTCCATTGCACATGCCACATCTAAAGCTGTTCCATGGGACCCAGTTAAGATTTGTTGGTTGCTGGTAGTTTTAATTTCTGTCTCCTGTCTATAAGAAGGCTATAGAGCTATTAGGTGAAACTGCTTTCCACGTGCAAAGGATTTTGCCTTAAAATTGGTTTTCAAATTGTTTGAAAATTAAAAGTTGGTGTGGGGTGGGAATCTCAAAATCTACTAAACTTTTTTTTTTCAAGTCTAAAAATAAATCCTCTATTAAAAACATACTTGGCTGTGATGGGTTAGCCAGAAATGATCCTGCCTTTGAGCAGTGGGCTTGACTAGATGACCTTGTGAGGTCCCTTCCAGGCCTACTTTGCTAGGATCCTGTGAACAAAATTTCTACTCTGCTGAAACCAAAACTGTGATCTTTCTTAGCTCAAAGAATGGCTCTGCCTAAGGCAGAAGTAAAGCATAGCTGTAAACCATCTGTTTCCTTGCATAGTCTACAAATTCAAACCCACCAAATTAAAGCTTCTTGTGTAAGACACTGCAAATAGTTGAATTTTTTATGTGAAGGCATAGGGCCTGATACTGCAAGTTGCTGCATGTGAGCTAATAGATCTTTACCGACATCAGCAGAGCTCTGTGTTAAGAAGACCTCCATATACCAGCATAAACTAGTTTACAGGACTAGGGCCTTGATCATCTGCTCTCCTTCCCAAGAATATCGATGGTGTACAGGTCTGTCTTAAAGCAGGGAAACACCCATGCCATGAGAGAACATGTTTTACATTTTATTTTGAAATGTACTTTTAATCTTGAAATGCAGATAGTAGGATAGATTCTCTCAAAATTGCTTGAGAGTTTTCTTGAGGGGTACTCACTTTACATGCTGCTTCTCTCACCAGAGGCAGATTAGCTTTAAATTGCTTATTTCTTTGGGGGGGTTTTATTTGGTATTGATATTTATAATTTATTTAAAAAAAAAAATCATATTCTCATGTGTTTTGATCAAAAACTTTCTCTGTGTAAAGCTCTATTAGCATAAACTGGCTTCTGGTGAAAATTGGTTTGCATTTGTAGCTCTTGATGAAACTACTGGTGTGGCAAAGTCTCTAGAAAGAATTAGGTAAGAAGCTTGAAACAGGAGAATAGACTTTCTGCTCTCTGCTCTGTCATCTAACAAGTTCACAACTGCAGTTTGAGTGCCTGACTTTCCTTTGTGACTTAAAATGTTACTAGGATGAATGTATGTCTGTTGCTTCAAAAAGAGTTTCTAGTTTAGGGTGCTCTGAAGCATTTTTATATAATCTCAACTTGTCAGGACTTCAAAAATCTAGTAAATCTCAAGCACTGAGACTGCTGTGCTATAACCTCTTCACATAAGGAATCTTCTTCAGTCTCATGGGGTGAAACGTTAACGAGTTATACTCCTTTCTTGCCTTCACAATTTACAGCACTGCTGAAATAAGCCAATGTTATCTTTGCAGTACAGGTGAGGACAATGCAGCTAAGAGATGCGCCTTTGGTCTCGCTAATAGCCAAAGCCAGACTTGGTCACTAGATTACATTGTTTCCCAGTTGGATCACCCTAATTTCTCTGTCTATTACATGGAACAAAATTATCACTGGCTTCCATTTAGTGGCTTAAGGCAGCATATTGTGAAAAGCAGTTCACCACGTAGCCAACAATTGACATTACATATGGTGTAGATCCAATAAAAGATTTGGATAACTTTGAGTTAGGTGCTGCCAGACCTTTAAAGTGCCAGCTCCCCCCATCCCCCTGCAGTCGGACTCCCTGTACAATGTGAGAGGAGAAATGGGTGTCTCGGAGTAAGACCCAATGTTGCCAGCATGCTGACCAGGGAGTTGCTTAGAAATATCCAATAGCGTTGAGGGCAGATGGGTGCATCAGAAATCCCAGCCCTCTTTTTTTTTTTTTTTAACCGTTGGGCTTTACAACCACAAAGTGGCTGAACGGGGGATTTAAGCAATTGCTGCTGCTGTCCACTCAGAATGTAGAGCCCAGAATCTGCTTTTGAGGTTGGGTATCTCCATCTTTTCAATTAAAGAACTGAGCAGGGTTTATTGATGTGGAGGTAATGGCAACAGCAAAAGCAGTGCCTGCATCTGAGAGTCTAGCAAATTCTGCTCCCTTCTCAGCTGAAAATGTTCAAATCTATCCCTCACAGGGAATGGCCAGCTCAGCAAAGCCATTGTTCAAGTATTCCAAGATTCACATAGTCGGAGGCAGACACAGCTCTATAAGTTAATGGTTGGAGCACTTGGCTGGGAGAGGAGTCCTGGATTTTTCCTTTTTTTTTAATCCAGAGACTGTTTAATGTAAAATGCATAGACAGTCCTAGGAGCAGGGCGAGGACCCCTGGACTTCCCTAGCCCAGCTGAATACCCTAACTAGGGTTAGGCTTCAACAAGAGCTCTCTCTTTGGCCTCAGTAATGTTCCACCCCTTTCTCAAATGAGCCAGCTTCAGTGGGAAGACAGAGGGTGTCCCTGCCTTACCCCAGATTAGCTTTAGCTTTGTGGGAAGGTAGAAGTTGTGGGTTTTGATCCAGGCTTAGGAAGACATTGAACTTGGGAGAGCTTTTGCTAGAGCATTGGTGATCAAGATACACACATGCTCTAGCTTTCCTCACCTTTAAGATGCACACAACTCCCATGCAAATTGATGACACCTGCTCCTATCTTGCAACAAGGACATTGGCCTGATGGGGCAATCTCTACATAAAAGAATGAATGGACACAGCTCTGATGTCAATTCCAGAAAGACCAAAAAGCCCATGGCAGAAAATTAACCTCCCTTCAGAGGACGGTTAAACAACAAAGCTTTAAAAACAGACTTGAAAATGAAATGTAGAACGAGGAATCATCCACAGACTGGATTGTGTTAAGTATGGTCTCACAAGACTACACATTCTTATTGCATTACCCGAGCCAGCTTTTGTAACCCCTAAGTCTCTCAGTGAGTTAATTGCTTTGATCTCTTCAATCTATCTTCCCCTCTTAGCAGTACCCCCTGCTTTCCTCTTCCTTTCCTTGTCTTTGTATTTAAATTACTTTATTCTTTTTTTACTCAGTACCCTTGCTCTAAAAATGTTCATTCATAGCATCTGACCAATTTAGGCTACAAAAGTTCATGCCTTTCTGAGTAAGTCTATAAAGTGTTATACTGCTCTGTCGTCTGCAACAAGGAATTTGGGCTCCTAGATTTTACTCCTCGTGATATTTCTGACACTGGGCAAATGCATCAAATTCTGTATCCCAGGCTAATGGTATTTGCACAATATTTGAAGGGGAGGAACAAGTAACCAATCAGTTAATATTTTATATGGTATTTCAGAATTGTAAATTGCAAATTGTATTATCTGGAACCCCAAACCTTGGTGTGATGGAGCCTTCCACAGGGGAGAATATCCCTCTCATTAGCTTGGCTACACTGCCTTTCAGCAAGTGTATAGAATAGAGAGGTCAAAAGGCTATTACTGTGGTAACTAATAGGAAGCACTGTGTTTGGCAAAAGTGTTTATATTAAAAAGGAGAGCCAACCAACAACTCGATATTAAAAAGGAGAATCTGAGTATCAAAAATGATGTGAGGCAAGGATTTTTGTGGGTGATACCTTTTATTTGGACCAGCTGCTGGTTGGGATAGACTTGAAAAAATTTCAGATTAAATGCATTCTTCTTCAAGTCTCATGCATTGCATGTGAAAGCTCATCTGTGTCTATCCCAGCTAGCAATAAAAAGATACCATCCACAGAAATCATCCTTGCCTTTTTGCATGTTCACTGGACCCTCATAGCTACATCACTCCAACATAATCAAAGACAATGAGAGAGAGTTCACATAGAACAATAGGGCTTGATGGTTAAATTGGAGAGAATGAGCATAAATTCAAATGAACAGGGCTGATTTTAGCTAGGGTTAAATGCCCAAATGTGAGCAATATACACTAGCTTGTAGCCTGCCAGATCTCACAGCTGGGGATAATCCTCACACAATACTCTGTGGTAATGTAGTAGCTGAAGGGTAGTCTCACACTACCTGACAGGGTAAGGAGAGAAAGAGCTGAAGCACTATTATGCCTTTTCAGCTTGCTGAATATTCCCTTAGGACTTTTCCATTCAGAGTATAAATCAGTATTAAGAGAAGAAATGCCAAATTAAGATTTAAAGCTCTATCTCAATAGTGCCCTCTTGTGTCCAGGCCTAAAAATAAGCCAGGCTCTGGCCATGCTATTCTAAACTGTTGTGCAAATGAGCTTTCTTTTGTGCGCTCTTAAACAGGAGAGGACCTTTAAATGTTGTATGTACATTCATCATCAAATATATGCACTAGGTCCAAAAGGATCTGACAAATTTAATGGGATTTACAGAACCATGGTGGTTAGCTCTCAGTTTAATCCCATTGAGCACAGACTCAAGCTCTAATAAAAGAGCAGCTTTGTAAGTGACTGGCTTTAAAAGAACTCTGAGCTATTAAAAGATTCAAAAGAACAGCTTTTCTCCACTGTTAATGCTATGTATTAACACTCATCTTTTTGATGCTGGTTTAGCTACTAATGGGAGATCAAAACATTATTACAGAAGTCCCTGCAGCTTTAAAACGCCTGGCCAAGTACATGGTGCGTGGCTTCTATGGGGTTGAGTACTCCTTGGCCCTTGATGTGTTGATCAGATACCCCTGTGTGAAGGAAGACACCTTGTTGCAGCTACTCAAGTATGAACGCAAACAGCTGCGCACCATCCTCAACACACTCAAGGCAGATAAGTTCATCAAATTGCGCATGAGAGTTGAAACTGGGCCGAATGGGAAGAGTACAAGGCACAATTACTACTACATCAACTACAAGGTGTTGGTGGACATAGTGAGGTACAAACTGGATCACATTCGCCGGAAGATAGAAGCAGACGAGCGGGATTCTACCACTAGGTCCTCTTTCAAGTGTCCATCTTGCTTCAACACTTACACAGACCTGGAGGTAAATCAGCTGTTTGACACATTCACAGGTATGCCAGCCACACTGCTCACCTGCTGCAATCTGCAGGAAACTTTTACTAATATTCATTGTGTACCTATATTTGTAGAAACATGGGGCTGGAAAGGCCCTTGGAAGTCACCTAATGCAAATCCCTGCTCAAGGCAAAATCATGCCTGCCTAGCCTGTATTTATGAACTTTAACAGTCTCTCTAGGCAGTCTGTCCCAGAGTTTTACTGCTTACATGTTACAAAAATTTAGTGTTGTGCAGATTTTCTAAGAGTAAGTAAATTTGTTGCCACTTTTTTGAGGTCTGGTGGATGGAAGTGTGGAGGAAGAAGTATAAGGGAAATACCAGTGCTTCTAGCACCATGTGTAGTGAAAAGGAAGGATTATTTAGCACTAAGTCATAAGACTAGATGCCTGATTCTAATTGCTGTTTAAGTGACTTTACTAAGCCTAAACCATCTCTTGCGTCTTGGTTTATATTTCAAAATGGAAATAAATTGTCCATTTTGCGTGAGTGTCTTAAGAATAAATTTAATTAATAGTTGGAAATGCATGAAGATTTTCTCTGCACTATAGAGTTGCATCCTTGACTTCCCCTCCCCCACCCTTCTAATTGAGAATCAGAAAATGTGTACATGCCTTAAATGTAAATGAACATAATAACCAATTCTCACAATACCAAAAGAGAATTATTTCCATATTTGTTATACTAACAGGTAAACCAAGTCAGAAAGCCTAGAATGTCCCAAACATGCATAACAAATTAGTAGCAGAACTGGCTTTATATCTCAAGAGTTTCTGCGTCCTGTTGAAATTCAAGGCAGCTGAAATTCAGGATGAGATGCAGTAGTGAAGACATTCAGTAGGTGATACTGTCTGCACACCTACAAACTTAGGTAGCTTCAATCTAATGGAGTTTCAGAAATCTGTTACTTCAGTAGATTCCTTAGCAAAGGCCACTGCTCAATATTTCCATCCTTCATTAACCTGGGAATTTTGAACTGGGACAATGTTGCAGAGACTTTTCGTTGCACCTACTGCAATGCTGAAGTTGAGGAAGATGGCTCGGCGCTTCCCAAACGAGATGCTAGAACCTTGCTAGCAAAATTCAATGAGCAGATTGAGCCTATCTATGCGCTTCTGCGGGAAACTGAAGATGTTGTCCTGCCATACGATTTGCTTGAGCCTCCGCCAACAGAAATCCCAGAACTATCAGAAAGGTATTGTGAATTCAATACAGTTCATAAAAAGAAGACTTTTTTGGGATTCTTTCTTCCGCAGCACAGATTAACCTAAAAGCAGATAGTTTAGCCTGGTTTTCAATAAGTATCTTTACTACTTCTTACTGAATTCAGATGCTTAACCTTTTCTCAAAACCACTAAGCTACCCACCCTCCTTTCCCCTCTCTGTTTGCTCAGGATCTTGCCAACTACCTCAAAATACAAAATTCATACCACTTGCCAAACATTTCCTTTCACATCTGTTCCCTGCCCCAGGCATTTAATTTTTCACATCTATCCTTCCCTCTATCCCAGTTATCTATTTGCTTTATCCTGCCTGTGCCTCAGTCCTTAAGACATCTTTCCCACCTGCTTATTTCTGTCCCATCCACATTCTACCATGCTCATTTGCTCTGTTTGTTGTTCAAGACAACTACTGCTGCATATTAAATTATTTCTAATATTTTTTATCTCTGACATATGGCTTTCCTCAACTTCCATTCATTGAAATAATTCTCAGGAAAGCCACCAATTGCCTCCTGATCAAGTTAAGCTGTGTTTGCATGGTGAATATTTCCAGATATTTCTCAGATATGATCCATCCCCTCCCTTCTTCTTTTTGTTTCTTCCCACTTGTTCTTCTAAATGATGCTACTTGTTTCCCAAGACATTCATCATTCCCTCCTCCCAACCTTTTCTTTCATTTTATCCTTTCACATTAAGGATGAGAGTTTGAAGTAGTTTGTTCTATCATTTTTCTAAGGGTTTCTATTTCTCTAGGTTCGCAGGCTAGATGTTGTTGTCAATTCCCATCCTCCTCTGCACAGATACTCAAGTATACATTGCTACTGCTCTTCCCTCTGCAACTGGTTCACAATTCATGCTTCCTTGTATCCCTCCCCC
>NW_017729033.1:79884862-79888902 GCF_001723915.1 Gavialis gangeticus | reverse complement strand
CCCCCCCCCCCCACGCATACCACAAGGCCTTGCAAATGCTTCCTTTCCTCAGTACTTCCTTTTTTTTTTAATTTTGTCTCCACTCACTCCTCTGTCTCCTCCCTGGGACCCTTTTTTGTCAACTCTGAAAGTTGTCTTCCTAAGCTTTTCTTGGAAGGATGATGATCTTGTTGGCCCATTTTTTGATGAGTTCTTTTCACCAATGTGCTGCCCTGGAGGCTGATCCAGTCTTACCACTTCTATCCCAAACCCCTTTTATATTTAAAAAAATCTATGAATACTTGCTTTCTATTCTGCTTTGTGTAATATGCCTAGTGTCTTAAACTATAAGCTGCCTAACAGACAGACTAGTATTATGCAAGACGTTCTTAATGTTCAGATTTTGGTGAAATGTTGGTATTTGGTGGTTGAAGGGATGGACATTATTTAATGTGGTAGTACTTTTGATACAGCTGGGCAAGCTGCACTTGACAAATCTGCGAGTTGGCAGATGGGATTTTTGTTTGTATTTAAAATCCCACGGTGCAAGAGAGTGAAATCAGAAGTGAGAGTAGCAAACTTTCTTTCAGCTTTGATCAGAAGATCTACACAAACGTGTTGGACATCAATATCCGTCCCGAAAAATGGGCCAACAAGAACTCGTCTGTCAGTGACATGTATGTCCAGAACCTAGTTATTGATGTCCAGGATTCTGAACCTAAAAAAGAAAAAGAAAAGGTGGCCAAAGAGCAACCTATATGGATGTCCCAGAGTACTGTAGAAGAAGCATCTTCAGCAGTTGATACCAATGCTGGTAAGCCTGAATGTGGAGAGCCTAATGCATGCATCATAGTGCCTTCCTTTTAAGAATGAGAAAAGTCTAGCTAAGAAAATGGTGTCATTAATTTGCCCCCTTTCAGCACTTCTGAAAATTGAGGTCTTATCTAGGCAACTAAATAAGGATTTAAGCATCTTTAGTCACCAGGTTCCTTTGTAATCTTTTGTTAGCTAACCTACATTTTGAAAATCTTTTAAATGCATCTCAGTGGTGTTTGAATGGTGTTTGACTTGAGCACTTAAATTTTACAAAGACTCTTAGTTCCCTAAGGTCAGCATTTTAGTACCACTGAGGTCACAAGCAGACTTGCTGTTTGAAGCGCTCCAAATGCCTTTGAAGCACCCAAAATGGCAAAGGTGCAAGGATGTATGGACAAAGACATGCTTCAGAAATAATCCTCAAAAAAAAAAAAAAGAGGAGCATCTCTGAAGCACTTGATTTCAGGCACTTCCTGAAATGTGATTCTCCAGCATATATACAGAGGTTTGTGAGGCAGGGTGTGGAGCTGTGAGAAGAGCCAATGAGTACTCTTTTGTGCACTTCTTTGGCCTCAGGAACCCCTGGAGACCAAGAGGCATGCAAGGATTCCTGCTCTTCAGGCCTCTGTCTGTGCCACTGCATGCTTTCATGCCTTTTGAAGCCCTTTTGGCTGGGGTGAGGGTATATATCTGAACAGCACAAAAGAAATCTGGATTTGAAGCAATCTAGGATCCAGAGCACTTCAAACGTACTTGTCCATGGCCTGATATCAAGAACTCATGCTTAGCTACAATGGGAGGGTAGGGCTAGGATTCAGAATGTCCTGGGTAGAGCAGAGAAATGGTCTACAGATGAGACAAAGGACAAGTGCCAAGTTCTGCACTTGAGACAGAATAAACCACGACTGGAGAATGACAGGCTAGGCTGCAGTATTGCAGAGAGACTTGGGAGTTATGGTGGACCACAAGCTGAATATGAACCAACAGTATGCTCTTTTTGCAAAAAAATAAAAAAATAAAAAGCCAACAGCATACTGGGCTGTATTAACAGGAGTGTCCCTTGCAAATCAAGGGAAGTGATTCTTCCACTGTATGTGGCACTAGTGAAGCCTCACCTGGAGTACTGTCTAGTTTTGGGTCCCATACTTCAAGATGTGGACGGTATGTAAAGAGTCCAGTGCAGAACAAAAAAAAGGATCAGGGGCCTGGGAAGCAACACTTAGGAAAGGCTGAAAGAGCTAGAGTTATTTAGTCTGGAGAGGAGAAGACTTGAGGGGGGATTTGAAAAATCTTCGGCTACTTGAAGGGCATTTACACAGAAGATGGAGATGGGCTCTTCTTTGTGGCCATAGTGGTCAGGATTAGGTGCATCAGCCTCAAGCTATAGCAGAGGAAACTTAGGTTGGAGGTTAGGAGGAACTTTCTGACTATGAAAATTGTCAAGCATTGACACAGACTACCTAGAGAAGTTGTGGAATCTCCATCCTTACTTAACTTGATCATTCAAGAGCAGGTTAGACAGACACGTGGCTTCTGGGATGGTTTAGTCAGGTATGATCCTGCCTTGAGCAGGGGACTGGATTAGTAACTTCTGTGAGGTCCCTTCCAGCCCTACTTTCCTCTGATTCCTATGCATGTTCCTTAAGTTGGTTCTGTACATAACCACTGGTGGAAACTTAGGCATCAAAAATCTGTTCCCAGCTTGCTCAGAGCCCTGGCTCCTGCCTAAAAACCCTAATAAGATTAACAGACCAGATGTTGACCTCCATCTCTTCCCAGGGGATTCAATGTAGTAAGCACTCTCAGGGCATGCCTAGCAGATCAGGCTTCTTGCATGACAATTATAGCAAAACTTTAGGTGGTTATATAATCGTCATTAATGGTTACTCCCATTTAATCCCATTAAATGCAGACTCAAACGCACATAAAAGAGAGCAGGGTTAGTCCTGTGGTTTTGGCAGGCACATTAAGAAGTAAGAGACGCATTTTCAAATCCTACCCCTCTACAGGATTTGGAAAAGATAATTGTATCCACAGGCTGGCATATAGGGCACTTAACTAGGATAAGGGAGAGCTGCAATCAATAAATAGCTAATTCCTGTTTATAAGCAATATTTATAGAACTGGAGAATTCCACTCCAGAACAGCTGGCAGCCAAATAGCTATGGTAGTTTCCTGGGATATGGGAGGCCTTAGTTCCACTCCCTGCTCCAAGTCAAGCAAAATGGAAATTTAAAAATGGGTCTCCCATCTCCCCAGTGAGTGTATGGTTTGCATCACTCTTCTGACCCTCCAGGCAAGAGTTCGTGACAGAATTCAGATCTAGATACCTCCCTTTTGCATGAAATAAGGTGACTTAATCACCTATATTGAGGGGTGAGGTCCTGATTCCTGCCCCTCCTTTTGGCATTTTGTTAGGATGAGCAACACTAGCTTTTGAGATGCCTGTTCTGAGGTGTCAAATTCTCCTTGTGTATTATTTAGGAAGCCTGAATGGCTGACTCAGGGTTAAGGATTCTAACAGGCAGTACAGTACGTGGAAGCTAAGCACAACTGTGCTGAAGTCCCTTTTGTAGATGTAGTAATAGAAACCAACAGTGGAAAAGAATCCATTTGGTGCATCCTATTTGTGAATGAGCAGAGAAGGAAAACTCTCGTTCGCTTCACTTGCACAATATGTACAAGCAAAGGAGTATTGGTCTTTTGCCATGCTGTCATGTCATAACTTGTTTATTTCCCCCTCTCCCTCTGTTAACAGAAACACCTAAAACTGATGAGAATGTTAAGGAAAGCATCACTGATAATGAAGTAATAAAGACTCTTCTCATCCATGAATCAAAGTCATCTTCTGGAACAAAGCATGTGCCACCTCTTGCCCAAAGCAAATGTCATGAGTCAGAAAGTGACACCAGTGAATCTGAGGAGGATACTAAGCATGTCAAACCAAGACAAGGAAAAGTGGTAGGCAGTGACTTAGAACAAGAGGAGCAGGAAACTGTGGATCCTACTGTAATGGTAGCTGGACAGCCCCACTTATATAGCGAAGTCAGTGAAAATCCTGAGCTAGTGTCATTTATGACAAGGGAAGAGAGAGAAGCTTATATCAAAGTGGGACAGGAAATGTTCCAGTCTGTCTTTGAATAGTCATTTTAATACACAGATATGCTGTGCATGTAAAGTAACATACAATCTGCATGGAAAGAATATGGACTTGGTGCTCTTGATTTTTACAGCAGAAATGTCAG
>NW_017729033.1:79858211-79879862 GCF_001723915.1 Gavialis gangeticus | reverse complement strand
GTCTGTCTTTGAATAGTCATTTTAATACACAGATATGCTGTGCATGTAAAGTAACATACAATCTGCATGGAAAGAATATGGGATGGTTTGTTTGGGGATTTTTTTGGTGAACGTAATAGAATCTACATCTATTGTAAATATTTATTTCTACCTAGCAACAGAGAAATGCTGCTGATGATTAGCATTATTATTATTAATAATAATAATATCTAGCATAGTTTTGAGTGGCTTGTTTTCAAATTTGACTGTGAAACCGATCCAAAAACTCGTTTAATTCAAGATGCTGTAAATCTACTGCGTTTACTTTGAAACTTGAATCATTCTGTCTCAGCAACTAGTGTTGTTTCACTTACTGATAACATGCAAAATAACTGAAGGTCAGCAGTACCTCAGGTAAGAGAGCCCAGCACATCCAGGCCCAAGGGGTTAACCTGCAGTCTCACAGCTCCTGATCTGGATGATGTTTCCTTCGCTGCTTCTGCTGCTCAGAAGCCTCAGGCTCTCCCTTCTCCAGCTTCTGCTTCCTATGGGGTGGGTAGGGGGCAGGGACCTGCATGAACCTGTGCAGCATGGGTGTGGCTTGCATGGCATGCAGGGTCCACTAGCTCAGTGCAGAGGGTATACCTGCTGTGCAGCCCACACTCAGCCACACAGATTCTGATCCAATGCTTCCCTTTTGGAAGGTAGGTAGATTAAATTAAACTTTCTTCACTAGGACTGGTGAAGCTTCTCTGTGATGCAGCTGCATTAATTTGTACTAATGTTTGATATCCTTCTGGATTGGATTGTGTAATATGGAGGCATGAAGGCTGTCAAATAAGGATGGCCTTGGAACAGATCTGTTCTTGTATTTCTGTTGTTTATCCGAACAGGAATCACAACTTTAAGTAAATTGTGCTCATAATTACCTTTTGAGTTTTGAGTGTTTAGATAAATAAGAGGAACTAGTTGAACTCATGCTTCATTGTGGAAGATTAATTTGTTGGTTTTTTGAATGGCTTTTGTCAGTTATCATCATCTTCACTTTATGCATCATTGCCTGTTTCAACTTCAAAAGCTTTCAGACTACTATTTCCATCTGACTTCTCTTGTAGATTGTAATTGAAGTTTTTGACAGGGGTGAGCTCCCCACACTATCCCCAACCTGGAGGACCAGACCAGAGCCCCCCTTAGCCAACACTTTCACAGTTCCCTGGTGACCTTCATGGCACTTCAACAATGTAGCAAACATTATTAGATGCACTATAACTGGTATCCAGGCCATGCTGAATCTTGAGTGAAGCATTTACTGAACAGTCCTTCATTATTATATCACTGAGTTGTGTGTAGGCAAGATACAGCCTGTGGGTTGGATCTGGCCTGGGGGAGGACCCCCCCAAAATTGTGCCCCACCCAGCCCTTCCACTCATGAAGGTGGGAGCAAGGCACCCATATGTATATGCAGCCCCAACAACACCCTATTGCTGGACTCCTACTGGTGTGGGTGGAAGGACCCAGCCAGCAGGGCTGCTGCTGCCACAGGCCCCAGGAGCTGCTTGCTTCCCTAGTTTCCTGCTAGGTCCAGGCAGCAGGTAGGGCTGCAGCAGGGCCCACCCAGAGCATGGGACTAGTGATAGCACAGTGCCTGTATTCAGGGGGTGGCAGCATGCGAGGGAAAACAGGGACAACAGCTGTGCCCTCTGTAGTACACAGCCCCACAGGAGGTGGCAGCAGGGTAGCAAGAGGCACGATCTCCACCCAGCTGCCTGTATTGCTGGTGCTCCCTGCCACTCGCATACAGCCCTTGCACTCCCACAGCAGCACCATAGAGAAACTTCAGGAGCTAGCTAGCTGCCTTCCCTACCTGGGGCTTTCCTTCCCTGCAGCATAGTCCTGGTGGGGAAGGCAGCCAGCTCCAGCAAGAAAGGCACCTGGCTCCATGTGCTTGTGCAAGGGCTGTGTGTGAATGGCAGGGAGCACCAGTGCCACTGGCAGCCAGGAGGAGGTTGCGCCCATCACTGTGACGTACAGCGGTGGCCAGAGCCATGTCCTACCAGGTGCCTGTGCCCTGAGTGCCCTGCCTGCTGCTGCACCATCAGAGGAGTGGGGGGACCCCATACCCCCAACCTCCCTCACACCCTGCCCCCATAACCCCACACATACACAATCCCACACACATCCCTGTCACACATACCACATGCACCCCACATACCCATGCCCCCCAGGTCCCTCACAATATGAAAAACTAAGAATTTATTTTTTTGAATTATTATGCAATCACCTCTATATCCACTACTCAAATACAAATCACAACAAATATTTTTTGTAATAAAATTAAAATACGTTATAGTAGGTGTTTGACTTTTAGTGTATGATTTGGTGCTTTTTTTCTGGTTCCAAGATGGCAACCCCCACCCCTCCCAAAAAGAATATTTTCAGGGCAAGGCTACCTATGCAGCCCTCAACTGCTCACCAAAACTCAGTAAACAACCCTCCACCCAAAATAATTGCCTGCCCCTGACCACTAGAGCTGACCGATCTGGCCTCTGGAATAAGAGATTTAATTTATATAGATTCTTTTGGGGGAAGAGAGATATGTATGTATGTACATACAAAGTTTTGCACAGAAACAATATGCCAACTTTTCTGTGCCGGCAGAAGATCTGGAGTACCATGTTTCAGATTGTAATTGCACAAAAGTATGTCAAGCAGTGGCAGTTATGTGTTTTTGATCTCCAAAAGTTCCAGACATTTCTTTTCAATGCTGTATCTGAATCATTGTAACAAAATGCTTTCTTGCTCTGCTAAGTACTTTTTTTTTCAAAAAGGAACATCAGACTGAAGTGTTGAAAGCTAATGTGCACAGACCATGGCTATCACAAATGTTAGTTTGTGAAACAAGCTACACAATTCTAAAAGAATTAGGACTGAAAACTAGAATTATGATTTTACAGAATCCAGGGACTAGACCAGAGATTCTCAAACTGTGATCCATGGACCAGCACTGGTCTGTGAGCTCCATTCAGGTGGTCCGCAGGAAGGTTGCAAAACAATCGAGAATATCTGTACTTGCAAGGTAAGACTAATTATATTAATATATGAGTTGTGTCTACTGAGACCCTCAGCAATTTTCAAATTGTCCATGAAAAAAAAATTTGAGAACCACTGGACTAGATCAATGCAAGACATGGAGATTTGTCACAAGAAGTATAGTAAAACGTGGAAGAGCTCCCTCTGCAAAACAAAAGAGTCTCTTTATCACAGCCTATTATGTAAGTTAATAGCTTTAAGTCAAGCTCTTTCATTTATCACTTGAACAGGTACAGAAACAGTACCCAGGTCACTCCAGAGACAGCAAATCCTGTAGATGCCTTCTTTCAGTTCTCTTATACTGATCAAATTGCTGAAGTTTGAGACCTAGAACTACAAGATGTGAGCTCTAGAAACTGTACGTTTGTTATGTTGACCTGAATGAGCAAGTACTTAACTGGTGCTAAAAACTGTAATTAGTTAAATAGGTGTGTAGCATAAACAGCCAGTTCAGAATAACAAGACTCCAAATGCTTCCTTCAAAGACCAATGAGGTTCAAGTGCTTTGATTATGATAAGCAAACTACATCAGTCTATACTGGAAGCAGTCTTGTTTAAGAGCAAGAGCTTGCCCATCAAATTCCTGACAAATTATTATTTTCCCCTTTCTACGGATATGGGTTACTTATTTACTCTCCATAACAAAACTGGCAACACTTGAGTAACGTATATTTAAGAGTAATCATAAGAGTCCTGTAGCATAACAACCCCTGACCAAAGCAATAAAAGATTCTGGTCAGAAAGAAACAAGACACCTACTTTGTTTTTTCACCAGAGCGCCCCAAGGGATGATGAGGTTGAACGGTCATAAACTCCTGCAAGACCGTTTCAGGCTGGACATAAGGAAGAATTTCTTTACTGTCCAAGCCGCCAAGGCCTGGAACAGCCTGCCATCGGAGGTGGCACCTACATTGGACACCTTCAGGAGCAAATTGGATGCTTATCTTGCTGGGATCTTATAACCCCAGCTGACTTCCTGCCCTTTGGGTGGTGGGCTGGACTCCATGATCTTTCAAGGTCCCTTCCAGCCCTAATGTCTATAAAATCTACTTGCTAATGATCAGTAAGGAAGGAGGAAAGATCTCCAATTAATACTCAATTGCAGCAGCTACTAAACCCCAAAACTGAGGCCTGGATATGCTCATTACAGCCTGTATGGAAATAGGCAACCAGATATTTCATTAGCCTCTCATTAGAAAATTAAAGCCACAGTAAGGTGTCCTGTATCTAAAGTCACGACTTTCAGAAGTTAAGGCTTTGACAGCTGAAACTGAAAGCCACTTAAATGAGTGGGTTGGAAGTAGTAACTTTGGATTGCCAACAATTTTTGCTACCCCCTCTACTGTTCTACATTAACTACTTTTAAATTTTAACTGAATCAGTTCCCTAAAAATGAGTATCCACTATATTCATCACTGGTTAATTTAAAATTTATTAGTAAATGCTTCAATTTGAGGATAGTATTTTTTTTTCCTGTTTGACCAACATTGAAATCTAATGGGGTTTGAAAATTATAATGTAATTTGTGTTAGCTTCAACCAAATGCAGAACTTTACTTCTAAATGGTCATTAAGCATTAGATAGAATCATGTATACTTGCTAGGCTGTATCTATACTTGGGTGTACTTGAAATTATTCCTTTGTATCAGATGTACTGTAGGAGGGGTTTAGGGGTAAAGATAAATTGCAACCTGTAAACAGCTTACAGACGTCCCACTTAAAGCCTTTAAAGCCATTTATTACCAGGTGCTTTAAAGTTCATCTAGTTGGCTGCAACTTTTGACATATTGCTCTTATACCAGGAAGTGAAATCTAATGTTGATCAAATAAAAGATACAACTCAATCTAATCAGCATCCAAAAGTACTAGAAGCAGTTATAATATGGTGTCTGCTTTCTGTCTTCCCATGCACTTCCAATTTTACTGTTACACTTACTTGTTTCTTAATCTCTCCCCTGTTGTGGAAGAGCTAAACCAGGGCTATTCAACTGGCAGCCTGAGGGCCACATATGGCCAGCAGGGGGTTGGGTTATGGCCCCTGAGCTCCTATTAAGCTTTGTGACTTTTTAATCTATTCTACATAGATGAGTAGGATAACTGATCTTTTTAGGCTCAAAAATATTGACAATGCTTTTTTGAACATGAATCTTGAATGGGTACCCCTTAAAAAAAAGCAACACAAAGGCACCTTTTCTTGAATAAAAAGCATTTCTTTGTTCAGGTGACTCAAATGTCAAACTGTATGGTCAGGGTTGCTTCAAGCTGTAACATACTGGCTCAAACAACAGGATTTACAGACAAGTCCAAACTTTATTTAAAACTACAGTTTTAAACAATTTCAAAATTACTAAACAAATCACAATGAAAAAATAAAAAAGATTAAGACAGAAAAAGGAACAGTGCAGCAAGACTGAATAGAGAAGGATTCAGTTTTAGCTGGTTAACCTGCCATGGGCAGAAGTTAGCATACCTAGTCTAAAAGGCTGTGCATCAAAAACTAATTTACATTTTATACACATTCAGCGAATGTAATGCCAATATTCTATATGGATTTGTGTATGTAGAGGGGAATCTTGAGGTTATTTTTTCATGCATTTGGAGCTCCAACAGTTTCTGCAAAATAAAGTTGTACTGGTTAATATCTAGCAACCATTAAAGATCAAATATAGCTCTTTACATACATACCTCTTACCTGTTTAGAAATATTTTGGAGAACATTTGTCTAAATAAATTCTTCCCCAAAACAGTTACACACACTTTGAGCTTGGATTGAATTATCTAAATAAATGCAACCACATGGAAGAGATGTGGGCGCTATAGTTCCATTACCAACTTACACAAAATCAAAATAGGGCACTCTTAATTCAAGTGTTGTGTTGAACAACTTATGTAACCAAAAAGGGGAAGTGATCAAAATGCTAATCGGAGCAGTAGTTGTAGATGGGTAATATATATCAATACAAAACATCTGCTGTTTCACTAAGCTGACTGTGCTGTGAGCCCGCTCTGAATTTTGTTGCCAAAGTTCTGCTGATATTACTGAGGTGGTTGTAATGGGAATCATAGCAAAATCCCTGCTGCAGCTCTAGCTGTCTACAGAGAAGCACGCGTTAGTTTCAAAAAGATATTACAGCTATAATATCAGACGAACCACTACTTTGTCATATTCTGCATCTCTACCAACACAACTATAATAGCAGGCACATTATTGCATCAGTTTAACTTTTGAGTAGATTATTAATAGTACCACAACTTATTAAGACTCATGTATTAAAGGATAATTTAAGTGACATGGCATTTACCCATCTGATACGTATGTTTCTATAATTGCTGAAATGTTAAATTTTTCACGCAGCGAGTTCTGCCAGCTACCAGGTTACACCTCTCACTCAGAGTTATGCTAAGACTAAAGATATTAGCTCAGGACTTTAAATATTTCTGCTTAAAGCCATGCTTTAAAGTTAAAAATCATAAGCCAAACATATTTCAAAATAAATTTTGAGAATCTGAACCTTTTCCGTGAATATAAATGATATAAGTGATATGTAACTATGTCATGGTTAGAACAGCAACTTATTATTATTATTTATAAATAATTGTACATTATTACTTTAAACTATTTATTAGTTATATTCCAAGTTCTACCAGAAAAATATCTGATGTGTAAGTTACACAAATAAAAAATATAAGCAGCAAGTTGCACCCAGGCATTAAAATATTAAATTAATTTTTGTGATTTTTGCCTTTGAGTTATTTGTTGAATGAAAGTCACAAGCTTCATTTCCTGTTCACCTAGAAATCAACACAACATAGCTAAGAATACTGGGAGATGTCTGCTTACATCAGACTTAAGACGACAGAATTTTTCTTTTTTAAATCAAAACTGCTACACATGGGCATCTCTTTTCTTTCACCTGTTCTGTACCCTTACCTCTCTTCTCCTATGTAAAACATTGTGAAATATTGACTACTTCATCTCTAACATCCATACTATAGCAGTCCATTCAGATTGAGCCTTACTTCATAGATCTGATTTGGTACCTATGAATTCAGCTTACAGTCACTTTGAAACGTATTTAATATTTTCAAATTACCTACAGATTTCAACAAGAAAAGGATTATTCCTTTAGTCACAGTGGAAATATGGGGTGTTTATACATGTGCTCTGGGAGATGTGGAGGAAGTGCATTAATTAAAGCAGCTCTTGGAACTGCTCTAATTAAAGTGCCTGGAGAATTGCATGCATCAGCATCCCTGTGCTGAAAAATGGCAGTGGGAGGGCTTTAAATAAAGTTCATTAAACAAGCTTTAGTTAAAAAGTGCCCCCACCACCATTTTTCAGCACGGACACACTGATGCACATGACACAGAGCCTGCTGTAATTCCAGCACATCTCAGCAGCCTCAATACACATGTACAGGCACCCATCCTGCAAAAATAAAATTAGAACAGCAGAAAACACAAACCCTTCACATCAAAGAACTGTTTAGTTTTGGTAATGAAAAGTGACACAGTAGGACTTAGAAGACTGATTTCTCGCTTTACTCAGCAATAAATCCTGAAATGCTTAAGTTTAACTTTCCCAGTAAGATAATCATAACTTAGTAAATGAAGTTTACTTTCTTACCAGGTTCTTTTAGGATTTCAGAATCTCCTACTAACTCTTCTCCTTGAGCTCCATCACTACTCAGTATTTCATCAGACAAATTATTTGTCTGGGCCTCTGCTGCCATTTTCTTCATTAGATCTGCCTTGGAAAGGATAAAAATAATTCAGTCTCTTAGGTACTTCCCTCCTTTTATAAAAAAGTTTTTTTGATGGTCAATTGTAACTGCATAAAATGCAAGCAAAATACCTCTGAATACATTGTAAGTTTAAGAGGCAAGTCTTCCACCTTCACAAAGTCATCCTCATCAGACTTTTGACTTACATTTCCAGAACCACCTTCCTGTTGACAGAATTATGACAATTACAGACAAAACACTGCAGGATCACTTTCTCATTCCAAGAACAGATATATAGATATATTTTATTTGAAAGTAGAAAGGGCAGTGTTTGAGCATGCAATTGACTTAAAAAATTAAGTCAGGAAAAGAAGCCAAATCTTAAACTGAAAAGAGTGACATTCAAAACAAACAATACATTAACTAAAGTTATACATACATATTCATTCACTAACACGGGAGACTCTGTATCAGGGCTGCCAGCCGTGGAACTTCCAGGACTCCCTGTGGAGGATTTGGCTTCTATACACACTATTTCTGATGTCTGAATTTCATTTACTGGTAACGAAGGGGTTGGCTCCTCTGTTGTCATGTTTGTAGTAGTAAGGGTTTCTGGAGCACTGACAGTTAACTGTTGCTTATTCTCCGAGGTACTGAGAGAGTGAGGCAAGACAGACGACACACCTTGTTCATCTAAAATAAAAAGAAATCCAAAATAGATATGGACAGAAATACAAAACAGGTTTTGAAAATCTAATGCAGCTGAAAGAATGAAATGCCAAATAAGCAAATTAGCAGGAGAGATTACCCATCTTATCCAACAGAACTGGAGCAAGAACAGCAACAGCATTTCAACTGGTATAAGTTTGAGTGTGCAACTGTTTTGTAGTTTATTTTTGACATTCCAGCAGCTTTTGCAAGGTAACATAAACCTTGTTAATAACGCCAATACATGAAGGTATAAAGATGAAGCATTCATCTTTCTGAAGTTTACAGTGATTTTGTAAAGTTAAATTTCTTCAACAGCACAAGTGAGCTAGGCAATATTTTGGATTTTTTTGCCAATGTTGTTTACAGTTCAAAATGTTTTAGAAGAGCCTAAAATACTATTTATTTTAAAAGTACATGAGAAGGATCCTATAAAGCCACAACTGTCAATAGACAGAAATCTTACCCAAAATTTTAGGTTTTTTCCCCTGGGCATACTCTAGAAGCTTATTTCACAACTTTTAGTGAGAAATTACTACCTTATAAGCTATGCAAATACAAAATTACAAATTTAATTGTGCAGTATCAAACAAATTTAGTGCTATTTAAAAGAAACCACTTGTCATAAATTGTTGAATTAGACCCCAACCTTTTCATTTAAGGCTGTTTGTTGTGTGTTCAATTTGTCACTGATTCATAGTGAGAGCCTGTGACTTTTATAGTTTGTTGAATTTTTGCTTTTCATATCACAATAATACAACACACGTTTGATTAATATTTTAATTGGCTGCTGAAATACAGTTTCCCACATAAACACAGTCAATCTATGGGAAAAGTACATGTGAAAACTAAACATAAAATACTGCATCTGTAATGCAAAGGAGAGTCTAAATGCAGGAGATGACTAGACGTGGTTCTCATACAAGGAACTGCAGCACGTAATGACAAATTCAATTACAGTACTCCACTTGAACCAGAAATGGGGTTTTATGAGCAGAAGACTGAGAATCACTTCTTTAAGATGAAAGAGCTATGGCCCCTCTTAGAATTGCCTCTCTGGCAATATGTGATCAGAGACTAAAGGACCATTTATTTTTAAAGCAATTACAAGAGAACTAAGCTTAATGGAAAGCTCCTATGTTTTCCCATTGCTTCTCCAGTAGACCTCTTGGTTTGATATTAAGCCTTTTATAACCTAAGATTTTCTATGAAAATCTACATTTCTGTCTACTCGGGTCTTACCTTTAGCACTAACAGATTCCTGCTCAGATGACAGCATTTCATGGTCCTGAGTCTTATCAGATTCACATTTAGGAATCTATAGCAGGTAGAGGGAAAAAGTTAACATTCTATTAAATCAGAGTTTAAAAATAGCTTATTTAGTCTTCTGTTCAAACAGCCAAGCTTCCCTGCTCCCCCCACAGCATGGTCAGTAAAACTTTGTCTGTACTACTACACAATTTAGCCAGTAAGTTCCAGTGTCTACTCATTAGCCTCTCTTCCAGAATATTAAAGATCTCACTGTTAAGCTGTTAAGGTTTATAGCATTCAGTACATTTTGTCATTTTGGATTTTTGCTGTTCTCAGGCATTTTAGCAAACTGAATATACTTTAAGTCTTTTGGGTCAGGGGTTAAAAAAAACCTTTACTCATTGGTAATTACAGAACAAGTTCCTACAACCAAATACATTACATTCCAGAGTTTTTAAGCTTAAAACTGAAATTACTCGACAGCTAATAAACATTTCAAATCATATGAAAATCAGCTATAATTCTGGAGGAATTCCACAATTTTACAGTGTACTTCAATTGGTTTAGAATGAGGCATATTCTGGAACCTGAGAATATATACCAATCTACCTCTGCTGAAGGAAATCTAAAATTTACATTAGTACATTTATGGCACAAATAAGAACAAAGAAAGAACTAGTTAACGTGTTGGCTGTACTTGCAAAAGCCTTTGATAATAGTCTCAATATTCCTGTCCATCACATCATACTATCAATACACTATCACAGAAAAGTTGGGAGTAGTAGTTGTTTCTTTAGAAAAGGGAGTAGAGTACGGATTTCATCAAAGCTCTTCTGCTAAACAATAGTGTCAATGAGTCCAACGTAAGTGTAGACTTCTCAGTTTGTCTTACAGGATTTGCAGAAGTTGAAGAATTATCTGTATTTACAGGGGGGAGGGAGGCCACCCATATAGCCTTACACATTTTTCTGGCAACTGAGGAAAAATCAATTTTCTGAAAGTAACAAAAGTAAGTTTTTATTGCAGGTCATTCGTTTCTCTTCTTTTATTACCTTTCCAAAAATGGGGACTATTACAATATTGCCATTCATTTCAGTCTATCACCCGTCCCTCCATTAAGCCAAACCTAGTTTTCCCTTTGTGAACAATATCCAGATTCTAGATGAGACTGACCTTTGTTTTGTTTGCTTAATTTTCTCCGGTTTTCCATTTGCCTTCTGCACTATTGTTACTTTTTAAAATTGTATCCAGTCCTGTACCTTGATTTTACACACTGATACTACTACAAATTAATTTGTCTTAAAATCATGACACTTTATACTTGCCATCTTTCAAAGATGTCTACCAGCTCACTGTGTCTCTTTCACTTAACACAGATGCTTCCATTCCATAGAGTAATACCATTAGTGCAAAATTTCTCAAATCAAGCATAATGTTCATCAGTCCATATTTTTGCCAGTTATAATTCAGCCACACATGCTGAATATTACAGCTCTTTAAACCTCATTCTCACTAGAATTATCAGCACTAATCAGACTATTTGTTCTAAAACTGTCCTTGCTAAAAGCTCCATTTTCCTAAATATAATGAAGTGCTGAGACAGAAAGGCTATAAATCCAAGCTGACTACTGCAGTTTGAGGTAGTAAATGCACTGTTAATTCAAATGCATGTCAGCTGCAAAATTTCACCTCAAACTAACTCACCAGCTAAGTTATCATGTCCACTTCAAACACTATGATAAACTCCTTTAATCCCTATTCTTACTCTTCTGAATCTCCACATGCACCCAGTCACAGCATGAATACCTGATGAGTATAACTCTACATTACTAGTCTGAAACATGGTTCCTTGATAACAACTAGGGCTGTGCAAAGCTTTGGTCACTGATTTGATTTGGAGGAGATTCGGCAGCTGAATCTTCGAACTGAATCAGGAGACCCATTACTCTCCCCAAATGAAAATCGGAAGCCTCTGATTCAATTTGGAGAGATTCAACAATTCGGCCATAGACACAGCTTTATGTTTTTTCTACGTACCTTGAGGTACCAGGCGTGGCTTGTGAATGCCAAGATAGTGGGGCAAATGGAGCATCCCACAGAAGCTTGGGGGGGTGGGAGGAGTCCCCTGTGTGCTCAGCAGCAGACCCAGAAGTGGGCCAGAAGTACTTCCGGTCCACTTCTGGGTCCACCGCAGAGTGCACGGGAGACCCCTCCACCCCCCCAGCTTGTGCCTCCTGAGTCTTGGGGGGGCACCCAAGGTTCCCCACCCCCATGGCCGATCACTGAGCTGGTGGGATATGGGGGTTCCCCACATGCTTCCTGGTGGGCCTGAAGTACTGTCGGTCCACTTCTGGGTTTACTGCTGAGTGTGCAGGGGACTCCCCTGCGCTCCCATGGGATGCTCCATCTGCCCCACCATCTCAGCGTTCACGAGCCGCACCTGGTACCTCGAGGTACATAAAAAAACCCCAAAAAAACCAAACAAAAAACACCCATATAAAGCTGTATCTATGGCCAAATTGCTGATTCTCTGAATCAAATCGAATCTTCAGATTCCCATTTGGCTGAATTGAATTGGGACAGCAATTACTGTCCCCCGAATCAGGCCAAATCAGAATCAGATACTGCCCACTTCACACACCCCTACTAACTACTACTTCTAGGACTTGTCTTAAACTGCTGACAATTATTTTCATTGGGATTTTTCCTGGTCTGACAGTAAGTTTATTTATCAGCCAACATCTCCCTTCTTCATGACTAGCACAACTACTGTCTTTCACCAGTTATCATATATTGCATTCTGTATCTGATGCTTCTTACCGTTTTACATATTTTTTTTCTTAACTTTCAACAAGTCAACTCCAGTCTGCTGTTACAAACCATGAGAAGCAGCAGAAAATGGAGAAGGACAGATTTTATTAAACAGCTGAACAGTACTGCAAGCAGAGTTCTGACTGGGTCATATGAATAAGAATTCAGTCTGATAATGAAAGCTATAATTGCAGAAATACTGGATCACATGGTAGGACAAAAAAGTGAGGAAAGGTTAAGACCTGTACCATGATATATACAATCTGATAACAAACAGAACCATTTCCTCACAAAGACAAGCACAAAAGGTTACAAGAATTTCACCAGACAGTCGAATCAAACAACTGGCTAATCAATTTATCAATAAAAGTATCACTACTGAATGTCAGAATCTATAGAAGTATCAAGTACAGCACTGATCATAAAATTTTCTATACACAACTGAAGTCCAAGAAAGAAAAAAAAGATGCAACTGGAGCCACGTTTGGTCTCACTAAGTTAAAGAACTCTTTTTGAAGGAAACACACAAGGTAACACTTCCAGTGCATTTTAGGTTCTTAATAGTTCATGAGGTTGAAGGAACCTCACTACAGACCAGGTAGAAAAATAGTAGAAATGCACAAACAAGGCATATTTTAACTAGCAATAAAATAGGGATACTCAAATGTGTCAAAGATAAAAAACAGGTGGCTTCCTTGACTCATACTTGCTGGATTCTCTCCCTCCAGGTTAGATATGACTTCCAGATGACTCAAGCAGATGTAAACCACACTTCATATCTTATTTTAAGCTGCAGTATGAGAAGGAACTGGAGCTTGAGCACTGTTGGACACGTATGTGCACACTACCTGTGCTGAACAAGGCATCTGCTATGACAAAAGCCATGTGAGACGAGGTTTAAGCCCTTTGGCTTTTGAATCTGTCAATGATTGGGTCAAAGCATCTTGTGCTGACTCATAGAGAAACTGTCCCTAATCTTTTGGGGAGCACTCAAAGGAAGGAATTAATAAAGAGGAAGTGAAGAAGTATCTCTTTACAAAAACTGAGTAGGAATGATTTTGGAACTTGAAGAAAAAAATTAGGATTCAGATAACATTGCACAACCATTGGCTAATGGCATGTCACTTATCAAAGGAAGACTTTACGAACCTGCTTTCTAAATTCTGCTCTACTACTGCCTTTGACAAAATAGAGTTTCTAGTTTTCATGCCTTTCTAAAAGACATCCTCAAGGTCATCCAAAAACATGTATAGGCTTGGGCCCTGTGCTACTAAGATCAGGCCAGATGAATGCAACACTTGACTTTAAAAAAAACCCCTATGAAGTAGTGTCTCTTTTATGGTTGGAGATTCTAAGCAAAAAGATTGATGTTAAGTCATGCAATTAACACTTAACTACTGTATCCCACTGTCATTTTAAAACAGTTGTACAAGTAAAGACTTGTAAAAAGACACCCCTACTAAGCATCTGATATGGAAAATGCACGTTAAGCCAATTAAAGTTTAAAATGACAACCAGATTTTAAGAAGGGGCAATTAACTATTGAAATATTACCAAGAGAAAATGGTCTATTCACTTGACATCTAACTCAAGATTAGATGTTTCTAAAAGATGTGGCTTGGTTTTAGTTCATTCACAGAATTGAATGCTAAGTACAGCAACCAATGCCCAAAATTCATATATCTGTATTACACAGGCAGCCAGATTACCTTGTTATAAGGGTCACTTCTAGTCTTAAAATCCTGTAACATGGGTGCTCAGTCCATAGACTGAAGGTCAAGTCTGGAGCCATGCAATCTAGCCGGTGCACTTCCTCAAAAGTCCAGAATTTGGTGAAGAGGACAAGTGGCAATTAACACCGCCACCACTCTGCTGCCAAATTTCAAAGCCCCATGGACCAGAGGACAGCCCAGCGTGTGAGATCCTGCATGCACACACAGAGATGAGTGACAGGGCTGCATAAGGCATGCACAGAGCTGGGGTGGAAGGGCCAGATACAGTGTGCACAGTGCACACAGGTGGGGACAAGCTGTGAGGCATGACCTGGAACATCCAGGGTGGCTTGGTCCAATCCAGAGCGCAGACAGCTGGGGTGATAGGCCCAATCCCGAGTGTGTGGAGCTTGGGGTAGGCAGAAGGGCTTGAACCCAAAGAGTATGGGACTGGCGATGGGGTGGCAGGTCCACTCCTGAATAGGGCTGCAGCCCTGACAACCATGTGCACAGTACCAGGACCCATTTCAGCACATGTTGGATTGTACCCGCAGACCCACCCCATGCTACTTTGGCTTGTGGAGAAGAAAGAGATTGGACAGCATTGGCCTACATGATGAACACTAGAATAAACTGAAATTTAAAAGTTAAGAGGTATGCAGACTTCTGTGAAAATATTCCACTTGTAATCCAGTTGCCTTATCCCAAGTTTTCTGCTTCTCTCAAAACAGAGAGTGTCAGCAGAGTAACACCTGTGTAGTCAGAAGTTATGTCTAGTGCCAAATTGTATTTTTAAAAAATAAAATTTAACTCCTGTTTAAGTAGCTGTCAGAATATGCTGTACTATTACAGGATCTCAGGTGAGGAATAACCCAGATCTTAAGAGACAAGAGACATTGCTTATATAAAAGCAAAATTAAACAAAGAACAAAAGGAAGACTGAAAAGTGATATCCATGTAGACCATTTCCTTAAAACAACTAAAATAAGAAATGTAACAGAAGGAAGGATAAAATATGTAAGTTATTTTCATGCAAACACCTGATGAGCAACAATTGTCTGGCTTAGAGAATTCTGATAATACCTGTTTGTTTTCAGTCATAGTTTCACTGCTGGCCTGTAGTGAAGTCTGGACATCCACAGGTCCCTCTTCAAATTCTTCTATTTCTTCATCTTCATTCTCATCTTCCCCACTTCCATAATTAGTTAGAGCTTGGGTTTCTGCTTTAGACAAGCCTGAAGTAAATCAATGTAGTCATTTTAGACCAGTTTTAGTCCCCAATGTAAAATTACTGGATTTTCTTTAAAAACCACTTCACAGCATTTAAAAAAAAATGGCTCTTAGTTACAAGAAAATTCTCCTTCCATTCTGGTATAGAAAATGACTGCAAGACAATATAAAATATCTAGAGACTCAGTCTAACATGAAAAATTATAGAGCAATAATATATGCATAACAACATGCACTTGTGTCATATATTCTCCTGGAATGAAAATAGTGGAAACATTAGCTTTCAGAGATTTATGGATGTACAGAAAACCTATTAAGTTTTCACCTCAGGGCATGTGTAACAGTCTATGTTTAAGGCTGAAGACACATGACATGTATTATATGGTAAATTGACTTTACTTTGTAGTATAAGTGGGGTGGACATACCATTCAGTGTTACATGGCTGCTAGTTACTCAACTCCAGGACAAAATTACCTGTTCAACTGAGGAGTAACTAAACACCAATGCTAAGTTAAAATGATCTCCTGGTTTTGTGTCTGCTCCCCAGTCAATTTTATCCTGGGGTAGAATTTGCTCAATGCTAATTTGTTCCCTCATCCTCTGGTACGGCAAGGAACTATATTTGTGCCTATTGGAACAAGTAAGGTTGAGAGAATTGGTTATATGTGTGCTACAAAATAAAATGAGTAAATTACTATGGATAAATTATTCTGTAGTAATTGTCATGCATCTGCACCACAAGTCCAAATGTCAAGTACAAACAGCAGAGAAGCAGAGATTTTTAGGATGGATAAACAATGGAAGAAAAGGACAGATTGCTTAGACTGAATATCACAAAAAAGCATCAGCTAAGTGATTAAAGCTTTACTGCAGAACCAGTATTGGAGAAGGACAGTGTAAATTATTAGAGCTATGGAAAAACCTATAAGAGAACAGAATAACTACAGTAAGGAGATGAAGAAAGGGGCATCAAAGTTCATAAAGTTATGAAATGTTAGAGAAGGCCCAACATGAAGACAGTCCTTTAAATTAAAAGGAAATACTTTTCTAAACAATGCATCATTAAAAGTGTGGCATTCATACCTAGAAGATGTTGCTGAGACCAAGAACTTGGTAAGGTACAAAAAAAATTACCCATAAAATGTCCAACAGGAAAAGTTGCCATTATAAATGGTAAGGAAATACCAAGTGATATAAAACCACAGGCTTAAGTGTTTAAGACTGATTCTCAATGAGGGGTGCCGCAAGATCTTTTGACAGGCACCATAAGGTGTGAGAAGATAAGCAGGTGTGAGGGGGTATATGCAGGCTCAGGTTTCCTCCCCTGCCTGGCCCCCATTGCCAGCCCCTCAGCAAGGAGGTAAGCAACGTAATAAATGAATTAGTTTTTGGAACCAGGTTGCTGTTCAGTTCACGTAAGTTATGGAGGGATGCCTTGAGGCTAAACAGGTTGAGAACCACTGGTTTAAGAAAATCTAAGTACAAAAGTCAGGATGAAAACTTTAACAGGGGGCTGGGAAATGGAACTCACTACATTCAGCTTATTGTGATGCTTCCTCCTCTAAATCTCACCTTTTTAGACAAAGAATACCGACTACATGAACCGTGGATCAGATCTTGTATGGACTACTGCTTTAAGTTACTGGAACAATTGTAAGTAGAAATGATTTTGTTTGCATTGTTTAAAACTACACTGGACACATACTAGAAAACATGGTACTATACAAAAGACAGACTATTAGACTTGAGAGATAAGACCCATGTATCTTATACAACTGTAGCTCACAAGAAACAAATATCATTTAAATTTTACGTTGGACGCTTAGTAGTGTGAAGTCAATACTGCAAAAATCAACACCAAAAAAATCACTTACTTATTGATACTGGGCAACCTTCACTTTCTTCGTCTTCCTCCTGATCAGAGGCATCAGATTTCATACTCTGAGGAACTTCACTACCATTGTATGTTTCTGACTCTTGCACTTGCTTGACTGTTTCAGTCTCATCCTTGTCCTAGCCATAAGCAAAAAATAGTGTTCTATTTAATTTAATGTCTGTCTTATTCCAGACAAGGACATCGTTTTGAGAATTAACACCCCCCCCAAACACCCAACTCATCAGTAATAAATTAAGTGCCCTGCTGCAGCAGAACCCCCTGAATATGTGCTAAGCGCTGCAAACTAAGAGCCATAAGGAGAAACAGAACCTACTGGAACATCTTTTCAATCATGCAAACATTTTGAAAGATTATAAAAAAAGAGCCATAGCTCTTTCCTTTTCTATTAGTTCCAATAATCCACAGATTATTCTGGTGTCAAGTCTCCAATTCAGTTTTTTTTAAAAGCAGTACACCGAAAGGATAAATCATTGTTTCCATCCTCTTTCGAGAACTGTCTCTGTGGATCTTTATTCTTGGGAGGCGAGCCAACCAGCAACAGAGGGCCACTCCAGCAGTACTACAAAACTAGTCCCCTATAGTTGTCGTCATCAGTGGTCTCTGGAAGTCAAGGATGATGTTCATCAGGCTTGATGGGTCCTCAGGGGACTAAGAAGCCCGATTTTGGATGCACACATTCTTCAGCAATGGGGGCATGATGTTGCATAGTGGAGTGGGATTCACAGCCCCAGGTTGGTAGTCTTCTCCCACTGCCATTCCACCTCAGTATCAAGTCGTTCGGCTTCAAAGTGGCACGCACCTTGGTGGACCAGGTGGTACCATGCTGAATGGTCAGCAGCTCGCTCCTCTCAGCCATTGGTGTCAATGCCTCTGTGCTTGAGGACAGCCTTGAACATGTCTTTGTACCATTTCCTTTGGCCGCCCTTTGAGCATTAGCCAATGGAGAGCTGGGAAAAAAGAATCTGGTGAGGGAGGTAGTTCTTGGGAATTCAGATGCAGTGGCCTGTCCATTGGAGTTGATTTCTCAAGAGCAAGGCTTTGATGCTGGTGGACGTAGCTCCATGGAAGACACCTGCGCTGGCCCAATGGTCCCCCCATCTGATCCCCAGGATTCAATGCAAGAACCACTGGTCAGCATGCAAGTCCTCTATAGTAAAGGTGAGGCAAAATCTGCTATTCTCCATGAGAAGAATGTGAAGCCTCGATATACAGAACAGCCTTTGGGAAAACATTCTCTGAAAGGTTGCGCACCTCTTATCTGAGAAACATAATAAGCATATGGTCTGGATTTTGCCTGCTTACTGAAAGGTAGATAATACAATACCATGGTGAAATACCCAAATTAAACTTGGGTGCAAGCAGCAATATAAATTTGTTAATGTAATGCTCCATCCCAGCTACTTAGCCCTACGGAGAAGAAGGGTGCATTAGCCTAGGCAAGACCCTGCACTAATATGGCTATATCACTTCTGATATCTGAACTTAGATATTTATGCATTGCACTGCACTGTGCATTTAGAAATAACCGAAAAAGAGAGGTTATATACAATACTTTATAAAATGGTCTTTTTCTAAAATGGAGTAATAGATAATATTACTATGCAGAGACTAAAAAGATACTGTGGTCTTATTTTAAACAAAAAATTAGATTCTGAATGCCTGCTTTCTATAGTTTTATCAGATTTAAGTAGATTTATTCAGAGATATTAGATTTGTATGACCAATCACTTTTGATCACATTATTAGTAAATATATGTTGAGGGTGAAAAAGGACTTTTGAGGTTCTTTTAAAAAGAATAAAGGCAATTCTAAAATGTGTAACTTACTTTGTCTTCATCAACATCTTCCACAGATGAGCAAGCGTCTACTTCAAGACCCCTCTTTACCTAAAAGAAAACCAATTACCTTCAATTTTGAAACTGATTACAGACGTAAATAAACTAAATGGCTTTGAAACACTGGACAAAACAAAATAAGCTTTTGTTATCATTTATAATCCTCCTAACTTCCACATCCACCATTAAAAGTCAATCTCAAAACTGCAACAGCTCAAGCAACTATTTTCAAGACTTGCAGTAGTTTTTGAAAAACATATGCCTTTAAGCAAGTGTTATGAATATCCAAGAGGTGGACCACTAGGAGATTAATGACCAGGACTCTTGGGACCCTTGCAGATGTTACATTTATTGCATAATCATCATGTTAAAATCATGATAAAAAATTAAACATGCCACATGCAGCCAATTTATGGCACAATAAAATGGTGAAACAGCCACAAAGAGAGTTTGCATTTAATATGGAATATTGTTGTGGTGGTGTTGAATTGTGCCATAACCTGAATGGGTGGCATTTGTTCCAAACACAGGGCAGCCCTGTCTGATCTCAGGGATCAGGCAGGAGACAGTCCCTGGGGTTTGGGATACAGTCTCCTTTTGGCCTAATCCCCAGGGAACCAATGCCCCTCCAATCTTCCCATGTCTCCAGTCTGATCCCCACAGTTCTGTAAAAAGCATGGACAATTCAGGTTGGGAAGCTCCCTAATCCACAGCTGCACACCCTGGTAGGCATGCAATCAGAATCAGAACAATTTTATGACCCATCACAAAAATCATGCGTTGTCCCATGAATGTCTGATTTGGCAGGATACACAATTTTTGAGATGGGGCATAAAATCCCAATCACACAATTATATTCATGTCTGCCAGGGGCCTTACTTTTAAATCTATTTTAAAAATTTACATAGTAATCTTCTATCACTTTCAGAAGTGGGTCCTTAATCTTTTGTGTTAAGGCTGTATAAGCTTAAATTAATAATGTCAATTAATTTAATTTATGGCCCTGATACCCCAATGCTTTCATAGCTGAGAATAAAAATTGTTAAGATACATTACTGGTTTCAAGGATGCCAAGGATACCTTTATTTATATTTGAGCAACCTAACCTGTATTACATTAGACTCTCTTTAATAAGTTTTGTTTAAAATTCCAAATTGTAGAAGTTAATCATATTTCCAGCACCCCATCAAAACAAAATGTTAGGCTTCTCTGACTTCTCAGGGTCAATAGAATTAAGTTTTCTATCAGGTCTTTAGCATCACTGAGGTACTGGTACTGAAAAGGTAAAAGATGGACAATTAATTTTTACTCATTCAGCAGTAAAGTAGTTTAATGACTACCACAGGACTATTCACCTGAGTAAAGTCTACTCATGTGGCTTAACAGGATGGGTCCTGCCTTCTGCTTCACAGAGAAATAAGGGAAAAGAAACAAGATAATTAATCATCTCTGAAGTGTTCCACATGTTTAATTGCTGACAAGCTAGGTAACATTACTTACTAATGTTATGTCATAAGTAGAGTAATGTCTCAAAAAAACACAAACTTCTCTGGAATTAATCTTTTTTTTTAAAAAAATGATTAGAGTTAAACAATATATTTTAGCTGAAGTCAGACAAAGTAGGCCCTAAGAAAATACAAAAGCAGCAACAAACCTCTTTAGCATAAGACTTTATCGCTCCAGCTGCTTCTATTTTTCTTTTGCATCTTTGTTTCACAGTAATACTATTGTTGTCCAAATCTTGCATGAGTTTAAAGAAGGCTAATTCATTAAACAAAACTTCTGAGATCTCCACAAGCAGATCTTCTCCACAATCTTTGAGTTTTCTACCAGCAAATTTTGCTAGTGAATCCTGTCAAAAGCAACAGAGTTCTTCTGAAATGAAAACTAAACAAGTGCTATTATACCTTCCTGATGTTTAAAATCAAAGGATTGCCACACTAAAAACAGAATTAAAACAGATTTTGTCCAGGTATCCCATTTATGACATGTTCTGCTTAAGCAGAATTCACCATACTGCAATAGCATTCTCTTATCTGGTCACAGCTTTGACAGCACTCAACTCATGACCATTTGATGGCTTATGGTATATATATTGCTCTTCTTATTTCAGCCTAGTACAAAAACCCACATAGCATAGGCAATACCATGGTTATCATAGTTGGTAGGGTCAGAAGGGACCTGAGCAGATCGTCAAGTCTGACCCCCTGCCACGGCAGGAAAGAGTACTGGGGTCAAACGACCCCAGCAAGGTGTTCATCTAGCCTCCTTTTAAAGACCCCCAGGGTAGGAGCCAGCACCACTTCGCTTGGAAGTTGGTTCCAGATCCTAGCTGCCCTGACAGTGAAGTAGCACCTTCTGATATCTAGCTTAAATCTACCCTCTGCCAGCTTGTGACCGTTATTTCTAGTCA
>NW_017729033.1:79855216-79858100 GCF_001723915.1 Gavialis gangeticus | reverse complement strand
TCTCTTCTGGAGGCTGAACAGGTTCAGGTCCCATAGCCTCTCCTCATAGGGCCTGCCCTGCTGCCCCCTGATCATGCGAGTGGCCCTCCTCTGGACCCTCTCCATGTTGCCCACACCCCTCCTGAAATGCAGCACCCAGAATTTGTTTATCCTTTAAACAAATAATCTCAGAAGATTTTATTTCTTCACAGGGCTGTATTATTTCTAATACAGATGTTTGTTCCTATTCTGTGATGCGTTTACGATCTGCAAAAAAGCATGTTCATTCACATACAGAGGACAGTGCCAACCTATTTGCTTGATACAAATTCTACTATGGAAAAGCCATAATATTACAGATGCAGATCTCAATGTTTTCAGCAATACAATCATTGTAGTTTCTGGGCAGTAATAAAACATAGCCCAATTTACATAATCAAATCCTTGATTTTGGACTAACAACCAAAAAGGCTAGATCGCAGCAACTGTGCTGGTAGTCGTTGGCTCATAAGATACTAGTAATTTAGGATCTGAAAGACATTTACACAACTGCCCTCCAGATAAAATTCTAATCCAATGATGAGACTGGAAGAGCAGAGGTGATATTTAAATGAGGAAACAAGGTAATATTTCATTAATGAAAAAATCACAAAGAAGGGGGAAATGTCTATCCACACAACTCAAAGTGTATTGGAGTGAAAATTTAGGGCTGAAGCAAGTTACTTAACACTCTTGAAAATCAGGCCTTACATAGTGCATATGGTTTAAGTTATCCACATAAAAATATCATCAAAAAACCTGTTGTGACAATTACTAACCTGCAGTATGCTCCCAAGTTGCTTATGAAAGAATTTCACAAATTCTTTGCTTTCATCATTTTGCTGTGTAAGCGTCAATACCATACGTCTTACTGATGTCAATAGCTGAGACGAGCATACTTCATCCATGTGTTCCTAAGCAAATATCAGAAAGAAGAGAAGTTGGCCTTTCACCACTTAAAATGTTGACTATGCCATAAGTTGAATCTCCTCCTATTCAAAGATAATTTTGCAGGGCTGTAACAGTCTGGGAAAACAGTTAAAGTTGTACCCCACCGATATGATCCATCCAAAAATTAGTTTGTCATAACTAAGTGTCCCCACAAAAGGAACTATGGCACTGACTATATCCATACCCACCCAGCTTCCTTCTACATTCCCAATACACTAGTAGTTATGTCATTCAAGATTGAGAAAAATCTAAATGTTCTTATGGGACTGTGATCATTGTTAATAAAGTATAAGTTGGGGAATACTTTTAGGAGGTATCTAAATATTTGCAGGCTTTTTAAAATTTATAGGAATACCTCTCAAGCCCCAGCTTTTAAGAACAGTAGTAAGCCACCAGTATACACAGGGTATGCCTACTGTAGTTCTTGTCAGACAGCTAGAACACATAGAGGTTTTCCTTGCTTTATGCTGTACATGCATTCCTGGAAAACAGCGCATAACTCGAATTCTCATCAAGGGAACCCACTTTACAATGCAACAAATAGGAATACATTCCAAGACCTCAACTGTACTGACCCCCAGACCCATTTCTACCACTTTTTCAAGGCAATTTTGGTCCTCACCAACAGCAGACAGTACACACAAGCACAGGGTAGTAGTGAATATTTAGTTGGTGGGGATGGCAACTACAGAAACACGTCAGACAAGCGAGCAGCACATATCCACACAGGAGACTATATTTTGTTGCACGCCACTCCCACAATGCACTGTACAAAACAGCTGACTTCAGGCATCCACCACACTGATCGCATCAGAGTGAATTTACCTCGCATATAACGAATTTTTGGAATAAATAAGGTCATCGCAAAAGAGCAAATTCTCACATACAGAACCCACATAAAACAAGGGAAACCTGTACATTTTTCAAGCTGCTGCACCCCATGTCTAATTTAGCATGTTTATTTGGCTTACATTTAGTAGACAACTAAAAAAGTACCCCATGTTAATTTTATGTCCCAATAGCCACAAGTATTTGAACTGAAATTTGATTAAGAAAAAAATTAAATACAGCACACTTAATGTGGTTTAAATGTTATACTCAAACTCACTCAAAGCTTTATGTGGAAATAAATTATTTTTATTGAAATATTTGTAAAAATGTAACGACAATACACAATAGCATGTTCTTCCCTTACATTGTTTGTTTAAATTTAAAGAAAAAAAACCAAAGGCACTGAAAACTGTTGAGACACTTACTTTAGCACACCCAAAGACCTGTGTATGATATGCCATGCTTTGGCTTTGATTTGACCTGCACAGCCAATTAGGTGAATTCATAACTTGATTTTTGGTTTGGATTATTATGCAAGTGTATTTACCCTCCTGTTTACAAATCAATAAAACATATATGTACTCTCTCACTTCCTAGGGATAGGAAGTTTTTCACTTGAAAAACATTTACTACAACTTTGAAACTGCCAAGCTTGCCTAATATTGTATTGTCATCCATTAATTGTTACTAATGATTTTTATGAAACAATGAACTTTTAGAAATGAAAAATTTCCCACAGAAAAATAAAGTACTAGAAAATATTCCGCCCCACATATCTGATCAAGAGGGATTCAAAGCAAGTCTCCAAGCACTGTTATGGGGTTTATAAATTCTACATATGTTTTCCATTTAAGAAAATAAAGCATATATTTAAAGTTATTAGCTCACCAAAGAAATACAATAACCAAGATGATGAAAGGGAAGCCAAAAGAGTTTGCAGACCGCCTTCTAGGTCATAGAATTTGGCAGCCAAGTAAAAAAAAAAAAAAAAAAAAAAAAAAAACTTTCAAAAGGGCCAAAAATTTCCAAACCCTGGGAAATTTCCCCGAACTGGGAACAAATTATTCCTAAAAAAACCAGGGGA
>NW_017729033.1:79823589-79855118 GCF_001723915.1 Gavialis gangeticus | reverse complement strand
AAAAAAAAAAAAAAAAAAAAATCAGACTTTCAAAAGTGAGTATGTAGTCAGACTTAATATGTGAAAGCCTGCTATATCTTTGTTGCATCTTGAAAAGAAATGGTCCCTGCTTGAATTTATGTACAAAGATGTCTGGTGAGTCATTTGGATGTTTTTAAAGTCAGCCACATATAGCTTCCAAAGACAATGAATTCCCCAATTTCAAGATGGAAAAAAAAGTCTCTGATATCACTTGCATCTTTTGAATAAGACAAAGATCTTCAAAATTACACCTCATTTAAAGAATGTTATCCATCAGAAATCACCATTTGATACTGTGCTTTTAACATCATACATGTTACAAATGGTAGTAGAAAGGTTCATTTTAGAAATGAATACACACACACACACACACACACACACACACACGGTCAGAAATGTGTGTCTCAATCTCAAGCTCCATTTACAATTTGGAGATGATGTTGTTTCATAATTTCGGTATAAATGCTTTCTTGATGAAAAAATCAGGTCCTTTCAACATGTTATTTTTACTATTTAAACAGGACCTCTTACCTTCAGAAAAGGAATGACCTCCTTCATAATTGCTTTAATCTGTCGGTCAAGTTGCTGCGTATCTATACGAGGACATGGAACAGTAGAAACCTCGCTAGGCTGTGGTACACAAAGACTCTCACCAGTACTTGGACCTTGTAAAATAACGTATATTCAGATCACAATTTCCTAGTTAAAGGAATATCAGCTTTAAAAATGTTCTATGTACCTATCTGGACAGTCAAATAATAAATCGTGCTTATGATAATAATCATATACAACTAAAATTGCAATATACTCGAGATAGAAATGCAAACTAGTCAAATGAATTGTTCCTTACACCCATGATTACTCCCATACTATAATTACACTCATAATTACTATAGAATACTACTTAAAATACTACATAAAAATATGCATACCTTCTAATTTAGCAGCAGAGGCACCCTGAAGATTACCAGAGCAGCCCTCCGGGTCAAGAATACTATCAGCATCATTTTTCATACGCTCATATTCCCTCATCCTAGCCAATGCCTGATCTAGGTGAATTACAGTGTTGCCTATACAGAGAACAAAAGTTTCCTGAGAATAGTTTTTAATCTAGATGAACACCAGTAGAGACACAAAAAATACACAACTGTAAAATTAAGTAAAAGCTATGATTGCTTAAATACTAGACATCTACTACATTTACTCATACGCAAGATGAGGTTTAGCATAGGGAAAAAAGTCCCTCATCTTGTAATTGAATACAAGGAAATCTCACTAAACACACTGTCTATCATTAAACTGCTGCCAAAAGCAGCATACGCTTAGCAATAGAAACCAACTATGAAGTTGATTACATGCACGCAGCACTGAGCATGACTATAAAACAGAGAGGCCATATTGGGCAAACATGCAGATGGGAACCTACAATAACAGGTTACTGTACCACACCTAAATAAGACATACAGTAGTGCCCATTAAGCACAGTACCCCCTCACTGCTGACTGTCCTTCTGGTCACGGTGAACCATGACATTGCATACAGTTCACCTTCTGTCACCTACTCTCTCAGCCTGGTACCTATGATTAGTGTGGCCCCATCTTCCATGAGGTGGAGGCGGAACAAGTTGCCAGGGTGCCTCACCTGTACACAATTTTTTGGAGCATTTTAGGACTCATGACAAAAATACCTGGTTCCAGTCAGGGGTGAAGGCTAATTAGGCCCCCCAACAGATCCATGTGCTATCTGGATTACATACATGCACATAAGGAACAGTGCTGAGCTGTGAGGTCACTGTAGCTTGACATGGTGTTGACTCTGGTGGGGCCCAATCCAATGAATTATATGGTAAATCACAAGCCTGTGGCTTTGGACTAATATTATGCATAGTTTGTACTACATACATGTAGGTGCCAAAGTGCCACTCAAGTGTGTGTTTATGGAATACCTGTGCTAAGACTTGCACCAGTTTTAAAGAAAAGTAATATATATCAATTCTGAATAAACTAAGTGTATAGGTATATTATATGCAAATGCTACAACCAGGTTTAATTTCAAGGTTACTGTTTTCAAATTTGAAAGGGACAAATTCAAGGCAAACCTCCAATAATTAGATTTTGTACATGGAACAATTAACAAATTTATAAGTTTTCCATATACAGAATCTATAAGTGGAAAAATTAATACATTTATAATTTTTCCATATATAGAATCTAATTATAGGGAGAGTGTCTTATAATCAGGGTCATCTTTTATTCGAGTAAATACAGGAATTAGTTTACAAACTAGAACCTTCTACAAACTCTTAGAGAAAGCGTTTTACAAACTGCTGGTACATAAATTATTAAATAATGCAGTATTACATAAAACATTGTGAATTATATAATATAATGGTTACCAAGATCATCAGTGGCAAAGGGTTCAAAATTTGAAGATGTAGACATGGTACTGCCATTGTCTGCATCATTTTGTTCACAGTCTCTACATGCTTCTGTATCAAAGTTCTTCTCAAAAGTTTCCTGAAAGAGACAAACAAATGTTGACAAAGCAAGCATAAAGCATGGTCTCTCAAATATCCTGGCAAGCCTTCTTTTACTTGATCCTCAAGGTTATAAAATTTGTTTCCAGCCTTGCTTACTGGGAATGATCTCACTTTAAAGGGACTAAGTTTTTCAGGTGCTTCTATAACAAAACTATAAATGATAAGATTGGAAAAGGCATTAGTGTCAGTTTTTCTTACACACAATACAGAAAGCAAGTCTTGTGCATTTGGGATTTTGGTTTTAAGTGCTGCCATCACCCTGTGTTCTGTCCCACACACAAGTTCTTCCTCCCTCCCTTCCCTAAAGCACTTTGGATAGTGTGTGTGGGCGGGTGGAGACACAGGACTAATGATAATGGCAACAATTGTAGAATATCAGGGTGCGGACACATGTAACAATTCAAATGTCTCAAATGCATTTGAGACATTTCAAAGGGCCAGCTGTCCACACAAGCCTTCTGAAACACATTCTTAAAAAGTGCCAAAAACACTTCAAAAGAGTTACCTCATGAAATGAAGTACTATTTTGGAGCATTTCATTTTTTGCTGCAGGCTATGGCAGAAGCATTCATGTTGCGACCATGTCAGATTCCAACAAATCTGCGAATTCTGCTAAATACCTTGTCTCAAGGACACAAGAAAGGAAGGAAGGAGTTTTTGTTGCATCTGGATGGAGGGGAGAATGGAGAAGGGAGACCACATGGACACCCTGCCAACTGTCCAGCCACTGGAACTTGGCAGTGCCCCAGGAACCAGAGTAAGTCTCCAGTGACACTCCCCACCTTCTCCAGACCCAGAGCCAGGCTTTCCCTGCCTCCCCCCTTCACTTCTCAGTTATTTAGACCCACGCTACCACAGGAGACAAGCCCCAGCTCCAGTCCCCTTTACCTTTCTCTGTTGGCTTAAGAGGTGAAGAGGGCAGGGAGAGGGAATTGGAGCTGGAGTGTCAGACTCATGCAAGCTGAGGTTGGGACAGGGATCTGCCACCACACCTATGCCATTCTTCTCCACTCTCCCTTCTCCTCTGCTTCTCATCTCTGCAGGAAGAGTGATCACTGCAGCCTGTATTAGTGCCTGCATGCTGGCACTAGAGGTGGTTGAGGTGTCCTGAAACTTTCGAGTCAGAAACAGAAGAGGGGCACATGTACTCTAACTGAAATGTTTCCAAGTGAATTTCATCTAGAAACTTTTCAACTGTTACTTCTGTCCACACTCTAAGTCTCATTTGACTTTCTACCAAGTAAAATATCAATAAGAAATCTGGATTTTTTTAAAGCTGTAGTATACACTGTTTCCAAACACTGGAGGCCACCTTACCAGCTTTAACACTACTTGTCTTATAAACAGAATCTTGACAAACTTAATACATTTTCATGTTAAGAAACCTTTAACAAGCTTTTTCAAGGTCTGGCTGCTCGTAAGCCATGATAGTTTTTGGAACAATCAAGTCACTATGGTAATTATTCCAGCACATGTGTCCATACAGAAACTGGAAAGGATAGAATAATAAAAAGTCCCACTTACATCATCAGTAGTAGCAAGACTTTCGCTAGGAGTAAGTTCAGAGTTTGATGCAATCCATGTTGCTGAATTCAGTGACTTCATGCACTCTCCTTTTTCATTCTTCTCCGATATGTGTCTAGTAACTATATCCTAAATAAGATAAGGAATCTTAAATCTATACTGTGAAGACAGCTTATCCAGTTCATAAACTTAATTCAATTTTTGGTGTGGGTACCTGTAATGCATACAATGCTCTTTGCCTCAAGTAATCTGTATTTAGGAGTTGAAGCTCATGGAAAAGTTCAATAAGAAAATGTGGACGAGATTCATTTTGAGATATAAGAGTTGCTACTTCAGAATAAATGGTGTCCCGCAAAGCTTCAAACATAGAAAGATCACTACCAGTTTCTGCAGAAAGATAAAAGACTCAATTTTTATCTTGATAATCTTTTCTGTTGATGCATATCCCAACTATATATGAAGACTGTGCCTTATTAAATTAACAGTTTGTTAAACAGCCAAGTTTATTGTTCTTTAAAGCTATTTCTAGAAAAAGGGGTTCACACACAATGAAATTTAGACTGTCTTCATACAATCACTTGCATATAAAATAATTTAACTTATGATGTACATTCACATATCAGAAGTCTGATCTAGATTTTATGCTTTTTAAAATTCTGAATGATAACTTTAAAGTGGGTACATATAGAAATATAGTGCACACACATCTGTAACAAACATATTTCAAGCACAATCTACTAAGTGTTACCTGATCCTGCCTGAGGCAGAAGGTAGGACTAGGTGACACCTCAGAATAACTGCAGAAGTGCATGAACTTTGACAGGCACCACGGCACCTGACTTCAGGTTAACGTGGCTAACCAGCTCTTTGGTCCTGCCTCAGTACTAACAGGACTAGATTATCTGGAGGTCTTTCCAGCCCCTCATTCCCATGCCATATCTACTTGTGTATCAGATGCACCTTCCCTGCCCCCCACCCACCAGAAAATCAGCCCTCCAAAAGTGAGGGGCACACGTTAAGTTGAGAAGCTGATTTTCTTTGTACATACAGAACACAACAATACTGTGCTATAAAGTTGGCTGCCAGCAAGTAGGAGGGGGTGCAGGGCTGTGTTCATCTTTTCACAGAAGTTCTCAAATGGACGTCAGTTTTTGGCAAATTTTATGTAGTCCTGAGAATAGCATAGAATAGTGTCTTAATGCAAAGACCTACTAAGTTATGACTCTGGAAAAATCTTTTTTTTAAACACTTAGCCTTCCAAAAGAAAGTACATTTTATATGGCGGCATGGGATCTGTTAGAAAATACAATAATATTAAGGATGCCTTTTCACATAGTAGGTACTCAACACTAGTTGAAAACAGGATTTAAACCATTTGAATTTGGGTGCCTCCCAAAAAAATCCTTAAGTTTATTAATCCATTACCCTGCATCTGTTTTGAGCTCATTTCTAAATTTAAAAAAGGACTCAAAGTTTGAAGGAAAAAAAATCTAAGTTTGAATCTGATTTCTGCACACTAAGGGTGAAATTCAAAGTTGATAAAGGCTCACATCAAACTCCTGCTACACTTAAACTGTCCTTCATAGGCTGTGCAGGGGCACAGCACTGGCTATATGCAGTAATGTATCCCATTCCATTAAGCAAAATACTGTTCTGTAAAAAATTAAGCAGTTTATTTATTCTTCTGCTAAAAAGTTAGGAATGAATGTAGGAATTGGAGAACTCACTGCAATAATGATCCACTCCTTAGTACTTTTAACTAATGAAGTACTAAAGCAATATGGTTTTGACTTTCGTTTTTATTCTGTAATTAAAATAGTTATTTGTACTTTTGTTACAGAGTTCACTGAATTATTTAAAAATAAAGAAAAAAAGTTAAAATTTTACAATTTGAAATGATGTGAGCAAATTTATACAGCTCTGCTAGAATTCTGTTTAAATACTAAAAATGTAATAGTAGTCTTTTGACACATGATGACATGTATAATGTTATTTTGAGGGGTAAATGAAAAACCATAAAGCTGGTACCCGTCTACAATTTACCACAGGTGCAGGACTAAACAGAGATCTCATCTGAGGTGGTCCTGATTGTCCTGGGTTTTAACCCAGATCAAAATGGAGGCAGCCCAGGCATTTATACATGTAGCCTTTCCAATCTGCATTGTGGCCCCTCAGCAAGTAGGTGGCCACAGAGAGCACCAGTCTGACCAGCTTGGCACTGGAATGGCTTGCAATTAAGCTTGAATGATCCACAAGTAATGTACACAGTGATGTCCCAGAGGAAAAAAATGTTAACATTTTATCTTGCATATTTCACAGGTACTTAAAGCAGGACAATGCACTGGTATAAAAAACTTTCAAGAAATGCAAAGTCTGCTTAGACCTTAAAAAGAACAGAATGCCTACTGAATGCAATTTATTGTATTTTGGTTTACATACTAAACATATTTTGCATTGAAAGCAGTTAATAAAGCAACTAGCTACACGGTAGAGCAGACAAATGTGTAAGGGCACAAAATACTCAGCAAATAATCCCCCACCCCAACTTTTTTTAAAATAACATACAAGCTAGTATGCATTAAACTGATTCACTAAATATAAATAACCAAGAAGCACAATTGAGTTTTAGTAAGAAAAGTTCCTGAGGACAGTTCTGAAGCTAAGCAGTTAATGCATACCTGGGGCTTCATTGCATGCATTTCTGTTAGACTGCTGCAGTATTCTCCTAGCATGTGCTGTAGGAAAGTGGGGACAGACAGTGATAAACACAAAAACGCACACCAGAAGTAAAGGCAGGCTCTATATGAAACAGTGGGAGGAAGACTACTTTAGTCATTAAAATAACACCAAGGCTATGCTTATAAAATAAGAGAGTTTTACTTGTATAGGAATACCAGTGTATTACACCAGCAGTCTGCTCCTAGCATGGATGCAGCTACTCACTGATAAAGCTGTGCTTTGTACCAGTATAGTGAAGCACCACTCAACCTTCCTTGCCCAGGCAAAACAAGGTATATTAGTGTGGGGAAAAAGCAGAGATTTTTCTAGCTTGTTAGGCAAAGATCACAGCTCTGCACAATGCATCTATGTGAGCAGAAGCTGGTAATATAAACCTGACTCAGACTAAGTCTCTAAATTTAAGTAGCCTTCTTGGCTGACAGACTTTGCTGTTGCTGTTTTCGTTAAGCAAATAAAACTACTTACCTCAACTAGAACAAAGAAATATAAATTTATCTGGCAGACAAAACTCTTGGGGTAGAGGCAATCTCTTTTATTAGACCAACTAAAAAATTCCAAAAAACATCCTTTGCAAATTTATCTGGTCACCCATATTAACAGGCATTATGACCCACATGCTGTTCTACAAAATATGCTAAACTACTATAAGGTATCATCAGGTGCAATTCCAAGGACAGCACTTGCTCTTTATGGTTTATATACTTAGTACCAGAAATAAAACTAATTGGAACCAATTCATTAAGTCTGACTGTAAGTGAAAGATCTTACAATAAATTTATTTATTCTAGGCAAGCTAAGTGCATCCCCCACAAATTTCATAAAGGCCAAAAAGAAAAAAAAAACAAACAAAAAACACACACACACATGCTTAAGGGAATTCAGAGGGATGCAGTTAAAAATGGATTAATCCATTTCTTCTATCAAACCTAACAACTAGTATCTTTCAAGGAGTTAAGAGAAATCCAATAGATAAAATGGGTAAAAAAGTATGTTTGACATTAGCTATTCCTTACAATGGTCATTTGCAATCTAAAATTCCACAGCACTGAACTAATGTAAAAATGACATTTATATATAGCAGGGGTGTCAAACATACAGCCTGCAGGCTGGATCTAGCCTACTGACCAGATCTTTCCCCAGCTCTGATGGCAGCAGCCGGTGCCTTGAGAGCAATAACAAGAGCAGAAACCCCATCACTGTGGTCAGAGCCCAGTCCAAAACACCCAGTTCAGCAGTCTCTGGTTGTAACAGCAGCTGCTGTCTGCAGTGGCAGTGGAGCCATCCACACCCTGGCTAGCCTGGGGACACAGGTTGCTGCTGTGGGACGCCATGCCACCACAGCCAGAGCTGCAGCCTTGGCTGAGGTGGTGGAGCCTCTGACCTTTTTGCCACTAAGGTTGTCTGTGTCCTGTCTCACCATGGCTGCTGACTCCCAGACCAGGACGGGAAGGGAGCAACAGGGCAAAGCTCCCAGCCCATTTCTTACTTCAGGGACTCCTGTGGCAGAGCTGGAGCACTGGCAAACCCAGCAGCCCTACAGGCAGAAACACCACCACGACCGTGAGAGATCAGCCATACGCAGTCAAAATTCCCTCCAAACTGCGCATGTACATGGCTGCACGCAATAAAAAAAACAAAAATCTTGCTGTGCACTAACTTTTTAATGCTGCGCACCCGCCTGGAGAGGAATTGTGCGGCAGCTTCCTGTAAACTTTGGGCGTGGAGTGCGGCAGAGGCACCAGAGCCAGCGTGGGACACCTCACTGCCGGCAAGTTACTGCTTGGCTGCGCGGGGGCCACTCTGCTCCTCACTACGCTGGCATCCCCGCAGGGAGAGAGAGTAGTGCAGGGCAGGCAGCGGCTCCTCCCCAAGGCGAGGCTGGGGCTGGGGTAGATTCAACCTAAGGTAGGCTGAAAGCAATTGCCTGGCTTTGGCATTTATCCAGAGGCAGAGTTCAATTGCAAGGTGGGGGTGGGGTCAATAGGTATGGGATCTTTGACACCCTGCGCAACTCCGCCAAGAGCACATTCCCTCAACTTGCCTGAGCACCTCCAATGCAGGGGAAATAGCTCAGAGCCACTCGCATGTTTTTGAGTCATGGCGAGACTGACCTCAGTGTATACAGACCTTCCAAAGGAGCTTTCCTCCCAGCTGGGAAGAGGGTGGGGGCCTGACCCCTGCTGGGAAAGCTGGTGCCTGGGGGCAGGTTGCATTACCAGGTTGGCCCCACCAGCCTGTACACTCTTTGGAAATCCAGGTCAGGAATTTTCCTGCTGCTTGGTCTTCCTGTTTCTATCTGGGATCAGCTTTCAGAATAGCACTGGCCCGTTGTTTGAGGCCAATCTCAGCGAAAAGCTAACTCTAATCTAAGCCTATGTGGCAGGCTCCTTTTTCAGACCCATTGGGAACTTCACAAGCGGCACGCTATCTGACAGAAGCGGCACACTCATGGATCACTACACACCTTTGAGGGAACGTAGCATGCAGTCCCAATGGTACAGTGGTTAGAGGCTTTAACCAAACCAGGAGGGGAGGGGAGTGGGGCAGCAGAAAACACCACTCCCTGCTTCTTCCCCAAACTGGTCCAGCTGCCCAACTAGGAAGAGCTGATAGCAAAGGGCAGCTGACAGGGCTGGAGACTGGGCTCACAGAAAGCCTCCCTGAGGCAAAGGGGCAAAGCACCCACCTGTTCCTCACATAGTTCCAGATGTGTAGAGCAGGCAGAGGCTTTGCCATGGGACTTGCATGCACATCCCCCGCCCCCACAGGGTCAAGCTGTTACTTGTCATTATAGGAAGCCTCACCACTGGTGGCACAGCTTCCACTGGGGCTATCAGCGCGCGAGAAGGGGTGCAACCTGTGGGCACTGGAAAGAAGAAAATGTAGCTCTCCCCAACTAATTCAAATTTGACACCCCTGAAAATGAGCATTTTCATGAACCAGCTTGAGACTCACACAAAAAGTAAGGACTGGAAATGGTAATGTAAGGAATTTATACTAGTTTGAGGGATACTAGTAGGAGGTAAAGATTTACTAAAAATGATTTTGCTCCTAAAAGTATCCCTTTAAAATTGACCAGAAAGAAAAAGTGAATGGCTGTCCAATATAAAATTAAAAACTTCACGTGCAACACATCAGACAGTCTAGCTAGCACTTCCCATGAAACATGCGCAAGTAGCTACATATTTCTCTGTGTATGTTTTTATAGTAGATTACAGTTCAGTGTTTCAAGATCATATTAAAAAATTAAATAACCTGTCTACTTCAAAGTCATTTTCTGCCTCACAAGTACCAGTGTATACAGTATTTTGAAAAATAACAAAAAAAAGTTTGCTAAGCATTAGTAGCGTGTCCTTTCTAAATCACATCTAATATCATTTTCTTAAAAGTGATTCTGTTTTTATAATCAAGTCACAAACTATTTGAAAAATCCCATCCTGAAAAATCTTTCAAAACCTAGTTTATAGAAAGACTTAGTATTAAGGGGGAAAAAATACCTGAGGACATTTCTGTAGATCTACTGTACTTAATTATTTTTTCCAGCTGTTCCTGATTCTTTTTGCTGAACACTTTTCCTTGAACAACCTCTTCATTCTGTGTGGAATGCTTATTCTTATTATTCTTGAAGGGTTCACAGGTACTAGAGGCACTGGCACTTTCATAACCTTCTGTAAAGAAGAAGTGGTTCTTTACAAATAAAGAAATCTTAAGATAACCTGTTCTTAGTCAAGTTTAATAGCAGCTTAAATGTGTATCAAAGCAGAGTTTCTAGTGTATGCACAAAAATAAAAATCCACAGATTTAAGGCCAACAAGGCTAAATCATCTTATCACTCTCAGCGCTGCATTACAAGATATATATTTTACCTTGTTACCTCCCTTATACTGTTTTCTGTGACCTAATTTTTTCCAATATACATTTCAAAGCATTGGCACCAGTACTACTATATACAGAATTCCAATAGGCAGACAAGGTTCTTTGGGTAGATGTGATATCTTATTAGACCAACTAAATAGTTGGAAAAAAATTGTTCTTTGCAAGCTTTCAGGCACAAACACCCTTCTTCAGGCATACAGAGAGTCTGTTGGTGTTATGTGCTCTCCTCAGTGGAATAGAAGCCAAAATGCAGGTCTGTGAAAATGCAAATGTGTGGCAGTAAGGTTCAGAGGGAATGGGAGACAAATAGGTGAGACACAGGTTGTTGGGTGGGTGGGAATGGAAAATGTTGAACTGAGATACAAGGTAGCTAGTAAAATGCAATCAGGCTACCTGGGGTTATTAGATGGCAGGCAGGTTTATAATGTCATAAATCCAATATCTATATTTAGTCCATGTCCAGTAGATTTATGAAGTGAAGTTCGTAGGCTCGTCTACAAAAGGTGTTTTGTACCAATGAGTGAGCAGGGGGGACACAAAGAGCAGCTACCACACTGCTGGCCGGGCTCCCTCTGCCACTGCTAGCTGTAGCTTCTGCCCATCATGCACTGCTAGTGCCCAGGGTACAGAACTACCCAGGTACACCTCTGCTAAGAGTCTGCAAGATGTGTGATTCTCAAACCAATATTACAGCAGAAGTGTACTGGTAATTTAAAAGGACTCTTATCAGCACTAATGTATTTGACGCACATTTATCACATCTTTGAAAATTAAATCAAACATCAATTTAAGCTTGTTTCTCTATTAGGACTAATCAGCCTTTCCTGTTTAATAAACCACTGTTCATTGCCACCTTTGTTAGATGTTAGTTTTCCATACCTTTCCCCACTCCTTGTGTGGGCCATCAACGTACACAAGAATTTAGGGAGAAATCATCTGCTCAATTTGCCCTATATGTCCTCCTCTCTTTAAATCTGGCCTCTTTTCCAGCACAGCACATTCCAAAAATCTCATTTGTTATGGATACCAACTAGAATCAAGAAAATATCTGAAGAGCCATTGAAGTTGCAATCAAAATGCTACATGACCTTCTTAAAACCTACCAGTATTTTTAGCCCGGCTTCTAGGTTGTGTAGAACTCCTCTTCTTATTCTTTGATTGAGGTGTTTTATCTTTAGATGCCAAGCAGGCCTGTGCTGATGCTTTTCTGGATTTAAATGTTTTAGTCACAGTAGTTGGATCTACTGGATCAGGCATGCTACTAAAGCTCTCCAAAGATTCTTCATCACATTCTCTTCTCCTCCTGGTATCTGATGGATTTTTGTGATTACCAGAGGCCATGTTTTTTAATGAATACCCTGTCTTCACAAATGACTGTTTTTCTTTTCTTCCTTCCTGACTGTCATTAGGCCAACTGGATCCATTTTCCAGTTCCTCTTCTGGTTGTCTCCGGCACCTGATGAAGATACAAAACAGTTGCAAAATAAACATGCAACAACATAGTGTTTTTGGGAAGGAACTGCATAAACCAGTCCATCTGTGATATGTGGATTACATGTCCCAAGCATAAACAAATAAAAGTGAATTAGCTGCAGGCCATGGTTTATTCAAAAAGTTACTGCACAACAGCTGTTTTGTGAAGCCCACAATTTCCCTATGGTAAAGAATAGCTAAACTAGGGCAACTTAGTTTTTGGGGTCCATCTTATTACTGCACCACCAACCCTCTTCTTAAAAAGTAATATCAGTTCTCAGAACAGTATATTCTAACTTAAAAAACAAAAGAAGTGGGATCAAAGAAGGCATATCAAAACTCATATCCTGGATTTAAAAGTAGGGAAATATTTTTTCTAACTATAAACTTCTTTTAAAAAAAGCGTGCCCGATTCTAGCCAGCACAGCTTTCAAGCAAACCAAAACCTGCTCACATACATAAAAAACAATTTTCTTAGTCAATACATGAAAGACAAAGCTAGCGAGAGAACAGGAAATTAGAGGAACATATAGTTCACCCTTGAATTCAACTGTTTATTTGAAAGGCAAAAACTTTAATATTAATTGTGTTCCCAAAAACACAAGTTACAAGTAAAGAAGGATAAAAAGGTGAATTCTAATATGAAATTAAAATACCTTTGTTTCTCAGCTCCAATAGAAGAACTGCTTTCAAAGGGCTTTGGAAATGCCATGTATTCAGTTTTTCCAGAAGCATTATGATCTAATGGTTGCTGCTGTTGCTGTTGGCCGAGTGAGGTAACATTTTGTGGAAAATCTCCAAAACCAGAAGGAAAAGCAGGGTTGATATGGATACCTGTCAGAGTAAATAAAAACTGAAAAACATGGCATGTGTACAGAAGCACGCAATATTAGATCACGTAGTATTTAAGTAATTATTAGAGATGAAAGGGATAGGACAACTCTATAACAACAGATGAACGACAAGCAGTGGCTCTGAAACAAAAATACCGAGGGATTTTTCTCCCAATGTCAGCCATCGCTGAATAGCTCTCAGCATGAATGCAATTTAGAAGAGGAAAGCTGCCACTTTTATGGAGTAGAGTTTTATACATATCTTGAGGATACATTCTTTCAACTTTAATCTAGATCAATATTTCTCCACCTTTTTTGGACTTGAGGCACCCCTCAATGGTACCTCTTCATAAAACTTTAGTGAATTAAGTGGCACCCAATTTCCAAAACTAATTTATGTATTACAGTGCTTACCTCTTTAAGCAAAGGGTGGGGGAATCATCCAGGCAGGGACTAACCTAAGCCTGATTTCTCTCTTCACACCTTCAACTATCTGGCAGCACCCCAGCATGCCCTGGCACTCTGGCTGACAATCACTGATCTATGTTAAGTTTGTCCTGACAAAAACCACTCTGCTGATATGCCATTGCTGACTGAAATAAGGGCAAATTCTTAATACAAAAAGCCAGAAGGCACAGAATTCAGTGCAGGTAAAGTTCCGTGAATTTTATGATATTTATATTAGTAGCTCACAATTAATCTACTGTGCCACTTGCGTCTCTGAATGAACTGTTTAAACACAAAACTAAAAACTAGGTATTTGTTGCCTTCACTGAAACAGGAATATTGTAAAAGATTTGGGTAACAAATCTAATTTAACAAAAGAAGGTTTTATGAATAAACAAATGTTACTGAACAGAAGGCATTATGTAATTTGTGTGATCGGTAATGATTTAAAAAATGCCTTCATTCTTAAGGAAATAGTTACACTACATATCTAGTTAGTAGCAACTGAGAAGTTAATGGCTATTACTAGAGCTCTCAATTCTAAACAAGCACAAGTAATCTTAGTAGCAAGTCAAGTAATGAATTCATTCAATCCCCAGAAAAAAGGCATTCTTCAAAAACATTAGAAGGATCTCATGTAGAAGCTCATTTTAACACTGCTTCTGGTATATTTGATGCGAGAGACTTCAAATATCAGCACTACGATGGTAAACCCAACACCAACACTAACTTCTCTTTCTCATTTCCTGAAGGGAGTCTGACCCTTAATACTGAAATCAAAATGGATTTACTACTTCTCGGCAGCAAATATTTGCTACCATTTGCTAGGAGAAGACAGGTTCATTCAGAAGTGTCTGGGCCCTTTCCTTGAGCCAAAAAAAAAAATTCCTTGGAGAAAGGAAGGGAAATCAGAACATTAGCAGTTCTACATGGGCTATGATTAATTATGTTAGGAGTGGAACTAGAGAGAAGACAGGAAGGAATAACTTGCTTTGAAGCAGCATTTTTAACAATCTCTTAACACACAACACAAGAATCAAGTAACATTTATGTAATCTTTATATTAAACCATTGTATTTGGCAATCCCCTTTATATTTCCAGAAATACCTGGTGTAAAAGAAGAAAAATTAGTAAATCCTGGTATATTAAACAGATTCATAGGTTGTGGAGGAAAACTGAAAGGACAAAATATAGTAGGTGATGGAGGTGGTGGTGCACTGCTTCCTCTTTCCTTCCTTTGTGGCTTCTCCTGCTGCTGTTCTTGTTGGCGCATAAGATCATTTAGCATTTGCTTCAACCTACAAAAAGGCAAAAACATTGAAAATTGAACAATACCTTGCAGTAACTGCAGTTCAAGTTGTGTTGCCTATACATATGTTACATTCTAGATAGACACACCCAAGAATAACACTTTTAAAATGAATAAAACCAATAGATTTTCTTCCTGTAGCAATTCTGAATACACTAAATAGGAGTAATGATAGTGTGCCATATGAGTAAAAAATTGTCTTGTAACAAACTGTCTTGCTTGGGTTAAAATAATCTACTCCCATGTCTGCATGAATTGTAACAGTTAGCAGTTACATGATATTGTAATATTTTTTCTTGCCACATGGTTTCTGTTTCATTCAGGCATAGGACTGATGTACAAACAGATGGATTTATGGTCATCTTTGCAACCTTAAATCTAATATTTTCTAACACTGAAAATAACCATTGCCCCTATGCTGCTGCAACTTACGGAGGCAGAAAACTCAAGAAAACTAATTTCCACTTTTCTTGTTGTTCCACAAATGTCCAACATTGTGGCCATGACAATTCATAGTAATAGCTTGTACCATTTTTCTCAGCAGGCATTTGTTTGAACACAGCACAAGAATGCAGGCAGCCTGTGGCTCCCTACACTCTCCACCCACCTGAGGCAGGCATTCTTGGGGCTTCAGAGGCCTGATCCTGTGTGATAACAGCCCCATGCACCTGGCCCTGACCTGGAGCTAGCACCTGCAAGTGTAGAGCAGGGAACTCCATGGGCTTCCTCACTGCACACTTGCAGATGCACACCCCAGGAGTTCCCCTACAGGCACAGAGCAGGAAAACCCAGTTCCCTGCTTCCCTCCCCATTCCACGCCTGCAGGGGTATTTCTGCAGTGCATATCTGCAAGCAGGTGAACAACTATGGAGTCCCTCACTTACAGACACGGGGTGCAGCAGTATGAAAAGCTACAGGTTTCCCTCATTTTATGCAGGCTCTGTATGTGAGAATTCACTTTTATGCGATGACCCTTTTTATACCAAATTCATTATATGCAAGGTAAATTCACTCCTATCTGATCGGTGTGGTGGAAGCCTGCAGTCAGCTGCTTTGTACAGTGCATTGTGGGAGTGATGTGCAACAAAATATAGTCTCCTGTGTAAATCTGTGCTCCTTTCCAGTTGTCTGCGACACTCGTTTTTGTAGTTGCCATCCCTATAATGGCTTATAAGCATCCCGCTAGCTTATCTCCTACCCCTCTCGCTGGCCTATCAATGAAGTGCAAGAGAACTTCACTAACATTAACACCCTTCACCACCCTCTCTTCACACCAACTAAATATTCACTACTACCCTGTGCTTGTGTGTACTTTCTGCTGTTGGTAAGTACCAACATTGTCTTGTAGAAGTGGTAGAAATGGGTCTGGGGGTCAGTACAGTCACGGTTTTGAAACGTATCCTTATTTGTTATATTGTAAGGTGGGTTCCCTTTAGGCGAATTCGAGTTATGCACTGTATTCCAGGAACACATGTACAGCATAAAGCGAGGAAAACCTGTACCAGGGATTTCTTGCAGGGAGATTCCCTGGGGCATGTGTTTCATGGTGCTGCACCCTGGGTCAGGAAGTAAGGGTGTGGGGGAGGGAGGGCAGAACAGGAAGCCCTCATGAGGGTTCCCTTGTTCTCTGCTTGTGGACATGTACCCTGGAAGTCCCCTGCAGTACCTGTGGGCCTCTGAAGTCCTAGAAGTGGCTGGGATCTATGGGACAACAATCCCAAGCAACACCTGTAGAGTGAAGTGCATCAGCTGTCCTGGGAGACAAGCCCGCAACTTTATAAAAATATGCAAAAGGAACGTTTTTCTATGCAATATTATCCACATTGACAGGCGTATCTTATGTTTGAAGGTAAAATGGCTTACCTTATAATCTTGCTTCCTGTGAAAAAAAATTTTCATTTCTGGACCTTAACAGTTATAATAGTTGCTCTAAACTAGATTTAAATGTCCTGCATATGTTTACAGGTTCAGCTGAGAAGAAAGATTTTTAAAAAGTGGTACAATACTCAGTCTGCTTTACTTAAAGTACCAAAGAAGCAAGATTTCTCTCGTTCTTGATTCTTTTCAATTTAACCGTTAGAAAAAGTCTTTAATAAATACAAGATAAAAGACAGCTTACCTCTGAACATTGTTCTGTTGCCAGGTCAGCTGAGTATAGCATTGGTTTAACTGGTGCATTATAAGGTGTACTTGTGGAGATGCAACATTACTAGGCATTACACTGTAAGGGCTTGTAAGCAGAGTTTGCAGCAGACAAGAGAGGGTCTGTGGAAAAGAAACCAAAAGTAATGGCAGGAACCTTCTCAAATCATAGCCTGGAAAAAGCATGAAGTAACAGCACCAAAAGAAAATATATTCTGTTCTATTATTACTCTACATAAAAATTGCTTTTGACATCTTACTTGCTGATCCTGCATCAAGGTCTGGCAAATATTGATGCTAAATTCAAGCTGTTTCTTCAACTGGTTAATCTGCTCTTGCCATTGTTCTTTTTCCTCCACATAAGAGAGTTCAGACATCCACCGAAGGTTTTCTTGCCGCCGCATGCTAATATTCTGCTGTTGCCTTGCTTTAGCTAACGGACGATAATTCCCATCTGCTGAAAGAGGGCGGCGGTTCTTCCATCTAAGGAAAAAGGAGCGTGAAGACAGAAGTTTACACACACACAAAAAAATCTAAAATGAAGTTTTTAAATAGAAATGATTGATATTTCAGTTTTATGTAAGCTTTTCACAATTAATAACCACCACCATGAGTTTTAGTTTATCTTATGCCAAAGAAGCCATACTCCTTTAAGTATTTAAATTTTTGGTATGACCTGTTTGGTGGGGGGGAAGGGTAGAAATTGAACAGTCTTTAAATTACTCAGGACTAGTACAGGCACAGCAAACTTGAGAAGGACTTAAAACTAGATTAACAGGAAGTTTGATAGCAGACTAAATCCAATAATAATGTACACAAATTAAAAGGAGTATTTCAAACTACTCGTACATGTTGCTGGGTTCTGAACTGGCTACAAGCCTTTCAGACACATGGGCTAGGGACAGAAATTACACATAAATCAGTATAAGTAACTGAAAACCAGTTCACATCTGCAACAGAAGTTCAGTGCACATAAGCCAGAACCAGTTTAAAATAAGCCTGAATGTATGTAATATCAGACTTAACTCATTTAGGTCAAACCAGTTTATGGAACTTCTGTCCCAGATCCCCTCCTGATTCAAGTTAATTCACAGTACCCTAGTATCCCAGGATGCTGTGGTCCATCCTGCACAAACCCCTCCCCTTGTAGGGTGGGCAGGCTAGCCTTGGCCCTTGCTGTCTGCTTCAGGGAGGTATGCTCCAGCACTGCCTGGCTTCTGGCCTGTGCTACTGCAGGCTGCTTTTCCAGAATCAAAAAGGAATTTCTGTTCGCTGTTTGGTTCAGTCTATGTAGCTTAGACTAACCTGGAAAAATTAAATCAATTCAGCCTCAAGCCTTTTGACTGTCTGTACTTAGCCATGATGAACTGTTACCGCAAATTATTCAATACAAAGTCACAAAAACACAATAGATTTCTTTGTTAAAAACTCACATTTAATGTTATGCTGATATTAGTCAATAACACAACTAACCTCTCTTTATTTTCCTTAACACAATATGGACCTGGATTAGTGTTGTTATGGGGATACATAGAGAAGTTTCCATTAGAACTAGACTCTTGTTCATCCTCTTCCTCCTCTTCCTCTGCCTGAGCAAGTCCATCAGAAAGATAACCATCTTCATCTCCATCCTCTTCATCTAGAGCACACTGTGTAGAGCCTCCCCATGTAGCCATTGTTCTAGCAAACATTAGACAATAAACAATATATTAGAATACTATTAACTGTATACTATAATGTTGGTAAACACAAACTGGCACAGCAAGCAGCTTCAAAAATACTTGACTTTTTTTTTTGCATTGCTATAATACCAGAAAGAACAAGCTTTACTGGAAATTCATTTTCTTTGTCTTTGCTTGCTTATTTGCAACAATATCACATACAATCAGAACAACTTTTGTGCATTTGGCAGTACTTCTGATACTGCCTTTTTCTTTATGAAGATTTTTAACCCAGCAATGAGAGGAAATAACTTTGAAAATGATGGTAAAATAACAACAAAAATCACTTATTTCAGGAGCAAACGCAATATCAACAACTAATTTTGTTTTGCAGGCGATGAAATTAAAACTGACACATCTAAAAATTTCTCTTAAAATTTCACACCTAGTGCCCAAGAGAAAAATAGTAAATTCTAGTTTCTTTTTAATTTTAGCTCCATTTAATTTGAAAAGCCTTTCCCCACTTCTCTTCAACAATAACACTAAGTATTTCCAACTTTCAGAGGGCAAAAAAAAGATTTAAAAAAATGTATAATTTATGTTCTTACTTTTCTGTCCTACTTTGTTGAGGAGTACATTGAGCTTCTGATCCATCACTTCTAAGAGATGCAGCAACAGTAGATGTATTTTCTGCCAGATCTCTCCTCCTCTGATGTTCAGCCATTAAAGCTTCGAGTTGCTTTCTTCTCTGTCGTAGCTCTTCTCTTGAAATCTCATGTCTAAGCATCTCAGACCACAACTATTTGAAATGAAAGGTTGGATTTTCAGCTTCATTTAAAACAAATATTCCCAAAAGAAATTAACAAACAAACACAAATGAACTAAAAATAACCCTATACTACAAACTGTCATGCTTGTAGTACAAAGTGTAGCATTTGCTTCTGACAGGCTAGGGACAGAAATTATACATAAACCACTACAAGTGATTGGATACCGCTTCAAATATGTAACAACAGAAGTTCAGCACACATAAACCACTTTTAAAATGGCTGAAACCAGTTTAACATAAACCTGGATGGGACTTCTGCTCCAGATACCCTCCAGATTCAAGTTAACTCACAGTCCCCCAGCATCCCAAGATGCTTTGCACCTCTCCCACAACCCCCACTCCACCAGGATGGGTGGGCTAGCCTTGTTCCAAGCTGTCTGCTCCAGCAGAGTAGGGAGGCGTGTTCCACTGCCCTCAGCTGCTAGCCTGGGCCACTGCAGGCATGTGGCTGCATTTCCAGAACCAAAAATGAATGTCTGTTCACTTGCTTATTGGTTGAATCTACACAGCTTAGGCTAAACCTGTGAAGATTGAATTGGCTCAGTCTTGGGCTTTTTGACCATCTGTACTTATCCTCTATGAACAAAAGCACAATTATTGTTTGCCTTATAGTTTGCCTTATAGTGGAGAAGCTCCAATAAGAAAGGGCTCTAAAAATATGTAGGAAATGACACCTGTCCCGGATACCTTAAAATCTAAAGAGATAAAGGAGGGTGTGAAGAATACAACCTAGTACACACTTTTTGTATACATCAACATTATTCTTAGAATGTCTTGTCCATTTAACACTTAACTTAATCACCGCCTATTTTCAATGTTCTAACAGATCACTAGACAGAACAGAAGGTGCCGATTGTGAAGAAGTAACTGAAAAGAAAAAAGTAGAATGGGGACAGATTCTGCCACACAGGGAACAAAGGCCCAGAGCTGGAACCTATGGCCCTTTCCCTTCTAGACCAGCAGCCACCTCAGAGCCATACCTAATGTCTTGCTTGGTTTGTCCTGCCCCACAAATCTTGCAAAGCATCAGCATCAAAAGGAGTGCTAAAGAGGGAAGAATAATGCCCGGCCCATAACATGGTGATTTGAGCATTATGCTGGTAAATCAGAGACAGACAGGCTCAAATACGCTCTGGGCAAAGGGGTACATAGAACAAATCTTTTGGCTTTAGGCTTCCCAGATGCGGAGCCTCTGTCTGACATCCTCTGTTCCTGAATCTAAGTCCTGGTAGTCATGGATTTTAGTCAACTACATTTTCAAATGTCTACATATCTACAACAGGCAAATATAAGTGTCCCAGGTGTATACACAGCCAGTGCACAAACCCACTGTGTGTACCCAGTCTAAGCAAGTATGGAGCTGTCTATATGCACTGGGCGAAGATATGTTACTTTCAACATATATCTATTAATTTAAAAAAATGACTGGCTAAAGAAAGAGATAAAACATGGATGCGAGTATGTATATGCACAAATTCTCTATCTATAAGACATCAGGATAGAACTGCATTTGTGTGCATCTGCTATGAAGCAAGAAGCTGATTTTCAAATATAAACATGCATCAAATGTTCGCTGATGATGCATGAAGGGAGAGATAGGAACCTGGTGAGTCCTGCCTCCTTTTATCAGCTTGAAGTGTTTCCTGGATGCAGGGATTGTACTTGGAATTCAATTTCTGCTGAAAGTGATCAAACCTTTTTTTAATACATTTGTCCATTTAACACTCAACTTAAAAATCACCACCAATTTTCAGTGTTCTAACAGACAATTAGACTGAACAGAAGGTGCTAGTTATAGTCTAATGAATTACTTTTGGGAGGATGAAAAGTAATAATAAGAAATAATAAACTAAAAAAAAAATAAGGATTTCAAAATTCACAAGTTTGAAAGCCAATTTTTAAGACAATATTTGCTTCAATAGTCTGCTTAAATTGTTGTTCGTAAAGTTAAGTATATCCTTTCTTTAGTGAGAAAAATATATATTAAACTTAGTCCCACATGCCATTCTCATAAGTAAGCAAGAGAAATGTGGGCTAGATGTAATTATCATTAAGTGTATACAAAACTGAATAACCACAACAAGGTACATCCAAGGTGCACATGTACGTGTACATACACTAAATCCAATTTGCAGAAAACACAAAAGCTGTTAGGATTGCAAAAATTTTAGGTGATAGCATTAAAATTCAAAAGGACCACGATAAACTAGAAAACTGGATTACGGACAAGTGGAGACAAAGACAAGTGGAGACTGATGCACATAAGGAACAAAACCAAACACACAGAGAATAAGGGATACTTTGCTTGGGCAGCAGTACTGCTGAGAGGAACCAGGGGTTATGATGAATCAAACTAAACAAGTTAGCAACATGCTGCTGCTTTAAAAACTAAATACATTTTTGTGTTGTTCTTAACAGAAGCACTGTAGGCAAGACATAAGAAACAATAGTATTACTCTATTCCATGCTGTTTAGGCCTCAGATGGAGTAGTGTTTTGCACACCAGTGTTTAAGGACACAGAAAAACTGGGCACAAGCATCTAAGATGGTAAAAGGACTGGAATAAAAACCATACAAGGAAAAAGTTCAAGGAACCATGCTCGTTTAGTGTACTAAAAAGAGACAAATCATAACTTTCAGATGCTAGAAATGCTGCCATGAAGATGGAAGAAAATTGTTGATCCCTGCCACAAACAAAAAGACTTGATGCAATGGGTTTAAATACAACAAAATAGATTAAAATTAAATGTCTAGAAATAAACTACCCAACTTGTAGCACAGCAGAACGAGCAACCTGGGGAAGTTGTGGAATTAATTTGGGGTGCTTAGATTCCTATGCAGAATCATTTAGGAACAGCACATTTTGCATTTGTGCAGAGTTACACAAGATAATCCCTGAAGTGCCTTCCAACCCCATGACACAACTCAGCTATTTCACTCCCCATCTCACTAAAGTACTTTTAATTAAAAATATTGAAAAAAAATTAAAATATCTTGAACATTTCTATCCTAACACTTTACTGATTCACAAACTAGTCACAAATGTCAAGCACCTCATTGCCCACTGGTATGGAGTCCTCATGCTGAAGTACAGGCTTGCCAGCTGCACTATTTTCATTAATGGCTGGTGTTGAAGTAGCAGGGGAAGTCTGTCTATTGGCTGGGCAACTCCCCATGCTAGCTGACAACTGAAAGAAAAAAGTAAAAAGGATTATTAAAAGAAAAATACCAGAAGTTCTTGCTTTCTGTAATCTCTATTTATGGTTAATGGACCATAAATCTCTATTTATGGTATATGTTCCCCTTATCAGTAATTTGTAACAGATCTTAGACTTTCTGAGATGCAACTGCTCCCTCCCCCAAAACAAAACTAAAACCAAGCCAAACCCTAAAGTCCAGTCAGATAACGCACTGACCATGCATTCTTAGGATGATAATAACGTACCCAAGGCTATTAAAGTGATCCTTGTAACTTCAAAGGAAGGAACTAACGTGTAGAAGTAGGAAGGTGATAATATCCTTGTGTATATGACTTCAGGGAGATCATTCCAATACCAAGTCCAATTTTAGTCTTTTTACTTCAGGAAAAAAAAACCTAGATTTTATCCAACAAGTTTCAGCTCTTTGAGTCTTGTGAAACTTGTGTTATAGGAAGATTTAAAAAGCTTGATTGTATTTTTAAAATTGATTTCATCCCAGAGAAGTTTAAAAAATGATTTGGATTATGGTCCACAAATATAGTAAAGGGGAAGATTCATATAACATTGATGGTTAGAAAATGATATTTAGGGGTTTGCTTTTAAAAACTGGCTTGTAGGTAAAGTAGATATGAATTAAAACAATGGTTCTGGGGAGCAGCAAGGGTTAATTGGTTCCTAAAGCCTGCTTGTAACCAAGTTTTACATTCTTAACCTTGGAGGGAAGCCAGCAGACAAACAGGCTAGGGAAACTGAAGACATGTACCACAGTATTCCTTGAAAATCCGTAACAAAAAATAGGCTTGCTGTGTTGGCACCAGGTCACAGTGACCAGCTGCAAAGCTGCTGGGATTTCCAGTTTTGGTGTACAGACCAAATTAGGAGGCCAGGCATGCCCAAATCAAGACACTGGTAAGTGACCAAATTAAGGTGCGTGCATGTGATGGGTTTGTACAAAGGAATGTGTTAACACAACAGAACGTGGACAGCATGGACGACCACAGGGAAACCCATCAATGGTACCTGGGAATAAAAAGTCAGAGGAGAAAGAAAACAAAAGGAGGGATTTCAGAGCAGCAAAAGGTCCCATCCCCCCTGCAGGGGGGGGGGGGGGCCCCCCCTCGTCCCTGGGGGCCTGGGGCCCCCCCCCCCCCCCCCGGGGGGGGGGGGGGGGGCCCCCCCTCGTCCCTGGGGGCCTGGGGCCCCCCCCCCCCCCCCCGGGGGGGGGGGGGGGGGCCCCCCCTCGTCCCTGGGGGCCTGGGGCCCCCCCCCCCCCCCCCGGGGGGGGGGGGGGGGGCCCCCCCTCGTCCCTGGGGGCCTGGGGCCCCCCCCCCCCCCCCCGGGGGGGGGGGGGGGGACCCAAGGCCACCATGGACAGAGGGCGCACCACCACCCCGTCTCAATGTCCTACTAGGGACGATGGGCCTCAGCCCTCAAATCTCCAAGACTGCTGATAATCAAGAAAGAACCACAGGGTGAAGCTTACATACTAGCCAAATGTACCTTCCCTCTGAACCCTGGAACTAGTAGATACAGAACTGAGGGGGGGGAGGGTTGGTTTGCGTTGCCTGATTTACTCTTACCTGCTATCACTCTGTGTACCAATAAAATTTGCCTAGTATCGAATTAAAAAAAGTCATTGATCTGAGGGTTTGGATCCACCCAAAACAAGGCATCTGGGTCATAAATCCAGTGCGAACAAACACATGACTCTTTAATCAAGTAAAAAGTTTTGCTATCCAATGTTTGAAGACTAAACAAAAAAATTAGACTAGATGGAAGTATTTAACTAGTCCAACTAATTTATCACTTGAATAACTAATGTAGGCATTAGGCAGATTTTTCCATTTCTTCAAGTCTAGAAAAAGAAGACTAACTTTCTAGAAGAAATGCTATAGTGCTTAACTTACAGGTTAGATGAATAAATTTTAGTGAGGTTTTAAAATCGGCAGGGATGCATACACGGTATTTCTGATCACATGGATTCTCTCTCACTTTCAACAAAGCTACAAACTTAAACTGAAACGTGTAAGTATATACAAAAAAAAAAACCAACTTAAAATTCTATATCCAATGTTTATACTAGAAAATCCACTTATGTTGAATACATTCAACATCTTTCTGCCCAATATTCATTTCAGACTGTGAAACAGCATATTCTACATACTTGAAGATCAGGACAAGCCTTCTGCAAAACCTGAATTTCCTCTTGAATCTCAATCAGCTTCCTCCTTTCTTCCTGTAGTTGTTTAAGTTCTTGCTGCTGCTGCTGAAGTTTAGCCTCATAGAATTTCTCTCTATAACAAGACAATCTGTATATTATTCAGCAAGAAATTTACTGAAACTGTGACCTTCTAGAATCACTAGAAAAGATGTACCTTGCTTTTTCATTGAGTCCTACTTCCTTATTGGTGCTAGCACGGATGTTGTTTGGTTGATGCTTTGCCTCTTCAACATCACCCAAGAAGAAGTCACCCATGTTAGACACAGCAGCAGTAGCTGTTTCTGGTTCAGTGTCATCATCCTGCAACAGCAGCAGGTCAGACAGTAGTCTTCAAAAATTTTAGGCACAAGCATAAATTATATTCTGTCAAAATTTAAGCAGCTTGGAAAGCTTTGTCTGAGGTACTTTAAGACTATATTTTTAATATAAAAATATAGTCTATAGCAGTAGACCATGGCCAGTTTGGTTATGGGCATATAGCCAGTGATTTATAAACTGAAACAAATTCATTGGTAAAACTATGACCACAAGAGTTAGAGGAACAGAATTAAAAAGGGAAGAGAGAAATTTTGTATAATTTCACTCCCATGAAGGTCATGGAAAAATTCCTATGAATGGAAACAAAATTGATCCCACAGTAGTCAATATTTTAAAACAGTCACCCTACGTGTTCCCCAAGTAGGTTGGCTTTGGTTTTATTTGGGGGAGAGGGAGGGGAAGAGGGAGAGACAGCGGGTAGGCTTCCTGGTATTTCCATCTTACATGAGATCAGGGCTTTTCGATTTAATCATAAACATCACAAATCTGTCAAACTAAAGTACAGTGATTACAAAAGCCAAAAAAATTATCTTGCTGCACAAAATACCCTTTATCACATATGTAAATCTCTGTATTTGAGTAACTAACAAGCTGCAAACCACAAAAGAGGGATTCAAGCACTGTAAAGTATTTGTACAGTATCTAGGGCTGGCATTTAAGTATCTTAGACAAACATAATTGGGATAGCTTATTCAGGGGGCTGAACTAGATGCCCACCTGAGGTTCCTTACAGCCCTACCCTTCTATGATCTATAGTGATCACAAAGAGCATTAATACCAAATCACAGTCACATAATTTATACTAGTTAAGTAGCTGTTCAGCATCTCTACAATTAAGCAGTAGCATGTACAGCAATGGAAATTTCATTTCTTTCAAATTTTAATTTACATCTTGATTTTTCAGATAAACACCTTTAAACAGTAAGTGAGTACATAAATCTCAGTTCCCTTTACATGTACATGATGTACAATTTTTTAACACATGTCTTTTGTATGGACTGTAGATTATTTGAAGTAGTGCCAATACAATCAAGCTGAGAATGTAAAAAGCATTAAAATCAGTGAGAGAAAATTCAAAACAGTAAAAAAAAAAGTTGAAAAACTGACACTGGCAGCTTCTCCTTGAGCCATTAAACATCATAATAAAAGCTTTTTACAAAACTTTATCCATAGATTTATTAAAAATGTCTTATTTCTAAAAACAAACAAACAAAAAACCTGAACACTTCTTCCACTACAGTGACTTGGAAAAAACAGAACAGTTTAATTCAGAAGTGACTGATTTTGTTAATATCTTCTATACCCTGTACCAAAATAGATAAATTTTCATTTTTTACTTTAGTCATTCACTGTGATAAATCAGGGAATTTTTGGGGGTATTAATGACCTTAGTATTCTTCTAAACGTATTATAAATTTGTTTTTCTAATGCACACTTTAAAGGCTTTCAGTAGATTCCAGTTCCATTCATACATACAAAAGCCTTTAAAAATATCACTTTAATACAATTATATTTGTAAAAATACCTGAACCATAGCAACAAGAGTTTGCAACTGTCTAAGTTTCTGCTTCGCAGCTATAAGTCTATTGATCTTCTGTTCAAATTCAGCATCTCCAGCAGCATCATCCACTAGGCTGCTTCTATGGCTAGATAAAGAAGCTTCACTGGCTGCATCCTCTTCAGCTTCGTCCTCTTCACCTTGTGGAACATCAATACCTTTGCCATCTTCCCTATTATGGCAATCTAAAGAGAAGCGGGGGATGCATCAATAATGCAGACATACATAAATGGGATAAAAACAATTAGGGACCACTTGTCCATAAAGAGATATTAAACCCAGAAAGCTCTGAAATGTAACCTCAAGTTTAGAACATCCTATTATTACTAGTAACTGGGAGAGTGCAACAGGATCAATCACTAGAGAACACTTCTCCAAAACATCTGTTACTTGCTACTGCTACATATAGAATACTGGGCTACACAGAATTTATTTTATACTCTCAAATACTACCATTAAAAAAGAAGGCCTAAATAATTAAGCAATACTCTCCCAAAACATATTAGCTTTATTTAGAAAAATAATCAAATATTAGATTATTTTAAAGCATACCTAAAGCTGAAGCCATGTTCAGAGTCCTTATGTTAGCAGCAGACCGATTATTTATTTCACAGTCAATATTTAAGTGTCTTCCATCTCTATTATTAGTTCCACATTGTATATTGGAATTGCTGTTCATTTCACCCCAGGTACCAATTCCCTGAGGGTTTCTAGGGAGAAACATTAACCATGTATCAGTTCTCAGTCCATTAAAACTTTAAAAATACAGAATAAGATATGCATTAAAAGATTAGCAAGTGGATTTTCAACTTCAACCATTTTGGATTAAGAGTACTAAACATGATAAATGGCTGGTATAAAGGTACATTCTAAACAATTCCTCTGACATCAGGCACCAGGTCAATGCAATGGCTCATATGTCTGTTATGGACAAGAACCAGTTTACAACAGTACACATCCTCAAAACAATGCCCACATGTTGTTTTGCAGGTGGCATTCAGAGTACTTGGTTCACATTTATAACACCTTACATGATTTGGGATCAAGTTTCCTGTGAAATAATCTGCACCTGTGTACTCAGGCTGAAATCCCCTTTCTGTAAAACAGAAGATATTGTTGACAGGATATGCTATCATGCAAACCTAGTCTTAAGGGATATTTCTTTTGACCCAGTACTCTAGACTAGATTTATTACCTTAGGCACATTTCAAATCCCACCATTTTTGAAGGACCAAGCTGACAGACTGATAAACTAGACACAAAGAGTTAAAGTCTGAATTTAACCACAGTACTTAGTAACACATGGTTATTCACGTTGCATGAAGAAAATACAGCAGCTAAGGCCATAAATTTAAAAATGTAAACAAAATAAAAAGATTGTAACCTAATATTAGTAACAGGTTGTGGATTTTCATGGTCAGAATCACATTCTGATTCCTCCGTTTCCTCCTCCTTAGTATTTTCATTCACAGCATCTGTCATCATATCAGATGTCTGTTCATAGTAGTGAACTAATTCACGCAATTCATTCAGTCTCTTGCGAACTTCATTCAGTTTCCTGGAAGTAAAGCACAGAAGTCACCCAGTTAGCAGACCTAAATATAGCATGCTGTTCTTTATAGAACACCTCTGAAGAAATAAATATAAGCAGTAAGGTTTATCAAACTCTCAGTTAATTTGGGCTGTTTCACAGGAAACAATAAGCAGTAGCTAACCAAGTTTTCTTAATAAGTTCCATTCTTTCTTGTTATCTAGATCTTTAAATAGGCCATTTAGGAAAAACAAAAATCATTTGTAAGAGCAATCATCTAGCATAACACAAAAGTGAAATTTGTTTAAAAATATATAAATATTACTGAAGTTTTTCTGTTGGGTTCAGATTCTCATCTTCTTCACTCTCATTTTGAGAAGCTATGGAGTCCGGAGGATATGGAGCAGATGATGCTAGGCTGTTGGAATCTCCATTGACAACAGTTACTATACCCACAGGAGCAGAAGCAGCTGAAGTTGTACTTCTTTGATCGATACTCCTTTGAGGGGAGCCAGAAGCAGGAAAAACTACAAAAAAAAAAGGTAAGTAATGGGACACTTGACTAAGCAAAAATTGAATAAAATTAACCTTTATTTTTGGTTTACATAAAAACAAATATAAAAATTTGTGCATGCAATAAAACATAAGCTTAAGGCCCTAAGTCCATAAAAAAATTACGATGCTAGTAACCTTAAGATTTGTACATATTAAAAGTTTCAATCTCATTCATCTCAAAAAACAATAGCAAAATAGAATTCTGATCCATGCCTTTGTATACAATGAAGTATAGGCACATACATCATTTTATTTAGCTGCCATTATACTGTCTTATAAAAAGTTCAAAATAAAATGTACATATTGATTTTGAATTAAATATGTATGTGCTGTTGGAAACCTTATAAAGCTTTATTCTGCAATACTGTCATGAACTTCTCCCTAAGCCACACACAAATATGAACTGTTCTATTAAATTTCATGAGACTTTCAAATAACAGCTTATTTACCCCAATCCAAGACAACTCTGCATTTAAGATGGAAACCCCCAATAATTAGATTGTATACATGGAAAATGAAACACCTGCATCTGGCTGGGCTGGGGGCCAGCCCAGGCATATGTTCTGTGCCCTGGACTGGAGCTGGAAGCTAAAGAGAAGAGTTGGGGGACATACAGCAGGATGCAACAGGCAGCTCTGTGGCTCTCACTCCAGCTAGGGCTGGAGTCATTCAGTTTCCTTGTACTCAAATCCAAGACAAGGGGCTTCTCTCCCCTGTCCATCCTATCCTTCCTCCCCAGGGTTAAATGGGGAAGAAACCTTGTCTTGGATTTGAATAAATATGGTAAGCATAAAAAAAAAAAAAAAAAAAAAGCAGCTTTGTGTTGGCTCATTTTAAACACTTTCTTGATGAGCTTATAGATCAAAACACTTACAATATGTCAGCAAATAAAGAGATTATACTGAATCTAATCAGTAATATTCCTCTGTATAAGAACGTATTGCGAGTTCAGTCATCTGATTCTTCAAAGAATAAACAGGATTAAACTAGAATATATACAGATGGGAGTCTAGACCAACAATAATATTTTGCTGATCTGTAATTACAGGTTTCTTCCCAAAGTAACAAACGTCATCCACCAAGCTAGCATCAATTATTTGTCAAAGGCTGTATCCTCAGCTCCTTACACATGTATTCTGTAACATTCTAAAAGTGTTAATGGACATTCATGTGTTCATTTTATAGAGGTCCAAATGCAAGGATTAAAAAAGTCTAAGCAGACACTTAACTGGGAGATTATCTATATCTGATTAGAAGGTTACAAATAGTTGACAGAGTCCACCAGTTACAAATAGTTGACAGAGTCCACCAGATAAATCAACAAGTATAATGCCTAAAACCAGCTCATTTAGCGCCTGTAATTTCTAAGAGTGAACCCTATTCCTAAACCTACCTGAAATAAGCCCCTCACTGGTAGGTTATACACATTTAAAGATTCTACCCCTCTCCAGTCACTGCAAAGGAACAGTAGTTTCCATCTCCCGTTTCCAGGGGGATACAGAAGATTAATTCAGTTACAGAATTAGAGGAAATTATTTTGTACTTATATCCCCACTACAGCTGTAGCCCTCCATGAAAACAATTGCTAAACATTCTTTTCAGATGTTTCTCCCATGATAAATTCCACTACTGGCTTTTTTATGCTCCTTTTTATCCATTTCCCAAACAGAAAATTCCTAACAGTTTCATTATTGTCAGTAACGTTCTAAATACTAGAGAAGAAGGGACAAGATGTTAAATTTCACTTAAATTTGGGGGGGGGGTTTTGTTTTTTTTTTTTTTAAAGGTGACTACATCTATTAAACTACATGTAATTCTTTGAGAAGTTAAGAACTCTTGGTAAATTCTAGTTTAATCCTTTGTTTTTTGACAGCTCCGAGTTATGAATGTTGAGATATATTTTGAACATTAAAGGTACTTTCCCTGCCTGAAAATGTGTTTTCTTTGTTTTGCAGATTAAAGTAAAAAGTGTCAATACTGGCCATCTCAGAAAGCAGGAACCGCCTTGGAAGTACCACCTGAAACACAAGCATGCTAATCAGTCAAAGAAGCTGCAGTTCCACAATGCTTTCCCAGTAAATACAGAATGACAACATTGTTCTCTGGACACCACAGCCAGATTTGGCCATCAACATGTTTGTCTAAGTCCTGAAAATGCCACCTACATAGAGGCTGGCACTATTTCTGCATGTGTATGTATATGCCCTAAAACAGGATGTGAATAAGCAGCATTTTGGGGAAGTATATGACCTTAAAGACTACCAAAGCTGGTCAGGTAGGCATCCACATCCTCATCAAGTAGCACAGGGTCAGAGGACGGGCACACTGAAGTGCTCTGGGTTAGAATACAAGGCAGTCGAGGGGAAAGAGACTTAATGGTAGGCGTCTACTACAAACCACCCAACCAAGGGGAAGAGGTAGACCAGGAATTCTTAAGTCAGCTCACAGACGTAGTTAGGTCAAAAGACGTGGTCATCATGGGTGACCTGAACTTTCCAGACATCTACTGGGAAGAGCAGTCAGACAGGTCTGACCGCTCACTTAGGTTCCTAGCCAAAATGCAAGATCTCCATCTAACCCAGGAGATGCACAGCCCCGCCAGGGGAGATGCCTTGTTGGACCTGGTGCTGGCCACAGGCGACAGCAATCATTGCCTGCTGGAATTCACCATCCAGCGCAAGGTGGCAAAGGCCTGCAGCAAGGCAGCAGCCCAAGATTTCAGGAAGGCGGACTTCAACAAGCTAAGGAGAAT
>NW_017729033.1:79808207-79821499 GCF_001723915.1 Gavialis gangeticus | reverse complement strand
TGCTCAGGTCCCTTCTGACCCTAGAAACTATGAAACAAAGTAAGAACAGAACACCACCTATAATGAACACAGTTTATAACTCCTGATTTGGTTTTAACAGAGGGTTCATTAGAGCTGGATGCAGACAAGGATACAGGGTTCTAGTAGAAACTTTAAATACCAGTCACAAAATGTCAGCACACCACACTGACATTTAATCCTACTTCCAAAAGAAAAACAGAACAGCAGTACCATATTTTCTTGCATACAACATGCAACTTACCCCCCCACCCACATCACCTGCTAGAAGTTGTGGTGCATATTTTAAGCACCATAATTATACATAGTAATAGCAGTAGCAGTTTCTGCATCTCAAGCTTCTGCCAAGAGAAAGGAAGTAAAAGTGTGTGTGTGGAGGGGGGGAGGGGCCCCGGAGAGCAGCACAGTGGAGAAAGCATTCTGCAGCTAGGGGCTTAACAGACAGCTAGTGTTTCACCACTGTTAGCTGCAGCTGTGCTTTCTTTTTCTTCTCCATTCTGCCTTTCAAAAACAAGGTACACATCTTATTTGTGGGGTGATATATACAAAGACACATGGTACTACATGATCAGACAGCCTGTATTAAAAGGCTTAATCTAATCTTGGTCCATGCACAGGCAGACTCCTGAAGTATAGAGATTCTGCCTCACTTTGCTACTTCAGACAAGAAAGCAAGCTAAAGGAACAGACACAATGTGTTTATACCAGCCAAAGTGAGGAGTGTTGATACAGTGTACAGCTCAACACTTGAATCTAGCCCAGAATTACCTTAAGGAAAAGAAAAGTGTGCATAAAACTACACTTAAGTGTTGCATGTCTGCAGCAACCCCAAGTTAGTCATCTGCTATAGCCGAACAGGCTATTATCTCTGTCTCTTGTTACCTAGAAGTTTAGCAGCTAATCTGGTCACATGTACATGTTCTAGATAGTAGTTCGATTCATAAAGCAGGGAGCGTGCACACACACAAAAAAAAAGTGTCATGTGTCCTGACCCATAATCGTGCAGGATTAGGGTTCTGGACACCCAAATAGCTCTCTTGGTCTAGTTCTTTCAGTGGTCTAGACCTCTCAATAGCCCTACTGTAATCAACTTACACTATCTAAAAATAATCAAGGGTTGACAACCTTTCAGCAATGGCAGGCCAGATTAGCACAGTCCAGTCTCAAGGCAGGCTGATACTGCTGTCACCACTTCCTAATGAGGGTTATGATATTAGACAAGCTATAACAGACATGTTTAAAAAACACTAACTCACTCAGCATTAGTATTCTCTCACACAGAAAAAGTAGCCCCACCTAATGCCTCTGAAACTTCACATTTTTACTCTGTACCTCAATAAAAACTAAAAGTCAAAATGTTATTCTTAAAAGTGATCAGTATGAAAGAACAAAATGAATCCACCACTCAGACTAGTCAATAAACAACTAGTCAAGGAAGAAATGAGGAATGTGAGCTGGTGTAAAGTGTTTGTAGAAGCTTAGAAATTACTCCAGAAGTTACACAAGCGCACATGTAGCGCATCTGCTGCCATCATCAATTGTCACTCCACAGTAGCCAATTGTTCAAAGCAAACGGGCTTTACAATAGCCAGGCACCGTAACAGTGCCTACTTTGCGCAAGCAGCTTGTGTCTTTGTGCTATAGAAGTTTACAGTGGAGTAAGGTCCAAGGTATAATCACGTAGTAATCATGTGGTGTCTAAACCCTGAAGCTGACATGTCTTCAGTTTTGTCCATATGACAGGAGAACCAGATTTGGTCTTCTACCTGGTTGTCCAAGCCTCAAAAATGCCACCTTCATACCCAGAAACAGAATGCCAACTTGTGCATATGTAGCTGTTTGCATGCATACAGCTTCTTGGACAGAACAGAGAACCTGTATATAAGTAGCATTTTGTGATTTAACCACAAAGATGATCAAGTCTGCTAATCTAAGCATCCAGAAAAGAATATAAAGCCACATTAGGTCTTCGGCAGACAACCTATACCAAGTCTAGCAATTTTACATAAAAGGGTTAATTTCATAGATCTCCCTGCCAGTGAAAAGCTAAGCCATAGGACAATGCCATTCACAAGGGGAGCACAATCATTTCTAAGGTTCAATGCAATCATTTTATTAAAAAAAAAAAAGTAATTACTGTTTCTTCACATTCCACATGTACCTTTCCCCCAAAAAATTAGCTTTCCAAATTGGGGGTGCACATCTTAAGCAGGAAAGCTGATTTTCTACACAGAATAGAAACATGAATATGCTGCATGATGGGTGATGCTGCTTTTCCTTCCCTCCCCTTCAGCAGTAGCATGGAGGGAAGGGCAGCTCCAGGGGAGTTACAGTGGTCTCTCCTTTAACTGCTGCTCTATCTAAAATTTAAAACCAACTGCTTGGCAACAGCAGTGGCATTTCTATTCAGGCAGTGCTGAAGTAGTCAGTTTACTTCATGGTTCATTGCAAGTCCTGATAATTTCTCTTCACTCACAGGTGTTAACAATCCTCCCACTTCTAGTGATCCTGATATTTCACGAATCAAGCTATCCTTTCTTTACTAATATTGCTGTTAGGAGAGAGACCAGAAGTAGCTATTTCATAGCCCTGCAGACTGGTTTTAGCTCTTTTGAAAATGGTATATCCACCCATGGAGTCCAGTCTTCAGCAGCTGCTAAATGTTTCACCTTCTGGCTGAGCAGCCAAGAACTACTGACAATTCAGCTGTGAAATGACTGAGACTGTAGCTTTTTCACAGGAAGGTAAGTGAAATAAGGATTAGGCTCTGTCTCTGCTCTATGAAGCCATAAATTGTGAAAAAACAAAACTAAAACATTTTGCTTTCCACAATAAATACGAGCTGTCTTATTTGGGGAGCATATGGCATACAAAAACACAGTAATTTTATTGTGAAAAAACAAGTGAGGAATAACAGGTAATATTAAAATTCTTGCTGGTTTTCAATCATGGAAACTCCTGTTTCAAATTTAAAAGTAAAGAAGTCAAATTAATTGCTGTATCAATGTGGTAGACTATAAATACTGCAATCAAAATACTATTAAAAGTAAATATTTCTTTATGTAAAAACATTAATCTACAAGAAAAAAAAAGTTGCAAAAATGTGTCACCAAAAGCTTTACAAATGACCATACAGCTTTCTAGTATGTTCAGTGACAGTTTTGATTAATTACATGTTATATTTATATAGACTAAATTAAAGAGCTATATGCAAACCAACATATGCTATTTAAAATTGTGTTCCGCAGACGTTCAACTTACAGGATGAGTTGTTCAGATGCTGGTCACGAAGTGTGTGAAGTGCTCCTAATAATTTGTCCATTTTTTGCTTTTTACCTTGCAGCATTCGCATCTTGTTAAAAAGTTGTGCCTTCTCATCAGACAAGTGATCTGATATTGAAGAATTCCTGCTCTGGGAAACTTCCCTGGTAAGTGAAAGACTTTCTGCTTGCCTTCTGTTATCTGGCACAGGCTGAGTCTTAAAAAAAAGTTATTTAATTTTAGTACAAGTAACATGGAGATCCCATAGTTACTTTCTTAGTTATCCTCTCCCATTCCAGCTCCTGTGCAACCTACATGTCACATTACTGAGGTACAGTTCCTTTATAACATGTTCAATATTTGTATAAATACAGTTATCTACATACAAGAGTAATTACACTGATTTAGAAGGGGGAACAGGAAGAAGGCCTTATTGTATTTAATGTTGATACATTTTAACTGATTTACATATTTGTTCTATTCAATATAGTAAGTTAGCAGTTGTTTAGTTCTGGGGTACTTTCCTCATTTACCTTCTACTTACAGTGCAATAGGAATAGGTACCCAAAACACATTAGCTGACAATGCTCACTGGCACTCCATTTTCCTTCCCTTTAAATCAGTCTAATTGTTCCATCTGTCTACAGCCATAGGCATTTAAGAGTAATATATGAAGCTCAATTTGCATAGATATGGTAATAGGATTTAAGAAACAAGCTATTAACTGCATAAATAGACTTCATTTTCTTCAAATGAGCAGTAACTCAGTACACAGTCTTGCAGTGAACACAGACTTGCCTGTGGAATAGTTATAGATTTCTTAATACTCTTTGTTCAGTGCAAGTACATAAAAGTCAATAAATAACAAAACTAAGTTATATTGTTCGCAACTACGTTGGTAGCATAACAACAAAAAGATGATGGAATAAGAAATGTTAGCAATGCTTAACACATATATTCAAAGGACACTCAGCAGGAAACCTGAACTAAAATATACACCAAAAAGGGATATAAGACATTTACCTGAGAATCATGAAGCTGATTGTGAAAACGTTGGATCAAATCATTTAGTTCTTCATTTAGTTCAGATGTCAAACTTACTCCCGAAATGCTGCCTGTAGTCTCTGTTACAACTACAGGAAACAGTAAGTAATTACTGTACAGATCTTTGAAGCAAGAGGCTATTTTACTATTTAGGTTACAACTTAGCTTGTCAGATCAATGAGTGCTTGTCTGTGATGTAAAAGTCATATACTGCATATCTGAAAACCACGTTTGCTATAATACACATCTCCAACAAAAGCAAAAGCAGGAGTTAAGCAAAGAGGAATTTGGAATATATACATGTTTTTTAAATGACTACCTTGGACGATTTCTGTTGGGTTTTTTTAACCAAAAAAACCCACCCCTGCAGCTCCCCAGAACCCCATTAACAACTTCTATAGATTATTTCTGCTATGTATACTTTATAGTGAGAAAAGGCAAATCTCAGATCAAACAAAAGATGTTTCAAGGTCAGATTCCTTTAACACAAATTAGAACTGCGTGAAACTGGCAATTTTTATGGAACATTTTTAACATACATTTACAGTATGTGTGATGATCAGTGAGAAAGGGAAAGGGGAGGGGTCTAAACTGTAAACCTCTTAATGCTTCAGAGTCTTAATTTCGTTCAATTAAAATACAATAATCAAGCGTATTGGTAACTATATATTTCTTCTACTATCAATAAGTCTTTCACACATTTTCATTTCAAGTTCATCAATAGTTTGTCTTTAAAAATAGCAAATTATGACATTAAGGTATAAAAAGCGTTTTTAAAGGTTCCATTTAGAGGATGAAATCTTGCATGAAACCCCAAAAATTACAGGTACTTCATAGCATTACAGGATACACATATTCAAGTATACACTGAGGATATCTTTTATCCTACAGTCAGCTTGCTGGTTTGTTAGCTTGTTAATATAAAGTTCAGCGTTTATAGGTTAAGCAGTGGTAGACAAGGTTCTTCCTCCATGTCTGAGAATTGTGTATCACATAAAAAATACAGTACCCTCAGTCAGAAAAGGTAGCAGGAATCCACCTGGCATAGAGGTATAGGCTGGTAAGGAACCCAACTCAGAAAAAGGGGGAAGGTGGCTGGGAGGGCAGCCAAGTGGCAGGTAGGGAACAAGGGGCCAGGGTCAGGCTGCCAGCCTTCCACCCACCACTTGCCTCATTGCTGCTGGTTTTCTTTGCAGTGGGGTTGGAGAAAGGGGGAAATAAAATTAAGATACCACCCCCAATAATTAGATTCTATACATGGAAACTTAGAACAAATTTTATAAAATTTCCCACGTACAGAATCTAAGGTGGGGGGGCGGGGGGGTTGTCTTTTGGATTTACATTCTTGGATTCAGGCAAATATGTGGGTCCTAGCAGATGTTAGGTATTCATGCAATTACTGTGAAATACTACACATTCGGCCAAATTTATCATGCAATAAGATGGCAAATAATCCACAAAAATGCTCCCCAGTCAGTATCTTTCTGGCTAGCTTGTATCAAGCTTTGATCTGAATGTGTGGTATGCAGTAGGGCTGTGAAAAATTTGGCAGCCATTTCGTTTTGGAGGTGTTTCGGGCCATTTCAGCATCCGAAACACCAAATCCAAATCAAAACGGAAGGCTCCGAAATATCTCTGAAATGAAACAAGGTATCCAAAATGTTTCAGAAACGTTGCAGAAAATTTTGGAGTTTCAGAGCTGGGCTTGCAGGGAAATTGCTGCACTGCCGTGTAACTTAGCTCTACGGAGAGCAGAGATCCGCAATGGGTGTCTCCTCGCTGTCACTGCCTGCCGCACACTGCCTCAGTGACATGGGGCAGGCCGTGGTGGCAAAGAGACCCCAGCGCAGATCTCTGCTCCCTGTGGAGCCAGGTCACAAGGCAGGGCAGTGTTAGTCCCTGCCGCGCAATCTGGCTCTGCAGGTAACAGAGATCTGGGATAGTGCGGGGCAGGCAGTGGTGGCAAGGAGACCCTGGCACAGCTTTCCGCTCCCTGCAGAGCCAAGTCATGCAGCACGAACCAGACTTGCTTGCTGCTCTGCACAGCTTCCTTGCTCCACAATCCAGCATGACAGGGATCAGAGATCCGTGCACGGGTCTCCTTACCTGCATGGAGGGCAGCAGCCCTCCCCCAAACGAGCTACCCACAGTCCCGTCCTGCTCCCCACTAGGGCCCTGCAGCCCCTTGACCCCACTTGGTTGGGCAGTACAGCCTGTTTGAAACAGATTTGGATGAAACGAATCGCTGTCCTCCCAAACAGCTGAATCCAAAACCAAACTGAAATACAGTCGTTTCGCACAGCCCTGGTATGCAGGCCACCATCAGGCTTTAAATGTCCCTGGGTACAGGAAGCCAATCAGCTCTTCATGTGCAGGGACATTCAAAGCCATCCTAAGCAGCCTGTTACCGTGTTGACACTTCTGCAGGGGGGAGGGGGAAAAAGGGGTGTTAGTGAGCTCCCCAATACATAGCACCCACACCTTGGCACATGTGCAGCTGGCTGCACATGGTCCAGAAGTCAGAGCTCCACAATCCCCCATACCATGGCGTGTATGAAGCCTAGCACTTGACAGCTGGAGACTGCAGGCATGCTTAGATAGTGAAATGGTGCACCAGCAGCATACATGCCATGGCAAAAAAAAAAATGAGGATCTGGGAGCTCTCAAGTGTCTGTACTCCCCAGACACTGGATATCTAAAAAGCATGCCCACAGCTCAGCTGCAGGTGTGCCCAAATATAGGGAGCTGTTGATTAGGGAACTGCAGGCACACCTTTTCAAGGTCCACATGAACAGAGAGCCTGGCAAGGATCTGGTTTGCAATGCTGGGCTTCTTGTGCACCAGCCATTAAGTCCCGAGGCCTAACTTTTAATCCCCAACACCTCTCCCCTAAGAAAAACAAAAAAACCCAAAGAAACCCACATGTCCCACCCTTCCCATCTGGCATAGCAGGATACAGACTTTTGGGATACCAATTGCACAACTAAATTAATGTCTACCAGAGCCCTTTAAGGTACTCCTGTCCTTCCACCTACCAGAATCATCCATGACAGCAATTGCTTGTTCTGCTTTCTGCTGCAGAGCAAGAAGAGCAGCTTGCCTTCCCTGAAGAGCTTTCAGCTGTTCCTGTTGTTGTAACATCCTTTTTAATAGATCATGTTGCTTCTTCAAATTCTCTAGCTCCTCTTTTGCCTCTTGCTGGGGGTCTCTGGCCTGAAAATAAGATTGGGTATTAATCATAGATGTGAAGAGATACGGAAACAGGATATCTCAACACAAGCAGAAAATTAGGACAGTACAAACAAAAGAACCCAAATAAAGTTTTCAGAAGTGTAAAGAGACGTAAATGGGGACATAATTACCCCTTTATACTTTTAGAGTTAGTTTTTTCTCCATGTCAAGTTACAGGGCAATTACTGTATCATGCATTGGGATATGTAGTAAGCATCAGTCTCTACATCTGTCAATAAAGCTTCTTTCAAGAACTATCTACAGTTCTCCCTTGAACTACATAATGTTTGTAAAACTGTTTACAAAAACATTTATTTCATCAAGCCAGCAAATTAATTTTCCTATATATTCTTGCTGGATTGTGAGAGTGGAGAGTGAATTCAAGTATACATAAAACTGAGGTTTCTGCCACTAAACTCAATTTTGGTACTGAAATTGTTTTAGGAGTTTATGCAACCAACATCTCCCCTATATTTACTTCCTTAATTGGCCTAACAGTTCCATATTGAATGAAAAAAGTAACCAAAAAATCTGGTCACAAAAACATGTTATGTGACTAACCTAAAAATTCTTTATGGGACTCTGCCTTAAAATTAAAAATCCAGAATGATTTAGTTATCCTCAAAAACTCTAATTATTCCATCCTAAGTGTTAACAATTGCTCTGATCTCCATTCTGTAAAACCATATGTACACTACGATTCTGCATGTAGTTTCTTGGTACAGATTACAACTGAACACATTATTTGATACTCTAATCAGTGTCATACATATGTACAAAGTGCCCCAGCCATCAAAATTTCTATTAGGGGTGCACCAATAAAGATTTTCTTGGCTGATACCGATAGCCAATTATTAATCAGCTGATACCAACCTGACAATGGATATTTAGTAATAAAGCTTGTTGAACAAGCTTTAGTTCAAGCACCCCCACCGCCATTTCTAAGCTTGGGGACGCTGATACAGGAGACAGCGGCACTTTCATTAAAGTGCCACACCCTCACTGCCAGAGCATATGTAAAAGTGCCCCATGCCAGTTGCAGCCCCCACCCTTCAACCCTAGCCTGTGGGCAGCTGCCTGGACCTAAGGCTGTCCAGGGCTGGGTGGTTTCTGGGCCAGGCTCCCTGCTGGGAGAAGAACCCTGATTCACACAGCAGGAGGGAGCAGCTACTTTGGCCCCTGCCAAGCTCTAACTCTAGCCCCTGGGCCACAAACCCCCAAGCACTGCGGGGGTTGACTCACGATGGACCAGGCAGCTCAGCTCCGCCCACCCCTCCCCACCTGTCACATCAGCAGCATTCAGCGCCTTTTATAGTGCCCACCCTGGCCCCAGCCCATAGTTTGTGCCACGCCAGTGTCTGGGACACTACTGAGGCTGCTTTGCTCCAGCCCAGTCTGCCAGTCTGGGGATGGGGGTGTATCCTGGCTCATGGAAGGAAACCTAGACACCCAGGGGCCCTGGCCCCATGGGTGAAAGGGAACCTAGGCATTCGGAAGCCTGGCAGAAGGCTTAATTATCGGAGAACATTACTGGCTACAACAGCCAAAAGAAAGCCAATAGCCAATAATGTAAATTTCTTTTATCAGTGCTGATCCAGTAGGCAACCAATATATCGGTACATCTCTAATTTCTATACTTTTTAAATATGCCTGAAAGAAAGCTTCACTCAAGAAAAGTGTGCATTCCATAAATTATGTAAATCAGAATTAAATATTAAGTTACTATTTTTAAAAGTTTAAATTTAAAGTTTAATGGTCACCTTTCAACCATCAAAACTTTACTAAAATATTGTTGACATATTTCACTGATGAATAGCTGCTATTAAAGTTATGATCCAATATAAACCTGCATCACAACATTTGACAGCTAAGCCCACAAAAATAGGCTATAAAACTGCTAAATGCACCAGATTAAAAAACAAAATTTATAATTGAATTTTTTTTTTTTAAATATAAAAAATTATTTAGCAGAAACTTGGCCATATGGCAGAGGATAGAGAACAGTTTGGGAAGTTACTGGACAGGACAGAATAGAAGGTCACTGACAAGTTTTCAATTAAAAGTGAAAAAGGACCTTATCCCCAGTCCCAAAAACCATGCCTCTTGCCATGTCGAACATGCCCAATAAATGATGCAACTGTGGAATTAGGTATCAGGTCCCTGTGTACTGGCCCTACTGCCAGTACACAGGGAAGGCAGGACTATTATCCCAAGCTCCCCCTACACCAGCAAACAGCAAGCAGGGTTGCCAGTGCCAGTGCAACTGGGAGCGCCAATCCACTGACTAGCGCTCCCATAGCTGGGAGCGCCAATCCACTGACTAGGATCCCAGCCCCAGGAATGCACCAGCCACATGTTTAATTTAAGACACAACGGGAACTGGCGACAAAATTATTACACATAGTTAGTGTACTAATTGTGGCTTATCCCCTGTTTCATCATGCTATTAACTGCACAAAAGTATAGGTGGATTACTAGAAAAAGACGTGACTTACTGGTTACATGTCTTAAACTGCTTAGGCTGCTGGTAGATGTTATGCTTAACACACAGCAAATGAGCCTAATACTCAGGTAGCTGTTTCTACCTCTTAGCTAATTATTTTTATTTAGATTTGTATCCCACTCCATGCAGAAAGGCTCAAATAGTTTACAATAAAGGTGGGGAATCTCAGAAAGGAAACAGGCAGATTTTTATGCACCCTAAAGTTCAGAAACATTTGACAATTTAAAACAAACAAACAAACAAACAAACAAACAACTGTTTTCAAGGGTAAGGAATACTCAAGTTTGTCAATGTTAAACATTCAGAAGCATCAATAAAAGGCCTTTAAAACATTTACTGGAACATTCACTGCAATTCTATAACACTTTCAGAGAATTTCAGAGCATTAAGATTAATTAATATAAATATAACTGTTAAACCCCACTTTAGGAGAGATAAAGGAGGAAACCAAGGCATGGAAAGATCAAGTGATTTCCTCAAGATCACACAGCAAATCAGGGCAGAGAACACACACAAAATGACTTCAGACAAAAAGAGTCAGTTTCTGAAATTCAGCTTTATCTACTAGTAGAGGACTTATTTTACAAAAACAGTTAAGACTCCAACTCCCAAAATTTGTTTTCCTAAAGAGGCATACATTGCACATTTCTATGGGAAACTCATTTGGTCACCTGTGCTGTTTTAAAGTTATTTTTCCCCCTTGAGCCAAAAAGAAAGATGTGTTTGGTTTTCCAATTTTACTTTCCCATATAATATATAAGTTCAGAGAGGCAAAATAGCAGCATTAAAATAAAAAGCAGCCAAATCTGTCAAATTATGAATATGAAGTTACATTAAAGCCAGTTTTAAAACACACTTCCCAGAAACAAAAGCACATGTGTGTTAAAGAGTTACTAAACCTGTAGTTATGGAAAGTCAGATTAATTACTGAATAGACAGATTTAGCTTTTGTCTATTCAGAAGGGAACATCTGTTGGCATTGAGAAAGAAATGAAAAGTTCATTTTTCACTTCCCAAAACAGTTCAACCTAAAACAAACACATGCATAGGAAAGATCTGTATTCAGCTAAAAGTAGGCCAGATGGGAAAATGACGACACAGCAGTTACTAAGAACTTAAATACAAGGATATTCTACTAGGAAGAGATCCCACAGAAATAAATAACTTCGTTGTAAGTAAAGAATACATTTTAAAATAGTTTAGTATTAATAATAGTACAGAAGCAAAAAAACTGAGGGGGGCGGGGGAAGGAGGCAGGGGGGAGAGAAAAAACAAAACAAAGCCAAAACACAAGCGTTGACCTTATTTCGGAGGCTTTCCAAGATAATATTCTGAAGTGTACCTTTGATAGTAATCCACATTCTTGGTTATTAATCCTAATAGGCCAGATTTCCCTGCCATTCACAGCAGCTCTGTCACCTTTCCCTTTTGGACTTGCTGTACCGTCAATGTCTGAAACCTGTCCTTGTGAAGCTGAAATCCCTAGTTTCTCCTCAATGCGGGGCCGAATTCCCAGACTAAAAGATATCTCCTTTATCAAATAATTTTGGATGTTAGATCTTTAGCACACACTCCCACTTAACAAGCAATTTTAAGCTATAGGTTTTAAGATGCAAGTAGACGAGGTCTGCAGATATAATGCAAATTAGCATTTCAACTAGATAAGTCATTCTTGTTTAATAGATTGCTTTATATTTTCAGTGTCATTGTTAAAAAAATCTTGTAAGTGGCAAAATTCCAAATATTAAGCACCATAATTACATTTAAAAGCTCTTATTCTGTAAACACATTCAATAGGCTAATTAAGGAAATCTTACTACTAAAATTCTTGAAGCCACACACAAGTGAAATAATATCCTTCAAGTATAGAGAAAATGATAAATACCTTAAATATAAATATTTTTACTCTAGATCAGACATTTTCCTTCTATATTTTAAAGAAAATTAATAATTAGATGAAAATCTTTATAATTTCTCATCCCTTCACGAGACTCAAAAGCAACTTCTCAAACTTAGGTACTGTCAGGGTTTCTTTTAATTAACTTCTGGCTTGGCCTCTGTATTGTTTAAATGCTATTTTGGAGCTTCCTAGGGAAGTATGGCCTATGGAGCACTTGTATAGTATGGGCTCTCTATTTCCATGTGTTTACACTGAATTATAAAGATAGCTAAAAACTATCCAAAATATTTATTATCCTCCATGTAACAGCAACTGCTCTAGTCACTACAGAAATATTATCTAATTAGAAATGGAAGAGGATGTGGTTTGAACAGCAAATGCAAGGGTATGCAGTCCACAAAATATTCTCTGAAGGTGATCCATTGCTTTGAATTCCTACACTAGAGCAATGCTTCCACTGTATTACTGCAGACTTGCACCTCAACAAGATAGGGTCCACAGTAACAAATGCCGTGTAAACAAGTTCAGATAATCTGCAAGAATTCTCCTGGGCTTGTTTCCTAGTAGAAACACACTTACTCAGAAGCACTTGAGCAGATATTCGAATACTGAGCCTCTGAGGAACAGAGATCTTGCAGTGCTGATGCTGCACAGCCAGAGAACCGCTGCACATACATGTCAGCATGCTCTGCAGGCTTCCTCAGTTGGCCTGGTAACAGATGGCAGCACTGCAGACTTGCCCCAGTAGGTTGACAATGAGCAGTCTGGATCAGCCAGTGCCTCCCTGCAGCACAATGTGGAGACTGTGAAGGGGGTGTTTTCTGTATCTTGCCTGGTGGGAGCAGAAGAGTCCAGCCCAAGTAACAAACTGTCTCATGAGGGACCTGCGGGGATGACGGGGGAAGGTGAGGGAGGGGACAGGAGCGAAGCACCCCAAGATGCTGGTGAACTGTGTTGTGGCTCCTCTCAGAACAGGATGCATAGACATTTACTCTCCCCAATTTATGCCTGATTGTTCTCTGGTTATTTTTTTCCTGGAGCAGCCATTTTTGCTCGGGGAGAAAAAGTCTGAAAACCTGCACTCTTGTGCTTCATACCGAGAGAATACCAAATCAAGTAGAAGCCAGATGTCTGTATGTGGCCAAACTGGTTTCCATCCCTCTGCCCAGCAGTTTTCCCACTAGCAAAAATGCACCATTAATTAAGAATAGTTTAAAAAGCTAAGCTTTTCTGCACCAAAACCATGATACCCTGTTGTTACAATACATATTAAAGTCATTGTTAAAAAGTCTGTAAAAAAAAAAAAAAAAAAAAAAAAAAAAAAAAAAAAAAAAA
>NW_017729033.1:79797048-79808147 GCF_001723915.1 Gavialis gangeticus | reverse complement strand
ATGATAAAAAAAAAAAAAAAAAAAAAAAAAAAAAAAAAAAAAAGTTTACAGACTGATCATGAAGCATTGCTACAACAAAAGCTTTTAAAAACAAACATTTTATATATAAATATATATTTTAATTCACACACACGCATAAGAGTTCAATAGTTTAGATCTCCTTAAACCAAAACTTTATATTAGCAATTATGAAATCAGGAAACAAAACAAGTCTTCATTTCTACCACCTTAATTATTAAAAGACAGCTTACCGTGGTATCTGAAGCTTCAGACTGCACATCTATGTTTAGCGATGTGCTCTCAGCTACAGAACCAGATCCCACAGCTGAATCTATAGTCCGAACATCCTCCTCCTCATTTTCTCTAGCCTGAAATATTTCAGTGGCATAAATCAAAAGCTAAATAAATGGGGTAGTAAAAATGAACTAAGGACGGTACTACATCTTGAAATGAACTCCACCAGTGGTACTATCAAACTTTCAGCAGTCAACTCCTAAGATTTCCAAAATAGTTTACAAGATATATATTTAAGTTACCAAACTTACAAGCATCTTTTGCAAAAATTTCAGGTAAGATTTCTCCTGGTCTTTAAGATGATCTATGAGACGCGATAAGCGTTCAACATTAGCAGATCTTTCATTTTTTTCTACAAGATCATCACGCATGGAGCTGGCCTTGGCAATATAGTCACGAATTTGAACCAGTCTGCTCACAATCTGCAACAACACACAGTAATTGCAATCATTTTATCATTAGTTTTGATATTGGTGTGATGTACAAAGATATGATGATAATGCAAAATAAACTAAACATAGGCAAATAAAAGAGTTAATGTACTTAAAATATTCCTGCACGTGGTTTAAGATGCAGACTTCAGAATGCCCTATGCACACAAAGTTACAAATTTCGGGTCTGACAAAGAACAAATATGGTGGGATCATTGGTGAAAATCTATACTGTTTCCACAAATGATTAAAACGTGTAGAGTGAACAAATACTTAAGAGGTTTTTTTTACTAGTAAGTAGTATTTCTAGCATTATGCAATCAGAAATCCTTGCAACAAATTAGATCTAAAAAAAATAAACCTTCTGAAACGTGTTTCCTTTTTAAAAAAAATTAAGAGTAACAAACAAAATATAAATCGCAGATTTTGTAAAAGGATTAGACAATATATAATACCTGGCTACTATCCATAGCAGGTTCTCCTCTTCCATCTTCTTGAGCAGCAATCTGACAATTTTGCAAGAAGTCTTTACTCAGAGAAGATGCAAATGACTCTTTACATTGAGATGATCCAATTTCTTTTTTCTGAGAATCTGCAGCAGCATCTTTGCCTTTGTTAGTGTTAATCTGCAGCGATAGGAAATTGAATGGCTTTCTGTTTTCATTAAGTTGGCGTTTGTTGTTAGCAGCTGTTGCTCTGCCTTGAGAATCACTTCCAATGCTCCTCTAGACAAAAACAAGACAAAGGAAATGAACATTTCTTGAAAATACTATTCAGATTTCTTCTTGGTGTTTGCAGGGTGACACTTTCTTGCAGCATTACTGGGCAGGTCTTGAATGGGAAGCTGTAATCATTTTCACTTCCTAGCCTAAGACCAGTCCTAGAGGATAATGACTAAAATTGTGGCAGGGACCCCACAAACACCAACAAGATTTGATAAGAAGTTCAGCACCCTCCAGCATTTGAATGAAGTTTTTAAAATGTTTTACTAAGATTCTGGCCTTGGACCTTGCTCTGGACCCCATCTCTCTGCATAATAAATATTATGTTCATCTTTCTTTACTGGTGCATAAGAAAGGGACAGCATTTGATACTGAATTCCTCTACATCCTACATCTTCCTTTTCTAACCTCCTTTTTTTCCCTTCTTTTAAATCTTTCCCCATCTGTAGTTGCAGTTTTCTTCCCTTCCCCAGTCCCTACATCCAACGCAACATTACTGGCATATTTACTAATGCTATTCAAAACTCCATAGGCAGCAGTGAAGTTAACAAGTAACATCCAGTTTCATTCTAGTGTTGCCTCAGAAAGCTACCAGCACCAACAGGGACTCTACCTTCAGAGTCTGGAAGACAACAGTCAATCAGCACTGGTTACCTTAATTTCCCTCTCATGGCTGTGATTTACCTTAACTGCAAACAAACTTTTGCCTGCAGTCAATTATATTTCTACCCCCAACACCTTGCTGACAAAAGCTTCCTGTTAATTACTAGAGAATGGATTTATAAATCCTTGAAGCTGCTTATCATTTCTTCCCTGGACAACATACAACTTGGCACTGTATTCCTAGAGAAAAATTCCTAGACTTTGCCCATGACCTCAGCAGAAGAGTAGTAAACTTTATAGAACTCAATTATGGGGTTCCTGGCACCAGAAAGACTGCATTAAAATTCAGGGAGCTACAGTTTCAGAAAAGATATTCAAGATAATAGATGTATGTATTTAGTATCTATTCACTCCCACAGTCACGTCACAACACTAAAATCCCGATGTGGAAAACTTAATAGTATAAAGTAGCACAAAATGGTCATCTTAAACAAACAAGCAAAAAACCAATCCCCACCCCAGCCTGCAAACTGTTGAAAATACCTGAATACCATGGGCAGAAAATATTTACCTTTCTAAACATATTTAACTCAAAATCTGATAGGTTGTAGGTTTTGGTTGTTTTTGCTTTAAGCTTGAAGTGGGCAGCCTCAGAAGGGCACTTTGAACGTCTATGCTAGGGACGGGCTATTATTTCAGCTGGAGGGCAACAACTTGACAAGTTTTGGTGAACTGTTGAGGGCCACACCATTAAAATTCATGGTGAAAATATCATTTTAACAAGTTATACATAAAAAGCAAATAATATGATAAAACTCAAAACATCTACTACAAATATTTTAATTTTATTTCAAAAAATAATTTTTGTCCTGATTTATGGGGGTTTTTTGAGTAGTGTGTATAGGGGCAATTGCATAATAGCTCAAAACAAAGGCTCTCCTCCAAGGCAACCAAAACTAGCCGGCAGAACACTCAGCCAAGGGAGTACACCCTTACACTCAGCAGAACTGTGCCACTACCCTAACCAACCACCCCAATATCACAAAGAAGCTCCCGACTCAGCCTGCACCCTGACACGTCCCCTCAAGACCCACCTGCACCCCCCACCCCATCCTGTCCACTTGCCCCCACACGGAAAGCCTACCAGCCCCCTCCAGTCTACTCCAGCTACCCAACCAGGCCATACAGGCTGTGCCCATCTACAGCCTACACCTACCTGCAGCCTGGGGATCACCCTTGCCCCCAGAGACCTGACCCCAGTGCACATTTGGGTGGACAGGATGGGAGCAGGGGTGAGTGGTGTTGCTAGTGCCCAGCATCCCCTGCGGTGCCAGCAGAGGCTGGACCCACCATCCACAAGCCAGATCATAGAATCAATGAGTCGGAAGGGACCTAGACAGATCACCGAGTCCAACCCCCTGCCACGGGCAGGAAGGAGCACTGGGGGTGGCAGGGGTCATAAGACCCCAGCCAGGTGCCTATCCAGTCTCCTCTTGAAGATTTCCAGGGAAGGTGACAGCACCACCTCTCTGGGGAGCCTATTCCAGGCTCTGGCCACCCTTACAGTGAAGCAGTTCTTCCTAATATCTAACCTAAACCTATCCTCCCTCAGCTTGTGGCCATTGTTCCTAGCGACTCCAAGGGGAACCCTGGTGAACACTTTCCCCGAGTCCCTGCTGCTGGCTCCTGAGAAGGTTGTAGGCAGCCACAAGGTCCCCCCTCAGTCTCCTCTTGCGGAGACTGAAGAGTTTCAGCCTCTCCTCATAGGGCTGGCCATGGAGGCCCTCAACCATACGAGTGGCCCTCCTCTGGACTCTCTCCACATCCCTCTTGAAGTGCAGCACTCAGAACTGGACACAGTACTCCAGCTGTGGCCTGACCAGCGCCACAGAGGGGGAGCAAGACCTCTCTGGACCTATTAGTGATGCCCCTGTTGATGCATGACAGGGTGCGGTTGGCTCTGCCTATTGCTTCGTCACACTGGCAACTCATATTGATCCTGGAGTCAATCCTGACTCCAAGATCCCTCTCTGCCTCTGTGCTGCCAAGAGGGTCAACTCCTAACCTATAACCATAACGCAGGTTCCCTCTCCCCAGGTGCAGCACTCTGCACTTGTCCTTGTTGAACCGCATCCTGTTCAGGTCCGCCCACTTCTCTAACCTATCCAGGTCTGCCTGGATGCGGTCCCTGCCTGCCGGTGTATTCACTTTACCCCACAGCTTGGTGTCATCAGCAAACTTGACCAGGGTGCTCTCCACACCCTCGTCCAGGTCGCTAATGAAGATGTTGAACAGCACCGGCCCAAGGACCGAGCCCTGGGACTCCGCTGCCCACACCCTCCCAGGTCAACATCGACCCGTCCACCAACACCCTCTGGGTGTGCCCCTGGAGCCAGTTTGCCACCCATGTGATTGTTCATATGCCAATGCTGCAGTCCCTCAGCTTGCCCACCAGAATTGAGTGGGACACTGCGTCGAAGGCTTTCTGGAAGTCCAAGAAGATGACATCGACTTCCTCCTTCACATCTAAGCTCTTTGTTACCTGGTCATAGAAAGAGACCAGGCTGGTCAGGCAGGATTGGCCTGGCACAAACCTGTGTTGGTTACCCCTCAACATCACTTCCCTTGCAGGGCTCTCACAGAAGTGGCCCTTGATAATTTTTTCAAAGACCTCCCCCAGGATAGAAGTGAGGCTGACTGGCCTGTAGTTGCCAGGCTCTTCCTTCCTCCCCTTCTTGAAAATAGGGACTACCATTGGCCCTTTTCCAGTCCTCAGGGACTTGGCCTGAGCACCAGGAGTCCTCAAACAGCCGTGCCAATGGCTCCGCAATGACACCAGCCAATTCCCTCAGCACCCACGGATGAAGGTCATCCAGGCCCATACATCTAAGCCCTCCGGGTAATCCTTAACTAGGATTAAGTCAACTGGCCAGATACCCCAATCCGATTATCAAAAGATGACAGATTTCTCCAGTTTCTATACATTTAACTTTAAGTATTTCTACAAACCTGATCCAAATCACTGAAGTTTATTCTTTGTTTAAGCTTTTCTAATTCAGCCTGCTCTGGGACAGACATCTGGGTCATATATCTGGTGTGAGGAAAACTATGAGGAGTCCTCATCTTTCGCCGTCCCATTCCTGGTGAAGACTCTGGAGATATGTCATTGGTAAGTCTTGTTTCACCTTCCCCACCAATTTTTTTCTTGTTTTTGTCTGAAGACCTGTTTGCTTTCTTCTGTTGACTTCCCCAGTCCTTTAGGAAAAAAACATTCTGTTAGCTTTACTAGGGGGAAAGTAGTATTACTTTAAAGAAACTTTGTCTATACTTTATTTAAAAAGGGGGGGAAAAACCTCAGAATGTTCTCTATGACTGCTTACATGTAAAATCATGTTAGAAATGTTTTTTTATTTGTGAGGAGAAAAACAACAACAACACCTGCCAGCAGTTCTTAATCTGTGTTCAGAAATACTTTGCTAAATTCACACAAAGTTACAACTGACTTTTTCTCTGTGGGTACTCACAAATTATAAGCCTCAGCTTTAATGGCAACGTTCAGTCAAGTATTCTAAACCTTTTCCCCTCAACCTAATAATGTACATTTTTTTAGATAAGCAATTCAGCTTTGATAGAACATTTTGTGATCAATGATAAGCAATGAAGCAATATGTCTTCTCTTTTTATTATAAATTTGCACTTGTTGATTTACGTTGATTTCAGTTGGATAAACAATACTAGAACCTGAGAACATAAAAGAAAATTAATCAGGAAGCAGGTTTAAAACCAAGAGAAAAGTTTCTTGACACAGTATGCTAGTATCTTGTGTAATTCATTGCCACAAGATGTTGTACAAGGTAACAACTTAATTAGATTCAAAAGATTAGACAAATTCATACAGGGTAGGTGCATCAGTGGGTATTACATGGCAGCAGGGATGCAACCCCTGAATTAGAAGCATCTAGGCCCCAAGTGCTAAAAGATGCAAGGAAAGAGGGGCAGGAAACAAATTAATTTGGCTAAATATCTTGAAGAGTACAAGGTTATCTGGAGCAGCCAGCATGGATTCTGCCAAGATCAAGTCATGTTTAACCACCCGATTTCCTTCTATGATAAGCTGACAGGTTCTGTAGACGGGGGGAGGAAGTGGATATGATGTACCTTGACTTTAGTAAGACTTTTGACATCGTCTCCCATGACATTTCTCATATAAAAGCTAAGGCAATACACAGACTATACCAGTCATTTTCAACCACACTACCATGAGATCCTTTCAAGGGTGCTGTAGGATACCACACAATGTTAGCACTGTTAAGTGTTCAAAAAGGATTCACAAGATAGACCCAAAGATTTCAAATAGAATGCTTTTAACAGAATGAGTTTCTAACTTGTTTTTCTGTTGCAGAGAACTTGGAAAGACCACATCTCCATTATTTTTCACGCTCAAAAAATGAGCGAAACACAAAAACTAACATTTTCCAAAGGGAGCCTTGATTCTAACAAGGCTGAGAATCACTGAACTATATGAAAGTACATCAGGTGGGTACAAAACCAGTTGGATCACTGTGCCTCAAAAAGTAATCATAAATGGCTTAAAATCCAATTGGGAGGAGGTATCAAGCATTCCCCAGGAGTCCATCCTGGGTCCAAGTACACACTTAAATCTGTAGATAATACCAAGTTCAGTGGAGTTGCAGATACTTTGGATAGTAGGGCAAAGATCCAGAATGACCTGGATAAACTTGAGAAATGGTCCAAAAATCCATCAGATGAAGTGCAACAAGGACAAGTGTGAAGTCCTGCACTTGGGATGGAATAACTGCATACACAAATACCAAGTAGAGAATGACTGGAAAGGCTGCAGTACTGCCAAGAAGGACTTGGAGGTTACAGTGGACTGACCATAAGCAGAATCTGAGCCAACAGTGTACTCCTGGTTCCAAAGACAGCCAACCACATATGGACTGTATTGTTAACAGAAGTAATTCTTCTGCTCTATTCTGTGCTTTTGGGCCTTATCTGGAGTACTGGGTCCAGTTTTGGGCCCCACACATCAAAAAAGACATGGACAGAGTGGAGAGTCCAACAGACAGTGACAAAAACAAACAAAAGTCTGGGAAGCAGGACTCATGAGGAAAAGCTGAAAGAGCTCAGGCTATTTATTCTGGAGAAGAGAAAACTGAAGCAGGGTTTTTAACAATCTCCAAATACCTAAAGTGCAATTACAAAGAGGATGCCTTTCTCTGTGGTTACAGGTGACAGGACTAGGAGCAATGGCCACAAATTGAAGCAAAGGAAATTTAGGTTGGAGATCTGGAGGAACTTTCTGACTATAAAGATGTTCAAGCACTGGAAGAGGTTACCTAGAGAAGTTGTGGAATCTCCATCCCTTAAACATTTTCAGGAGCAGGTCAGACAGACTCTTGACTGTGATGGTTTAGACAGGGATGATCTCACCTTGAGTGGAAAGGATGGACTAGATAACCTCATGAGGTCCCTTCCAGTCCTACTTTTCTATAAACCTGTAAAGCCTGCACAAGTATTCTTCCCCTAGCATTTGCTCTTGTGACAGTGATAAACCAGTGGTCTGACCTAGCATCGCATTTCTTGTATTCACATATCACCTACTGCAGGGACAAGCAATTATTTCATCTGGAGGGCTGCTTCATGAGTTTCGGTGAGCTGTCAAGGGCCACAAGGGTAGCCTCACTCCTTGATGGGTGCCCTGCCTCCTGGTAGCCATCTTGGACCAGAAGTCCCACCCCCCTAATCCCTGACCTTTGCCACCAGAAGTCCTTGCTCTTGTCCCAGAAGTACTCCTTTTGGGAGAGAGAGTGCTGCCATCTTGAAACGAGAAAAAAAATCATATACACATACACTCCTGCAGGGATGTGCGGGCTTGCAGAGGGGCAGCAAGGGCCAAGGCCTACAGACAGTTTATGGAGGGGCCCTGTGGGATGGAATATCTCAGCAGGGTGGATTTGGCCCGCAGGCCATATTTTGCCTGCTCCTGACCTACTGTATAACGTGGTAACTGAAAAGATTAAGATTATACCGTATTGTTCAGCCGGTCATCAAGGCTCTCATTGCTCCAGCTAGGCAAGTCCTGCTCATTCATGCCTTCTTCAAAGGGACCACCTCCCGTTGCCATGATGTGTAATCAACAATAAATACTTCTAAAACAAAAAATTATAAATAATTAACCTAGCATAATGTAGCATATTTCCCATATGCACTAAACATTAACTATCCTTCCTTTAAAAAAGGAGCCCAAACTGAATTCAGCACTGCACCACAAAAATCAATAAAGCAGAAATTTCTTAAATGTACAGATCCTCAGAAATTTAGAGAACAGAGCTATTAGCAAAAATATTTTATAACCAAGATGATTTTAGCTAAAAAAAAAAAAAATTAAGAGGAAAAATATGCCCCTTTCAGGTTATGACATCTGAACAGTGGACTAGAAAGAGTCTTTTAGGTTCTTAACCTGTTAAATGCTAGCATGAAGTAGCTGAAACAAGACAAGCTTTCCCGTGTCAGCACAGAGAGAACGTTTGGAACTGGCACTTCCCCCCATCATGGAATCGGGTCCAAGCCCCACATCTACACACAAGATTCAACCCACAGGTCACCAGTTATCAAACCTGGTCTAAACCACAGTATACACCAGGGATCACCAATATTTTGGGCAAAGTGCCATAATCACCCACAATGTCAACCTGTAAGATGTTGACGTGCCAGAGGCAGACAGCAGGAGAGCCATGAGGGGCCTGATCCTTGTTATGGCAGTGTAGCCTGACCCCTTCCTTACCATCTGCTCCACAGCATACATGCCAAAAAACATTCCTTTCTGTGCCATGCTGTGGTACCCATGCTGGGGGTTACCTACCCCAGTATAAACTATGGTACTACAATAGAAAATTAGGCTCATGGTCCAAATACTTATTAGCCCAATTTAGCTACCAGCACCAAACCACTTCCTCACCTATAAAGATAAAATACAGTTATGCAGATAGTATATTAACATATTCTTGTATATGCTCCCCATACCATTCCAGCATCTGGTAGCTCAACTTGGAGACCAAAATAAAAGAGAAAGAACACTGATAGTCAGAATTCCATTCCTACCCCAAATACTTCCTTTCAAGTTTTCCAAGATAGCACAGTCCAGATGCATATATTACTAACTTGTATAATTTAAATACCAAAGTGGCCTTTTTGAATCCAGCTGGGACTGATGCTAAGAGAGTTAGGCACAATGTATTTGAGAACATTCTAACAGTGTAACTATTTTGGGAATGTGATAGATGCTTTACTTTATCCAAGTAGTTACAACAACCCTTACTTGTCAGTCCAGTTCCACCTATACAAAGCTTCTTTATGTATACATAATATTTTTTCTTCAGTACAGGTCAGAAGCCAGCCCAAAATTCATCATAGCCCCCCTCCCAGTGCCACCGCACCCACCCCAAGTGCAACCCAGCCCAGCCCCACAGTAGGAAAAGCCTGATGCCACCCCAGGCCCAGCCCGCCCTCACTCCAAGCACAGATCCAGGGGCAGCCCCCCACCACTGCCCTCCAAGAGGCATGCGTAGCAGCGGGAGCCCTCTAGTAGATAATTAAATACAGTTCAACGCAAGGAAAATTCATAACATTTGTTTCCTACTCTTCTAGTTAGGCTTTTCTTCTTCCTTTTCTTCTTATCTGCTATTTTCAGCGCAGAGAAAGCTTTGCTGTCCTCAAACACTCACTCCCTTTTATAAAAGCTCTCACCATACATAGTATCACTAAAAGCATGAGATTTTGCAGGTTAGTTAATGTTCACTATTTTTCTGTGATCTCATTAGCATTCACTGCTTATTTATGTACAGATCACAAAGAAACCTGTCTGAAAACTGGTATGTGCTCTAGTCATAATAACCTAGCCTTACTAGAACTGAGAAGCAAGCCATACCAAAAACTTTCAGCTTATTTCGCCAGTGCATCTGATGCCGTTTATGTCTAGCTGGTACAGTACCTGTCTTATCAAAAAGAAGATCATGCACAGAAAAGATAACTTCTAAATTTAAGAATGATCCTTTCTGAGAGCTCATTTTTTAATTTGACAATCACATTTGCAGGATGGCAACATCCACTTGTTTTTAATATCAAGTCCTCTCAGAAAGCCAATATTTGATTTTGCCATGCAGCCTCCTAGTTCATTGGTTACAGAAAATTTTGTACTTACTTTAGTTTAGGCAATACCAAAACTGGTGACTCCACAAACTGCAGAGGGAAAGACCAAAAAGTGTACCAGATCCAAGTCCAGTGAACTTCTGCCACTAGACAGAAACTCACCAAATATTTTACAACAACGCTCAGCTAAAACGTTAAGACTCTGAGACGCCTTTGAATTTCACAGGACTCTCCCCCATGCATGCGCACACATCTCAAATCTAACACGTCCTACCCTGGAATGGCAGCAAAGTCCCAAAAGCTAAAGATTTAAAAGGGGCTTAACATGACTTCCAAAGCAGTTCAGAAGTCCGTTTCAGTTGCCCTAGAGAGCTTCAAATCTGCCTTCAAGTGTTTTGTTTTTTTGTTTCTTAGGGGTCACACTCTCCTAATGTTTTAAAATGCTCCCCCTCCCACTGCTGCAGGCAAGCTTTGCAGGCCTGTAGGCTTGGCAACGTCAAAAACACCCTCAACTTGTAAGTTGCTGGTCCCGGTGCCAGGGGCAAACAGTGGGAGAGCCACGAGTGGCCCAATCCTTGGCAGGACAATGCAGCCCCGACCCCTTCCCTACTGCCCGCCCCGCGGCACGTGCAAAGCAAAATCGAGGATGGCCGCCGTGCAGGCGCCGCACAACCTCGCCCGCCCGCAGAGGCCAGCTGAGAGCAGCCGCGTCCCCCTCGCAGACCCTCCGAGGACACCCGCGGGCGCGACGCCCGAAGCAAAGGGCCGTGTCTAAGGCCACAGCCCCGCAGGCCGCCAGGCAGGTCCCCACTCACCTCCCCGGGCCCAGCCAAGGCCGGCCTCCGGGCGCCCCCGTCCCCGCTGCTGCTGGCGCTGC
>NW_017729033.1:79783773-79792048 GCF_001723915.1 Gavialis gangeticus | reverse complement strand
GGGAAGGGACAATCAACACCCGCTCGGGGGCCCCGCCCACCCGACCGGGCCGAGGCAAGAGGTGCGGCCGTTACCTGCGCTGCGGGCCCGGCGCTCGCGCCCCAGGGGTCGGACCAGGCCGTGCCGCGGGCGGGAAAGGAGGGGCCGGCGCTATACGGGCCCCTCACACACCAATCCTAACGGCCGCCATATTGAACGCCGCCACTGCTCCGCCGGGGGGAGGGGCGGGTACAGCACGTTACTTAGTAACCTGCGCCTAAGAGAGACTCTTCCACGCCCCCCCCCCGAGCACGTGACCCTCTATGAGGCTATTCGGCGCTGCGGGAAACCACTGCAGTCTGTATCCAGCGCCCCCATTGGTTCAAAGGGGTGCCTTGGGTAAAGACGCTACGTCCCGGTATGCCTTGCGCGAGTTGTGTGCGGGGGGTGCCGCAAAGCATGCTGGGAGTTGCAGTCCCCGTTGCTGGCATTTGTCGCAGGTGGCCCGAGGGCTGTGAAGCGTTGGGGGCCTGCGGCCTGCATAGTGTGAGACAGGTGCAGGGTGCAGACACCGCTGGGGGTGGGGCAGGGCGGGGAGTCCCCTGGGCAGGAAGCCCCAGGAGCAAGAAGAGGTAATGTTCCTGCTGCTGCCGAGTCAGGGAGCGAGCAGGCTGGAGGAGCACATTATAGACTCGCCCTCTGCTGCCCCGCTCGAGGATGATCTCTCCCACGACTCACAGATCAGCCATGAGCCACGGACCCCTCCACAGAAGTTGTACGTCATTCTGCAGGGCAGAGTAGGCCGCAGTTCCTCTCCTTTTCTGTTGCCTGTGCTCTTTTCTCTGCCTCAAAGGCAAGACACTTTACCTCAAAGCAGGCTGCTGCTGCTGCCACTAGGTTGAGGTTACAGCTCCATTGGAGTAGGTTGTTAACCAGCTCCTTCCAGTGCTTGACTTCGGTGTCATTTTTCTTGAGGTAAGCCTTCAGTGTGTCCTTGTAGGGTTTCCTCTGGCCATCATGGGGGAGTAGAGCACTTGTTTTGGGAGCTGAGAGTCCAGCATCTACACAGCACATCTGGTCCAGACAAGTTTGTGCTTCAGATTCAGCAACTCGATGCCAGTAACATTGACTTCAGCAAGGATGCTGGCATCTGTACAGTAGTCTTCTCATTTGATGTGCAGGATTTTCCAGAGGTATCATTGGTGATCCCTCTCCAGGCTTTTGAGAGAAGTAGGCTAATTAAATCAGGTATGCATGCTTTCATGAGCAGGTGCTCTCTTAACGATGTGAAAGCATGAACAATGCATGCCCTTGGCATCTTGTGGTGCATGACAGTGCTGGCAGTGGTGGGAGCGCAGCAGCAGCGACAGGAGCGTAGCAGCGGTAAGCGGGGAGCTCCCACAGACGCCTCCGGTGCTGTTGACAGCGGAGGGAAGGGATGGTGAGTGCCAATCAGGGGTCTGCTACCACCAGCAGATGCCAGCAGCGGCCAGCAGCAATCACTGACTGCCTGCAGATGCTGCCAGTGGTGTCAGCCGCAAGGGGGTGGGTGGCAAGTGGCAACTTCAAAAATCAGAATTTTCGTTCATTCAGGAATGGCAGGCTTCAATTTCAGAATAGAGAACAGCTTTAGACTTTCCAAAGGAAGGTAACATCCAAAATGTTTTTCATTCAAAATAGTCAAAGTGTCTCTTAGAACTGGTATCTAGGGCTTGTAACACATCTGTGACTCCCAAGATTTCCAAATTTCTGGCTGCATGACCTGGAGTTTGGGAGCCTTGAGGTCCCAGCACTGGGAAAGTCTGCATCATGGATCTATCATGGAGCCAGGCTCTGGAAGCCCAGGGTCCTGAAGAGTCCAGCAGGTGAACTGGCAGGAAGCTAGGCTACCTCTGGTTTGTTCAAAATGTATCCAAAATGTATATGTTTCTGCAAAATGTTTGATTTTTTGATGAATCAGCACTTTCCAGTGAAAGTCTATTTCATCTGAAATTCTTAACTAGCACTACTTCAACCTCTAAATCCACAAACTTGGCCAACCCCTCCACAAACTCTGTCTACAGTTATGAAGTGAAGAAATATGCCTGTGACAACTTAATCTTTGATCGCACGTGTTCAGCTTCAGGGAAGGAGTATATAACCTGCCCCTACAATTCTACCTTGAGAACCTGTTCTGTTCTGTTGTACTAAGGTAAGGCTCATGGTAAGTGGTATAGTATAATATTCCCAACATTTTTAGACTCAAGGCACCCCTCAGAAAATTCCACTTCTCAGTTTTCATTAATTTTTTGACCAAAGAAAAATAATAGAGCAATTCTTCTGTTGCAAAGAACTCAAAAAGATCACAACAGATCACATTTTTTTAATTCTGTGGAATCCCATTTGAAAATTTTGGGTTTATTTTGTGAGTGATGCTTGCACACCTAACAGTGGAAACATTGCATGCACCCTGCAGCACCCTGAAAGATCTCAAGGCATGCACCCTGGTTCAGAATCACTGCTATACCATCTGAGTGCTGACAATTACTGCATTTAGCAGGGTGACTGACATCTTTTTTGTATTTTTGGCTTTTCCCAAGCAGAGAGAAGTACCATGTTTTCTTGCATATAACCCTCACCTTTCTTCCCAAAATCAGCTGGGGTAAATTGGGGTTCATGTTATATGAGAGCAAAGGATGTGGAAATTGAGGTGGGGAGGGTATGGAATGGTGGCAGTATTAATTACCATGGCTTTGTCAGGCTTCCTCTCTCCTGCTTCCCTCCCACATACCAAATTTCTGGACCCTTGAGGAGCCCCCACTCCTCCCCAGTTGCATCCTGAATTGAGACAGCACATGGGGTTGATATATGGCCAGATGTGGTGTATTGGGTTTAACATAGCACACAACCCCAGATGCAGCATGTGGCTCCAGAGCTAGCGCATGATCCCAGACTTGGTGTGCAACCCTGGCGTAAGTGTGCAAGGTCAGACTCAGGTTACAGCTCCAGCACTAGCATGGCAGCTTGAGTCCTGCCACACAGCTACATGCCAGCATGCAGCCCCAACCCTCAGCCCCCAAACTTCTGGTACTTACTGGTACTCCAAGGTAAGATTTTTTTCCCCTTCTTGGGGCCTTCCAAAACTAGGGTATGTGTTATATTTAGAGGTGAGAAAATATGGCAAGAGTAGTAGAATGCATTGCTTTGGTGGAGTTTTAGTCTTCTTGATCTTAATATGTATGTTGTTGTATGTTTATGTTAGAGATGGCAGGGTCAAAGAAATGCATCCTGCATTTGGAATACAACATAATAAGGTTTATGATGATCCTTTGTTCCTGCAACAGTTCATTCCAGTCTCAGACTAATCCCCTAATGCAGAAGTGCTCAACTGCTGGCCCATAGACCAGATCCAGCCCATGGCACTGTGTCAGTCAGCTTTCAGGACTCCTCATACATTCAGAAATTTGGTGTCAGGGATGATGGCACCATTCTCCTGATGCCACATCTCTGCACCCGTGGGGGCCCCGGGCCCTGCATGTTGGATATGGTACCCAACCCTAGCATGCAGAGCCAGGAGGGGGTTGCACTGGGCCCCTTGGACCCAATCCCAGCAGGATGGGGTGGTATCAGGGCCCTAGGATCCAATCCTAGCACAGAGAAGGTGGCTTTGGGCCCTCAGAAACCAATCCTGGTATACAGGGGGCAAAAGGGGGTGGTACAGGGCCCTCAGGATCCAATCCTGGCATGTGGGTGGTGGGAGGAGGTGGTGCCAGGCACGCAGTGAATGGGAAGGACAGTGCTGTGTCCCCAGGACCCAATCCTGGCTTTCCATGGGTGGCTTCAGGCCTCCAGGAACCAATCTCATCAGGAACAGAGTAGTACTGGTCCCTCAGAATCAAATTCCTGCTTGTGGGGGGGTGGGAGGAAGCAGTGCCAGCTCCAGAGCCCAGTCCAGCCCTCAGATTGGACCAAATGAATGGCATGTGGCCTCACAACCAAAGAGTTGAGCAGCACTACCCTAAAAGGTTTCGTCTCCTTACTCTTACTGTGGAGAATTTCACAGGGCCAGAAAAGTTAAGTTGTCAACCACTGTCTTCATTCCTGGACATTAGTCAGTCTTTCAGATATACACTTACACCACTGAGTGCCTTTAAGATAAGGACCACAGTCTGACTTGAATTGCTATTGTTTGGGAAACCAGTGTATACAGCATGGGAAGGATTTGATATATTCTTGAGATGACCCATTTCTGAAGAGAAGGCAAGAGATGTTCTGTAGTAGCTGAAGTTTGCTAGATATGGAAGGCTTGGTGCACAGATATATTGCATTATAGTCCAAATGGAAACAAATGTAGGTATGAATAACAGGCTAGGGTGATTGTCTACCAGAATAGGATGGAGTCTCTTAACCTGCCAGCTAAGATAAAAAGTGTTATTCGCAAATGTTGCTATATGAGATCCTAGTGCCACTGAAAAATCCAAGAGACCTTCTAGACTAGCCTGAATTAATTTGTTGATGTACAGCTTTAACCAAAGGAGACTGACTTGTGGCCACAGACTCTTAGAACACATTCCTGTTTTCATCACCATTACCTGAGTCTTATGAAATTTTGGGGTCAAGTAGCTATTCTACCTCCATGACTTGTTTTTGTTCAAGCATTGAGATATCTTAGTGGTAGTGGTGTGATCCTAGGTTGTAAAAGAGATATTTGCAGGGACAGATTAACACCCAGGCCCAGGGGCCCCTGCCAGTCAGGGGCCCCTGCCAGTCAGGGGCCCCTTGGGGCACCAGGGGCAGCACAGCTCAGTTAGTCATCTTGGCTGTGGGCATCTGAAGCAGGCAGTGCACACCTCCTCCCCTCCAGCCAGGGGCTAAAGGCAAGCGTGGGACTCCCTGCAGGTGGTGGCAGCTTCTCAGAGCCATCTGCTGCCAGGAGGCCCCATGGGCAGCCCTGCTCCTGCTCCCTGCAGGTGGCTGCTGGCACCAGTGTCGCTGGGACAGGACAGCCCCACCCTGCCAGGGCCAGCAGAGGGGTGTCCAGACAGCTGGGGACAGTGCAGAGCCTATGCTCCCCAACACAGGCTGGCCTCGGCCCCTGCTTGTCCTGTGGGACTGGGGGACAGCAGCCTCGGCTGCATAACACCTGCTAGGCAGAGGGGCCAAGCTGGGGCCGCCTTCACCTCAACAGTACTCCCATCCCCCTGGCTTACCCCGGACATGCTGAGGAGGCTGGGCAGGCCCAGCTGCAGCCCCCTGGCAGGCACAGAGGGAACCTGCCCTTATCTGGTGCCTGCCCCCAGTTTTCTGCTTGCCCAGGGCCCCATAAATCTTAATTTACCATTGGCTGTTTATGATGTGTATACTACTGATATTTGGGTTTATCTTATCAGAACAATTAGACCAACGGGGGGTAAACTTTTTGGCAGACATGCCACAAATTGGCCCTGCACCATCCCCAAATGTATCCAGCTGCTCAGCTTTCTGCTTCCTGCCCTGTGCTCCTTCCATGAGCTGATACTCTACTTTCTGCTTCCTTCTATATCTGCCACTGTGTTGCCTGTCCCCTCCCCAGTCTGCCTCATGCCACACACAGAGGCTGCCCCTGCCACTTGTGGCACCTGTCCTGCAGGTAGGTCACCTCTGAATTAACCAATCACATTTTTCCATTATCAGAAAAAAACCCCAAACAAAAAACAGTGCTATTGTCTGTTTCCCTTTATTTTTCCTGGTGCCAAAATCCTTCTCTATAGGAATTAAATATTTATGCACATTTTATTAATATTGCTTTTCAGTGTTCACATTGCTAATAAAATACAGAAATTTATGTAGTTAATTATAAATTATGGAGGTTAGTAATTATATATCAGCAGAGTAGACTCCAACAGATAAAGGCCAAATCAATATTACTGATTCATGAAAACTTATCTCAAGGTTCTCTATTGATTATATACTGGAGTACATGCTGTACCACTTCTGTTAAGCATATTTTTACTGCTGCAGCCAGCATTAGCCTTCAGGAACACTTTTGAATCATCATTAACAACTCATATTGTCTAAGTGATCACATTTTTGAAGTGAGAAGTGTTAGCTCAGCTTCTCCCTTGCACACGGGTTGTTGGCTGCTTGGGAGACAAAGAAAGATGAATGCTGTTAAGAAGATCAGGTTTCATGCTTGCCCAGCGATTGTCAGACCAGCTCAAATTCCTAGTTGGGGAGTCTGATTTCCAGACCCTAACAAAGGCAAAGTTTACTGCTGAAGGGAGGGAATCAGACTAAGATCTCATACATCTCATCCCATTATGATAAGGAGAGAAACCCTTGAATTGTAGCCTAATTCATAAGACCTGGCATTTTTAAAGCAGGAAGCCTTATGTGTTTGTTTGTGCTTCGTGACTGATCTTGTGCGTACACTAAACATAGCAAAGGAAACATATATTGCTGCTTAAGCCTCCATCAACTTGGGGGCCTTAACATGTGCCTACGTTTCTGTAGTATTTCAGAAAAGAATATACAGCAGGCAATGGTTGCCACCTCCCATCTGTGGTTGGCATGCCTAGATAATCAGCATTTTACTGGAGGTCTGATAAATACTTCTAACTGTCCTGGTGCAGTACCTCGTGTTGTCCTGCAGATGGTAGTAACATTTAAAGAAACATGTCTTAATTTTTGTTTGTATTATGGAACACATCTCAAGGTACTCCTCTCATTCCCACTTTTCCACTAGTAAGTCAAAAATTTACTAATATGAGAGTATTTTTAGGATACCATTGAGGAAACAAAATGAAATGTGCTCACTTTAAGGCAAGGCATGCTGTTTCTTTATTAAACCTCAGACTTACAATACAATTGGTTCCTGAAAACCACGTCTTAAGTCGAAACATTGTAACTCGCAACCGATTTTCCCATAGGAAACAATGTTATAAATGGGGGATTTGTTCTTGAACCAAGGCCCGATACCCTATTTTCACCAAAAATAACCTAGAATTTTGTACTCAATTATTGATGAATAAGATAGCTACATTAATGTAATTATATTGTAAATTGATTTGGAAGGACTTCTTTGAGGAGACTTTGCTGGACATTTTGAAGGGCTCCTGGTTGGACTTTTTGAAGGGTTCTTGGCTGGAGTCTTCTTAGGAGCCTTGGCTGCAGGTTTTTCTGGAGTCTTGTCTGCTTTCTTAAAGAAAGTGTCTAAAGACATTTGGACAGATATTCTCCAGGGAGATGGGTGATGCAGAGAACTTGTTCCCTGGCATGGCTTGGCATCAGATCAAGTGTTGTAAAGTTGAAACTGGCATCAGAAAGTTGAAACAGGGTGTCAATATATAAATGTTGTAAGTGCAAAACATTGTAAGTCAAGGACTGCCTGTATTTCACGATTATGTGTCATAACCATATATTGTCTTCTTATTTGGACCCCTTATTGCTCTAATTTTTCCATGGTCACCTTGTAGTTTGATACTGTTCTTCCCTGTATTTTGTTATCCCTCTTTTGTTGTTATCTTTTCTTAAATTTGTGCCAGAGAAAACCATGAGACACCTCTGCTAGTTAGTGGGAGCTGTTTGTCATTTCTTCTTTTTAAGCCTCTGGTAGGTCTGAAAGAATATTGTATGAGGCTGAAAGAAGCATCATAGTTTGCAAGCTTCATGATCATGATCTGCCAGCCTGCAAGGGGAAACCCGCCATTTCCTAAGTTTTTCCCCTTAAAAAGAGAAAATCCCAGTTTTTCTCCTTAAAGTGAAATAATTCACATTTTACTGCATTTTTCCATGACAAACAGAAAACCTGGATCCCTGATCATGATGCATAAATTCCTGCTCTGTTATGTAAATCGCAGCCGGAGAATCACTGTGATCAGAAAGTAGTGAGAATACAAAGAAATATTTTCGTTCTTAAAAAAAAAAATCAATCATATATTTCACTGAGGCCTAGATAGCTTCTGGATGAAAAACATTAATGAAGTATGGAACTTTTCACATCTAAATCTTTGGTTCAAATCTCGTCCACATGGGCAATAAATCACTTACCACCTGCCTTTGAGATAAGAAAGGTTTCAGTGTGTTACCCTGGTTTTGACTCCACAGTAAATTTATTTTATGGTAATGAGCAGATACACCAGCAGCATCTCCAGTCTAGGAGCTCTCAGTAGGCCCTATGACAGTGTGTGGCCTGATGTTAAGAGGATCCAGTTTGCATTAAGGAAATGCCAGGACATACAACATATTCCACATGGTAACTTTGCCATCTAATAAAGTTACTATTTCTGAATGGAGAATCATAGTTTCTAGGGTCGAAGGGACCTGAGTAGATCATCTA
>NW_017729033.1:79773463-79783762 GCF_001723915.1 Gavialis gangeticus | reverse complement strand
GTGAGCCATGGGGGCTTGTGTGCCCTCCTGCTCCCTTTGACCTTTTCCCTGGATTTGGTGATACAGTGTAGTTTGGCTATGTGTTGTGTGTCTCCTCCACTTTTGTTACATAGTAAAGTCACTTCTCTTACGTAATAAACGTATTCTGCATCTACACCAGGGGTGGGCAAAATACGGCCCACGGGCTGGATCTGGCCCACCAGGCCATTCTGTCTGGCTCACGGGGCCCCTAAAAAGTTTAGAAAATTAATATTTATCTGCTCCTGGCTGCCTGTCATAGATAACAGGAGACAGAGACAGTAGGACCCAGCAGCAGGACTCAGCATCCCAGCCCACCCCCAGCCATTTCCCTACCTTCCTGCTCATGCAGTGCTCCAGCACCATGTGACTCCTGGATGCATGGCTGGACTGTGGAAGCATGGTGCCCATGCCATTACCCTAGGGCCAGGAGCGGGAGAGGTGTGTGTGCATGTGTGTTCATAGGGTGAGTCCCACACACACACCCCACCATCCACATGCACCCAACCCCCACCCTCACATTGCCATACAACCACACCCCCATACCCACACCCCCTCACACACACACACCAGTCACCCTCCCACCCACACTTCCCTGCACAAATCCATACCCACCCACACCCACAGATACCTCAACAAACCTATACCTACCCTCCCATGCCTCCACCTCTCTAGAATATAAAAGGGTAAGAATTCATTTTAAGCTATAGTGCAATCACCTGTATGTACACTGCACAAACATGTAAATCAGGACAAAAATATTTTTTGAAATCAAATTAATGAATGTTGTAGATGTTCACTTTTTAGAATAAAATTTGGTATTTTTCTGGTTCCGAGATAGGAAAACCCTTTGCTGAAAGGAATACTTCCAGGGGCAAGGTGAGGGACTTCTGGTGGCAAGGGTTAGGGGTTAGGGGGGCGGGACTTCCACTCGCAAGATGGCGGCCAGGGGGTGGGGCTACCCATGCAGCCCTTGACAGCTTGCCAAAACTCAGTAAGTGGCCCACCACCTGAAATAATTGCCCATCCTGATCTACACCCTCAGTTGGTTTCCTACTGGCTAGCTCATAACACAGAGACCCCATTACAAGTGCCATTCTTATTGACAGTTATGGCAGACATTGGAAGGCATGAGATGCTCACTGAGGCTGAACTAACCACTGACTCTGACCATGGTCTGTCTTGATCAGGACTGAAAGCTGATGTCACCAGAGACCTATGCTTATTCTTTCTGTCTTGGCAATACCTTGTTGATTGTACTTTGCTGTTTTAGACCAATAGGTTTGAATAGGTTTGAGTATGAGTTGGAAGAACAATAATGATACATTTTTAAAAGAAATCTGAAGAATAGACATGGAAGAGCGAGGTGTTTTAAAACAATCTTGGCCATTTTACCATCCATTAAAACAACAAATAGCTGGCACACACAAATAGCTTTTGATTATGAACACTAAATTTTCCAACAGCTTAATTGGCCAATTTGTCCAGTTTTGGTCAAACATGGCTATAGGTAGTCCACTAGACTAATGGTCTCCATAGTGGGGTGCGCAAGACGATCCATTGGGGTGCGGGAAGAAAATATTAGAACTTCTATTTATATTTATATAAATATACATATATTGGGGGTGCGTGCTCAAAAATTTTTTACTGATAGGGGTGCGCAATCAAAAAAGTTTGGAGACCACTGCACTAGACTACCATTCTAAAACCAGTTTTTTATTCTTAGCATAATATTGAATAAAGCACATTTTTGCTGACACTGTTAACTCAGCCTGAGGTTGATCATTCAAGGACTCTCCACTTCTCCATCTCCAGTTGATCATCTTGTGGTTTAATAATCCATCTGGTGCCAGTCATAAGTAAAGTGTTTTTCAATGCACCAGCTAGTCCACAAATTGCGTAGACAATTATTGGAGACATGGGCAAAGATCATCTTGCGGTGGAGAAGTACAGATAGGGAACATAAACACTGGCTAATATGGTACGACTAGAAGAGTATCCCAGGCTGAGAATCTGCTGGGATTCCATTTGTGGAGCTGGCCCGTCTCCATAGAGCCCCTGCCGACCGGGACCCTGTACTCCTGCCATCCTCCTCTGGGCCCTGCTGGCGCTGGCCCTAGGATGCGGATGCGGGCCCTGCTCCCACACCTGCTCATTCCCAGTGCCCCCCCAGCCCCGTGGTACAGGCAGGGGGTAGCACACAACCCTGACCCTCTGCTCGCTAGCAGGGAAGGAGCTGGTGCTGAGCATAGGGGAAAGGCAGCCCTTTGCCTGCCCTGTGCAGCCTCTTGCAGCCCATGTAGGGCTGTCCCGAGCAGGTGCAGGCAGCCTCCTGTGAGCAGATGCAGCGTGGGGCACCAGCCATGAAGCAGGGGAGGGGCTGCTTCCTCCCCTTCCACCCCTGCACTCAGCACCAGCTTGTAACCCACCCCCATTGCCAGCCTGGGCCCCATGCCAGCTCCAGGCTCACCTGTTGGACCTGTGCTGCAGCAGCTGCAGGCCCCCCGCTTGCCACGCTGGGCAGCATTGGCTGCTACTGTCCTCCCAGAACTCGTGTGCTGGGCAGCAGCAGCAAACACTGCCCGGTGTGGCAAACGGGGGCTGCAGCTGCTGCCGCTATGGCGCAGCCCCAACGGGCGAGCCTGCACGGGGCCCAGGCTGGCAGCAGGGCAGATTACAAGCAGGTGTTGAGCACAGGAAAAGCAGCCCCTCGCCCGCCCCGTAGACAGTGCCCCATGCTGCAGCTGCTCGCAACCTGCATGGGGCTGCCTGTGCCTGCTCAGGACAGTCCCGCATGGGCTGCGAGTGGCTGCAGGAGGGAGCTCCGGGCATGGGGCAGGCAAGGGGCCACTTTTCCCCGACGATCAGCACCGGCTCGTTCCCTGCCCTTCCCCTTCTCCCCGCTCCCCTTACCTGAGTTTCCATACACTGGGGCAGCCACATGGTCCCAAGCCAGAAGCCCCTGCTGGGGCTTCCGGCTGGGGGGGCAGGGCCGGGCAAGCCCTGCTGTTGAAGTAGCCCTCTAGGGCTTCCTACTGCCCTTGATTCCTGTCATCTTTTTTAGGAACCAAGGACAGGTAAATTTAAATTTTCTAAATTTTTTTTAGGGGCCTCGCAAGCCAGATAGAATGGCCCTGTGGGCCGGATCCAGCCTGCGAGCTGTATTTTGCCCAACCCTAGGCTAATTGAAAGAGAATATCAATGAGGATGCCATCTGGGAGGCATGGGGCATAGTGTAAGGGAGGAAAAGAGCCATGCACTTAGTCCACAAAGCAGTAACCACAGTGCACCTGGTGTTCATTTTGAGAGCCATTTAGGAGGCTCTGGGGCAGCCTCCCTCCTATAAAAGTAGTGACATCAAGGTATGGTGGGAGATGGAAGGGGTGATTGCCCAGAAAGTGAGGGCTGAAGGGGCTTCATGGCCACCCCTGAAAGGAACCCTGGGCACAGAGGAATTGATGACAAACCAAAAATAGCAGTAATCTTTGCTATCAAGCACATTCTTTGTTTCACTCAACACTGGCCCAGATCATGCCCACCTGAGTGAAATGCGGTAGAGAAAATTAAATTCCCCTGTAAAATACCCTAATTTTGCCATCAGGGAAAGGATTCCACTCAATTCCTGGAGAGCAGCAGCAAGATTAGTCCTATAAGCTCTGCAGTTTTTACCAGGATCAGAACATACCACAGGAGCCTCTGCTGGGCTATTCTGATACCCTCTGATTTCTTTTAAACCAAGTGGTACTAATTTTAAAGGTTGCTTTTAAATTAGAGTTGTTCTGACAGTGCTTCACTGGATGTGTTAGGGTAGCTTGTCATATTTTATGCTTTAAAGTTGCACCTGTTTATAGAGTGGTGAATTATAATATTGTTTAAAGTTTGCTTTATATTCAGTCTAAAGTTCTGTATAGCCTCATTGTTATCTGAACTTTTCATTTTGCTGGCATTTGCAATATCAACTGGCCTTGTTTCTTGCAAGCAGCTTATGGCCTTGAGTTTCCTTGCATGATGTTTCTTTCCTTTTTCTATCACTGTGAAAAGTTTTTCTAATACAACATAGTAATAGTTTTGTTATTAGCTCAAATTAACTGAACTTGGCACTAATCAGCTGAATCAGAGGGATGAAATGATTGGATATGTTAATGAAAAGGTGATAAAGAAGACCAATGGATAATGCCGAAAGTAAGACACTGGAAAAAGGCCAAATTAAGAGGTGTGCTCGTAATGGGGATGTTGATCAAAGGAATATGCTGACAGGATAAAATATGAAAAATATGCTGACTGCAGAAAGACCAATCCTAAAAAAAGGAGTCATCAAAGGAGTCAAGTTAAAGAATAGCATTAAAGGGGAAAGCAAGAAAGTTAAGTGTTGTTGTCATCGTCATAATTTACATCATGAATCCAGCTTTCAACACCTGTCTGGATCATCCCAGCCAATGATACACCCTTTGCTTCAGGAACTGAGTGGCCATCTTTTCTGTAAGGCAAAGTAACATCTGGGATTGGGTGAGATCATTGTACTAAGTGTTTTTTCTCTGTCTGAATATAGAAGCTGCTGAGATGATACTTGTTGTATTAATAAAGTTAGACTTTGATTTTAGGACACAGTTCTCTGTGTTCATATTTCACATTCCATTTAAGGGTTAATTGTGCTTTAACAAGCACTAAGCACTATCTGCTGATCAGTGGTGCAAACAAATGCTTGTTCCAAAAATCCTTCTAAAGAAGGTTTCCATAGACCAAATCATTATGGAACACAAATAAAATTCCATTTCACTCTGATCTGAAATCATTTTCATATCCTTGAATAAAATGTGGATGTAAATATATTTTTGTTGTTTGAAGTTCAGTAGTGTTATATTTTATTCTTTGTCCTCTTTAATATATTCAATTGCATTTCCTCTTTCCAATGACTAGCAGCATCTTCACTATATTTCCTGGCCCCATGATCTGAAAAGAAACAAAATATTTATTCTTCTGAAATAACAGATTCGTATTAGAACAAGAATATTTGCAGATTCTGCATGAACACGAGTAAAAACGATCTTGAATTCATAGTGTCAGCGATGGGTACTGTGTGCAAAATCATCATCTGTCTCCTTTTACATTCTTACAATTTCTGGAATGGCAGTGCCTAGATGGACATGGAAACTGAAAAAAGCAGTAAACAGGAGAGGGAAAATTAGGTAAAAAGTTGGAAAAGCCACACAAATTTCCACCTAAAACTAAACAAAGAACAATAAGATGATTGAAACAGAAGCAAATGGAATGCACATTATACAGAAAAGATCAAAACCAAGAATTCATGTTATATTTTCCCCAAGATTTGTATTTATTTATTTCAACAAATAAGGATTTCCTTATTTTTAATTCCTTGTGTATTACCATAGAAAGCAGAAAATATGGTGCTAACATTTTAGACTGCTTTCTATGAGGAATGGATTGATGGGACTTTGTACTTTTTCCCCCTCTCTTTTAATTTGAAACTTTAAAAAGCATCTGATAGCAATCATTCCTATACATTTCATAGTCAGTGATTAACTGCTTTCTCTGCACCTTATGGCTTTGATTTGTGTCAAAAAGATGTCAGCATTATTTAGTGAATACAATTATGCTAAATACTTGAAAGCCATAATTATTTTATGTCCATATGTGTTCACATTTTTATATAGAAGCAATCTGCCAACTTTTTAGATCATTTTATACACACTTCAGAGTCTCATAGTAAACATCTGATCTAAAATGTCTCCTTAGCTAGCAGTCATATTGTTTTTCATTCATACTGTCATGCATGTTGACTTAATACTCGAAGCTGGGGCTGTCCAAATTCTAAGTGGCCAGGAGCCACATTATTGTGTAAGCCACAGGCCCCTAGACTGCACTACTCCCTGCTCCACTGCACACACAGGCAGATCCCACCACTCACTGCTGCATTATGCATATGGGTGGCCGTTGCACCTCGCAGGCAGCTATTGCACTGCATATGCAGATGGAGCTTCTGCACTGTGCTCACAGACAGCCCTCCCCCCTCAGCTCTCTTACTCTACTGTGGGCTTTCCTGATGCTGTGGGCTGTGCTACCATGGCCCCCCCAGAACAGGGGCAGGAAGCAAAAGGCAAGGGAAGGAATAGGAACCCTGAGACCCCAGCTACAGTAGCAGCTGACATGGTATGGGGAGCGACCACTGGGTAGAAGCTTTGGGGACACACATTAATCCCTCATGGACTACATGCATCTAGCAAGGTAGCAGTTGAACAGCCCTGCTCAAGGTTGTTAAAACCTGTTAATTTATTCTGTATTGATATGTAACAGGAGCGTGCCTGACTCACCTGGCCACTGTGGCACAGGTGGCTGGGCTGCACCTAAGCTGACCAGAAGCATGCCTCCAGTTGGCCTGGAGCCCCAGGGAAGTGGGCCAAAAGCATGCTGGAGCACAGGGAAATGGCAGCTGGGACACCAGAAGCATGTCTAGCCATTCTCGTCCCTGCTAAGGGACCCAGGGAAGAGCCACATGGTCTCCCCACTATGGGGAATACAAAGAGGCACCAGATGTGCTCCCCACGGCTAGTAGGCAGCTGGTGGCCTTCCATGTGGCAGCAGAGGAACCAGCTGCCTCTCTCCCAGCCAGAACTCATGGAGAAACCATGAGTGCTTTTCCTGCCATGAGCACCCCAGAGACACCACAGGAAGCTTTCCTGGCAGGTGGAGCCAAGCAATGCCCTACTCTCATCACAGCAGGGGATGAGCACTCACCCACAAGCTGGTTGTCTCTCAGTGCTTTAACTTTTATGGGGCAAACTCATCCCTGCAAGGAAAATTACTGTCCATAAGAAAACAAGTACTTAACTCAAAACTGTGTCCCCCAACAAAGGGTTAACTCACAGCCGTGGCCCTTCCTCAGACCCAGAGAGAAAATGCTGCAGCATAGCTCAGTGCCCACTGCTGGCACCACCCCATCCCTCTCGTCTCCCCCTTCCACTCCTTGGGAGCTTTTAGCTTTCTTGGGGTCGGCAACTCATTGCTATCACGTGGCCTTCTCCCACGCCAGCAGCTTCACACTTAACTGCCCATAGCTGTGTTCCTGCCACTGTGTCCCATGCCTAGTTGCACTACACAAAAGAAATTTACACTGATGGAGTTTCAGCAGTGCAGCATCCTAACAGGTGAATCCAGAGTCACACCCCACTTTTTTGGCTGTGGGGCATGTGCAATAGGATCTCAGAGCTCACCAGCGTGTCAGCAGAGCTGTTGGGAGCTCCACACTGACTGGTCTGTTCGTACCTTTCTGCTTCAAAGCCCCACTGTTCTCAACCGAACCCCTTTCCCCAACACCTGAATACAGCAGCAGGGGGAAGGAAGGGACAGGAAGCCAGCACTAGCTAAAAAAGGAGCCTACAGCACAGTGGGCTTCATGCAGGAGATATGGAGACAACAGCCTGTTTAGTGTACAGCAGAAGCATAGTATGAATGGGGCCTTTACTCCTTTAATACAGCTTGCTGCCTATTGGAAAGGGGTATAAAGGGGCATGGATTGCTAGAAAATTCAAGGCCCTTGGGCCCCACTGGGTGTGGCCATCAGCAGCTGGAAGGCAAGTGAGTGTTGTGTAGCATAGCCATTGGTTATCCTGCAGTCACCTGGCCCCTGCCCTCGCCAGACCCCCTGCTACCACTGCTGCCAGACTGCTGCCACAGCCTACCCCGCCTTAGCTGCCAGGCCTGTGGATCTGGCCTGGGAGAAGCCCCATGATCTGGATGTGGCCTGGTGCTTAGGGTGAGTTTGATACCCACTGCTTTACTGTTGAGTGATTCTCTATTGTAATTTATAATAACTGTTCCCTAAGCAATTGCACTGTTTAGTTTCTGTTAATCCAAGTAAAGTAATACTAAAATAATCTATTATTTAAAGTATATTTGTGTGTATGTGTAAGAAGCTGTTGGCAGCCAGTAGTCACTACAGCTTTTATAATTCAATGTTGTGGGGCCTGCAGTGCTTGCTTGTGATTGTGCAATATACAGAGCATGTCATTGGATCTCTGGAGGGAATTGGTAACACTCTGCAGTCCAGTAATAAATACATTGCAGTGGGGTCAGTTATGTCCATGACAAAGATGTTCTTTATTTTGGTGGGTTTTTTATGGTTTTGAAGTATTTGTCAACATTAAATCCAGAACTTATCAATAAAGTGTCTGCATAGGTGCCACATACTTTGCAGACAAAAAACACCCAGATCTGTCATATCTTCAGTACTTTCACTTTTGCTGCAGAATCAGAGTTTTGGGTTGAGGAAGGATGGTCTTGTCCTGTTTATACTGATTGGTTTAGATTGCTTTCATCCACTAATGTGCAGGATGTGCTTGGATGGATGAGGGTGACTAGCTGTGAACTAGACCTATGCCCATCTTGGCTTGTAGAAGCCAGCCAAGGGAGACTGGGGCCACTGCTGGCAAAGGTTGTCAATGCCTCTCTTTGGCATTGACACTGTTGGGCAGGGTTCTGGATTCTTAAATCTGCAATTGTCTAACTGCTGCTCCAGAAGCCATTGCTGGATGTTAACTCCCTATCCAGTTATAGCCCTGTCTCCAACCTCCCCTTTTTAGGAAAGGTCATTGAATGGGCCTGACAGCTCCAAGTGCATGTAGATACCATTGGTTTCCTGGACCCCTATTAGCTTGCCTTTGGTCCTGGGTTTAGCACAGAGGCTGTGCTCATGGCCTTGGTTGATAATCTTCACTTGAAGATCAACAGGGGAAATTGTGACCTACTGCTCTTATTCAGTCTTTAAATAGTCTTTGATACAGTTGACCATGAGGTGCTGACAAAGTGATTACATGACATGATGAATATTCACAGGACAGCTCTAAATTGGATCCTCTCTTTCCCAATAGGGAGATCCCACAGCATTGTAATGGGTGAGTGCTCATTCTCTCTTCAGGACCATTACTGTGGGGTCTCCCATGGTTCTGTCCAGTCACCATTCCTCTTCAGTGTGTATATGAAAGTGCTGGGTGACAGTGTGTGGAGATTTGGAGTGAGATGCCATCAGTATGATATGATTTGGGAGGGCAGTACAGCAGTGCACAGGCAATCCAAGAAGTTTTTGGAGAGTGTTGGATACGAGTGTTGGAGAGTCCGGCTAGGGGCCATGATCTCTTTGACCTGCTGCTCATAAACAGGGTAGAACTGGTGGGGAATGTAGCAGTGGATAGCAACTTGGAACAGCAGTAACCAAGAGATGACTGAGTTCAGGATCCGGAGGAAAGGAAGGAAGGAGAACATCAGAGTAGGAACCCTGGACTTCAGAAATGCAGATTTTGACTCCCTCAGGCAATTGATGGGCAGGATCCCCTTGGAGGCCAGTTTGAGGGGAAAGGAGTCCAGGAGAACTGGTAGTATTTTAAAGAAATCTGACTGAGGGCACATGAATGAATCATCCCAATACAGACAAAAACTAGCAAATACGGCCAACTTAACTTAGCAGGGAACTCTTCAGTGAGCTAAAACAAAAAGAAATCTTGGAAGTGGAAACTTGGACAAGCGACTAGAGGGGTATAAGAGTATTGCTCAGGCATGTCAACAGTGATGAAAGAACAGTTTAGGAACGATTTAGAAATGCTGGATGTGTATAAGTCCATGGGGCTGGATGCAATCCACCTGAGGATGCTGATTGAGTTGGCCAATGCATTTGCAGAGCCACTGGTCATTATCTCTGAAAACTCATGGTGACTGGGAGAGGTCCCAGACGATTGGAAAAGGGCAAATATAGTGCCTGTCTTTAAGAAAGGGAAGAAGGAGGATCCAGGGAGCTGCAGACTAATCAGCCTCACCTCATTCCCTGGAAAAATCATGGAGCAGGTCCTCAATGAATCCATTTCTGAGCACTTGGAGGAAAAGGAGGGGATTAGGAACAGTCAGCATTGATTCACCAAGGACAAGTCATGCCTGACCAACCTGGTTGCCTTCTATAGTGAGATGACTGGCTCTGTGGATGCAGGAAGAGCAGTGGACATGATAAACCTTGACTTTAGCAAGGCTTTTGATATGGTCTCCCACAACATTCTTGCAAGCAAGCTATGAAGGGATAGGTTTCATAGTTTCATAGATTTAGGGTCGGAAGGGACCTAGTAGATCTTCTAGCCCGACCCCCCGCCAGGGCGGGAGAACAACAAAACCCCAAAACAAGAAACGGGACTCAAATGAGTCCAGCCAGGTAGGCATCCAGCCTCTTCTTAAAGACCCCCAGGGTAGGGGCCAGCACCACTTCCCTTGGAAGTTGGTTCCAGC
>NW_017729033.1:79759804-79768463 GCF_001723915.1 Gavialis gangeticus | reverse complement strand
ATATTTGAAAAAGGACTTTTTGTTATCCTTAATCTTGGACACTAGTCCGAGCTCTATGTCCGCCTTGGCCTTCCTAACAGCTCGCCTACAGGCCCGAGCAGAGGAGGTATACTCCTCTTTGGAGATTCCACCCCCCTTCCACCGGGCGTATGCCGCCTTTTTGGCAAGCAGGTTGGATGAATGGACTGTAAAGTGGATAGAAAACTGGCTGGATTGTTGGGCTTAGAGGTAGTAATCAATGGTATGAAGACTAATTGGTAGCTGGTATCAAGTGGAGTGCCACAGGGTCTCACCAAATTGGAGGACTGGACTAAAATATATGTCATGAGGTTCAATAAGGACATGTTCAAAGTCCTGCACTTAGGATGGAACAATACTGGTACAGGCTGGGAACTGACTGGTTAAGCAGCAGCTCTGCAGAGAAGGACCTGGGGGTTACAATGGACAATAGGCTAAATATGAGCCAACAGTGTGCCATTCTTGCAAAGAAAGCTAACAGCATACTGGGCTGCATTAGTAGGAGTGTTGCCAGTAGACTGAGGGAAGTAATTATTCCCCTTTATCTCTGGGGTATAGCTGTACTGTTACCTGTTGCATCCACAGGTGGCAGATAGCAGAATGACCTTCAGGGAAGGTTAGCTGTGAAATAAGCAGGGTAACTCTGACAAATAAGCAGTCATGGACCACGCAGCAGCACTACCAGGATGAGGTGAGGACAGCAGATGGTAATGCTTTCCTGAAAAGCCACATATATCATTTGACGGTGCCGTGACATGGCAAGCCCAAGTGACATTATAATAAGCCTGCCCAGTCTCCAGCCATGGGTCTACAAGTCCTCAATGGTGGAACATGCAGAATAAGATGTTAAGTCCCCAGTTGTCTTGGTCTCCTTGCCGTTGGATTAAAGTCCTGTTTTGTTAAGAGCCATGTGGAAGCTGATGTGCAGCAGCTTCTCATGATAAAAGAAGTCACACACAGGCATCTTCCATGAAAACAGCTTCTCCAACACATTCCTCAACCCTTTGGTGACCAGCTAATGGCAATGGCAGTAGAATTGTGATGTCTGGAACCTCCTTGTCATGAACTGGCATGAAGGTGGCAGTTACAAGAAGGTCATCTAGCCCTTGGACAAGACAGGAGTGCAGTTCAGCAGCTGTAACTATGACTGAGCAGCCCTCTTCAGGATCCTCTTTGCTCACCTTCAATGGGGAGGGGGCTAGAAGATGCCCTAAACATATCCAGTCAGGAAGAAAGTAGACAGGCTAACTGCATCCAGTAGGAGAGAAGACACACCATCATTTTTGGGATCTGGAACATCAGAACCCATCATAGCAAACACTCAGAGTGTTGCACTGCAACTGTGGCCTGAGAACTCAGGTGGTGACACAACAACAATATAGCTGCACTGAGCGAGACCTGGTGAGAAGGAGATGGACAGCTCAAAAGACATGGAGGCAGCTATACCTTCTTCTGGAACGATAAACAGGAAGGAGAATGCTGACTTCACAGAGTTGGTTTTGCCATTAAGAATGAACTCATAAACCAACTCAATGAGTTCCCTATAGGAATAAATGAGCTCCTCACGACTCTCTTTCTTAAACTGGCAAGGAGCCAATATGCCACTATTATCAGCATTACCTCGACTCTTGATGCCACCAATGAAACCAAGGAGGAATTCTATGGCAACCTTGACCAAGTCCTTTCTGACATTCTGGAGGGAGACAGACTTATTCTTGGTGATTTCAACACCAGAGTCAGAAGGCACTCTAACCTCTGGAATGGAAATATCGTCAAAGGAAGAATAGGAAAGGTCAACTCCAGTGGCATCCTCCTCTTGGCCAAATGCACAGAACATGGACTCACCATCACCAACACCCTGTTCCACAAGAATAACAGGCACAAGACATCGTGGCAACACCCACAGTCTAAGCACTGGCACCTGGTTGACTATGTCATCGTCTATACCCAGGATCACAAAGATGTCTGTATCACCCAAGCTATGCTAGGAGCTGATGATTGTTGGACTGATTGCCAACTCATCCAGTTGGTTATGTCACTCAAATTGGCTTCCAAACGATGGATGCAGCAGAAGCAATGCCAAGGGAAGATCAACATTGAAGGACTCAAATACCCAAGCAAGTGAGACCTCTTCCACCAGTGTCTCACTGAAAAACTGGTAAATTCCAATCAACAATGAGAGAATGTCAGCAGCATTTGGGGTGCACTTAAGGCCACCATCATCAGCACCTGTGAAGAGACACTTGGATTCTCTACCAGGAAGCATCAAGGCTGGTTTGATAAGAAGGATTGATCCTCAAGTTAATCAGTTGCAAGCACAAGGCCTTTTATGCTTGGCATAATGACCCCAACTCCAAGCAAAAGAAATTGAACCTCCAACCAGGCAAGGCAGAGGTCTAAAGGAGGACCCACAATATGAAGAACAAATGGTGGGAAGACAAGGCTAAGGAGATTCAACATGTCACTGACATCCATGATAAGTGCGGTTTCTTCAGTGCCACCAAAGCTATGTGCGGACCAAGCATGCAGGGACCAATGGCCTTGAAACTTAAGGATGGAGGAGACCTGATCAAGGAAAGGGGAGCCATCAGTGCTCATTGAAAGAAGCATTTTGAAGACCTTCTCAATCAAGACTATTGCTGAGAGTGTTCTCAACTCCATCCTGCAACACCCAGTCAGAGAGGATCTTGGAACCTCTCCAGTCCTTGACAAGGTAAAGAAATCCATCAAGAAGATGAATAATGACAAAGCATCTGGAGTGGATGAAATCCCCATGGAAATCTTCAGGCAGGGGGGAGAGGAGTTCACATCACAGCTTCATGCCCTCATCGTAGGATCTGGAATGATGAGGAAATCCCAGACAACCTCAGGGACACTATGTCTGTGACAATCTTCAAGAAAGGTGACAAGTCTGACTGTGGAAACTACAGAGATAGTAGTTTCCCCCACAGGAAAGATCATTGTGAGAACCCTCCTGAACCATCTCTTTCCCCTTGCTGAAAAGCTCCTTCTGGAATCTCAGTGTGGGTGTAGGGCATCAAGAGGCACAACTGACATGATCCTCACAGTTCACCAGCTGCAGGAGAAATGCCAGAAACAACATAAGCATCTCTACATGGCTTTCTACAGGGCAGTGCTGGTCCCTGCTGTGTGACCTGGCTCCACAGGCAGCAGAGATCTGGGGCTGGATTGGGCAGGCAGTGGCAAGGAGGAGACCCTGGCATGGATCTCTGCTCCCTGTGGGGCCAGGTCGTATGGCAGGGCAGTGTTGGTCCCTGCTGTGCAACCTGGCTCCACAGGAAGCAGAGATCCACGCCGGGGGTCTCCTCGCCGCTTCTGCCCACCGTGCACTGCCCCACATCACAGTGGGGCTGTGTGGGGACAGTGTAGGGTGGGCAGCAGTGGTGAGGAGACTCCTAGAGCAGATCACTGCTCTCTGCAGTGCCAAGTTGTGTGGCAGGGACCAGCAGGCTTGCTCGCTGCTCTGCGCTGCTTCCCTGCCCTGCGACCCAGTGTGACAGGGATCAGAGATCTGTATGGGGGTCTCCTCACCTGCACGGAGGGCAGCAGCCCTCTCCCCTCCCCCTGGATGAGCTACACACGGCCCCATCCTGCTCCCTGCTGTGGCCCCAAGCCCCACCTGGCTGGGTAGGACTGTGTGAAGCTTCCCTTGCAGCCCATTCGAAACAGATTCAGATGAGCATTGGCTGAAACAGATTTGGCCAAAACGAAACAGGACAGTGATCCAAAATGAATCACTGTCCTCCAACATGGCTGAGTCTAATACTGAACTGAAACACAGCCGTTTCGCACAGCCCTACTGATCATCTCTATGAATTCATTAATTAGTGGACCTTTGAGTATTAATTGACTGGGTAATAGACATTGAGAGATGATACCCAGCAGAAGATTAATGGACCTTACTGAGTTGCCTTGGTTTCTCAGGTAAAGGTGTGAGGTAATGGATGCTCCATTATAAGTAGGCTTACAGTTTAGCTGAACTTAACTGATGGAAGAGTGAATTGTGGGTCTCCATGGGTGACAAGATGTCAGAAATTGGACTAAAAGATCTAAAACCAAGAAACAAATTGATAACTGAATTACATAACAAAACAAGATTGGCCATTGGCACCTTGAGAGGAAAGGGACAGGGTGTAGGGAAGGAGGAGCCCTTCAAAGCAACTACTCTGGGTTGAAGGCATTCCACCATCCTCCACATAATATTCACCCTCCCTTTTTCTATATTTATAATAAGTCATGGCAGGAAAGACTGGAGGAGAGGGTGGAAAGTAGACCTTAGCACCAGAGAAACGAATACGATCAACATACTTTCTCACAGATGGTTACAAAGAGGATGGAGCTAGACTGTTCTCAGTGGTGGCAGATGACAGAACAAGGAGTAATTGTCTCAAATTTCAGCCAGGGAAGTTTATGTTAGATATTAGAAAAACTTTCTCACAAGAAGGGTAGTAAGGTCCTGGAACAGGCTACTGGGAGAGGTTGTAGAATCTCCATTCTTAGAGGTTTTCAAGATCCGGCTAAACAAAGCCTTGGTTAGAATAATATAGTTTGGGATGATCCTGCTTTGAGCAGGGGGGTTGACTAGAATAATATAGTTTGGGATGATCCTGCTTTGAGCAGGGGGGTTGACTAGCTGACATCCTAAGGTCCCTTCCAACCGTAATTTTCTATGATTCTCAGTTCTGTTGTGGTATTTGCCCATGTCATTCTTTAGACAAGCGTTTACTTCTTTCGGCATGGCTCCCTGGGTCTGTACCTTTTGAGGCAGACAGTTTGGCCTGGTGAGTCAACTTCAGGAGTGCCAAATGCTCTCACCTGCCAGAACTTTGATATTGAAATTTGTTGCTGACACTGCCTGCTTGGGCACTGCCTTCCTGGGCTCTGCCTCCCCAACACCCTGCCTAATGCTAACCAGCTGTTAGAGTCCCAATAAGGTAAGGAAGATCTCACAGTCTTTTCCATGCTCCTTTCACTAGAGAGACCATGAAATGTCTGTTGAACTCTTAGGGTAATTCAACCCTGCTGGTCCAACTTTTCTGATTCTTCTTTCTCTCACTCCTTTCCTCCAGAATCCTCATCACCTGGCAGCCGGCCATCTCTCCAAGGTGTCCACTCAGCTCCTTTGGGTAAGTCTATAGGCTCCTCTGAACGTTTACTCGTGAGAGGAAGTTTTAGCTCCCACCACTTGCGCCTCCAGGGGCAATCTGTTCCAGGACATGGATCTCTGCTGCTGCGAGCATATACTTCCAATCCCCTTTCTACAGGCTCCTGGTCAGCTTTTATCTGGGTGTTTAAGTTCCGCCCTGCCAATCGGAGCCAACAAGTGCTCCTAAAGCATGCTGGCACTGGTGGCGTGGTTTCATGTGCCCACATAGGAGCTGACTGAACTGGTTCTCCTTGCTGCAGCTTCCTGTCCACTGCCAGTAAGTCCTTATTAAAGCCAGCTGTCTTCTGGCTGCTATGGTTGCTTTTTCTTCTGACCCTGGCCTCAAAAGTCTCTGTCCTTTTCCAGTGCCTGGTTGCATGAAGACAAGACAGAGCTGATGGAACACTTGACCTGGTGGCAACTGGAACACCTATCATTAGTGGGGTTTAGACTCCCCCTTTCACTCAGGTTCTCACCCTTTGGGTTCTCTTAGATCCTGTGCTGCACGTGAGTCTTCAGATGGTGGCTATGGCTAGGACCACCTTTCACCAACTCCATCCAGTGAGTAGGCCGGAACCATTTCTTTTGGGTTCTCATTATGGCCACCATCATCTGTGTCTTTGTAAATTCAAGGCTAGACTTGTGCAATATGCTCTGCATAGGGTTTGAAGACCATCTGAAAGCTTTGGAACAGCTGCCCGCCTTCTCATAGGGGGTGATATGCCAGGAGTGCATAACTTGAGTCCTCCAACTTCTGCATTGGCTCCAGGCATAATTCAAAGTGCTAGTTTTTACCTATAAGGTCCTAAACAGCCTGGGCCCAATGTGTCTAAGGGACGGTTTTCCTCCTTATACCATGTCACAATTCCTCAGGTCAGCCAAAAGCAGCCTTCTACAACTCTGCTTGGTGAAAATGCTTGCTCCTCAGCTGTGGAACTCCCTGCCTCATGAGGCCCGCCAAAGTCCAAATCAGGACATCTTTCAGAAGAAATTCGGAACCTTCATATTTGGGCAGGCATTTAACAACCAAGCTAGGCCAGGACACTGTTTAGTAGTTCTTAGCTTGATTTTGTTTTATTTATGCTAGTTGCCCTATTTTTCTTACTGTAAGCCATGCTGAGCCCCTTTTGGTAAGGGCATCATATAGGAGCAGGTGGGTGAAATATTCTTAAGTGCACTGTCCCCATTAGTGCTAGGGAAGCAGTGTAGATATGCCCATAATTATAGATGTTTAGAAGATATAGCCTTTAACCAGTAACAAATTAAAAACTCTTTTATACCCAGTCAATCTCTCATGACTAAAACTCATTACCTTGTTTGACCCATTTACATTTTACATCCTGAACCAGAATCAGATCAGCCTTGCAGAAATGTACTGTAGAATCTTGCCAGTGGGTGCATCCACACATGTAGGCATGTGCGCTTGCAACAGCTCAAATAGAAGTGGTGCAAATTGGAGCTGGGGCTTTTTGCCTTGACACACATGCCTGGACATGCACTTTGGTGTGGTACAAGTTGTGACGCTTGGGGCAAAATAACCCTGCCTGGCTCCTCCTGAATCTGCAGCCAAGGGGAGCTAGAGCCTGTGGATGGCTGTGGGGAGATGTGGGGGCCGTGGGGTGTGCAGGTGGATTGTGGGGGGACTGTGGGAGGGGGCTGCTCAGGAGGGCTACAGCCCCCCAACAGGAGACACATGGCCCCCACAGGAGCAACCACCCCTCCCCCCACAGGGCCCACATGCCCCCTGGTCCCACCTCTGCTTGCTTTCCCAACCCCCTGGATTGCTGCCTCACCCGGCCCCATCCTCCTGACAGCCATGAGGCCCCAGTGACCGCAACGTCTACTGCTACCACCAGTGAGGGTGGGGCTTTTTTTTTTAAGTGCCAGAATGCTGGGGCTGGGTGGAGCAGCCCTCAAGGGGGCTGTGGGAGCCAGCAGGGGATGGGACCAGGTGGTGCAACTATCAGGGATGGGGCTGGTGGGGGTCCCCCCATGGTCCCCTCCTCCAGCCACACCCCACCCCACCCCACCCCCTACTTACTGGCACAGAGCCCGGGTCCAGCTCTCTGCAGCTTTGAGATGCTGGAAGAGGTATGTGTGTGGTTGTCGACATGCCCACTGTGTTCAAGTGATTTCTGTATTTGGAGCTGGGGAGCTAGAACATCCTCATGGGATAACCCAGTAAATCTATTTGTATTGCCCTTTAGATGATATTCATATGCTTTAGGGCCTGCCTCAATAAGTTATTAGGTAAGATTGCATAATGTTTTGAAAACAATGTGCCTGAAAATAAAAACTTCAAGTGAAAGGTCCAGCATTGGTTCATCTGACAAGATGGATTGGCAGAAACCCGGCTTCCACTCCCAATCAACTTGGCTGGCCACTAAGTAGATCTGAGCACTGATAAGTCTAGTAATGTATACCAGCACAGAACAGAAATTGGGGTATAAATGTGGTGTGTATGTGTGTATTAAGCACTTAATCAATAAATGCAGCACTTCGACTTATCCCCCTCATAAGGTCTCACTCATGATTTGAGCAATTGGCAATTTGTGTAATATTCCAGGTATCAATCTGAGTCTGAAGTATCATGCCAGGGGTCAAGACAGTTCCATGGTCAAGGCTAGGCCAGAGATCAGGAGACAGGGAATCCAAAATGCACAGTGGAAGGGCTGAGGCAAAGGCAAGACAGGAGCTATGCAAGATATAACCAGGCTATGAACACTGTTGCCAGGACAAGACCCGAGGCCAAGTGGGAGAGTTTTTATAGCCCTCCCATCAAGGGACTTTTGCCTTGCATTGGATTCCGTGGATCACATGATCCCCCATGGAAAACCCCACAGGCAGGTTCATACTGAGTTATGTCCAGCGCCACTTCTGGTGCTTGGTGGTGTCACAGCCTGGGCATAAACCCAGACCACCTGGGTTAGGTGCCAGGGTCTTGCAGTAACTGTGGAAAGCGATGTTTTAAGATGCTGGTGACTGATCATGAATAGGATAAGTTATCAGAACTCAACTAAAATCAATGAAGGTATGCCAGTTCTCACCAGCTGACGATAATGCCCTCTACACACACACATACACACACACACACACACACATCAGGTAGGTATGTGTGTGTAATTTAATGTTGCTGATTCAGTATTTGTTTATAATAATGCACATATAAACATTATAATGTTAAATATACTACTTCTAAATATTTCTTGCACTTCCCTTTTATTGATTCCCTCCTTGCATTAAAACCTAGTTTCATAAAGAACCAGAGATTTTAATTTTTTCTTTCCTTTTCCTTTTTTATGAGTTAGCTGCCAGAACACAGATACACCTCAAGTTTTTGTCACAGAGGGAAAAAAAAAGGAACAGAGAATGGTGTCACGGGGGCACTCGGGTGCCCTGTGCCTAAATAGGGATTAGGGCCTCTGCTACTTGCCAGGGCAGCTCAGGTGCTGGTTGCTGGAGCAACCAGGGTGG
>NW_017729033.1:79732740-79759793 GCF_001723915.1 Gavialis gangeticus | reverse complement strand
CGTGCCACCTGAGCCCCAGCGCTGGTGAAAGCCTGAGACAGGGCTAGCGTGACGGCTCGGTGAGAGCCACGGGCGCCAGTTGCACGGGACAGGCTCGGTGAGCACCAGGGGCGCGGGACAGAGCCCACAGCAGGGGCAATAGCACCAGGGGCGCGGGAAGCGCTGATAACGCCTGTAGAAAGGTGAGTACACCCAGGAGCCCCGAGAAAGGCAGGGGCCAGTGTTGGAGCTGAAGTAGGGTGGGCGCCGGTGAAGGCCAGAGACAGGGCTGGTGCCATTAATTGTCTGAAGGAGGGCGATCGCGTGGGTACGAGCCCGGAGAGGACAGGGTGTGCGAGACAGGGCCCAGAGAGGGCAGGACCAGCCCGGAGAGGGCGAGGGACCATCCGAGGTCTTATAGACATAAGAACGTCCGGGACAACTGCAAGGCTTGGGGCATGCTAAAGGGGAGGTAGGAGGCACGCATGGTCCATAAGGCTGGGGGTGCACCGAGTCACCCATAGATACTGGGAGATCAACGGCAGCCTCCCATATTAAAATTTTTATAAAAGATCAAAGACGTGGCGGGGGAGAATAAGAGGTTGCTGGATCTCCTAATTGGCACAGCAGGGGGCGCTAGCAGGATCACGGCCGCTCCTAGGCCCCACTCCGTGACAAGTGGTACCATGGATAGAAGATGAAAATGCAGGTGCATAGATGTTGGGCACATCAAACAAAAGGGCCGCAAAATAGTAAAGCATCTTCATCTTCTGAGAGATGGGGAAGGACTTATGTAAAACTTTTCTAGCATTTTGAAAAATTAGATGTTAGACAAACATTTGGTCTTAAGATCATATTATTGTTTACATGGAAATAACGTGATGACAGGTAGCCTGGTATTGTCAAGTAACTATCCAACCTCAGGGAACCTGGTTAAAGCAAAAATCTTTGGCAATAGTGGAAAGTGCTTATGATAGGTAAGCATTTTCTGTTGATTTGTATGTAGCGAGTTCACTTTTTCAATCCGACCTTTTCCAAAGACAGACTCAAATCCTGATAAAGAACTTCTGAGATTCCAAAGGAAGAGTGGGGAAGATCACACAAATGACCCCTAATTTCCTGCCTTTTTCTTCCTATGTAGACTAAGAATTGTATTTGAACATATTAGCCTTGGCCTAGTCTGCCAGAACTGCCTCCATAACATCCTATTTTATTAACTACGTTCTTAGGTCAAGTGAAAGTTCATGCTGAATCTGCCGTTAGTGAAGGAATCATCACCAGTATGCAGCAAATGCCTTTTCTCTAGCAAGTTAGGGAACCAATATAACAGTCTTCAAGATTTCAATGCAACCTAACTCCTAAAAGTATAGGGCCTCTATGGAGATATCAGGAGAAATATGAGTTTCAAGAACTGAACTCTCTTTCTCTTCATGGGTCATCTAAGCCCTCCCCGCTACCTCATCCAAGGGAGCAATCATGCAGAACCTCCCAAGTCATTATCGTGCTTCCCCCTATCACATGTAGGTTTTTATATCAATTGTATAGTGGTTGAAAAGCATGGCCCTTGTAACTTTGCAATGATTTAAACTATCAAGAGTGCAGAGCAAAGGAAAATCCCTTCAGAGTCCAAACTCATAGGGCCTGGCTATACTGCCTTTTATCAAGCTGAGGGGTGAAGCATGGCATGGCTACTCCTCATGTACTACAGCCTTTAAAAATTGTGTTGTGGCTGCCATTTAGTGTGATTCTTGTACTGCTCTGTAAGCATACCTGAGAGAGCTATTGCCAGATCCCCAACACCACTCTGATGTGGCTACAGTTCTTCAGGCTGTATTGAACCTAGAGTGGACATGCTATCTTTCACTGCAGCATGGTCCAGAGGTGGTGTAGAAATGCTCATAGTTTCCTGTCCTTCTGCGTTGCAATAGTCTGTATAGCAGACATTTTGGCCTTACATCTCTCTGCTTCCTAATATTGAAATGCTGTAAGCTGTGTAGACAGGTAAACAAAGTAAAACTATTTAGAACTTACACATTGATACTTTTGTTATAGAAAGTCTGGTAAATAGTTAAAGTCACTCAGCAGTGAATTAGTGTTATTTCTTGAAATCACTTGTCTTTGATTGAGGTAGGTTCATATTTTAATGTTATACAATAGGTGCAACTAATCAATGCCAAAGAACACTCCTGAAAAAGATCAAATACTAATGGCTAAGTCAATCTCTGTAACTTAAGTATAATCAGTCTTAACTGTTTGAATGGATTTGGGTCAGACATAAAGGATTTTGTTTCTAGCGACTCTATTCTATTGAACTTCGGGTCAAAATAAGCCCTTGAACAACTTTTTTTGAAGCAAGTAGTTGTACCTGTTTACATCAAGGCTGAACTTGCTCTGTCCTGTGAAAAGAAGTCAGAAGTGATTTAACATGTCAGTCAGCTATGCAGACACTCAGTGTATGTATGTGTAAACCTCTTGTGCATTCCTTTTATTCATGGAACACACTTCTGATGTGAAAAGACATTATCATTCTGGGTTGTTGGGCATCTTCTTTGTTACAATAACTACTTGAGCAGATTGTAGCATAAGAGGCCAGTTTTTTGTCATTCTGTAATCTGGTTTGTACATTAGATACACTTTTATTTTAAAACTGGAATTCATGTAAAAACTAGACTCACAATGATTTTAAGGCAGTAGGAAAAAAAACAATGGAACTGAGACATTTCGGATCTTTAATAAGGTAGATCTTGAATTTTAGCTAAGTGCCATATCAATTTTTTTTAAGTAAATTTTCAAGGCATGATTATTGCATAGCTGATGGAAATAAATCACTAATTGTGTTTAAAAAAAAAAAATATGGAAAATGGAAAAATATTCATGAAAGAAACACTATATGTTTGATTTGGTTAATTGTGTTTCCAGTACTCAGTGTAGGAAAAAAAGTTAGTTAAACTATTAAACCAGTCAAACTCCGCCTTGTTAAGGCACTAGTTTTCAGTATTGCTCCTGGCTCAGCATTAAGACCGTATCATATGACCATTTTATTGATGCATGTATAATCCTGTGCAATGGAAGTATATCGTGGGGTGCACAGTTTAAATCATGTAGTTTTAGCCCAAGTCAGACAGGAATCCATTGCATGTGTTCTAGTTATCCTTCACATTCCGCAAATTGAGGGGGGAAAAAAAAACTAGAGAGAATAGTGTAAACAAAGTAATTCATAGCAGATGGGGTGAAAATAAATGTTGGCAAGCACTAAGCTACCATTTCATGGTTGTGCAATCATTGACCCTTTAGTATTTTTACATGACAGCTGAAGGTGATTTTTAAATTTTCCAGGCTTAGAGTCAGTCACAGAAGAAAAGATGAAGCTTTGCATTTTCTAAATGGTGCTTAGCACCTGCATTATAGCTCATCAGAAAAAAACTCCTAACAGTTTGGTATATAGCTTAGATTGTTCCCTGATTGAGGCTCTGTTGAGTCTGAGTGATAAGATGACATTATGAGCACATTATCTTGCATGTGCTGATTTGACAAGCTGTTGAAATTCTGCTAGGTAAAATAGTTCAGGAGCAGCATTGCTAAAAAGACAAATAGCATGAGTAAAGACCCTCTACTTTCTTTAATTAAACACATTCCATTTAAATATCTAAGAAGCAGTAGATTTTTTTTAAATTCTATCAGCCTTGAAGTTGTATGATAACTCACAGCATGAACTGGCTGATGTGATCTGACTTGTACTAAAAGTTTTAAGTTTTACTAGAGGTGCCACAGAATTGAGCAACAGCAATATCATTTTTTATAATTCATTTTGAGAAATGAGCTGAAAAATGTGACTAACTAATGTTACCAATTAATGTTACTTAATAAATTCTTGCCTGACTTATTTTTGCAAGCTGTACAAGAAGAACCCATATGAATAAGCCTTGGGTGGCCAGAGCTTCCAGTGGCTTCACTGACGCTAGTAAGGTTGGGCCACTTTGCACTAGGTGAGGATCTCATCCATAATTCCCAAAATCAGGAAGAACCACTATAAGATTTATTTTATTTCCTCAGGTGTTTCTCAATTTCATCTTCATATTACCTAGCTTCCAGCATACCACAGACATTGAATTTTACCAGTTAATTCTTGTGCTGAGTTCAATAACTTGTCGTTAAACTACAACATATCTTTTAAAAAGATGCCCACTCTTAAGGTAAAGATTTCAAACAGTGGAGAATCAACCACATCTATTAGCATGGCACTTTAATGGTTAATTACTGAGTTTTAAAAAATATGCCTTAGAAATTCAATTTTCAGTCACTAGATCCGGTTCTATTTTTGTCAGTTAGGTCAAAGAACTCTTCTAAATAAGATGTCTTTTTCTCTGCGTAGGTTTTTATGAGCTATGATGTCTTCTTTTTAAAATAAATTGAGAATGTATTTATCTTCTAACTGAAGAACTTGTGTTAATTTTTCTTGGAATTAGGTCATTCACAAGCATTTTTTGTAAGCATCAATGCTGGAAATTCAAAATTAGATCTATGGTGGCTAGTTTTATTTGCCCTCAAAGGTTAGATGGCATTATTTCTCTTCCATGACTGGACATTTGTTTATTCTTAAAATTGCATTGGCAGTGTAAGTATTTACATTATGAGTTCAAAATTTTGTAATATTTCCTTACATTTTGCTCTTTCCAGAAGCTTTCCTCCCAGCATTCTCATTTGCTGGGTTGTTTTTTGGAAAGCCAATATTAAAATGGTGCCAATAGTCAGGCCAAAATTAATCTTGTTTATCCAAATAAATGTTTATGGAAGACTTTGGTGAGTATTCATGTGGCTATAAATGGACATCTACTATGACTGTGTTCTAGCAAAGTCAATAGCTTCCCATACTTATAGATATCACTAGAACAATAATAAGCTTTCCCTGTGCTTATCCATCTTAGTTAAAATATCCTGGCTTGAATCAAACATGGTTCTCTTGTTTTTAGCCCTTTTGACTCTGTCTACAATGCTTTCTTTGTTAGTGTGGTCTTGCAGATGTTTTATTCTATCAGTGCTACCATGTAACACTAGCTTCATCCTGTGAATGTGTTTCAATAATCAATCAAGTTACCTATGCTTGTTGGTCCTAAAGCCTAACAAACTTAGACTCAGATCCAGGAAAATACTTAAGCGTTTGCTAAAATGCTGTTCTGAAGGGGCATGATTTTCTGAATTAGAGCTGTAGAAGGGAATGTATTATTTATTTTGAATTTTCTAGAGTAATGTTAGACAACAACTTAGATAACAACTTATACTATATAATTTTCTTTCTTAAGTTTCCGTTTAGTTACAGCCCTGATAACTGCAACTCCTTGGTAACATTCCTACTCGCTGAGTCATAGCAAACATAACCCTCAACGCTCCAGAATTTAATAGCAAAAACAATCTTGCTCTGGGAAGACTGGAATTCTTTGCTTCAGCTAAGACGATTTAACAACTGTCAGTTCTGCCCAGAGGGTAAAGGTAAACATTTCAAGCATTTGGAAGGAGGTATTTGGGGGGGCTTTCTAAAGCCTTGAATAGAAATAATTTTGAAACCCATAAAATTGTAACAGTGATATCTGTGTTGTTTAAGAATGGATCCAAGTATTTTGCTAAAATATGTAGTTATTCTTCTTTCCTTGCTCTTCCCATCTAAACAGAGTTGCTGTTGTGGATCCTGGCTCTCCACTGGCTTCGGTCATGCATATCTTTTTTCTTCCAACTCCTCTCTCATGTCCCTTTCCACTATATCTCTCCATCTCCTCCTCTTCTCCCTGGTAGTGCCATTCTGGTAATTTCTTTTCCCACATATTCTCCCAGACTCATAAACACAAACTAAGATATTTAGTTCAGAATGTATTCGAATGCACTGGCAAATGAACTAGGCTATTTTTCAGGCCTTAAAACTGGTTAGAATCAATAATGATTACCCTTCAGAAAAGAATTACGTGTAGATTACCATAGCTATTACTGCCTAATTAAAAGTGATGTAATGCTTTGATGATAGCATTTAGCACCACCTAAAAGGCAAAAAAAATCTTTTTAAAGGTTTTTTAAATCAACCAACTTACATTTTTGGCAGGAGATATCACTTTTTTTATTAGTATCCTGCGTAAGGTACAAGATGGTCTAATATTTTAACTGTACATTTTTTTTTTTAATTTTGTAATGTTTTAATATCATAGAAAATTAGGTTTGGAAGGGACCTCAGGATGTCATCTAGCTCAAACCCCTGCCCAAAGCAAGAGTATATCCAACTATATCATCCCAGCCATGGCTTTGTCTAGCTGGGTCTTAAAAACCTCCAAGGATGGAGATTCCACAACCTCCCTGGATAACCTTTTCCAGTGCTTTACTACCCTTTTAGTGAGAGAGTTCTTCCTAATATCTAACTTAAACTTCGCTTGCTGCAACTTGAGACGGTTGCTCCTTGTTCTGTCATCTGCCACCACTGAGAACTGTCTAGCTCCATCCTCTTTGGAACCACCCTTCACGTAGTTGAAGTCTGTTATAAATCCCTCCTCAGTCTTCTCTTCTTCAGACTAAATAAGCTCAGTTCCCTCAGCCTCTCCTCAGAAGTCATGTGCCCCAGCCCTCTAACCATTTGCATTGCCCTCTGCTTGACACTTTTCAATCTGTCCACATCCTTTCTGTGGTGGGGGCTTAAAACCCGACACAGTAATCCAGGTATGGCCTCAACAGTGCCAAATAGAAGAAACTAATCACTTCCCTCAATCTGCTAGCAACACCTGTACGACTGAAGCCCAGTATGCTGTTAGCCTTCTTTGCAACAAGGGCACAATGTTGGTTCCTATCCAGCTTATTGTCCACTGTAACCCCCAGGTCCTTTTCCACAGAACTGCTGCTTAGCCAGCCTGTCCCCAGTCTGTACTGGTGCATAGGATTGTTCCATCTGAAGTGCAAGATTGGTACTTGACCTTTTTGAACTTGATGAGATTTCTTTTGGTCCAATCCTCCAACTTTTGAGGTCACTCTGAATCCTAGTCCTACCCTCCAGTATAGTTACTTCTCCAACCAGCTTGCTGTAATCTGCAAATTTACTGAGGGTGCACTCCATCCCATCCTCCAGATTGGTGATATTGAACAAAACCAACCCTGGGACTGACCCCTGAGGCATTCCACTTGATTACCCTTTGAGCCTGATGATCCAGCCAGTTTTCTATCCACCTTACAGTTCATTCATCCAACAAATACTTCTTTAGCTTGCTTGTAAGAATTTTGTGGGAGACCATATCAAAAGCCTTATTAAAGTCAAGGCATAATGTCTGTTTGACAGACAGTCATTGAAGGACTTTGAAGAAGACCTAAATGCTGGCAGGAATTTGAATACATTGGGATTTTTAGAAATTGCATGTGTAATGATCATAAGGAAGACTGTTCAAAGAGAGCTTCCTATAGCTATAAGATATTTCACAAAGAGCGCACATTTTGAATAAGTTTTCACTACTGTATGGATACCATTACTTTCCTAGGAATGAAATAGCAGAGCTTCTCAAGAGCTGGCCATAAGCTGTAAAACAATTACATCTAAAGGTAATCCTTTTTTGGCTAGAGTGGTATGGAATTGCGCCTTCAGATTAGAATAACATGCATTAAGTGTGCTTATCTCTGATGGCCATGAGTAAATCATGATATACGGTATGCTGATGATACTCAATCTGTAAAATCCATAATTTAAGGTAAATATTTTCATGTGAAGGGCTGCCATCTGTACACTTTCTGCTTGCTTTACTGCCAGATATCTGCATTATAAAGAAGAGTCTTAAACATTTCTCACCACATTTAATCTCTTTGGGTTCAGTGAAGTTAGCAACAAAAAAAACAAACCAAAAAAATCATGAAATTGATGTCAGCTGTGTTGTGACTGAGTTTTCTGTAACAACAGGTGGTTTTATTAGAATGAAGACACTTGTTTGCTGCTTTATACTTGAAAATTCATTAGCTATAATAGTCTCTTTCCAGACTTCCCAATTCATTTAATGAATTGCTTTACTTCACATTTCTGATTAACAAGTTTTATATAAGAAAAAAATGAGGAGTTTATCTGCATAAAGAGATTAGTAGACTTTGGAAACATTCTCCCTGGAGGAGTTTGAATTTATCTAAAGAAGTACACACCTTTAATTTTTGCTATCTTGCAAAATAGGATGAAAACACTTCGTTTCTCAAAGACTGATTGCTAAAAACAGATTTTTAGGAGCTGTTGTTGCAAGTTTTATTTCCTGCCAAAGAAAAACAGTGCTTCTTATTGTAAATAATAAATTTGGCCTGTCCATTCTACTAATCTATCCAGGAACATAGTTACTGTTGGTAAAGCACTTTTTAAATAATACATGTAATGCAGTTAATTTAAGTATTAATACATAACTTAATGTATGCAAATTTTATTATATATATGTTGCTTCTGAAAATAAAGCCCCTTCAGTTATACATATGAGATGGATATGAATTATTCAATAAGAATAATAGCCCCTGCCTTATGGTCATCATATCCTAGTCATGACATAAAGGACATAAGGAACACAACTGAGATCTGGAACTAGAAACTGTAAGTTAAGTGCAGGTTGACTGTACCCAGTATACTCTTATGACAGAATTCTATTACCATTTATATACCTAAATGGTAGTTTTCCAGCCTTGTAAGTGTCATTCTGGCCTAGAACCTAAGTCTCCCACTTCTTTGAGTGCCCTAACCACTTAACTGTTGAGGCTAAAACATGGAAGGATCCTCCTCCCCTCCCCCCTCTTGTCTATCCCCTCCTGCTTCTCCAGCATCCAACTCCAGCTAGTCATGGGTTTTTACTAGGTAGAATTTTATGACTTATGCAAATCTGTTATACACATGTATATGGTTGCATGTTGCCTAGCCATGGCAGAGCCTGTCATGCAAACTACTGTCCATATTATCTGGATAAAAGAAATGCAAATTGTGCATAAGTGCCAAAAAGGTCAGGTATATGGTTGGAAAACTGCCATTTAGGGTCACAGAGAGAAATAGGATTGAGCTCTTCAGTCACTCATATTCCACAATGGACAGAAATCCACTGCAAAACCAAGTGACAACAGCTATTTTCAAAATTATAATAACTACAACACCAGAATGACCTTAAGTAAGTAAAAGTACCTAATGTTGATCATGATCAAAACTCCCAGATTCATATCAGTGTTCCATGACAGGCTGTTTGTCTACATTTTACTGTCATTAAACCTAAAATGTATAGGGCTGAATTGGTGTAAGAGAGCAGAATCTGGCTCTTCACAGTTCAGCTAGATTTTTGGATTCAGAAAATTTATAGACAGGTAATATTCTACCTAGAAAATTGGATAACCTGAACAATATAAGATTGTTTCAGAAAATGTATGGCAGAGTGTATCTAGGTTTAGATTTTTAGGTCACACTATGTTAAAAATATTCATGAATAGTTTGTGAAGGCTTAATTAGTTATTAATAGATGATATAAATATTTAACGGGGTAAGTACTATAGTTTATCATTAGCACTTCAGTTGTAGCTGTTACAAATGGCTATAAACCATGGTTATATATAGATTGGATTGTGCAATTGGATAACAGTGGATGAAAGAATGCCAAGACCTGGTTCTGAGGCCGCAAGTGGAGGCTCAATCTCTGCAGCAACCCAGTGCTGTCCCAGCCAGAATAGCTCCAGTGCCCATCTCTGGAGTCCTGCCAGGATCTCAGAGGGCATAGGCAGGGTGTATAAGCAGTGCCAGAGCATGGACAGGACCAGCTGGTTCAGCACCAGCGCTCTTCCATGCAGGCAGAGACATCCCAGGAGCCCTGGCCATGCCTGGAGCTGCTCCACCACCCTTGCCTCCAGCTGGTGACAGTTCTCCAGCAGGGAGGGGTCTGTGGGGGACAGGTAGACCCCCAAGTAGAGCAGCAAGCCCATGATCCAGTGGATCCCGTGGAGCACGGATGAGAATGAGACCACCTGCCACCAGTCAGCCACCACCAGGCCAAAGCTTCTGACCCAGTTAACCTAGGCAGAGGAGGCCACCGAGTACAATGCCTGGCAGTCCTCCACCTGCACCGGCTCACCCAAGTCCTGGACCATGAGGAGTAAGTCATCAGCATATACTGACAGGACCAGCTGCACCGCTGGCTCCCAAAGCATCAACCCCACCACCTGCTTCCGCAGGAGAATGAGGACGGGCTCCAGGGCCAAGGAGTACAGCTGGCCTGACAGCAGGCAGCCTTGACGCACCCCTCTTCTGAATGGGATGGGCTCTGTCAGGGTCCAGTTGAGCATGACCAAACATTCTGCAGATGTGTACAGCACCTGAAGAGCCCACACAAAGCAGGGCCCAAAGCCAAAGGCCCACAGTGTGCTTGTGAGGTACCCATGATCCACTGTCAAACGCCTTCTCCTGGGCCAGGGACAGGAGGGTGAAAGACAGGCCCTCCTGGCGTGCTAGCTCCAGGAGGTCCCAAACCAGGTACAGGTTGTCGAAGATGGAATGTCTGGGCACTGTATACGTCTGGTCGGAATGGATCACGACCATCAGCACAGACCACAGGCACAGCAAGATGGCCTTCACTTCCACCTTGTAGTCCATGCAGAAGAGGGACACGGGACACCAGTTCCTTAGGTCATGGGGATCCCCTTCCTGGTCCCGGGGCTCAGAGGACTCCTTAGACACATTCTGAACCCCCAGTCCCCTAAGACCCCAGACTCTGGTTGGGATTGGGAGAGCTCTGCAGCCCCCTGGGACAGGGGTGGGGGTGGGGCTCCTTCACAAGATGGTGAGGTAGAGCTGGAGCCCCAGGGGTTCTGTGCAGGGTCCCCGACAAGATCGGCCTGTTGATTAGGGGATCCTACCGCAACCCACTCTGGTGCGGGACTATGGGGCAGGCTGGAGTTAAGGTTTTGCTGGGAGGGGGAGGGAAGAGAGCTGCCAGGCACTGGAGTGACTCCAGCATCTGCTCAGGGTCCTGGGAAAGGGGACCTCCTCCCTCAGGACTCACAGGGGTGAGCCCCAGGGCCTCAGTATCCCCCAGATCAAAAGAGGGAGGAGGCTCTTCTGCCAGGCCTTCCATTGGGTAGGCCTCAGTGCCTGTGGTTTCAGGGAGTAGGCCCTGGTCAGCAGAATGAGGGACTTCCTCCATGGGCTTCTGTTTGGGACTATCTAGCAGCCCCAAAACCTCCTCTATGGGGATCACTAGTTTGATCTTTCCTGGGGGTGGGGTGTCAGGCACAGCTGGAGAGGCCCCTGGAGGCTGGGCCCTTCCTTCCCCCTGTGTGGTGGTCTTGGGAAAGGTAGAGGAGTCCCCCATGTCAGAGGGTTCCAGCTGTGCCCAAGCCTTCCTCTTGCCTTTATGCCCAGACAGGACCTGCACCCACTCAGCCATGTGGTTGTCCTCAGGTGGACAGGTTCCAGCAAGAGACGGTGAGGGTTGGGGGCTGGTGGGGCAGCCAAGACAGGGGTATGACCAGGGGTGGGGGGACCTGCTCCCTCTCTCCCCCCAGTTGCTGCTGCCTGGGACTCTGCTAAATTTGATTGGGGGGCAGGGTCCCTTGAGTTCATGGGGGGGTCTTGTAGTTGTAGCAGGGGTGCCAGGGGGACCTGAGGGGGGTGGGGTGCTGGTGGTAGGGGTACCCCTCTTTTTAGTGGGACCCACAGATGCCCTTCCTGCCTGGCCCGTAGGGCACTTATGATGCAAGTGCCCCAAGGCATGACACCGGAAGCACTGCAGGTCCCCCAGTGTATAGAAAATCTTCACCAGGGCCCCCTGATAAAAAAATGCCAGGCACCCCTCAGCCTCCAGTCGCAGTCCCACTGCCAGCTGGATCATGACCTGGCAACAGAAAGAATGCACATGGCGGAGGCTGGGGTCTTGGCCTCCTAGTGAGAGGCCCACCACTGGGGAGATAACTTTCCCCAGGGTTTGGAGCTTGGGGAGCAGGGCCCAACTGGGGATATAGGGAGGGATGGACCAGAGGACCACCCTGGTCCCCAGCTCTTCTAGAGGCTCGAAGGGGATGTACTGACCCTCCACCATGAGCCGCATCTCCACCGCTTTTTGTGCAGCAGCCTCCGAGGCAAGGAAAATGACCCCCTTGCCATGAAAGTGGAAGGCTGCCATGATCTTGGGGGCCCCCACTACCTGAGCCAGGGCCTGCACCCAGGTCTCAGAGTTGCAAGTTCTCCTGCTTAGGCAGTTGGCACTTCACCCCATGCCTGCAGGTGAGTGCAGGAAAGGGGGCCCCAGTCCCTGAGCTGGAAAGGCTGGCAGTGGAGGGTCCAGGGCCCCCTGGCTTTGGGTCTCCCCGCAGCTGCCTGTGCATAGCTGAGGTTCCCCCCCAGGAGGCCACATTGGTGGGGCCAGAGCTAGGGCCAAGGACAGTCTGAGTGGGTGTGCTGGCTGGTGTAATGTACCTGATCCCCTCAGGCGCTGGTAGTCTAGGCTTGGGGTCAGGGTCCTTGCCCTTCCCACTCCCAGCTGTCAAGGAGGCTGAAGAGGAGTCCTTCTCACTGCCCTTGCCCTTGGTCCCCCAATGATGAGAGACGGGGCTTGAGAACCCCTCCGGGGGGGGGGGTCCTGGCCAGGGGAGACTCCCTGGCCCTGTTGACTCCCTACCCGAGTCCCATCTGCCCCTGCAGTGGAGGTTGCAGGCTTCTCCACCCCCAGAGGAGGTTGGTTGGACTCTGCCTCCAAGGTGGAGGCTGCAGGGGCATGCATTCCCTTGAGGGCTTGGCTGGATCCACCCCCATAGTGGGGGCTGCAGAAAGCTCTGGTGGGGGGGGGCAGATGGCCCCTCAGAAGTTTCCTGCCCTACCATTGTTTCACATGAGGGCAGGAAAGACGATAAAGAAAAACAAAATATCCCATGGGGCTGGTGAATCTAGTAGGGGTAGGCTTCAATTGTGGGGGGAAAGGGGGATAGGGAGGAAGGGGGTTGAAGCTCATTGAGCTACTTCCCCACAGGAAAAAAACTGGGAGGCCTATACTTTGAGAATGTGGGGGAGGGAACACACACACACAAGGGCTGGGGAAGCTTGAGCTGGCTTACTCAGCTACACAGCAAACCCCAAGTCAGGGGGAGTGAACCACAGGCCTTACCACACAAGGGTAGAAACACACAGGGAAGGCTGCTGAGGCAGATGTAAAGGATGGCTGGAGCAGTGGAGGGGCTTTGTTTGTGGAAGATCTGTCCAGAAGCCCCTTGGGCCTCCAGCCAGATGCTTAGCAGCAGAGAAGTAGGCAGGAAGATAAATCAGGATCAAATGCAGTGAGGTAGCTGTGGGGGAAGGCAGGAGCAGTCACTCAACTAGGAAGTAATCCAGTGCAGGTGTGGTGTCAGGTGGTGCAGGAGGGAATCTCCCTCTCTCCTGAGAGGGGGCAGCAGCAGAAACAATGGCAGCAACAGTAGTGGTGGTGGGAGCCATCCAGTTCAGCCACTCAAGGTGTGCTTCTGGTAAAAGTGGAAGTGAAGGTTGGGGTGCCCTGCCAAGGCAGCTGGGGCAGGCAAGGTACCTTTAGGCTCCAGCAGTGATGGTGGGGGAGGGGGCCACAGGCAGTGCAGGCTCCCTCCCCAGGCTGTCCCCCAACTGCGGCTTGGCAGCAGGCTGGAACAGGGGTGCAGAAGCTGGGGTGCGGTGCTGGGGTGCAGTGCAATGCAGTGGGCCCCTCCCTGAGGGGGGGCATCAGCATGCAGCAGAGGACCCCCCCTTCTGGGGGGGGGAAGCAGCAGCATCCCAAGGCAGGAAGGGGTGCAGCTCACCCACTCCCAAAAGCTCTGAGACCAAGCCAGCAGCTAACAGTAGCCAGAGGCAGGAAAGGGCCTGGCCATCTTCTCCCCAGAAGCTCCTGAGACCAAGCTTACAGCAACCTGGGACAGGAAGGGGCATGGCCAGCTTCCTCCCAGAAGCTCCTGAGAGTGAGTAGCCCTAAGCTGCTTGCTAGGGCAGCTTTTTGTTCTGATGGGACCAGGTCAGGTGCTGACCCCAGGCTCTAGCTCCCCCTGGCTGCAGATCCGGGAGGAGCCAGGCAGGGTAATTTTGCCTGAAGTGGCACAATTTGCTCCACAACAAAGTGCATGTCTAAGCACATGCGTGGAGGCAAAAAGCTCCAGCTCAGATTTGCACTAATTCTATTTGAGCTGCTGCAAGCACATGTGCTTGCATGTGTGGATGTGCCCGACAAGAAGAGAAACCTGAGTGGGGATTTGATAACAGCCTTCATAAACCTGAAGGGTGATTATAAAGAGTATAGAGATAGCCTTTTATCTGTGGCTATAGCGGACTGCACTAGGAGCAGTTGATTCAAGCTGCAGCAGAGGAAATTTAGGCTGGAGATTAGAATAAACTTTCTGATTGTGAGGATGGTCTAGTATGGGAACAGGCTACCTAGAGAAGCTGTGGAATCTCCATCCCTTGAAATTTTCTACAGCAGGTTCAAAGACAAACACTTGCCTTGGATGGTTTAAACAGAAGTGATCCTGCCTTGAGAGGGAGGCTGGACTAGAGGTCCTCCTGAGGTCTCTTCCAGCCCTACTTTCCTGTGATCCTTTATTAAAACATTTTTTATAATTTATTTACCCATTATACATTACCTATAAATGTATCCTTAATATAAAATGTGAGTAATTTTTTTTTTCAAATCAAATTCAAATTCTCCCAAAGATAATTGGTCAGTGACCATTAAAATGAATGGGAATACATTCATTTTACGTATCTATTAGACATTTTCAGTTTCCACAAAGTTGATGCACTTACTCTGCCTGAGAATAATGTTTGCAAGATGCACCAGCAATGGACATGCAGTTTTGAAGCATGTGGGAATTCAGAGTGAGAAAAATGCAGTTTTCTGGCTAAATAAGACATACTTGTCATTTTTTAATGTATCAAGTGTTTGAGATTTAAACAATGGAAACCTGAAATTTGGTATGTGCCTGAATGTGGCTTTCAAAGGTGAGATTTAATTTGGCTGAATTTTAAGGGACTGAAAAACATACTTTCCAAGTGCACACTGGTTATTTTTGTACAATATGAAGAATTTAAAAAAAAGAATCTGCCCAGCTTCCATTGGCATTTCATATTCACACATATAGAAATTGAGTGGAATTTTCCACAGAGGCAGTGATCTTTTAAGCACATATTGAAGTACTTTGCTGAAATGGGAGCATTAATCTCTTTCTGTTTTCAGGTTTTGTCTAACCACAAACTTGTATGGGTTTAACTTACATTCTTTTTAACTGATTTAGTCAGACCAGTGCAAAAGGCTGTTTTAGTTTGCACCAGGATTTCATTTAAAACAAAGCAAAACAAGTCATTCTTAAACCAAAATAAAAATGTGAACACAGTGATTTACATTAGTTTAATTTAAATCAGTTTTTAAACTTTGTTTAAAACCAGTATATCTAACTCCATTAGACAAGCCATTAGACAAACTCCTGATCTATAAAGCAGGGAGTCAAGTCTACATATTTCTGAATACAATTCTGAGGAAGAAACCCAGTTATCCTCCTTTCTTTCCTGTGTGGATCATTTAATATCTGTCATCTTCTGTAGTCCCAGAATACCAGGTCAAATTCATGGTGCACTTACATCAGTGTATACAAGAGCCAAATGTTTCCCACCCTTGATATTATCCATATTTCACAATTTCGAAAGGACCAAACATTGAACCTGATTCTGATTCAACCAAAGTTAGAGAGAAAAATTATGTAATTTTAAAGGATTTGAATGGAGAAGTTATGTTTTCTTTTCTTACCATGTTTATAATTATGTGATTTCATAGCCTTTACATAACATTCTCTTAAAATATACAAATATATTTTCATTACCCATTCAAATGAATGTTGGAAATCTATCAGAAGTGGTCTGAAAAGGGAAAACATTATTCTGTCCTCTTCATTTTTTTATTTTCCTAAATTAATCCCCTTGTTTTAAATATATTCAAATAATACTCTGAGGATTTTTAAGGAGCAAATATGACCATTTGTATATGTAAATTATTATTTTTGTAATGAATCCTGATCTAATTTGTTACTCTCTTTTGTAGTTTCCTCAGAATGAAGATACTGATATTGTTTACTTTTATCCTTGCAAATGGGTTGATTATGGGCATTGACACTTCGGTAAGTGTTACTTATCACTTGTATTCAGAATGATTATGATAAATTGAAGAACTAGTCTGATTAGCAAGATGAAATTTAGTGAAGACAACTGCAAAGTATTACCTTGGGGAAGAGACATGGAATGCACAAACACAAAATGAGAAATAAATTAACAGTAGTGTTTCAGTAAGTACTGTTAATGGTTGGGCTAGAACTACCATAAGAAAGGACATTGTTACATATTCTGATGTTTCCATTCCCAGGTTTGGGTAAAACAAAGGAACAAGGACATGAGTGAAAATTAAATCCAGTGAAGGAAGAAAACTTAGGTTTGATTAATTTCTATGTGAGCACAGTACGGTGAAGTCATTAGCATGAAGCCCATTGTCTGCTTTTTAATATTATTTATTGGGGTTGTAGCTAACTTTGCAGTAATTATATTGACAGTGTTCTTAAATTCTTCCCAGAGTTTTCATCAGTTCAAGAATGTGTAACATTTAATCGTATTACAGTCCTCAAAAACGGGAAAATAAAAATGAACACTTGAATGGAAAAACCTTTAACTTCTCATAAACACCCTTTAAGCTAATGTATAGTAAAACATTTTCTGGAAAGACTTGAGTTACTGAATAGTTCTCAAAATGATGAAATAAATTATAGGACATATATGCACATTAATAGCAGCAGCTGGATTAAATATAAGAGCATATGTCCAGGACTAGAACTGTCAGCAGCTGTTAAATACTTGTTCTAAATGCACAGCATTAACAACTGTATTCTTAAAGCAGACATAACAGGTTATGTTCAGTCTGGTTTTAATCAGTGACACATTTATTCACAGACAGAGTTGCTATCAAAATAGCATTTCTCTGACTATTACAGTATCAGGATGTTTGTATGTTGATTCACTATAAACTAAAGAAAAGAAAATGAAGTTTGCTGTCACCATAGATTCTTGAAACCCAGTGCCAGGTTTGCCACTTCACACTGATGAAAGTTCAGTGCTTTTAGAGGAATTATTATTTATAAAACTGTAGTGACAGATTGCCAGAATGACCTACCTTAATGTTACAGAACTAGCCTGTTCCCAAAAGTGAATTCCAAATGTCTTGAATTCCAGATGTGAAAACTGTGTTTATTTCTGTTCATTAACAAAACTTTGCATGACTTGGTTAGAGCTCAAGAAGAGATGTTAGTACTTTTCATGCTTAAACAGAAGAATGTTACTGTATCTTTTTCTGGGCACTCTGATCCTTATTATACGGTTCCAGCTGTCCAACACTGTTAATAATCTTTCATAGACACTGGTATCCACCAGAAGAGCTAGTGTAGGACACTTACATCAAAGATATTTTAAAATATGCAGTATAATTGTATACCTGTACCTGCTGAAACTTAAAACAAAGGATGTCTATACATGTGCTCTCGGAGGATGGAGGGTATTTTAATTATAACAGCTCTTGGGAGCCACTCTAATTAAAACGCCCACAGTGTTTCATGTATTCAGCACCCTATACTTCAAAATGGCAGGGGTGGGGTGCTTTAACTAAAGCTCATTTAACTAAAGCTCATTTGCCGACCTTTTGGAATGTGGGGACACTGAATGCATATGATGGTGAAGCCATCACACTTGTTGTGTGATAAGTATTTGCACATGTAGTTAGTCTTAAGGTAATTGTGTAATTAACCAGGTAATTGAGCAATACCTATAACATATAGAAGGGGCCTATAGCATGCAAATATTCCTTTGAAAGACAATATAGAAGTGAAAAAATATTTTTTTGGCTTTGTTGTTCTAATTAGAACACTCCAGTAGACTTCATAGATTACATAGACACTAGGGCTGGCAGGGACCTCGCAAGATCATTGGGTCCAGGCCCCTGCCCAAAGGGCAGGAAATCAGCAGGGGTCAAATGATCCCAGCAAGATAGGCATCCAACTTGCACCACCTCTGGGGGAAATCTATTCCAGGCCCTGGGGACTCGGACAGTAAGGAAGTTTTTCCTTATGTCCAGCCTAAAACAGTCTTCCAGGAGTTTGTGACTATTGGACTTTATCTTCCTATGGGGTGCCCTGGTGAACAGTTGTTCTCCCAGATCCTGAGGCATGCCCCTTATGTACTTATAGGCTGCCACCAAGTCACCCCAACCCTACGCTTTTCCAGGCTGAAGAGTCCCATGTCTCTCAGCCTCTCTTCATAAGGTCTGCTCTCTTGTCCTCTAATCATTCACGTGGCTCTCCTCTGGACTCTCTCAAGCTTCTCTACATCCTTTTGAATTACAGAGCCCAGAACTGGACACAGTATTCCAGCTGTGGTCTCACCAAGGCCAAGTAAAGTGGGAAGATGACTTCCTGGGTCTTGCTTGAGATGCATCGGTAGATACAAGCCAGAGTTTTGTTTGCTTCGCTGGCTGTGGCATTGCATTGAGTCCTGAACCCTGGCAGAGCTCCCAAAACCACATGTGCCCCTCGGGCACTCCTGTGGCTGGCACCTTGTCCCTGGCAGGTCTCACTACCCCTTCTGCCTGAGGGCAAGCCTATTGATTACCTGGGCCCTGCCCCTTCTGGCCAACCTGGCCTATTAGCTGGCCTGAGCACAGGGGCTGCTTGTTAGTCCTGGCTCTGCCAGCTGCCTTTGCCTGAGTCATAAAAGCCCTTCCCTCAAAGAGCCCTTACTGGTTCTTCTGGCCCTGTAGCCCCCACCACCCAAGAAACAGAGTAAGGATTCCCTGTTACAGACACCCATCTGTTTAAGTTCAGATTCAAGTTACTTTTTATCCCCATTATATCATCAAGATAATAGTAACAATGTTAACCTCTAATTAGTACTAATTTTTTAGAAAGCTTAATTAAGGTAAGGAAGAAAGGTCATAGACAGATAAACACATATCCTAGTGTACCTTACATTGGTTTTGTATATGAATTTTCTAGATGTGCAGCTATCCCAGTCTTGTTCAAACAGTAGGCAGCTATGGCCTCTGGCACACATTGCATTTAGGGACCAATTACCATGTTAATCATGCATAACTAGCAACATATCACATGTTCATTGAATTTATGGCACCATAAAATGGCAAACCAGCCACAAAGATATTCCACAAAAATGTGGAAATTTTTTTGGCTGTTTTCTATGGCTCCATAAATTGAATGTATGGCATGCTTCATCGTCCCAACGCTGACAGTGATCCCAGTTGTCCCAGGAACCTAATTCGGGGCTGTCAAAGTCCCAATGCTGACAGTCGCTGATTGTCAGCATCAGGCTTGCTGGACCCAGAACCTTAAAGAACTTTGCCCTTCATCCCCCTCAGGCAAGGCTCTTTAAAGTGCTGGATCCCAGAAAGTCTCAGAGCATGGGGCAGCTCTAAGGTCTGGGACACAGCCCTTCTGTCTGATTATCTGGATTTATCTGGGCATAGTTCTGGGTCCAGAATAGGACTGGCATTGTGCAGTGACAGATCCTGACATTTATCTGAATGTTGGTATCTGGTATGAGACACTCAGGGTCTGGGACAAAGCTGCTCCCTGCCCATTTGGTGGGATTGGGCTGGGAGCAGTTCCAAGTACCAAACTTGGTTGTCACACTGCTCTATCCCCAAAAGCATCCTTGGGTCTCAGATTTGGGACACCAGGGCACCTCTTTCAGAGGATGTGCAGTTTTGAACAAGTGCACTTCCCCCATTCCCAGTTGCATGTGCACATTTAAAGAGGTATGCAACACACAGAGCTGAGGATGAGAGGGCTTTCCCCATTCCCTGCTACATGTGGCCCTTTAAAGGGGTGTCCAGCGCAAGCAGTGGGAGATATGGGAGCTCTCCCATTCCCAGCTGTACATGCAAAGCACCTCTTAAATAGGTAAATGAAACTGGGGATGAGAGAGTCCCTCCACCTCCTGTTTGCACCTGGCACTCCTTTAGTCTGGCACATGCAGCAGGAAATGGGGGAGCTCCTCCACTGTACCGTATGGAGCACCACAAGCCTGACATTGGGGAGGCTCTGGCATGGCATGGCAAGCAACGTGACTTGGGGAACGGTGCATAAAATTCTTCAAATCCCAGTCACGTAACTGCCTTAGCATCTGTCAGCAGCTTTACTGTGCCTCACCAGTATGCCGTTAGAGAATGGGTAGTAAGCTCTTTGCAGATGACTACTGTGGGATACTGTCCCTGAGCCTTTCTTCTATGATTCTCCATCAGATTGTATGAAGTTATCCCAATGTTGAGGTTTGTGTCATATGTCCACTACTCTCTCCCACTAGTGTAAGATTTGAATCTCTCAATCTAAATATAAAGATCTGAACCAGTTAGTCCTGGGCAAGTCACTTAACCCTGTACCTCAGATTTCCATTGTGACAAATTTAGCCTTTATCTCAGGAGTGTTTAGAAGTATTATTTTGAAAAAGTATTATTTTGTGCTTTGTTACTGTAGAGCCAACAGAGGAACCATGAATATTTCAGAGCATTTCATTTTTAGTAAACTCTCTTTAGTAGGGTTTTAAAATACTTGAGCATCTATTACATCAAATGGGATAGTAAACATACTCAAAAGCATAACTATGCTGTGAGGAAGAAGTAACCTTTCTCTGACCCGACACATGTGTTTCCTCTTAAAGGGCATTTGTATGAATTCTGCAATCTGGGATCAGTTGACCAGCATGAGCTATCCTATAGTGTAAACTTTCAGGTGTGTACTATTATAATACACCTGTGTACATAAACAGATTAGAATCATAGACTCATAGAAAATTAGGGTTGGAAAGGACCTTAGGAGATCATCTAGTTCAACCCCCTGGTCAAAGCAGGACCGTCCCCAGCTGTATCAGAGACAACTAAGGTAACAATTTTCCCAACACAGTTTAATTTTTCCCAACACTGTTTGAATCCAACAAAAGCTTCTGTGAGAATTGGGTAGGTTGAGGCCAGATTTTTAAAGGTGCTAGGTACTAGAATGAAGATAGGCCCCTGCTGGGTTTTTTCTAATCATTTATGTGCCCAGCAGTCACTGATTTTTTGTTCTCACTCCCCCATCCGGTCTTCAGTGAATAAAAAAATAAGTATTTATTTGGGATGATGTTATTATAACATGATCTCTTAAAGAGACATCAGCTCAAAAGTTTGATAGATGAATGCATATCCAAAAATAAAAATCAGAAAGGATGTTGAAAAATTGAGCTTACATTTGAACTGCTGAAAAATTTTGCAATAGTTGGAGAACGTATTAAAAATAAAAATATTTTTAAATCGCCTTCACTTTTCATTTTTCTTACTTTCCTTTTATCTTTCTTTTCTCCTTTCTCCTTAGCAATTATCCCTTATTTTTATTGCAGTGGAGCACATAATCAGGATGGATTCCCTACTGTTTTGAACACTATGCATGTGCAATAAGACACCTGAGTGCAGGATCTATTTATATATAAATGGTACAGGATTATATACAAATTTCATATGAAGATCTAAAGCACAGAGAAATTAATTGGCTTATCCTAGGTCCCATAAGACTGTGAAAAATGAATCCAGAGTTCCTGTGTATGCCTCTGTCAAGTTCCTGTGTAATGCCTAATCCCTTCCTCTTCCCTACCTTACTCTCATCTCTACCATTCACTCTTTCCAGCATTCACCTACATTTTGCTTTTTTTAAATTCCCTTTCCTACAATTTGTTCTTTATCCCCAGTACCTGTCATAATTCAGTATGGCATTGGGGAGGAGAGCAGGTAGCTGCTAGGCTTCACAGTAGATTAACAGCCTACATAGAGCAGTGGTGCAAGTAAGCTCCCCAAAGACTTACTGATCAAAATAGTTGACAAAGTGTTATATGGTGTCATACAGATTTGATGATGATTGGAAGAGAAGAAAAGAGTTTGCTCAAGAGGCACACTAACTAGAAGGCTTTATTGACATCAGGGTGGTAATATTAGTATATGAAAAATCTATGGTTGGTCCTGGAATCTTTAAAGAAGCTGCTTCTGTCAAGAGTCATCTGGCAGATTCAGGAAAATGAGCAATAGCACCACATGGCCATCTGGGTAAATTTGCTACAAACTATTATTTACAATACAACACAGATGTAATGCTGATGGATCTATAACCTATGTCACAGAGTCGTAGCTTCTTTATCATTACTTACTCATAGCTAGGTGCATGATCATGGTCTGGCCATTAGCATTTACTCGAAAATTATATCCTAGAATCAGTCTTAAAAATGTTGGATGATCCTGCTATAAAGGTCTCCTCTTCTTTTCCTTTCCCATCCCAGCTATAAAGGCATCCTCTCCTTCATGGCATTGTGCCTATGTTCAGTATTTGTGGAAATTTAACAAGCAGTCCCTTCTACATACACCCAGATGTAACTCTGTTTACATGAAATATGTGTCCTTATGCCTGTTTTTGGGTATTTTTTTCTTGCCTTTGGCTGTACCAGATGTGCAGCCCGACTGCTTATGCTGACCATCTTGTGCTGTTGGTCACATCTGGAAAAGATTTGCAGTGAAGTATTGTTGAAGTAAAATGCATTTCTGGGTGTTGCCAGGCCACAGCAGGGATTTTGTGCATCTTTTCCTGAGTTTTAGAATTTGGCCCTTTTGCCCATTCTCTCTCGAGCAGCCAGATGGTATGGAGCTAGGACCATAACTGAATCTGGCCCAAAGTCCTATTTGGAATTTTCAAAGCTGCCTCTCAGTGGCAGGCGCAGCAGAGGTAACGAACCCTCCCCTCTGGAATAGGCTACTAACAAACTAGCTGATCCTGCCACATGTTCCAGGATGTCATCCATCAGAGTACAAATGAGTATGAATTAAATTAGAAAAAAAGGCAGAGATGCAACACAAATATTCAGAATGAAGACATATATTCAGGAGAGTCAACAGGTCAGAAGCAATACATACTTACCTAAGGAAACCTAGTACATTAAGAGCAAATGACAATGTTATTTAAAAATATCATGCTAAAAACTTATTTTAAATCATTCTTTATCTCTCACTTACAAATATCTAATATTTATTTTTGCCTGTAGTCCATCTCCTATTGTAAGTTGGTCAACAAAGGAAACTGCATTCTCTGGAGTGAAAAAGCAAAGCCTGACATCCTGCGGTAGCCTTGAGTTTTACCGTAAATAATAGGACGTAATCATGACCCAGTTTACACACATGTTTTTTGTATTAGACATTCCTCTGCTTTTTAACTAGATCCACAATATTACTGGGAGAAGGGGAAAATCACATGTTAGTATCCTGATTTTTAGCTTTTTATTTGTACTGTTTATTTCAGTTAACCTAGTCTGTTTTCAGAGCTGTGCTGATATCACTGACTGATTCATCAACAAGTACAACCAAACAGAACCATGTTAGTCTGTGTCACACAGAGATGTACTGGAGGACCTCTATATTCATTGAATAGAAAAGTACAATACCATTATGGAAAGACATTTTCAAGATTTTTGCAGAGGAGAACATTACAAAGTGTCACATTGAAATAAAATTAAGTATTAGTCTTACTCTCTTCTTACTGACATAGAGGAGGTACATCTAAATCAATGGTACTAAATAGTGTTGTAGTATAATAGCAAGTAAAATTACTAGAGTTCCCAAGATGACATACATAAATTACAATATTACAATATTCACTATCTATTAACTATTTGAAAGTTATAGAAATGTAATATAGATGCAGTGTAGTTAGGGACTGCCTAATTCACAGTTTTGTGGATTTTGCAGAAACCACGAAATTTGGGATTGTCCACAAAAGCTGAAAAATCAACGAATAAAACCCTTAATAATGTAGCCCGAGTACACCCAGGGGTGTGCCCTGTCTGCAAGTAGAAGGGATGGGGTAGTCAGGCAAGAGTGCTATAAGAGGGGCCTCTTGCCTGGGAACAGTTTAGAGCCAGTATAGAGCCAGGCTAAGACAAAATGCTTAACTATATACAAATTTATTGCTACACAAAATAAATATGAATAAGAGACATTAAATATTTACAGTAGAATTAGTATGGGACACCATATACAAAAACTTGCAATCAACACATTGCACCACTTTGCGGAACTACAAAATATAAACCAGGTGATTCACAGCCTAGGCAATAATTAACTCCCTTGCACAAAATGAACATGAACACTAGGGAATAGGTAAGTCAAGGCATCAACATAATAAACACCTATAAGCATCAACTTAGATAAACCCAGGTAAGTTGAGGTAGCAATGCAATATTCCAATAATAGGCAGTAAACATATATAGGTAATGAAGACAGGTAAACCCATATAAACCCCCTTAAGGAGTACCCATAACTATCTTAACCTCTACAATATGAAGCAGCATCAATCACAGAATATGGGGTGCACTCAGCACCCCATGGGGTGTTCCTTGGAGCACCTCCCCTTTAGGGCCCTGGGATGTGGACACACCCCCTCCCACAATGGCGAAGGGTGGAGGCTGCAGACCCTCCTCTCCCAAGCCCACCTCCCCTATGGGACCTACTTCTCCAGCAACCCCCACTCTGGCTCTGAAGCAGCCAAGGCTCCAGCAGCACCTCCGGCTCCTCTTGATGGCCTAGTACCCTGCACTGGGCACCCCAGGTGCTTCCATGGGAACTGAGCCTTTACTGGCTCTGGTTCCCTGGCCTCACACCAGGGGTCCTTCCCTTTCCCAGGCCCTGCTCTGGCCACAGGGGCTCTTTTAGTTTAATGTGGAGTCACACTGCAGGGCTCTGGTTACTTGGCCTAGAGTCGGGACTAACTTGAACAGCCTCGAGCTGCTCCCAGGGACAGGTCTCCATGTGCCAACCTGCTTGCTGTGTGGGGCCCGAGCAGCGTTCAGTTGCTCCCAGGGCCAGCTCTCTGTATGCCGACCTGTGCACCAGGGGCCCAAGCAGCCTCAAGCTGCTCCTAGGGCTGGCTTTCTGTACACTGATCCACGTGCCGCTTACCCAAGCACTTGCTGGATTCACAGGCTCAAGCTGCCTCGAGCAACTTCTAGAGCCTAAGCACCGTGCACCGATCCGTGTACTGTTGAGGCTCAGGTGGGGTCCCAAGGACGGTTGTCTCCAGAGATCCTCTCTCCTCGCTGTCCCTTGCCACATCTCTCCCCTAGCATGCTGAGCACACTCTCCTTTTATACACTTTGGGGGTTCCACCCCTAAAGTCTGGCAGACCTGCCATGCTGCAGTCCACAGTCTGGTCAGGGAGCTTCTCCATCCCTTTGGGAAAGGCGTGATGCCCACTTTCCCCCAGCTTGTTTCTGATTGGTGGATTGGCTCCACCAGTCAGGATTGAGGTTCTCAAGCCCCTGAACATGGAGCTCGATCAGGTAAGTCTGTCACCATAAAAAGAAGCGGTCCTTGCTGCCTAGGGTGGCCATAATAGAGGACAGTCCAATTGTCCTCTGTCCTCTATCAATATGAAACTGGATGCCTTTATGTCCTGTATTTTTCTCTTGAAGAGAAAAATACAGGACATAAAGGTGTCAGGTTTCATATCAGTAAAGGACAGAGGACACAGTAGCAGAAAACTGGAATGTCCTCTATGATGGCCACCCTGTGACTGCTGGGAGGGGAAGGTGCCGGGGCTGGTGGGGCAGCACGAATGGCAGCAGACAAGATAGCAGTTGCACCCTCATCTCTCCTCCCCTGCTGAGGCCTCTTAGCACTGAGGGGCAGGATGGCATGAAGGGCAGCCAGCCATCAAGATTATGGCCACCCCTACATCCCTCTTCCTCTCCAGGCCTCTCTGCCAATTAGCCCTGAGGGGCAGGGCCTCTGCAAAATGCCCATGAAATCAGCATTCCATGCTGTGAGTGGACTGCAAAAAACCTTTGCCTTGCCACGATTTAGGTATGCCTCTAAGTATAGTTAAATGTCAAGGACCAAATCCTCAGCTGGTATAAATAAATGTAGTTCTGTCCATGGAGTTGTGAAGATATGGCTCTACGTGTCAAATTTCCTTGACTTTCTAAAATTTTCCAGGTGCAGTTGTGGTTATATCATCACATCATGAGCAAATTCTGTCACTATCAACGAGTTGCTAAAACAGCAAAAAGTACACAAACAGTACTCTAATTAGAAAATTAGAGGCCAGGTTGAAAATTTGGCCTAAAAGTAGTAGGAAACCTCTGAAAATGAACAGTCCAAATGTTTTTTAATAACTAAGATATACAAGCTAGTTACTATTAGCAGACAGGTTATGTATTATGTAAGCCCAATCCTAGGAAAGGTTATGTATGTGAACATCTTTACTCATTAACAGGGATCCTAGTTTTCCATTCACCATGGAAAACCACGAAAAACTGCAGAATCCACATTTTTCTACAAGCTACTGAAAGTGTGGTGGCATCCCACTGCAAGTGGAACCATTTCTGCTTTGTTTTATTTTTGCCATGGTTTTTGCCTTTCAATTTTGACCTTGGGAGCTGATGATCTCAACTCCATGCAATAGTATTTGTTCTCAAAGTTGTAGGCATTCCTTAATTTAAATATAGTATTAGATTAACATTTCAAGGCTCTGTGAGAAGTGTGTAATAACAACAGAAAAAGAAAGGCAGCTATTTCGTCTTTCTGTAGCATGTTAGACCCCGACTCCATGTAGCACCCAACAACTAGGAAGATGACAATCCAATTGCTTGGGATCCAGTTGCTCAGGGAGCAAACAGGGAGCAAATACCGGCACACATTGCTTGACAACAGCTTTATTCAGAATGGAGACAACTTTGGGCAAGCTCCCAAAAAACCAACAACCCAGGGAGCAGCAGTGAACATTAGTTTTTTTTCATATTTATACACCTTGGTTCATATTCATAGTTTCATAGTTTCTAGGGTCAGAAGGGACCTTAGTAGATCATCTAGTCCGACCCCCTGCCATGGCAGGAAAGAGTACTGGGGTCAAACAACCCCAGCAAGGTGTACATCTAACCTCCTCTTAAAGACCCCCAGGGTAGCCAGCACCACTTCTCTTGGAAGTTGGTTCCAGATCCTAGCCGCCCTGAC
>NW_017729033.1:79722996-79727740 GCF_001723915.1 Gavialis gangeticus | reverse complement strand
GTCTTTCAGAGGTGGGGCAGCTCCCGTTCAAGCTTCTCCAATACTAGAGAATTTAAAATCAGCCTGAGTAGCCTAAATTCAACTTCCTCAGAAACTGAAGCTCCTTCACAGATGGGTTTTGTTCCCAATATCTGTCTTAAACTAGTGCTGCCATCTCCTACCAAAGAACAAGTAAAATACTTACAAACCACTATCCAAGCTCCTCCTCTGTTTACTGTTTACTTCATTATCATGGAATTGCCTATGCATTCAATTCATTTACATGTTTTTCTGCCATGAGCGCATGCTCAAGACCATGAACCCAGCTTCTCCTGGTCATTTGCCGTTTCTTGCTAACTCCTTCATCTCCAAGGTCTTACTTGTGCTTTATCTCCTGACGATAGCTGGTGGGCTGCATCCTGTTCTCCTTGCACAATGAATCATATATCCTACACACTACCACATTGTTAGGAAACTGCTTGCCTAAGCTTTTGCAATGTTACTTTTAATATATCATTCTGCCTTGTGGTTAGCAGCTTTGCTGGCCACAGGCTAAAGCCTTTATTCAGCTGTAAATCCAGTGCTCCCCAAGATCCAAATATTGTCACCCTAACATAGCATACTAGGTAACAGTGATGGAGGGGAGAGTAATCATCATATTCTATTTTTACAGCAATTAGTGACAAAGCTGTATTTTAGAGAACAGTAGTTTATTAATGCAAAACAAAGTGCTATGATAAATATTGTTGACACTACTAGCAGGATGCATTTCCCCCTCTAGACTCTACAGAGTTGTTTGCAAGAGCAGCTGAGGCTCCAGGCTCAGGTGAGACTTCTGGAACATCGTGTAAAGCAGCAGCAGGTAAAAATTGTGCAGCTCTTACAGGAGAGGGAGATTCAATACAGTGACAGGGGAGATGAAAACAGTGTCATTGACCTGGGAGAAAAAAGACAGTATGCAGGTAAGAATTTAATCCTTTTCAATTTGCATTTATTTTAATTGTGTTTACCTAAGGAGGTAAAACTGAGATTTTTACTGTTTATAGCCCTACTCATAAATTCCCAGAGGAAACTGTCCTACCAAGACATAGCATTCAGTTGTTATCCAGATTTTGTTGCTTCAGGATTAGACAGTGCAATATTCTCTATACAGAAGTATATCTAAACTGCTTGGACTCTGATGCTGGTGCAGAATGTGGCTGCATGCTCTTTTAAATGAGATAACTTGTTGGGAACATGTTATATGTGGGCATAATGATTTATTGGTTTCTGAGTACATTTTAAGATGATAGTTTTGACCTTTAAAGCTCTGAACGTCCTAGTACCAATGTATGTGAGAATCCACCTCTCCCTAGTTTTGTGTTACTGCTCTAGCCACACTGGGTGGTGACACCAGAGCTGGTGCTCCATGCTGTCTAAAAAAGAGAGCGAGCTGTTTACAGGATGTTTTCCATGACAGCCCCTCAGCTGTGGAACTCCCTATCATCTCAGTCCAAAATAGCCCAGCTCTGTTGACATTAAAATTTGGAGCCAAAAGAAACTCTAATCAAATATTGTCATAGCAGCAGGGAAAGACTTTCTCAAGATTGTAAAGTGATACAAATAATGGAGACTTAAAGAAACAACTAAGGTCTGTTTTGTAGATCCACATTCTTTAAGAATGTAAAGAGACTGAGTTAGGAGGCTGACAAGAAGGGGCAGAGGCTTTCCAAATAAATATGGCTTCAATAATCTTTTTCAGCCAAGGGATGTAAGCCATTCCAAATAAAAAAAATATTCCAAGGCATGGACTATATAAATAAATAAACAAACATGCCTTAAACTCTAAATCATGACTGTTTTAAATTTGATTTTAGAAACACTGAGCAATGCATTATGTATGACTTGATTTCTTCCAGAGGCACAGACACTACCACATAGCCAGGACATATAAAGCAAGACATTTAAAAATAATAAAAAGTTTAGGATCCTGCCCCAGGGCAAGTAGAAATAATACAGACTTCATACAATTGTTATTTGTATTCCTGACCTTACCCTTAGTGGGACTGATGATTTGATTAGTTAACAAAACACTGAGTCCTGCTCCAGTTACTTTGGGCCAGCAGATCTAGCTCCTTGAGAAGCCTCTCCACAAATGCTGTCATCTACGATGTGACCATGATAAGTGGTCCACAGCTAGAGCACCAGGCCCCACACACCTTTCTAGTGTTCTTGGGAGGTGGGGAGGTTTATAATAAGGGTGCATGGTGATCCATGGGGAATTCTGATGGTTCACAGTGGCTAACTGCTGTCCCCCTGGTGGGGGCAGAACCACCTCCAATAGTAACAGACAACAGGAAGACTTAGAAGTCAACATTTTAAGCACTTTTGTGTCTTGAAGTGAACACAGCTCAATCAGAAAGATGAATTTGTCTCTTTGAAAGTTGTACTGCCAAAATGCAACACAAATAAGAGAAAATCAAGCCCACCAACAGTAATTTAGGTGGATAGAGGATTTTACTCACAGAAACTTAGGAATTTACATGATTAAGAGGGCATTTTGTGACTGTAATTAGCTTCTAATGTGGTATTTAGACTCCTAAATCCCCTAGTGAATCTAGCCCTAAACTCTGAATATCCTGACCTCCTACTAAAGTAAGTCAGTGGCATCTCAGTACTTCATAGGTTTTAGCTCTGTTTCGTATTTTTTTCCTAATGTTCAAAGATACCCTATCTCACAGAGCTATTTAGCCAGCAGAATATGAATAACTTAATATTTTGGGTTTCTGCTACCTCTCACACCATAAAGAAAATCTTTCTATACTCCAGTTGTCCTCTCAGCAATGCACCATTTTAATTATTAAAATCATAGTACCTGTGGAAGCAAACCAGCATCGTCCAAGCTGGGTTTGAAGCTTTAATTTTGATTTGCATCTATGCTATAGAAAGGACAATCGCAATATTTGAAAGGCTGAAAAATATTTTTATAGTCAGAGAACATGGCTTCTGTGTGTGTTATTCTAAAATTCCATGAATCGGGAGCTGTTTTGTGCAGTCCAAGACACCAGTACTGGCAGTCAAGAGCTTAAGGAGAAAAGTTGAATCATAAATTAATACAAATTACTTCTGCTTCTATAATAGATGAAGTTATCTTGGCAAGTTTTAAAACATCAGTGCAGAAAGATTGTAGCAGTTTTGTTGCAATTATAAATGAAATTGTCTTTACCTTCTGAGTATTTTATAGGGATCTCCTGAGCAACCTCATTCAGTCATTATCTCTATGTCAAAATCATCTAAACCCACCCTTAATGTAATTCTTCAAAATCAGTAGAACTATAGTAGGAGTGAATTTAACCCTGTGAAACCCAAATACTTCCCACTTTGCGTGCTGTTGTCTCTGCAACTCAACCCCAGAGCTTTTCCACATCAGATCTAAGTAGGTAATCAAGAGTCAGTAGAGATAGCAGTTTCATAGATCCATATGAGAGTGAATGGTTGTGTTTTGAGTTTTCAGTGTATAACTAATCCTTCAAAATTATTAGCTTTGTCATAGCAGAGGCACCAGGCCATAGCAAAGGCATCTTGCTGTTCCTCACAGCTGGTTGAAGAGGTGATGCTAACCCCATCATTCTTGTGTAGACCATCCACTTTAGAAACTATAAAAAATGGTATGCCTTAACCATGCCAGTCTGGTGGGCTATTCATCTAAGGCAATCTTTTGACTTTGACTTTTTATAACTAGAGGAAATTGTTGTGGAGCCAACCCCAAAGGCCAGATTTCATCCCGTAATCCAGGGATTTTCAACCTTTTTGGATCAGTGTACCCCGGCAGCTGGAGATGGAGCGGGGGGAGCGGGTGGTGGTGCATGGCTGGATGTGGAGTGGGGGGGAGGGAGGGCAGCCAAACGCGGAGTGGTAGCAGCCACTGCACGTGAACTTCCCCCGCCCCCCACGTCCAGCCGGGCAGGCGGTGCCTGCGCAGCAGTGCGGGTCGGTGCATGGTGGCACTCCATCCCCGCCCACCCACATGTACCCCCTAGGGCCTTCTCAAGTACCCCTGGGGGTGTGTGTCCCCCTGGTTGACAACTCCTGCCATAATCTATTGCAGAATTCTCACTTCCCGGTCTATATATCTAATGATCTACTTATACAAGAGAAAAGGTCATTGGACTTCTGTATTATATTAGTGCTAGTAACAGTAGAAATAATAGTTTGTGTTTTTATTTATAATATTCACACCACACATTTCCAAGTGAGATGAGAGATGAGAAAACAAGGTCCTTGCCCCAAAAGATCTCAAACCTTACCTCTCTCTAGTCACATACAGGCATCTTCAGGAACTGAACTCTTACAGCTACCAGTCTTCAGATCCTGTTCTTCCTATCTGCACAGAGTCAGGGTTTTCCTTTTCATTATAATTTACACACATTTTTATATTTACACACATATTATTATATACTATTATATAAACATTAAGGGAGTTAGGTCCCAGTTCAGTAAATCACTTAAGTGCATGCTTGAGTACTTTGCACACTTTGGATTCTAGTGAAAAAATCATGGGTGTTTCAGAACATTTTTTACGTCTCTCTCATAGATTGGCTTAGATGTTATTTAAATTACTCTTTCTTCTATAGTCTGGCCAAATCCTGGCATACTCATTTGTTTTCAGTGTAAACTGTGTATTTTCTGTATCTAAACTTTACTGGGACTGTCTCTGGGGAGAAAGAAAATGGTTCAGAAAATTGTAAAGTGGCCAAGAAATGCAAAAATTATATATATATATATA
>NW_017729033.1:79720486-79722985 GCF_001723915.1 Gavialis gangeticus | reverse complement strand
AAAAAATGCTGGCTAAGGTCCAGTGAATATGTTCAAAAGTTTTTCAGAGGTAAATTGTACATTGAATCAGCTTTACCCTTGCCAGGAAAAACAGAAGGTAGTGAAAATTATACGTCTTCCCTGTTTGACTGCTTGATGGTAGATTAGATATAAACAAAGAGTTCTTTTCATAGGATAATTATTAACTCCTAGGAGGAAAAAAGATTATACAATTATATTACTATTGTATATTCACTGGAACTGATTTTGCCATTGTCTTGAATTTTACTTAGTCATTTACACCAAAGAAAAATTAATGAAAAACAGTATCAAATCGGCATCATCACATTGTATACAGTTTGCACTGGCATAAGTTAATTTGCACTGATTTTGCTGAAGGTGAAAAAAACCACATCAACTCCACTTTCTGCTTCCTTTCTCCTAACTTTGATTCAGCCCTGTTGTTTGTGCTGAACAGTCTTCTGAGTTACACCAGTGTAAACATTTCAACCTAACTCAGAGGAGATATGCCAGTGCAAATGAAAACAGCGTCAGGACCACACTCGTAAATGACTCTTGCAAGTTTTACAAAGATCTCCTTAAAGAAGTATCAAAATTTTTGCCAATCTTTACTGTATTATGGAAATAAAAATGCTAAATCAAAAAGATTGATATAGAAAGTCTTTGCATATATGTTTACTTTGTTCCCTTCTAGCTAATATGCAAGTGGTACATGTTTATTATAAATGGATTATGCTGATGATGATCCCTGTTTGTAAGGCTTGTTATTAATAATATTGTAACTACAGGACCAAAACATATCATTCAATTGCTGTTTTGAGAGCAGATTGTGCTGAGATTTACAATGATGGACATAAGGAAAGTGGATTTTACAAGATGAAACCTCTTCAGAGTCCTAGTGAATTCCTTGCCTACTGTGACATGTCAGAAGGTGGAGGCTGGACTGTTTTTCAGAGACGTTCTGATGGCAGCCAGAACTTCGATAGGTAGGAGTTGGAGCAAGGAGTTAACATTAAAAATGAAGCACAAGCACCTGGAATTAGGAGGGACCAAGTTAAATATTAACTTTAAAAATATGTCTGTAAATATGTATTGCAAATGAAAAATGAATAAGCAAAGCCACCAAACTGAGCCTCTGTAAGTACGTACACCTACCTGGCATAATGTAGTGCTTTACAGAACTCCCTGCATGGGCTCCATTAAAACTGGCAGCTTGCTACACTGGGTAGTTTATTTTTTACAGCAGTATTTGTGGTAATTTAGATATTTGTGGCATAACATGGTTCTGTTATGTGCAATCAGGATTATTCCAGTTTTAAGCACTGGTATTTCATTTTTCATACTTTCTGCTCTGTGTAAACATCAAACTAATGCATCTTCTAAAAAACTCTGAGAGGCAGATAGGTATTAGGGAAGCTTGGAAAAATATCTCCCCTTCCCAACCCCCCTTGGAAAAATTAAACTTCTTAATGAAAAATCAAAAACCAAAACATTAGTCAGGTAGGTTCAGTGACACTAACTCAGTGCAGGAAAGTCAAAATTGAAAATCAGTAGCCCAAGATCCTGTTTCCTAGCCCTGAGCTCCTTCATACAGCATAGTTTTATAATCCATGCACAATGAACTTAAGTGATCGTAGTTGTACCCTGTGGCCGCATCTACACATGTAGCAGACTGTGTAGTTGTTACTTCACAGTACCATTGCTGCACTTGTTTTTTCTGACGCTACTGCACAGTAGCAATGAGCTACTGCGCAGTAGCTTGTTACTACTGCATAGTAGCATCACCACATGGTTAGTGCCTGGCAACACTACTGCATGGTAGCAATGAGCTATGGTGCACTAGTTTGTTGCTACTGTGCCATAGCATCTCATGTAGATGCACCCAGTGGGGTGTATTATTTTCCTGGTAAGCTTTGAAGCTACACTGCCCAAAGTAAAGATCTTTAAACATTTAAATGTCTCTGAACATTTTACTCCCTATTTATAATTCCTTTTGTTTAAACCACACCTTGCATCGCCCATGACATATATATAGTACCTATTTGGTTCTCCTTCTTAAAAATCTAGTAACACTTACTGCTAGACAGCTCTAAAGCCACCAGTAAGCCATACCTTAATGAGCAAAAGCAGTTTGCAAAATCATAATAGCTATATCTGCAGGAGTTGTTTAACCTATTTAGTAAAATCATAGAAAGCCTACTATTTGTGATGAACTAGTGTGGGAGATGTACTCTTGAGTCACTTATGAAATGTTTCTTCATGGAATAATTTATTAATTTGCAAAGTCTGCGTGTTGGAATTTAGGTAAATCATGGGGTACAGGAAGTTAGACTAGATGGTCAAAAAACTTTTTTAAGTTCAAAAGCTATTAATCATGCCTTTTTTTGGCTGTCCTCATGAAATCTAATCTTAACTCAGGGCTACAGTCAGCAGTAATTCCATTTAAGTCAAGAGAAAGCAGAAGAAACTCCATGTAGGTAACAGGGGGGCATCGACATG
>NW_017729033.1:79713128-79715486 GCF_001723915.1 Gavialis gangeticus | reverse complement strand
GAAATCTAATCTTAACTCAGGGCTACAGTCAGCAGTAATTCCATTTAAGTCAAGAGAAAGCAGAAGAAACTCCATGTAGGTAACAGGGGGGCATCGACATGTTCATTAATGCGCAGTGCCTACTGCGCATTAAATTTAGTACTTGTAAAAGGAAGTACTAAATAAAGGCGCAGTAGGCTTCCCTACTGCATATTAGCATAATCACTTTTTTTCATGACAGTTAATGCACAGTAGACTAATACTACTGCACATTAGCCTAATAGCACAGTTTTTGCCATGACACTGTAATGCACAGTCAGTCAGTCTACTGTGCATTAAGCATCTCATGGATACATTAAATAAAACCAGAGTAAATGAAATAAGAATCATATCCAAAATATTCATTTACTAGTGCTTTTATAGAAGACTGAGAGATTAAAGTGATGTTTCTAGCAATCACCTTATTCTTTTTAAATAACCCTCATAATTTGTTTAAATTTATTTTCAGAGTATGGGCTGACTATGAACAAGGTTTTGGAAATTTTGTCTTGAGAAACGGTGAATACTGGCTTGGAAATAAAAATCTTCACTATCTGACCAGTCAAGGTAAGATTCGTATCAAAATAATTTTCTTCTTTAGCTGCCTTTGCCCTCTAGACAGATCTACCGTCTGTTTTTTGTTTGTTTGTTTGTTCGTTGTTTTGTTACTTTGCCTTTTCAGCATCAAAATCTGATATCTTTGCACTAGAGTTAAATCCTGTGTTTGAATGGAGTTTCTGAGGGCTTGTACCAGTACAAAACCCATCAGAATCGAGACAGTGCTCTGCAGTAAATAAGGACATACCGTTTTGAACATTCAGAATCTTCAGATCAGTTTGACTGACAGTTCAGGCCCAGACAGTGAACTTCATTTAGTATGGGTTTGTAATGGTATCGATCTGAGCATCTTTTAGCATTTCTAGCATCTTGGGAATGATGATGATGACAATATCTCCCTCCTACTGATTTACTGTTCTAACTTAACCGCCCTTTGATATTAGATTACTGATTGTTAGAACTCCATTTCTTTGCTTACGCAGGCAGCCAGCATAGCTGAAGTCTATGCCATTGCATCCTCTATGCTACTAGTAAATGAAGTTAGCCTGAGTTTACCTGCATGTGGTAGAACACTAACAAACACTTGGCCAGTTTGCTGACAGCTTACATTAGGAGCATGTCCTGACTGCTCAATGAACCTTTGAGTATATCAGGTAAATTCTCGTATGAGATAAGGAATCTAGGTCAGTGGGACAGGATAAATGGAAGTGACAAGAAAATGTGGTTCACATATTCAGGGCCAGACCCGCACAAACTATCACAGCTCCACTGGAGAGTTTCTCACTTTTACACATGCTGAAGATTTGGTTTTGGCTGTTAACCTTTTCATCTACAGAGGAGTTGAAGGGTTTGTCCTTCCATACCACAGCTGGGTATCCTGCTGTAAAGCATGCCCACCCACTTGCTCCCATGTGCACTAAAATATTGGTTTAGCACCTTCTCTTTTAAATAAGGCCTCTAAAATTTGGAAAATAAAGACTAGAAAGAGGATTACAAATATGGAACATTCTGTAAAGAAGACAGAATACATTCATGCAAGAAAGAACAAAAACCAGGGTTTTAATCTTTTTTTGTATAACTAATACATTGTTTTTATTCTGGAGAATGCAAAGAAGGATGCTATAATAGGAATTATATTTTGTTGTTTAAGGAAACTATACTTTAAGAATTGATCTAATTGATTTTGAAGAAGAACGGCGCTTTGCACAGTATACAAACTTCAGAGTTGCAGATGGAGAGGTAATAATCAGTGTTTTAATTAAAACGTTAATTCTGTTAACAACCAGTATTATATTAGTCTGTAAAAATAGTTTCTGTATTTTTCTTGTACATATGGTATCCAGTGTTTCTTATTATCATGTTTTCTTTCTTATCAGTTGCCTGGAATTTTAGATTGTATAACAGCTCTCTGGTTTAAGCTTGTCAATTGGTTTCAGTCAACCATAATTTGTGTCTGTCTAAAAGGTTTACAATTAGTCTTTTGATTCTACAGCAACATTTATAAATAATAAACAGTTTTCACAGAATTTTGCTGATGCTGTTAATGATCCTGGCCTGCCAAATTTTTTACAAGAAATGTGCTTCATAAGGTGAAATTTTATTAAGCAATATTAGCCTTCATAAACCACAGCATATACTCTTTGCTAACAAAGGTCATCATTCAGCACAGTACTTCAACATGTGTCTAACTTTAAATATGTGAGTAGTCCTCTTGAAATAAGTTCATAAAGACTAGTCATGTGATTAAATTTCATAGATTTCATAGACATTAGGGCTGGAAGG
>NW_017729033.1:79712532-79712803 GCF_001723915.1 Gavialis gangeticus | reverse complement strand
TTGTCCTTGATGCTCAAAGCTAGTTGGAGTTCAGTTGCAAGCCTTGGCTTTCCTGGTTTGCTCCCTACAGGACTGGACGAGTGCTGAATATTCCTTCTTGGAAGTGAATCCCATCCTCCAGCCTTTGTAAGCCTTTCTTTTTAGCCTCAGGAGGTCTGCTAGGTCCCTGGGGAGCTAGGGGGGCTGCTGTGCCCTCTTATAGTTTCATAGTTTCTAGGGTCGGAAGGGACCTGAGCAGATCATCTAGACCGACCCCCTGCCATGGCAGGAA
>NW_017729033.1:79704910-79711677 GCF_001723915.1 Gavialis gangeticus | reverse complement strand
GGCAAGGAGACATTCCCGGATGTTTTTAGTGAGCCATGGAGGCTTATATGCTCTCCTGCCCCCTTTGACCCTCCTGGGGATTACCTTCCTCTGGGCTTGGAGGATCGTCTCCTTAAGGAGCGACCACTCCCCTTGGACACCCGGCTCCCCTCCCCTCTGAGTCTTCAGTGCTTCTCCAACTATCCTCCTTAGCTCGTTGAAGTTCGCCCTCCTAAAATCTAGGGCCACCACCTGACTGCTTGCCTTTGCCACCTTGTTGCCTTTCCTCCAAGATGGAATAGAATTAGCTTGTGCACCGAGGATCACTCTCTTGAGGAGCAACCACTCTTCCTGAACTCCTCTCCCCCTGGAGTCATGGTCCCTTAGGGCCTCACTGACAAGCCTCCTGAGCTTGTGGGCACATGCTTAAGTACCTTGCTAAAATGGGAGCAAACGCTCAGACTTCTGGGAGGCACTGAGTACACGAAGTATGTATATACATTAAACACCATTAGTTTGAAAACAGGACAACAGTAAAGTGTTTAGCAGCCAAGAGAAACTATAGAAACTTCTCAGCACTTTACAGTATCTGACTCGTAATCCTACTTCCTGTCAATAGCTGACGAAGTAGGACAGAAAAATAGAAATGGTTGACAGAGATCTCAAAATCATCTTGCTTTTTTTCTCAGTAGGTTCCAATTGTCTATTAAATGAAATAGCTAAATGACCAAACATTTTTAGTTTGTAAATAGAAGCAAATACAACATGCTTATTTCATATTTCTGGGTTACATTTCTGAACTTATTTGTTAAATGGTTACAGCAGATTAGTCTGATTTCTCTGTCTCTCTCTCTGTCTCCCTCTCCATTTTTCACTAGAGTTCATACTGGATGACTTGTGGTGAATACTCAGGCACAGCTGGAGACTCCTTTACTGGGGGGTTTCACCCTGAAGTGAAATGGTGGGCTGATCACCGGGGAATGAAATTCAGTACACGAGACAGAGATAATGACAACTATGAAGGGAACTGTGCTGAAGAGGATAAATCTGGCTGGTGGTTTAACAGGTCAGATGTTTCATGAGAATACTAATATTAGTAATTAGGATATTGCCATATGATTATCTGTGAGGTATTGAACACATGATATGAGCTAGAATTATTATCATTTATTGTATTTGAAACCTGTTGCTGATGCTATCATAGATGGTTCAGCACTGGCCTACGCGTCTTTGGCTGACCACAGAAGAAACATCTGGCCTGACAACCCTCTACCACATTATCTCCAGCTGCCGTTGGTCTGACTATTTCCTCTGTGCTGGGGTCTACATTTCAAATTCTCTCTGTTTTACAACTACCAGAAGCAGACATTTCTACAATGTCCTGTGGCAGGACACCGTTGGTGCCTGCCATTTTAAGAGGTCTGAGCAGGCTGTGATGCAGCCGGCAGGTGTGATGCAGTCTAACAAGGCAGTCACACTACCATGGGAAGGCTCCTGGATTGGAGGATGGGGCTGAGCCAGCCTCAGTGTAAACCCTGGCCCTCAGAGCTGAGCTGGCAGTTGCTGCAGGGTTGCTGCCAGAGAAACATCGCCCAGCTGGAGCTGCTGCTCCCAGAACACCTGGAGGTTAAGGGCAGGATATATGGGGTTGAAGGAGGCTCCTGGTTCTGGGGAATGACCTAAAACTACACCCTGCTAGGGTTGGATGGTGTGGTGGGGCAGCCTGTGGCAGGGTAGTCCCAAGGAAATGCCACACCGATGCCTCCCTAGTGAAAGGCGAGAATGGGGCGCCATATAGCCTCAGCCCCCACGACCTGGTGGGTTACCCCATAGAGGGGACAGGCGAGGTGTGCAGGCAGGTCATCAGGCCTGGGATCCAAGGGATGTAAGGTCAAGAGCCCCAGTGAGGGGGTGGAGTAGTAGGCCCAGTGAGGGCATGTGAGAAGGCTGTGTAGAATAGGGTCCACATGGGTGGGCCTGAAGGACTGAGCATAAGCCTGCCTTAGAGATTAAGTGAACTGGGTTTGGAGGTACATGAGAAGATGGACCTGTATGAGATGGAGAGGGTGAGTGGCTCAATAACCTGATCAGAGAAACCCTCAGCTGGTCAATGCTGGAACCAAGACCAGACTGGTCCAAGGGCCAGAGTGCCCACCGCTGGCCTAGAAGTGAGGCCAGGACTTGTGTGGCCAGAGGTCCTGGAGGGGTCCACTGCCAAGAGGGAAAAGGGCTCAGGGAGTTTTGCAGTATGAGGGCAGAGATTAGATTGCCTGAGGAGGAGGGATCCAGGTGGTGTCTGAACATCAGGCAGGCATAGAGTGAGGTCTGTTGTGGGGCCAAAGCCACATAGTGATGCCATATGTGAGGCATGGGACACAGTATAAGGGGAAGTTCAGAGCCGTGTAGATGACCTTGGCATTGGGCAGTAAATGGGCAACCTCCTGCCTTGTAAACATCTACTAATTAGATACATCAGAGGTGAGGCAGGTGGGCAGCCTGCCCTAGACAGGTGGGCAGGCCAATGATTTGACCAGCCATGAGATGGCCCCCGTCACACGTACACATTCTCTTTATGTGAACAAGATTACTTGGGCAGGCCATCCAGTGCACGTGTGTGTGAGTGATCTAATTATGTATATAATATCACTAGTGCTTTCCAGTCTTATAGCATGTAACTAGCTTACATGTGACATTTGTGCAGAATATCTGAGAATAGTTAGTGGTGAATTAATCAATCTCTAACACCAAGTACATCTGTTTCTTTACCTCAGTTCACAGGGTCTTATACTCTTTAACTTTCCATACATCAAGATGGTACTACAGCCATTGAATTAGGAGTTATTTTCTTTTAGTTAGAGCAGTTACTTTGAGAATAAAAATTATTTAAATTGGATGTAGTCAAAAAAATTTTGACTGATAGTATTTCCTATATTTATATACAATATACCAATGCAGATAACAGAATATAAGTAGTAACTAGTAGTAGAGCTCACTTAGATGGCTGCCTAGATAGATAGCTTCAATACTAATATTAATATCATTGAAGCAATCTATCCTAGCCAGCCATCTAAGTAGGTTCATTTGATTAATAAGAAACATAGCCAAGCGCAGCTCTGCAATATAGTTGTGGAAGACTGCTATAAAATACAGTTGGAAGAACCACATTACTATCTTTTCTTGATCTGAGTTTACTTGGCATGAGCTGCCAGAATGGATCAGCTCCATTCTGTATGTCACCTGCTATTTCTGCTTTTAACCCCCCAACTCCTAGAATTCAATACGTTTCCTTTGGTGAAATGTGGTAGCTAGACTGATCTCCTTATATGTACAGGCAAAGTCTGACCCACAGGCCAGATTAGGCCCATGGTGGACTCCATTTCCTAGCAGCCCCTGTGTCGCTCTGGCTGGTTTCCAAGAAGACCAGAGGAGCAGCAGAGCCATGACAACACAGGGCCAGGGCTTCCATGGAAACCGGCCCCAACAGTGCGGGCAAGCCATGTGGCTGAGCAGGGAGCTGCTCTGGGACCGGGATCTTGAGACAATGAAGGCATGTTCAAAAGCAGGGGCAGAGCTATGATCCACTGCCCGCATGCCCTGGGAAGGGTGTGCAGGCAGTGCATTGTGGCTCTGCCCCAGCTCCGGACCACACTGATCCAAGATCCCAGCCCTGGCCCTGGAGCAGCTCCCTGCCCAGATGTGCACACTGCCTGCACTGGGACTGGTCTCCATGGAAACCCTGACCCCATGCTGTCACAGCTGCAGCTACACAGCCAGGGGCTGCTGGGATATGGAGTACAGCCTCCAGCATGATCTACCATTTTGCCCATCCCACAATTGTAGTCATTTTGTTAGTCTGTTTCAAAATTAATTGTACCTATTTGGCATATTCCAAAAAGGTGAATCAGCATAATGGATGTGTTATGCTACTGGAAGTCATAGGAAAATCACATGTAGATCGATTTTCAGATTTTATTAAGGCTGAAATTACAAAAGAGGGAACAAAGCCACAGTTGTGATACCATTTCCAATTAAATCAGAACTTCCAGAAACTTCAGAGGAATGTCGCATCCTAAAATTGCTTAGGCCTGTAATATGCCACAGGGCTCATGTGTGATGAATCACAAGTGACTGGTATTTAACTCTGTCCATTTTTCCTCAGAATAATTTTTTTATTATGTCTACTTGGCTCAGGCAGAAGAAATATACCTTTGTGGAAAAAACTATATGGTAATGTTTCACAGCTCTTGTCACCTAATATAGTACAGTGATTGATGCCATATGAATACCAAAGATGGAAAGCTCTTGAATGCTAGTTCCTATTGTAGCTACGGGTCTGACTTTCCTTTATCTCACAAAAGCTGTGTTCCGAATCAAATATACAGGTTGCCAGTGATGTTACCTCACTTCCTTGGTATTGAATTCTTTAAGCAGTTAATAGATCAGGATAGTAAAATGGAAATAGGAATATACGGGCTTGCCAATTTTGGCAGAGTGACTTTAAAAACATCTTTATGGCTATTTTTTTAATCTGCATTAATCAAAGGCCTACCATATTAATTTATGTGTTTCTTCTACATATCTAATTCTGTCTGGGTCTAGACTGTTAACTATTTGTGTGTTTTTGTCTTGTCTCCCAGCACCAATTTAAGAATTATTATTCTTGGCTCATGGCACTTTTTTGATGAAATCAATGTGCCTCTGTTTCCACGAAAAGAAGGAAATTGAATGAGAGGCAATAGAGAACTCCAGCTCCTAGTTACTTGCCAGTAACCGTATCTCTGACTGTATTAAGGAAACCTTGTTTTATGCAAATAAAATAAACTGCCTCTGCAGTATGGAATCTATGATGATCTTCCTGGTTCTTTTACCAGTTGATTATGGAAAAAAACAGCACTTTGGTATCTGCTGATCATTCAGCATTCAACTAGTTTATGGCCATGGTTCACTTTAAAAAGTGCTTATAATGGACAATGACAAACATAAGAATTATCTTTTCTCTGCAGATTCAGTTTTTACTTCTGCTTCTATTTCACCTCTTAGTAACTGTTACTAATTAAATGCAAATATACACAGAGAGCATACACCCAGGCTTACTACTAACCCTATCCTTAAGGTTCATTTTAGCTTGTTTTCTTTTTGAGTACTGCCTAAACTTTGATTTTGACATCCACCATGAGGTCTGACAACTAGACACTAATACCAAAATACTGACTTAGAAGTTGCAATAATTTGGTATGGAATCTGCAGATAAATTTACTCACTATAATATAATAAAAAAGAAACTCACTTTCCATATGGTCACATAATCATCCCAACTTTTTCCTCCCTTATAGAAATAAAATTAATGCAAGGATAGTGCCGTGGCATGCTGAAGTATTCCTTTCACATTTAAAAATGTAATATTGTTATTCCAGTGTATTAAAGAGTCAGAGAAGGATAAATTTTGATAGGCAGGTAGTATGGCAGCTCAGATAATGCAGCTGTTAGAGAATGGCCAGAATGTATATGCTTAACTTGCAGTGAGATTTCCTTGTTTCCCCCTCAATAAATATAAAATCCCCTACTTATAACTGATTTATTCTCAGGTTTTTTAATACCAGACCCCAAGCATTGGCAATAAATGCAGGATTTAGTACTGTTATGCTCGAACAATGAACAAAAAAACCCACATAATTACTTTCACAAACTTTTCATTGCCCCATGTCTTTATGGCAAGGTATGATCCTAACAAATCTGGAAGCCATTATCCATTGAAAGAAAATACAGATAGAAGGAAAAGTATCAGAGAACTAAAAGTGTTAAAGGAGGGGAGCCGAGTAACAAAAAGAACTTTTGTTTTGATGCAGCTGAGAACACTTGCAATTGTGATCCGATTAGACCTTTATTGTTTAATGGCATTGAGCCTCCCACATGCAAATTTCTGCAGCTGTCAAACTAGTTACTCATCAACATAGTGAATTTTGAAAGAACTATAAATCTCTGTGCCTTTTAAACAAACCAGATTTGTTTAGTATCCTTATATGTTTTCCCTTCTTTCCCACCAGGTGTCACTCTGCCAACTTGAATGGTGTGTACTACAAAGGACCTTATACTGCAAAAACAGACAATGGAATTATTTGGTACACATGGCGTGGGTGGTGGTATTCTCTGAAATCTGTTGTCATGAAGGTCAGACCAGCTGACTTTGAGCCCAATGTTGTTTAAGTATTTAGTTAAGATGATTTATCCAGTTAATCTTTTAGCAAATTAAGTCAACAGGCAGTTTTTTTTCTGATTTAAAGCTGAGGTAATTTCATCGAAATCAGTGTTATTTAGATGCAAATGAGAGCAGAATCTGGCTGTAAGTCTGCAGATACAAAGACTGGCATTAATACGCATATGGGGTTTTTAATAAGGCAGGGCAAATGTTCATCCAGGGTTCATGGCAGCTTCCACTGATGTAGAATTTGAAAGGTCGCAACAATTTCATCTCCTGAGAGGCACAATGAGACCATGACATCAGGAGTGCTCAGGGAGGAGACGTCTTCCTATAATAACTTGCTAGTGAAGTGAGGATGTTGTTGGAAAACACAGTAGGATTCAAAACTGCTCACAATGGCAGAACTGCTGAAGGATGGCAGGAGTAGAACCACCACCTACCTGCACATTCTGAGGACATGAGAGATCAGGCTGGTACCAGATGTCCAGCTTGTATTTTCTTGTGCCAGCAGGAATGCCAATGGCGGTGTGCAGGGTGATTTGGCTCATGCTCTTTAGGATTTTTTCACTTGAGAATGATTTATCTATGT
>NW_017729033.1:79698981-79699910 GCF_001723915.1 Gavialis gangeticus | reverse complement strand
GAGAGGCACAATGAGACCATGACATCAGGAGTGCTCAGGGAGGAGACGTCTTCCTATAATAACTTGCTAGTGAAGTGAGGATGTTGTTGGAAAACACAGTAGGATTCAAAACTGCTCACAATGGCAGAACTGCTGAAGGATGGCAGGAGTAGAACCACCACCTACCTGCACATTCTGAGGACATGAGAGATCAGGCTGGTACCAGATGTCCAGCTTGTATTTTCTTGTGCCAGCAGGAATGCCAATGGCGGTGTGCAGGGTGATTTGGCTCATGCTCTTTAGGATTTTTTCACTTGAGAATGATTTTTACTTACCTAAATCTTTGCAAAACAGGTAGGAGATGTTGCAACATAGATTGACTGTATTGTTTTAAAAATCAAAGTATGAATATTATATACAAAGATCTGTGTTAACCTTAAAACTATATACAGACATGTGGGGAGGTTAGATCTCATTAACAATGGCCACCCAATCTAACTGAGTTTGCCCAGGTGAGGACCTTACACTTAGATCCCTACTTAGGTTGATCTAAGTGCAAACTGCACAGAAATTCCAAACAGATCAGTCTAAAAATGGCCCACTGGATTGAAGTTAAGTGTACCTTCAAGATAGTCTAACTTAGATTGGATCCAGCAAGACTGATCTAACTCAACCTCTGTACAGTTCCCAGTGCAGCCCTAGAGCTGCAAAAGCCCAGCTGCTGGCCCCAGCCCTGGGACTGCCCTTTCCCTACCTGCCCACCTGGCACTGGGTTATTTTTAGCTTTCCTGATGCCTCCCCTCACCCCCAAATGGCTAATCCCCCCACCACCACCACCACCATTGGACCAGCCAACAGCCCCCATTCTAGCCCACCAACCTCCCATGCCAACTGAAGTAAGTCCATGGGGGAGAGGAAGGGGTGGGTGGGATGGGTGAGGCTGGTTTACC
>NW_017729033.1:79683724-79693981 GCF_001723915.1 Gavialis gangeticus | reverse complement strand
CCTGTAGGTTTTATTTTTAAAACTCTCTGAATTTAAATATTTGTTATATAACTCAGAAGAATTTTCACTATTGATGTAGTTGTAAATTCTAGATTGAGTTGGCCTGGGACAAATCACTGCTCCAATTACAGCTCTCCTAGGTAGCTCATAGACAGAAGATGGCAGAGTGGGAGGGTAGGGTGGTTTCCTTTTTTAAAAGATGAGCCTTGCTTAAAATTAGGGCAACAGTGCAGTATGGCACAGTCAAGGTTGGGGGAGAGGAAGGGGTGGGTGGGATGGGTGAGGCTGGTTTACCAGAGGGGGGTTGTTTGGAGGTGAAGGTAATTGGGGGGCTAAAAATTTCCCTTATTCTGGGAGTGTGAGGGCAAGAGCCCTCCCATCCTCCCAAGTCTCCCATTAGACCCTGAAACCCCCTGATCCCACCAAACCCTTTCAGACCCCACCAAACCGCGCAGTCCCTCCCACAGACCCTGCTTGCCCCCCCAATTCCTCTGTGGACCCCACTTACTCTCCCAAGCCCCCTTGTGGATGCTATCTGCCCCCTCACAGTCTCCCCCCCAAAGCCTGCTTGCCCCACTGCTAGCCCTCCATGCTATCTTACCTTAGATTAGGTGGCCATTTTTAATTCTATCTAACTTCCTCCTCACCTCCCCGAATGTCTGTACGTAGCCTAAACCTGCCTTATTCAAAGTACAGAATGGACCTGCTCTGGGAATGTGTCATGGCTTTGCAGAATGGAACTGTGTGAAACCCCCTGATGTATTTGCTGAGGGTGCTGGGAGAAACAGTAATGATTACAGCAAAGGACTACAGAACAAAAAGGATGATCTCAGGGTTGTGGCAGCTGAATGTCACCATGAAGAACTGGATACTGCTCCTCTCTGCCACAGTATTACTTGGTGGTGCTGGGAAAGCCACTTAAACCAAACTTTTCAGAGTTGATCATTAGGGCAGTGATTCTGGGCCAGGGTGCCACAGCACCCTGAGGTGCTTTGAGATCATTTCAAGGGTGCTGTGTTTACACTGTTATGTATGCAAACATGATTCAAAAGATAAACCCAGAGATTTCAAATAGGAATTCACAGTGTTAAAACCATTTTGCCCTGTCTTTCTAAGTGCTTTGCAACAGAAGAACTGTGCTATTATTTTTCTGTAGTCAAGAAATGAGGTTAAACTAAAATCTGACATTTTCTGAGGGGTACTTTGAGTCTAACAAGGGATGCCATAAGAATAACAAGATTGAGAACCATTCTATTAGAGCCTGGTCTATGCTACGAAGTTTTAGCAGCCTAGCCAAATTGCTAAAAACTGTGAAAAAATCATACCTTCTACCTGGCATAGTTATCCTAGTAAAACACCTAGTATAAATGCACCTAAACTGCAAGAAAATGGGTTTGATGGCTTAGCTACGCCAGAAGAAAGTCTAGTACAGGGGTAGGTAGGCAACCCCTGGCACACCAACATCTTACAAGTTGAGGCTGCAGGTGTTTGGCACTCTGCCCAAAAAGATTGCCGACCCCTGATCTAGCATACCTATGGCAGCTGAGGACTGGTAGCATAGACAAGCTATAATGATGTGTTCCTCATTTTTTGAATGTTTGACAAGGCTCTGATCTGATTTGCAGATGTGGTAAGCACTCACAACTGCAACTGAAGTTGATGAGATCTGTGCTTTGAACATAATGAAGCATTCCAGAAAGACTCTGAAAGAAACAGGCCACTGGTATCCAAGATCAGGCACCTGGAATTAGTGGGCATCATGTACACAGCATAAAGCAGGGAGCTTGTGTGAAAAACTGGTATATGAATATGTAATTAAGGACTACATCATAATGCACATAAACAAGGGAGAGCAAATCAAAACATGGGAACACTTAATTTTGGTATTCTGTAACTTTTGAATGCTTGAATACCATCCTGCTTATTCTTTTTCTAATTTTTTGTATAAATTTTTTTTTTTCTTAAACAGAAGCAGGCAAAAATAGAAACTCTATCATGAAACACAGTGAAAACCACATGGTTTATTGGAACCTTTAGAGGGCTATAGCACAAATTCTTCTACTTCAGCTAATGGAGTAAATAACGGTGGTAGAATTCATTATGTAGACTAGTCACCGGAGAGGTGTGTCACTGGGTTTTACAGGCAGCAGAAGAACAGTGGGACTCGGGAATCCTGGGTTTTATCCCTGATTCTAGAGAATGTTGTACTGGTAATAGCATTCCCATAGTTTCATAGTTTCTAGGGTCAGAAGGGACCTGAGCAGATCATCTAGTCCGACCCCCTGCCATGGCAGGAAGAGCACTGGGGTCAAATGACCCCAGTAAGGTGGTCATCCAACCTCCTCTTAAAAACCCCCAGGGTGGGAGCCTGCACCACCTCACTTGGAAGCTGGTTCCAGACCCTAGCCGCCCTGACCGTGAAGTAGCGCCTCCTGATGTCCAACTTAAACCTTCCCTCCGCCAGCTTGTGACCATTGTTCCTGGTCACTCCTTGCGGCGCTCGGGGGAACAGGGACTCCCCCAGCGCCTGCTGATCCCCCCTAACCAGTTTATAACAGGCCACAAGATCCCCCCTCAGCCTTCTCTTTTGAAGGCTGAACAGGTTCAGGTCCCGCAACCTTTCCTCATAGGACCTACCCTGCTGTCCCTTGATCATACGAGTGGCCCTCCTCTGGACCCTCTCGATGCTGTCCACATCCCTTTTAAAGTGCGGCACCCAGAACTGGACGCAGTACTCCAGCTGCAGCCTGACCAGTGCCACATAGAGGGGGAGGATCACCTCCTTGGACCTGCTCGAGATGCATCTGTGGATGCACGACAAGGTGCAGTTGGCCTTCCTAACCGCCTCCCCACATTGCCGACTCATGTTCATCTTGGAGTCAATAATGACTCCCAGATCCTTTTCCACCTCCGTCCATATCCTAGTACCCCTGTTCTTTTTTGCATGCCTCTGTTGAAGATATCTCTCTCCCCTCTTTTTTGTCTCCTCATCTAATCTGTTCCAAGATACATCCTCCATGGTTGCTCCTAATCTAATCACCTGTGTCCAGCTATTCTCAGGCATTTCCTCCGAGTCCCAATCTTTTGGCCTTAATTCCCATTATATTCCTTCATACTCCTCATCCTCTTCTACTACCATCTCCCCCTCTTTATCCCAACTTTCCTGCTCAACTAGCCCTAATCTTTCTGTATCCTGCCCCCTCACAGGTTCTGCATCCAATCTTAATTTCAAACTACTGTCAGCTTCCTATCAGAATCTTTTTGTTGAGTCCTAGTCTTCTCCTTTGATATAATTCCACCTCTGCCTTCCTCTTCCCACACTCCAGTTCAGTTGCTCTTTCTTCTGCAGTTGAATTACACAGTTTTACCCACCAGTACTTGTCTGCCAGTCAGAGGAGAAGTGAAAGCATGAGATAGTGTTTTCCTGTTCTCAGTTTTGGTGACAGCTACCACAGCAGACTGCAGCATCCAGAAACAGTGCAGGGAAAATCCTGTTTAGTCAAGGGACAGAGCTCAGGGGAGACAGAATCTCTGAAAATTTACCAAATCTCATAAATTTCCACTGAGCATGTACAAACTGACATTGTTCCCAGATTTGTAACTTGTCCACATTTCAGACTGATTTCCACAGGAATAGCAAAGCACACATTTGTGACCCATGTGACATGTTCCTGTTTCAGAGCACAGAGGTCCTACAGCTTACTAAATGAGTTGTAAGACTTAAAAAAGAAACAAATGGGGGAAAACAAAATGTTTTTCCCTGATCTTATTTAGGAAGGGGCCAAACAGTTTTTCCTGAAGTTACCCCCATAAAATCTTCAACCCAAAACACAAACCAGAAGAGAAAATGTCACCCCAAACAGTTAGAATTAGGCAAGTTGTAACCAACACTTCTTTTATGAAGAAGTGTCAGGCAGCATTAACTATAGGCAATGCTACCAGCTCTGCCTGATCCTACAAGCAGCATGTTGCATGTAAAACCCTGATTGATTCCTGTAAAATTGCCATGCAATGAATGACTTTTGGGTCATCAGCTTTTTTCAAGATATTAATTAATGTATACTCTTTAGATACAATATCATATCTTTGTACCAGTTCTCTAGTTCTAATTTATCCTATGTAGGGTTGGATATTTGACCAGTCAAATAAAGTCCAGTCAATTGACCTGTCAAATGTCAGTCAAAAATTGCCAATGGGTCCAAATAATGCACAGAAAAAGCACATATTTTCCATTAAGAAATGTATGAAAAACAATTAAAAATCATATTTCTGTCAAGAAAATTACAACAAAATATAGTTTTTTTGTTAAATTGCTATGATCTTTGGTCAAACAATATGTAGTCAATTGACCAGTCAATTGACAATATTTGACCAGTCAATGCACCAGCTTGCCAACCCTAATCCTATGTTAGTGGGAAGAGTATCTGAACACTTCCATTCTGCCATTGCACTGGGCATAACTGAGTTAATTTAAAATGGAAGCTATCTAATGCATCTACAATGTACACAGTATACATATTCTACATTCTCACATCTAATTGGTCATATTAACTTTACTTGCAGCATGGGAATCAAAAAGATGAAATTCACACGAGATGTAAACCAAGCTAAAATGTAGATGTGATGAATGCAAGGATTTTACCAATATCCTCTTCCAAAATAAATAAAAGATGGCTCTCATTAGTTTCAGAAGGGTTCATGGAGCTATGGCCAAAAAAAAAAGAAAGTTACACAAGGTTCAGGTCCTGTCCTCATATTCCCCATCAGTCATAAAACAGAAGTTCTGTAAGAGTCCTAGCAACAATCTCATAAAATAAAGATTGGGGATGTTCATATGTTGCACCAGGGTTTTACATACCACATAGAGTCCTGTCCAGCTCAGCACTGATCATCATTTAAATTCCTTGTAGTAAAACACATTCTACATTGGGAAATAAGGAAGGATGGTCACCAGGTCGGGACCCAGATGTGTAGGTTCTGTCCTGGACTTTGCCGTAAATTGGCCAAGGAATTATGAACTGTGCCTATAGATAAAGTGGATTAAATGTTAAGATATAGAGTTTATAGATATATATTACACTGCAAACACCTTTGAAGCACTATAGTAAGTGTGCATACAGATGTTTGTGCTGTTTGTAGTGCCACACAACTGTTTCTCTTTCAAAGAGAAAATTCTTAGTAGCAGTAGGCTTTGTAGCACCACATGTAATGAGTAAGCATGTTTGTAGCACCACATGTAATAAATAGCACCACAGGGGATCCTATGGTCCTTTTGGACTACCAGCATCCAGGGGCAGATCTGGGGGGAGGCAGTTACAGTCCTGCCTCCCCTGCCCTGTGGTCAGGGGCTGTGAGAGGCAGAGGGAACTGTTTGGGAGGGGTTCTGAGAAGAAGGGGAAGATTGGGTTTGGGGCTGAGGCAGGTAGTAAGGGCTGTGGGGGTGAAATAGGGTGTGTGAGGGGGGTGGGAAGCAGGAGGGGCCTCTGCAGTGAGGTTTGGGTTCTCAGAGGGGCAGGAGAAGGCTCAGTGGGGTATGACACACATGTGGGTGCAGGGAGCAATACTGCCTGTGGCCAGGCTGGGGCACAACAGTTGTACTCCCCTCCCAACTAGGAGCCTGACCTATCCTGATGCTAGCAGCCAACACCTCCATACCCAGTTATATTTGTTTTTGCCTGGATCTTGAATAATATAGTCTTAGACCCCCAGCATATTCATAAAGTTTCTTGTTTCTTTTTAAGTGGAGAAAATATGCATTGTATTATGTAACGATGCACCACACTACCTGCACCCCCTTTCCAAAATCCTGTATCCATCCAGGTCAGCATCCTTGTCTTTTACTATCCCTCCTGACCTCCAAAGGGGAGGGACAGAGAGCAACTGGCTCCCAGCAGCTTCCGAGCTTCAGCAAGATGCCATAGAGCCTTGCTGGGACCCTGCTGCTACAACCACTGCAGGAACACTAGCCATCGCTGCAGTGTTGGCTGTAGTGGGAAGAGCTGCCACCTCCACCAACACTAGGGGAGAATTGCCAGCAGCTGGTGCACCCACAGTGGCATCTGAGAGACAGCCTCAGCTGTTGTTCTGCCAGCATCAGCTGGAGGCAACTTCTCTGCAGTGGTCGTTTTGCTGACAGACTCACATAGCACAGGAGGAGAAAAGAAACAGCCTCCTAGTTGGAGAGTATAACTTTGAGGCAACTCTGTAGTGTTCCAGCCAGGGGGCTATGAATTGTACACATGCTCATAGCCGACAGTGAATCTAGGATTTTCAAAAAGGGGGTGCTGTGTGAGTGGCTAATTGGCAAACTGGATTGGTCAACCCACTTGCAGCCAGGATGTTTTTGCAGAGGGGTGGGGAGGAGAACAGCATACAGAGGCAAGCCAACTTTCATCACAGGACTGAAGAGGCTGTGCAGGACAGGACAGGAAAGATGGGGCTTCACGGACAAAGTGAGCATAGGAAGAACCAAAGTGGGGTACAATTGCATCATCACACCCCCTAGATCAGCCCCTGCCCACAGCATTTTATTTCTATAGCACTGCAAAGTGCAGAATCCATTGCCTTACTCTGGCAAAGAGGAGATATAGAAATAAGGAATCCAGATAAGACGCTGATGAGTTCAATAGGAAAGCTGATAAGTGAAAAAATGGCACAATGCTCAAATGCTTCCATATGTTTTAGAAGAACTTTTGGCTTAGGTTAGTGCTTATGTAATAACAATAATCTTTTAAAAGCTAAGTAATTCTATTTATCTATCAATAGTCCTTCTACAGGAAATTCCCAGACTGTAGCATCACTGCAGGTAGACCAGTGTACAATCTATACACATGTAGTAGAATAATTTAATAGATCAAGTCAAATAGAAAATCCACAGAAGACCAAAAGATACACCTATGTACAACATATATATATACACATATGTATACAATACTTAACACCCAGTAAAGCCTTCAGCAAGTATTCACAACCCCTTTTCCCCCTTAAACTCAATATGGTATCCTGCATCACCCTCACACTGAATCTCTGTATTATAATTACACTTAAGAATAAAGCTTTTTTTCCTCTTCCACAAGCATATAAATGCATTCTTAATGCAAGCTTATATTTTATTTTATTTCCTATTGAAATTTAAAAATGTCTTTCCTTAATCTGAAATGATGAATGTTAATTCTCTGGAAATACATGAATGATATACAGAAAGTGTGGTAATTCCTTTTGCACTTTACAGAGGAAAATGGAAGGACAAATACTTAATGTTGCTACTGAGCTTGATCAAATTACACTTAATGTAAATAGAAGGCATGGAAGGTTTGAATACAGAAAAAAACCTGCTCCTAAATTTGTACTGATTGTACTGATAAAACCTTCAATGATTTATTGAGTTTACTGTAAGATGTCTCCAGCCTTTTAACTTACGGCTATGTTAACAATCCTTGTCAGCTGAACTAGAATTGTTAACATTGCTAACGTTTCAATGTTAATGTTCAATAATGTAACAGAGAGTAAAAGTTATTTCCCTTTTCTTTGTCGGAAATAGTGTAAGAAAATGTATTGTAGGCTTATGTGCAACATGGTTGCACCAAACAATTTTTTTCTGTACATTTTATTGTTACTATTATTAAGCTGTTTCTTCCCTCCTTTTTTATGGCCTGTCTTAAAAGTGTAATCACTTCCACCTGCATTAAAATGGACCAGCAAATTGTTTTAATTCAAACTCAATAATATGTTTGTCCTCATTAAGTAAGACTTTTATTTTCAAAGAGCAAGTTTAAATGGATACTGGAGAAGGAACTAGTACAATTTGAAAGTGAAATTACAAGCGTTCCTTTCTGTGCCTGGCATTGCCTACTTGGATTAATTTGTTTCTTCTACAGGTTTGAACATGTCCTGGAGGAATCCAGTATTCTTGCAAGATTACAGAACAAAGACCAGTTTATTTGTTCAAACATTAGGTAGGAACTACACCAGTAGTTCCCAAAGTAGATCAGAATGATTTTAAATTACTTGATACAAATTATACAACCCAATTAAATGAACACGCAAGGAAATAAAAAGGGTCATGCTGTATCATTCATGATTTACAAAGAACATTATACTAGCTAGCAACAATATGTCAAGCAAAAAAGGCCTCCCTCTTTGCTTATGAGAAATGTCTTTATGAACTCAGTTATTTTGATAACAATTTGAAGAGAAAGGAAACTCTTTGAGGATTGGTAAAATAGAAATCCTAAACTAGGCTGTAAAAAATAAGTAGCCACTAAATAAGTTCCCTCTGTTTATCTGCCCCAGTTATATGTCCTAATTTGTCTTTAACCCAATACAGTCTCTTTCTTCTGCAATGGTTACTTGGAAGTTCTTAGATGAACTGAAAACAGCTCTCAAAAACAGCAATAATCCAAGGGAGATAACATTGTTGTTACATGATTGAATCACTTTGGGTGTGTGTCCACACGTGCAGGCACGTGCACTAGCAGCAGCTCAAATAGCAGCAGCACAAATTTGTGCCGGAGATTTGTGTCTCAGCACAGGTGCCTGAGCATACACATTAGGGCAAATTGTGCCACTTGGGACAAAACTGACCGTCAACCAGCTCCACTTGTGCTGGCCCCGGCAGTATAAAAAGCTGCCCTAGTGAGCAGCTCAGAGCTCCTTGCCCTCAGGAGCTTCTGAGGCCCAGCCAGTTGGTAGCTGGGGACACTACCCCTTGTGCCAGCTGGATAACTGAAACAGCCATAGCCTAAAGTGGCCCCTGCACCCTCTACACACTGCAGCAGTCCTGCCTGGCTGTGACCTGCTGCCACCTATGACATTATCCACCCCCTTGGACCTGTGGCTCCATGGCTGCACACCTGCCAGACCCAAACAGGGACCGCACAGCTGTCTGGGCTGTAATATGGGCACTGTAGCAGAGCCTCCTGCACTTCTGGGCCAGGTGCTAGTGAGCTGTGTCTGCACACTTGGCCTTCATATGGAACTGCTGTCATGTCTTCTGGTGGCCCCACTGCCATCTGGGCACCTATCACCTGGGAGATGTGCTTGTTGTGGTGGCCCACTTCTTTGAACTGTCAAAGTGTGTCCTCCTAGCCCCATATGGCCAGGTCAACCACCTCATCTGCCATCCAGCTGGGTCCTTGGTGCTGGCCCTGGGCAGGCTTCTCTGCCCAGGTCTTGCCACTTGCTTCACAAGTAGAGATCCTGGTGTTCCCTGTTTAAAAACTGCAAATTCTCTTATTAAAATACCCAAAATCCATGTTCTTCTGTGATTAAAATGAAATGCTACTATATATAGAAAGATCAGTTGGGCAGTGTTTTATTGATATATTTACCATTTTAAAGCAGTTTGGAAGCCTACCAGTCCCTCTATCATCATAATAAAAAGAATTCTAAATATCTATACATTTTGGTGTTTGCTTTTGGTTTTTTTATCATAGAAAAATCAGAGCTGCCCCGCCCCCTTTTCTCACCAGGATATGGGGCACTAAGCAGCACTGATATGCTTGTGCCCTGTCCCTGCCCTTGCACCTCACTCCCAACCCACAGCCCCTGCAGTGCCCCTTACTCCTAACCTGCAGCCCCTGCCTGCCCCCACTAGCTCCCTCTCAGCAGCAGCTCTGTTCCAGCACCAGGACGTGAGTACAGCTGCAACTATTCCATCCGCTGCTTTGTGACTCTGAGTGGTGCCAGCCCTTGCTGTTCTGCTCCCTGTGTCTGTGCCCAGGCCCCAGTGATCCCCATGTCATTCCTGGGAAGCTTTTAACTGGGGCTCAGGGACTGGGCTGGGCAAGCCCTTTCCTTTTCAGGCCAGCCTCCCCCTGCACAACCTAGGGGGCAGGGGGGCTCTAAGCCCGGCTCTAGTGGCCTCTCCTACCCAGAACTCTCTCCCACCCTGACCTCTCTTTCTCACATACCCCTGATGGCACCTCCACCCCTCCCCTCAACCCATCACACACCCAAGTGGTTCCTGGGACCAGGAGCCCCCCACAGGCTGGGGCCACATGTCCCAGCACTGGTATGGACACAGGGCAGGGCTGCAGTGTGGCAGCTGCCCCTGCAGCCATGACTTCTGCCAGCAGGTCCAGTCCCATCCTGTCCAGAGGCTGGGCATGCAGGGCATGAGATTTGTGAGGAGGATGTGAGGTTTGGGGAGAGGGGTGCAGCAGTTTGTGGGTAGGTGTAGGTGTGGGTATAGGGTTTGTGGGACTGAGGGGTATGTGGGTGGGTGGGACTATGTAGGAGTTGGGGGGGGCTGTGTGT
>NW_017729033.1:79671833-79678724 GCF_001723915.1 Gavialis gangeticus | reverse complement strand
CTGTGTGTGTGGGTGTGGGGGGCTGTGGGGGTTCAGGGACTTAGGAGTTGGTCTGGCCTTGGGCACACACCTTCAAGCATGACCAGGCCACTCTTGCTGCCACCTGGGCTCCTGGCACTGCATGCAAGAGCCGCTCGCCCTTAGGCCAGGTCAGCTTCTGCCTCCAAGTGCCCTGAGCACCTTCAGGCCAGGTTGGCTTCATGGAGGCAGATCCTGGCCCGAGGGCAAGCAGCTCTTGTGTGCGGTGCTGGGGCCCTCGGTGACAGCAAGAGCAGCCCGGTCCTGCCCAAAGGTGCACACCCCCAAGCCAGGCCAGCTCCATGTGGCACAGGCAGCACCGGGTCTCAGGTGGGCACAGCTGCCGGGGGCTCTCCCAGTAGCAGGTCATGAGCATCCCTGTAACAATATGTATGGATCTCAGAGTCAAAACCAGAAGCAGCAGAAAGGAGGAGTCCAAAGGAGGAACAGAAAGTGAGGGGGAAGAGACAGGAAAAACAAGAGAGTTAGAGAGGCTGGGGGAGAGCAGTAGCCTTGTAAGAAACTACTATAATAAAGACACTGTTTATAATAAGTAGGGAGCTGCTCCTTGATTACCCAGACAGGGCACATGAAACAATCCCAATGGCTGCTGCTGCTGCTGCTGCTGTGCGGGAGCCATGCACTGTGCGGGGTGGCAGGTGGATGGGGGACCTATCCCTCCGGAGCAGTTCCTCTCACCCCCACAGTCCTCCCCTCCACCCACACAATCCCTGCCACCCCCACATCCCTACTTACTGGGGGCAAAACTTGGGACCCTGGCACTGCTGCAGCCTTGCCCCACTCCTATATGTTCCAGCCTGGTGAGCAGCAGGGGAAGGGAGATGGCATAGAGATGTTCTGCCCAGGTGCCAGAGCATCTCTTTGGAGAACCCAGCCTCTGGTTGCTCCGGGAGTGTGCCCAGTGCTGCTTTTTCCCAGCATTTTTTGTTTGTTTATTTGTTTTTCTTTTTTTAATACCAAGATTTCCTGGTATCAGAATTAGAGTCCATGCTGCATATTTGCATTTTTTCATTCCCAGCATGCTTCTTGTGACATCTCAACCTGCTTTGAGACACCACAGCAGGCATGTGCTCACTTGTCTGGACCCAGTCTTACAGTATTAGGTTGCTGTACCAGAGATTAATTAAATCATCACAACCAATAATTTTTCATAAGTTTTGTACAAGTGGCCCAGCTGTACTAAGTGAACCCTGGGCACCTTGTACAAATGGTCCTAAGAGATATGAAAAAATTTCATACTCAACTAAATATACTGCTTGATTCTTAGGGTTATAGGGAAGCTGGTGATTTGCTGTTTGGACATACATGGGGTTAAGCGTGCTCGTTGTATCCTCAGGATGTGGCTAAAAACTGGGAACATTAACAAGATTTCCAATGTTCAGCCAAAATCCACCTGCTTATAAACTGAGAGTTTAAGAAATTATGATTTCCTGTTAATTAAATTGTTTGTTCAACTTGTATGTAAGGAGAATGTAATATTCTGCCATAAATATTTGGGGCTTTGACATTTTATTAACCCTTTGCACCCATTCAGAAAAAAATAAATGATTTTTCTCTTGAAGGAAACCTTTTGGAATTTCCTTATTTTATACCTCCTCTACCTCCCCTTTGGGCTTATATTACCACAGTCTTGCTACTCTAGCACAGACTTGCACACTATTCCAAAGAGTTTGGCTTTTAATTGTTACTCCTACAGTGAGCCAAATGGAGTCACTACAAAGCAGCTTGTATCTGCCCACTCAGAAGGTGGGAAGGGAAGAGTCCTAAATTCCAGTTCCTAAATCCGGGATATATTTTTATTTTTCATTCAATGTATTCTTTAATGTAAAACACATAAGCATAATTCATTAACATCTTCTACATATTAGTTAATAGAAACCATAAGCAAACAAATCCACCATCATCCTGAAACTTACGTATGCAATTCTTTATTCCCATTAAAGACTTCCCCTCCTCCTTCCTGCTGCATTTCCCACCTAGTTGTTATACCTTGAGCCTATTCAGATAGTAGATTTCTTTAGAATAGAGGCTGCTTTCTGTCTACATAGCAGTATTCGGTCTGGGTCCTTTAAGTGGTTTATATTATGATAGTTCTTAAAAGTTTAAATAGTTAAGTATTCCTTTGGGATATTTACAGAATGACTCCTTGGAAATTAATTTCATTGACTCTTGCTGGCATAGGGCACAAATTGCACCCCTTCTTTCTCCCATAGGCATATGATGAATGGATTATATGCTGTAAGGGAGGGCAGGTAATGTTTACTTTTGGAAGCTACCTGCCCTTCTTGGGAAATATTCTACTGCAAGGGCCCAGAACCTAGGTTCTACTGAGTGATGTAACACCAATTAAATATGACATATGCCGTACATGAATTCATCAATGCTACCCAGACCACCAAGTCTCACTCACTGGGAGATGGCTATTTCAGCTTGAATTATTAATATCTGTAGAGTTTTTAAGGCGTCTCCATCTTTGATCAAGCCTTTTCCAGTATATTTACCTGACATTTAAAAACTCTTAAAGAAAGGGTTTTTCTTCCTAATAATTCTTATTTTGTTTGTCACAGTCCTTAGTTTACTGAATCTTCTGTAGAGTATAACTTCTATACACTATAAGCTCTATAGACTATAACCTATAGATTATAACTTCTATAGACTACAACCTCTACAGACACATCCAGACATGTGTAGATGTTTGGTTCCCCAGGGACAAATAGCGGTGGCACAGCTTGCACTGCCACTTCTTGTCCCTAAGGAACATCCATGCCACATGCACTTTTGCACAGGGCAAGTTACCCCAGATTGGGTAGGAGAGGCTGGGGCCAGCACTGTGCTGGTGCCAGCAGCCTTACATGGAGTCCTGGGGGTCTCCTGGGGCTGCAGCTGTGGCAATTCTGCTGTGTGGAGCCTGGCTGGCAATGGAGCGTGGCTGTGGGCACGCCAGCTCCACTTTTCAGCAGCGTGCATTGCCCGATTGTGCATTGTTCGGGGGGGGGAGAGGTTCTGCATTTTTTTGCCTCCTGGATAGCTAGGAGTCAAAAAAATCTGTGGAAAAAAAACCCAGCACAATGCATGTTCAGGCAGTGCATGCTTGCAGCATGGAGAACACCAGACAAATGTGTTTGCAGTGCCACATGCTGCATGACCACATTCATCTGGACATGCCCTACCATTTCATTTGCTCGCTTAAAAACTTAAGCAGGCAAACATATTTCTCATATTGCCTCTTTTTACCCAGACACTTAACAGCCACTGAGATGTTTCATTGCTGCTATGATATGTTGCAAAGTTAAATCAAATGGGGCTTGGGGAGAGGGGGTGGGGTGGGAGATTCCAGTTCCTGAACTACCCAACTGAAAATTTCTAACTAGCTAAGGAAGTTAAAGGATTTCCTCATTCTCTGGTTTCAACTGGAAAACTTCATTAGTGAATATATTTAACCTATGATAGTAAAGCATAAATCCTACCTCAGATCTGCCGTAACTCCCCAAAAATAAATGAAAATGTTTGAGCTTTCCTATCTGCCAAGAAACCTTGTATTTGTCATGGTTTTTACAAAAAATATATACACTAAAGCATTATCACTTGGAAACCTTCCCAATTATATAATCTTGGGCTTTAGTCCTTTTAAAAGACTAGGCCAAATTAATCCCTGGTGTAAATCTACTGAATCCAATAAATTTACACTGGTGATGAACCTGGCCTTTTCTGTGTTGCTGGAGCAGTTTGCTTAAATTACATCACAAGAAAAACACAGCTTTAAAAACAAATCAATTCCCATGCTCTATTTCCTTATGGAACAGGGTATTGTTGTATAATATTCTAGTTTGTATCTCAAAAACCTCAGACCAGAGCTTAAATTCATTATAGTTCTGTTACTTCGTGTATGTCACATAATTAATCTGTTGTCCTCCAGGTTATGTTCATTTGAAGGCTTTGTAATATATAATTCAATAGTAATCCTTAGTCCAGGGGTGGGCAAAATATGGCCTGTGGGCCGAATCCAGCTGGCCAGGCCGTTCTATCCAGCCCATGGGGCCCACAAAAAATATAGAAAATTCTTATCTACCTGTGGCTGCCTGTCTAAGGCACCGGCAGTGATAGGACCTAGGAGGAGCTGGCAGGAGGAGCCGATGGCAGGACCCAGGGGCAACAGGACCCAGCACCTGCAGCAGCAAGGCCCACCTGGTCCCACCCCACCCCCAGCCCTCCCATCCCCAGTCTCCAACTGGAACCCTCTGCCTGGACCTTGGGGCTGTTCCCCTGTCCTCCCTCCATCCAGGAATGCAAACTCAGCAAGTGCCGGGTCCTGCATCTGGATAGGAAGAACCCTCACCATGACAATACGATAGATGGTGGTCCACTGGCTGGAACTGCATCTGAAAGGGACCTGGGGGTGACAATCGACTAGAAGATGAATATGAGCCAACAGTGCAATGAAGTCACCAGGAGGGCAAACAGAACCCTGGGATGCATCAGCCGATGTGTTGCAAACAGCTCCAGAGAGGTGCTCCTCCCCCTCTATTTGGCATTGGTGAGGCCACAGCTGGAGTACTGTGTCCAGTTCTAGGCACTGCACTTCAGGAATGGAAGTGGGGCAGCAATGGGATGGCTGGCAATTGCCCCAGTTCTCAGGGCCAGACTGAGCTGGGCTGGGCTGGCTTCTGCTGTGTCCTGCAGTCCCAGCCATGCAGCTGGGAACTGCATGGCACTGGAGCAGCAGGCAGGAAGGCAGGTAGACAGCTGGGGAGTAGTAGCTGCGGGCCAGAAGGAGGGGAAATGGCAGTAGCAGCAGCAGCAGGTTGGGGGGGAGAAGTCGCAGTGAGCAGGTGGGTGGGAATGTAGTAACAGCATGGGGCCTGCACTGGTACCCCAGGGCCAGGGTTGATGGGGGTGGCAGGAGCATGCGGCCTGGGTGGGTTGGAGCTCTATGGAGCCAGGCCGGGCTATGCCAGCAGGGAGAGGAGGGAGCTGGACTCCTTCCATAGAGCCCCTGCCTGCCCAGGCCCTACGCTCCTGCCACCACTGCCAGCTCTGGGCCCGGGACACTGGTGCGGACCCCTTTAAAAGACATTACCAAAGAAAATCATGAACATCAAGATATTTATCATATTAAGAATTTCCAAAAAAAAAATAGGGTACCAATTTTACTGTTGCTCCATAGTCTCTTTTTACCATTATAGTCATGGCAAAGTGTCTATGCAGAAGATATAGACCATGCAGTGAATAACACTAGTGCAGTAGGTAGAGACGTAACTGAGCAGTTCTGTGCCCCAGCCAGTAGTGGTATATGGGGTAGCAGGTGTGGCACAGTGGCTGCTATTTTTGTACTCCCCTTCCCACAAAGTGAGCCCCTGGGGCTGGTGCCCTGATCAACTCCCTGGTGGAATGTCGGCCTTTCCACCCATGAAATATAACTTGCAGATACTGACATCTCTTCTGTGTTTGAAATGCAGTCTTACTGTCTGAGGCCATGCCTACCTGGTAATCTTAGTGTGATCCATAATGGTTTCTTCAAGGACATGGCACTCCTGTGGGCAGACTGCCATCTAAACCTAAGTTATTGTACCCATGTCTATGCAGTGCTTACAGGGATTATTAGCACTGCTAAGTTGCAGACTAATTAGACTAGTCACAGTGCTGTGGAGATCAAACTATACTGCTTCCAGTCTAGAAGGCAGTTTGCCAGAGCAGGATAGCGCACCTGAGAATGCTGCCCTGGAATATAATAAGTTTGTCATGTAGACACAGCCTAATGTAGCTGGAAAAACATAGGAGCCATAAGGTTCTTGCTCAGTAAAAGTTCCCTTTAAAGATAATATTGTCATTTAATTCCTAAAGGTGTTGCCTGCATCACAAAGACACTGTATCGCACATTATGGCCAGGGATTTGCAAAGCTGACATTTTTGAAGCATTCTCTTGTAAGATAATGTTTGGCAGCTGACTTGCCTCTGTTTTTCATATCCTTTATTTTATCTACGGTATCTCCTTTCACTTGGATGGCATTGGAACCAGAGATGTAAAACGAGACTCCAAAGAAGTCAGCATCTAATAAAGGTTCCACTGTCCTCGCTTGCTGGCCAAGTCATTGAAATGCAAGTGAATCTTACATGCAATACAAGGAGCCTTCACAGAGATAGGTTTATATTTAATCATTTAAAGCAAACAGAATGTGGTGTATGGGGCATCCCAAAAATGTTGCAACAGATTATTTCTACACTGCAAATACATCACTACTAAAAATAAATGTGTTTTGTACAAACCTAACAGTTACTGTTGGAAAGAGGAAAACACTGCAGAACTGTTTATCTGAGTGCCTATTTAACATTAAAGAGACTGACCACAATTTTGCAGTCCATGCCCCATGTCTGTAGATATAAATATCACTATACAGTTAATTTTTCCTAAATTTACCTTATTTACCCAGCTTCAAAAAAACTTTGAACCCCCAATAATTAGATTCTATACATGGAAAATTTAGAAATTTCCTTTAATTTTCCATGCACAGAATCTAATTACTGGAGGGTTGTTTTAAATTTATCCCCTCCCACCCCCATCACTGCAGTGGGGAAAGTAGCAGCAGGGAAGGCAGAAGGCAGGCAGTCAAGCAGCCTGAACCATTCCCCTTATGTCCCCATACCTTGCCTCACTGGCAGATGTCTCTCCTGCCACTTGCTCCCCTGCCCCACTGCTTGACTCTAATGGCACCTATGCCCCCCGTACCTTGCCCCCTGTCACTTGACCCCCCAGGACCTGCACTTCCCTGCCACTTGTCCCCTTGCTTGGCCTCTCCTCTCTCCCACCACTTCTCCTTGTTGCATAAATTGCTGATTTTATCCCCTGGAGGCGAG
>NW_017729033.1:79656306-79671822 GCF_001723915.1 Gavialis gangeticus | reverse complement strand
CAAAGAAACATAGAGAAAAGTATCTATTTTTGCTACATCCTCTGTCATGGCTGCAGCTCTGGCCCTGCTTCAGCCAGACAGCAGTGGTTGCAGTGATGGCAGCTCTGGCCCTGGAGCTGGGGCTGGGGCCTTTACTGCTGCCACCATGGTTACTGCTGCTGGGCCGAAGCCTCAAGCTGGAGCCAGCACCCAAGCTGCAACTGAGGGTAAGCAGTAGTGTAGGGTAGGGCAGAGGCAGCAATGAGGGCAGAGATAGCAAGGGAGATAGAGGATGTAACTCCATCTCTGACCCCAAGCCTGCAGCAGCCACCTTCCCCTACCTTGTACTCAAGTCCAGGATGAGGCGCATCCACCCCTGCCATGTTGAATGGGGAAAGAACATCATCTGAATTCAAGTAAGATTGGTACATACCTAGTAAGAGCACAAAAATTAACATGAAGTAAGTGTTTCCAGTTTAACACTATTCCCCCCCTGACATCTTTACAGTTGGAAAGAGCGAAAAAATATCAAAATTATTACTGTCTTTTCTCTACAACAGTTCTCAAATTTTAACCCTTTAAAGAAAAGGAATACCTCAAATTGTATTTCCAATTTAGGGTATGGAGTTATGTAGCTAGATAAAGGAAGGAGAACTGGGGGTCAGGGATTCTATTCCCTATTCTGCCATTAGCTTGTTATGTAACACTAGGCACATCAGTCAACCTTTTAAAGCTTTGCTTTCTCTAACTATGAAATAGGCATAAATGTGTTTTGCCCACCTTTGCAGAGAGCCTTGAAATCTATGCAGAAATGTGCTGTGGAAGCAGTAAGTTTTATACAGTTAAGAAAGTATATACTGCTTTCAGCATATACAAGTCAGTCACTGAAGCCTTGTGCTTATTTACATCAGTCCTGAATTAGACTCTTAGGGTCAGATTTACTACAGAAGTAACACAATGTGCATTTATAAATTAATCAAAGAAAGTGAGTCTCCTACTTAAGCTCCACTGGAGCTCTTGGCCTAGCAGCCCAAATTAGAGCAGGCCTTCTGCTGTATAAATATCCACTGTGGCCAAGCAATTGGGGATCATGAAGTAACAACTTACTCTGCATAGCACCACTGCCCACTTTGTCTGTGTAGTTGACACAATGGAGAAGCAAAGTCAGTCTCTCTGCTAATAGGAGCCATTTAAAATGCCTGCTAAAGCCATTTATAGGTACTCCATAAATTGATGTTGGCAAATGAAAGCCAAAAAGAGTGAGGGAGGGGGCATAGAAATATACTTCAGAATCTGCATTTTATCATAAATGTCAACTGGAAAAAGCCTTAGATATACAGGGGTGCCACCAGAATTTCTGACAGCATGCACAGGCTTTTGAAAATGCCATTTGCTGTTACAATTTTTATTTCTGGACTGTGGAAAACTAGAAAACCTGATGGCTGCCCACTACTAGGAGTATGAGCAAGAGATTGTGGTCAGTCAGGATGCCATGTGGAAGAGCATGCGTGAGCTCCACCTCCACTGCCCCCACCTTTCAGCTTCTGACTCAAGGCTCATCACTATAAAAATGTGCACATTTTTTATTAAAAGAGCTTGTTCAAATGATCAGATTTCTCCCTCTCTGGCATTCTGAAGTTGCTTCCTAGCTGATAATCTGGGTAAAGGATTTTCTTAAATTCAGCAAAACAAACAATAGCTGACAATGGAAGAACAATCATGCCCATACCTGAAACATTAAAGGCAGCGCTCATTTCTCTACAATTGCTCTTCCTAGCAGGCTGGGCCATTGTGCTACCCAAAATGGATACTGAAAGTAGAACATACACACCAATGGGCCAAATTAAGATTGCACAAGCAACATCAGTTTTAGCAGGGTGTGTCTGCACGTACATTAGATCTGGAATCACTTTACTTGTGAGTAAACTACTAGAGAGTAAATGCTCCTGGGAAGGTGCCTCTATATCTAGGGAAGCAGGAACAGATTTGCTGCTAGTAGCCATAAACTGTTTTCACTTCCTGGAGGCCTGCAATGGGCCCCTGCTGCTACCAAGGGACTGGAAGGGAGCACTGGGCCAGGAGACAGCTGCTACTAGCTGTCCAACTGGCAGATCAAGGCAGGGGGCTGGGATCTGCCCCACCCCTGCAGCCCTAGCCAAGCCTCACACTTCCATCACCTGATCAGAGTGTAGGGCTTGGGCCTGCCCCTGACCGAGACAGTTCCCAGCTCCCACTCCATGATCGCAAGACAGTGGCTAGACAGCTTGTTCCCCACTCAGCTCCGTGATAACTGTGTGGGGAACAGGCTCTCCAGCTCCTACCAGCAGGGAGATCCCAATGTCAGCTCCATGATTGCGGGGCTGGCACTGGGAGGTCCTGATCTCTCAGTACTGGCTCTGCAGTCATGGGGCCAGCACTGAGAAATTTTTATCTTCCTGGAAGAGATTATAAGACTGTGCCCCATGACTGCAGGGTCACCAGTCCTGTGACTGCAGAGCTGGTGCTGGGAGATAAGCATTTCCCAGCCCCCACTCCCTGATTGTGATCTCGGAGTGAAGAGCTTGGCCCTCCCTGCTGCTGGGGCAGGGGAAAGTCCTTACCTGGGCTCCAGTGACGGAGCCCACCCCAGCAGCAGGCAGCTTCTGGAAGCAGGAAACAATCTCCTGTCCTCTAGTGGCCGGGAGCAGATTTACTCCTAGTCAGGAGTAAACATAAGCGCTACTGTGCAGTTAGTAATCACAAGTAATTTTGCTACTTGCATTTGCGGGTAGTAAATGTATGCATGATTAGCAAGGTTTACTGTGCAGTAAGCATGTGCATGGGTAGACACATATGCTTTTGCTGCAAATAAAATGTAATCCATTACTTTTCACATGAACCCTTCAAAATTTCCAGGGCTAGAGATTCCACAACTTCTCTAGGGAGCCAGTTCCAATACTTGACCACCATCATAGTCAGAAAATTCCCCCTCATCTCCAGTCTAAATTTTCTCTGCTGAAGTTTCATAGTTTCATAGTAGCTAGGATCAGGAGGGACCTGAACAGATTATCTAGCCTGACCCCCTGCCACAGGCAGGAATGAATGTTGGGTTCACAAGACCCCAGACAGGTGATCATCCAACCTCCTTTTGAAATTGCCCAAGGTAGGGGTGATGACCACTTCCCTGGAAAGTTGGTTCCAGATATTGTCCACCCTAACTGTAAAATATTGCCTTCTCTAACCTAAACCTATTCTCCATCAGCTTATTACCATTGTTCCTCATTACCCCAGGTGGTTCTGGGGAGAAAAGGGCTCTACTTATTTGCTGTTGATCTCCCCTGATGAGTTTGTAGGCAGCCACCAGGTCCCCGCTCTGCCTCCTCTTGCTGAGGCTGAACAGGTTCAGGTCCCTCAGTCTCTCCTCATAGGGCCTGTCCTGCTGCCCTCTCACCAAGCGGGTGGCCCTCCTCTGAACCCTCTCCAGGCTGGCCAAATCCTTTTTAAAGTGCGGCACCCAATACTGGACGCAGTACTCCAACTGCAGCCTGACAAAAGTTGCATAGAGGGGGAGTATCACCTCTCTGGACTGGCTTGAGATGCATCTTTGGACGCATGACAAGGTGTGGCTGGCCTTGCTGACTGCGGTCTGGCGTTGGCAGCTCATGTTCATCTTGGAGTCTATAATGACTCCCAGATCCCATTCTGCCCCTGTGCTTTCAAGAGGGGAACTCCCTAGCCTGTATGTATGCTGTGGATTCCTTCTCCCAAGGTGCAGCACCCTGCATTTATCTACGTTGAACCCCATCCTATTCTCATCTGCCCACTTTTGTAATCTGTCTAAATCTATTTGCAGCCTCTCTCTCCCTTCAAGTTACAGTCAGTTGCTCCTAGTGCTCTCCTCTACAGCCACAAAGAATTGTCAGTCACAATTATTTAGGTCAGAAACGTTAACTTGTTTATGCACATGAAATTTCATCAACATGTCACTTGTCAGACAAACTTTATCGCATCCCAGTTGAAGGACTCTGCTTACACACTCTGTTAAATGTATTCATGCTGTCTCACTAGTTAACAAGAAAACATGCTTTTTGAATTAGATATGCCCAATTCAAACAGCAGTAAATTGTATTCATTTTTAGAAAGTCTATTTGCCTGAAGGCAAGGTCTGGGCAGGGCTAAATTATTTTGTTTAAGACCTGTCCACCCAGCAGTTGAAGTTAGGTCAACAATAATAGTGTCTTTAAGGCTATTCTAGTTCAGCTTCCTTGGTTATTATGTTGAAGTATTGTCCTGCTCCATATTATCAAACTCTTTCAAAATGGGGTAGGAATCAATATATCCCAACAAGATCCCAGAGTGATCCAGACAGTAATGGGAAACCTAGATTAAGATGCATTTAGTGTAAATGAGAGGAGTATCAGGCTTCTAACACAGTATCATTTTGCTCTATAAACTGTGCTTAAACCTTCAAATCTCTTTTCCTTTGACTTGAGTTACCATCCAAAAAGACCTTATTACTACACCTACTTTTTGTCCCCTCTAGATACATATATGCATGATCTAAAGTGCATTAATGCACGTGTTGATGCACCCAGTTACATGCCCAAATCTTCAGCAGTTTCTTCTTATGTGTGCGCACTGCCAGCATATAGGCAAATCAGGAAATAAACACATTGTTGTAGGCAGAAAATAAGGTCATATACATCTATAACTACTTGTAAAGTGCTATAATAAAATACTAGATTAATAAAGGAAGTTAGTAGCTGAAGCTTTATGAGACAGCAGCCAGTGCTTCTGATAGGTTCTTGATACATAGGATTAGGCTAGACCATACAAATGAGTCAAATGAGCCAAATGAGCCAAACCTGGCATTTTCTAGAGGAAGATATACCCAGATTATACTAGGTGACCAGGATTCATTGGCTGTAGCTAGTTGTCAAGAACTAATCCCACAAAGGGATTCAGTTTTTGTACTGAGTGAGGAGTCTATTGGGTATGTACAGACATTCAGGGAGGATAGATTATGTTAAAAATGGCTACGCAATCTAATTTAGTTCACCCAAGTGTGGACTTTACACTAGTTAGGTAGATCTACGTGCAAATTGCACATAAGTTCAAGACAGTTAGATCAGTCCAAAAACCAGCTTCCCAATCTAAGTTAAGTGTACCTCTCAGATACCACTGAATCTAACTTAGCTCAGGTCTGGTGAGACCAATTTAATTGATTTTTTGCATGGTTCCCGCCCCCAGAGAGACAACCCCCACCTCACCATGGACTAGCCAGCCCCACCCCCCAGCCCACTAAACCCCCCATTCCACAAGCCACTCCCAGTGCCAGTTTTATCAGAGTTTACCAATGTTGGGAGTCATGCAAGTAACTTGGGGTGTGGGGAGGGGCAGGCAGGATGGGAGTAGGTTCACTGGGAGAGGTTGTTTGTCTGAGGGTGGCCCCTGGTCCTGGGGGTGGGGAAGAGAATCCCCATCCCCCCAAGCCCTCCCACAGACCCTGTGGACCCCCTGATCTCACCAAGCCCTCCCTGACACCAGTACCCTCACTGCAGACACTGCCTGCCCTTCCAATCCTCCTGTGAACCCTGGCTACCCCCGTGATCCTCCCATAGTTCACACCTACCCCCTCATAAACCCTTTGGACCTCCCAATTCCCACACCAGAGCTTTCTTGACCACCCTGATCCTTTCAATCTTCCCCCATGCTGGCTCCCCATGCTGATTTACCTTAGATTATGTGGCTATTTTTAACTTAATCTAACCTCCTCCTAACCTCCCCGAATGTCTGTATGCAGTCATCATTTCTCACTTTTAGGCTCCTTTCATCCCTCCTGTTGAGCTACTGCTGGAGAGAGAGGGCACCCCGCAATCAGGGTGCTCACCTGGAAGAAAGGAGACCTAGGTGCCAATTCTGCTCCAAAAACTGTTTATGCATTTTGTTCAAGGATTGTTTCATGTAAAATACATAATCATTTGAACAAGAACTAGAGCCCAGGACTCTCCTCTTCCAAGTTTACCAATGTTGGGGCATAAACGGGGAACAGAGAGAGACAGGGAAGACTGGGGAAAGAAAGCAGAGGTGACAGGGGACAAGCAGGGAACAGAGAGAGACAGGGATCGGGGAGAAGGAAGAATCAGCGAGACACAAGTAAGAATGGACAGAGAGAGATCGGGGAGGGAATGCAGAGAGAGACGAGGACTGGGGAGAAGGCAGAGGTGGCAGGACACAAGCAGGAAGCTGGGAAGGCAAGGTGGAGGAAGATGGAGGCAGAAATGGAGGACGGAGCTGGGAAACCAAAGTCCAGGGCTGGGAGGTCAGCAGAGAGGGAGAGAAAGCCAGAGTTGGGGGAGATAGAGGCAGCAGAGAGGAATGAAGCCCAGAGGGAGGTCAAAAAGACAAGGATTTAGTTGGGAGCCTATAGCAGGATAGAGACCAACTTGGGGTCAAAAATATCAGTTTTATTAAACAGGCAGTACACTATACAGCTCACAAAGTTATTGGCTCCTACACATCCACCCACACAATGGTAGCAGGAGAGAAAAAGGCTTGGTGGAGAGACTGAAGTTAGAGTGTGTAGGGACAGAGTCCAGGTCCTTTGCTAGGGGAAGGAAGGTGGGTGATAGCTACCTATCCTGGGCTGTGAGTTGATCCTCGATGGCCAGTCAGGGTCTTGTCCATTAAGGTAAGGTGTTGTCCAGAGGGTATCACCTCCAGGGCCTCTGGGTGGATAGGTGGCATAGCACAGTGCCGGTCCAGATAAAGAGGGCATCCCAAGGAGGTCACACTCCTTTTTGTAGAGGTGGGATACCTATGTCTCCTATGGGAGGGATATGTCCAGGAAAGGACAGTCTTGCTCAGATGCCTACATGCAGATCCAGGTGTCCTCATTGTCTGGTAGGACAAAATGGTGGGGTTGCTGGTTTCTGTAGGGTCTTTGTCTTTCAAATTCTGGGTTTCTGTTCTGTTCCTGGGTGAGGTCCGTGGTTCCTAGGTTAGTCAATGCAAGGCAATGGTCCAGTCATTGAGTTGATCATTCAGTAGAGGCCTGCTACCATTGTACCTCAAGCACCCTAATTCATTCAGGAACCCATTTACATAAGACTGGTTAGACATGTGTCACAGTTACAACATAGGTTACACCCGGCCAGAGGACACAAGATGGAGGCTTGACATTACTTTACAGACATAGGCCTAAATCATATAAATTCAATATAAAACAGTAAAAATCAACACAAACATAATAAAATGCTATTCACAATATAAAAGGGGGCTTGTTACTATAAGGGAATATAAGAACTTAGCTTAGCTTACCTAGTATTACTTGTAATCACTTATAAGGGATAGAGAGGGCAGAGAGAAAATCAGAAATGGTTGGGGAAGGGGAGGGAATGTATTTTTAAATAATTAAAACCAAAAAGAAAAACGGGGTTTTGCTACACTATGTTCTGTCGTTTCTCCCCATGGCCTAGACTTTTTTATTTCCTTCTTTCCTTCCTACATAATTCTTTCATCCTAGTGAAAACTTCCCTGGTATCATTCTACATTTTCCTCTTTCACTTGTCTTGTATTTTCTAACTCACTCCTTCCTCTTTCTTCCTTTACTTCAGCATTAACAGAAGTAGAGGTACAAGCTGCTTCTTGATTCTCCTTCTTATAGACTCTACAGAAGATAAGGCACCACCTGAGCAGAACTGAGCAGTCAGAGGAAGCATACAAGGAATGTAAGTCATTCAATTGAAAACCAACAACAGAAAGGTTTGTTTGCATAAGTATCCTTTCTGTTTAAAGTTATAGTTGATGGTCTGTAGAGCTAATCAAGTGATTTGATTTGACAGACTGATATTTTCTATGCTATGCTTCAAAGTGGGCATGCCTACACATGTGCCCAACTGCACAGTTGTTACTGCGCATCACAGTTTGTGCCTGCTGACACTATGTCGCCATAGCGTCTCATGTAGATGTGCCCAGTTTGCAGTTCACTGAAAACTGGTAAAAAAACAATAAAAGTAAAACCAGGGCACCTGCTCCCAAATTCTCTTGCCAGCTTCCTGTAGCCTTAAAAATTCGTTTTTAAACAACAACAGAAATGTAACTTCCCAGTTGCTGATCTATGCAAACAGAAAAAAACAGTTAAAATGAATATTTGTAAAGGTCTGATGCAATGGGATGGCTGCAGGAGTGATGGAATAAGCTGTGGTTTTGGTGGGGAGGGGTTATAGGGTATGGAGGAAATCAATGCAACAGTGAAACAATCCCAAACAATCAGTTGATATTTTCATTACAGTCACAAAGATAGAAGCCTTTTTTACAGTAATGGAGATTAGCCTGTATATTTATATCGCTACTAAATAAGGGTTAGGGGTCTTGCCTGCAAGCTTCAGGAAGCTACCCAGTTGGTTTTACCTTCCATTTGTCATCTGGATCCACATAAGCAGTAATTTAATGACATCACAACATCTGCTGAAGTGCCTCTCTCTTTATGTCCAGTCATTAAAACTGAATCTTCCTAAAACATCTCAGTAGCTGAAATATGGAACTCTGTTTTCCAAGGCCAGAAAAGAGGGTGATTCTGCAGACTTTCTCACTTGGTGTTGTTCCCTCTGATGGTCTGTTTGAACTGGAGAGTATCTGGTAAGGTTCTAAGCATTTTGGCTAGGGACAGAAATTACACATAAGCTGGTATAAGTGATTGGAAACTGGTTCAAATCTGTAATACAACAGAAGTTCAGTATACATAAACCACTTTCAAAATGGCCATAACCAGTTTAAGATAAACCTGATGTAGTATCACACTTAAGGGTGCAGACAGAAGTGACAATTTTTGCCCTATCTGGCCACAGAAAGCAGTTTATAGCTGTGACCAAACACAAGTGAACAGCTGCAGATAGTTTTACAAATGGCCAATCAGATGAAAATCTGACCCCTCATTGCATGTGGTATCAGATAAAGACATTTCAAAATGTTACTATGGGAACCTGGATGTAGGCTTCGAGCCCTCAGCTAGATTCCCCTTCCCTCCCCCCTGGAACCAACAGTGGACTTCTGTTCAGTCTAGGGTAACATTGTAACTCAGATCATTTTGCAAAAATAGTTCTGAGTTACAGCTGGGAGCTGCCCTTCTGTCTGTATCCTTTAACTGATTTAGGTTAAATCAGTTTATTGAACTTCTGTCCCAGATCCCCTCCAGATTCAAACTAACTCACTGTCCCTGATCACACTAGGATGCTTTGCACCTCCTCCACAACTCCCCACCACACACACACTTTGCAGGATGGGCAGGCCATCCTTGACCCAAATTGTCTGCTCTTGCTGAGCAGGGAGGTGTGCTCCAGTGTCTCCCAGCTTCTGGCCTGGGCCACTGCAGGTATGTGGATGCATTTCTGGAATCAAAAGTGAATATCTGTTCACTTGTTTATTGGTTAATTTTACACAGCTTAAACTAACTTGCAAAGACTGAATTGATTCAGTCTTGGGCTTTTTGACTGTCTGTACTTAGCCTTTGTCAGCAAACCAGGTACATATGAATATTAAATTGCTGAATAATACCATTGGCTTCAGCACACTTTGAATCACTGAATAAGGATACACACAATTGCTGTTTCTTTATTTATGTGTGTATAAGTAAACTACTAAGCTGACGACAGTAAAAGTAAACAGTTTTTTTCACATGGTGACAAAGCAAAGCAATCATACTACATTCCACTCATTGCAAAGTTATGAGTTTGAATGCCTTCCTGATGGCCTCAACCTGCATATATTCATCAGCATATCCAAATAGTCATCAACTGTGTAAAATATCTAAGGAAAAGTTGGATTTATAGGAAAAGTTCTCCTTTTGCCATGGAGTCTTCAGATCTACCCTGAATAATTATTAGGGTGAAGAGGCAGTCATTGTATACCAAAATGCGAGGTAGAAGAGTTTTCCCACCCCTCCTGGCATTCTGAATTTTAACAACTGTATTGCTAGGGGTGGCTGTGGACTCTGGAAAACCGACAAAAATGATTCACTGAAAACTATGAGGCCGTGAATAGACATGCAAGTTGAAGTGCTCCAAATGTCTTCAGAGTACTCCAGAACAAGGATGTGCACATTCACAGCCAAAGTAGTGCTTCATAAATTATCTGCGAAGAGGAACGTTTCTGAAGTAAAGCACTTCATTTTGAAGAATCTTCTGAAATATCTGCACTTTCCAACAGTTCTCAAGTATCCCACAGTGCTTCATTTACCACCCCCATGAAGGGGAACAGTGTGATGGACTGCCAAAGAAAACTCTCCTGTGAATTTCTAGCAACCAGATGCCAGGGCATGCATGCCTTCCCAGCCATTTAAAAATGCTGCAGGAGGTGTGGTTGGCACCACACATCTGTACAATACTTCAATTGTGATGAATTTAAAGACTGTGGGATTTGGAGTGCTTCAAATGCATATCTGACTATGGCCTGATGAGTAACTATTTCCCCCTAAATTATTCCATTAAGGAGTAATATTCAGCTGACTCTAAGGCACCACAATCCTTGCCCTGGAGTCACACTTATTTAGAGATTCACAAGATGTGAGGAGGTCTAATGTGTGCACTTCCCTCATTAACTTGCATGCACAGGAAATTCAAGGGAACGAACAGAAGTGAATGCAATCTGAAGTCACCTTGACTCTGTAGACTCCTATCATTTTAGAGGTAATCTGGGACAGGAGGCAGGTTGGAGAGGGAAGAAATCTCAGTAGTGTAACTCCATTGTGAGCCTGAGAGTGAGCCTCTACATCCACCCTTACATGCTAAATTTTATTTGCCTTGGAGGATTAGACACAAAACAAAATGACGCATATCCTATGTCCCTTCCCCACCCCTCCAAAAGGGTATTAGAGAAATTCTGTGATGGGAACATCAGACTTTTAAATCTCTACAATACCCATTTTTCATTGAGATGACTAGCTCCAAGAAGCCAGACAATTAGCTTTTACACTGGGGTAGAGTGAATAATGTTGTAGCCAAATGTGTTGGAACCACAGACACAGGATCATTTCTAATAAAAAGAAGGAGCTCATTTCATAAGATTGGGATTAAGTCACCATGCTAATTATTTACCTGTAGTTACACAAACTGGACAGGTCTTACTTGTAAGTGTACAACTTCACCAGACACTGTAGAGGTTAAGGTCTTAGTAGGATTAAAGGAGTAGGCATTATAAAAATTCCTAAATGAACAAACAAGCGTAATTCAGGTCATAAGTCAAATTTCAACTGCAGGTCCTAAGTTCGTCAACTCCTAGTGGTAGTCATTACCCATTCTTAATGTTTATTTATTTTAACTATACTTGAGTATATTTAAATCACTTCAAACTTGACTGTTGGCATGGGATGCATATATTTGTACATTGCTTTTCTGCAGCCTCCTTGAACTCAAAGATCTCAAATTAAGGTCATGCCAAAATACTTCAGGTGGTTTAAACAGTTATAGTTTAAGTCTAATAAATATTTTTTTAGAAGTTTATAGCAGTGTTAGCACTCAAAAGGGATTTAATTTTTATGTCACTTAAAGACATCTATCCCATTCCTCACCACTTAAAAATTTAGGAAATTCAGAGCAAAAACATTCATTAACTTCATATTAACGATACAAGGTTATCAACAAAAGCCATAAAACACAGAAGTCAAAATCCCACTAGCAGTATTAATTTAGCTATGTTGTGTTTTTTTTATTCCTTTTTTTCTAATAAACAACAAGATATAAGATTGAGGTTATAAAATTCATCCAAGTCTACACTTGATCATTAATTTGCAGAGCGCACTGAAATCTTAACATGTGACTTCTGGAAATGATCAAGGGGGGAAAGAACACAGAGCAAGGATCCCAGCTTAGAAGAACCTGCTCAGTTCTGCTATAAAATACTGAACATCTTGAACTCCCAGGCGATCAAACCATTCAATATAGCCATGGTGATTTGGAATAGAATCCAGGTCTTAGGACTCTCTGCTCTGTGTGCTACACTAATGTACAGCTACTTTAAAATAAGATAAAATTGATTTGATAGTTATTCATTGTAATTGTAACCAACACACCCAGCAGCTATGTGAAAGTTGGGACAGTGTTACCAGCATAATCACCAGCTTGCAAGGCTAGGCTTGTACTGTGGGCAACTCCCATATTCAATCTAGAGCTTTACTAATTAATTCACATACCTGCACATGCCTCAAGATTGGCTGAGGAGATACAGTAGATCTGTGAGAACATTCATCCTAAGGTTTTTAAATTTTTTTTGGTAAGTATTCCCAAAGAAACCTCTTTCCACAGCACCTGGGCTGTGGGGGAGGGGAGAAGGGATAATGTATGTTCCAAGGAAAACAATAAACAATCAGTATACTGAACAAGTCTTGGATAGCAGAATATCCACCACTCCTTTTGGCAGGTACTTTCACAGTGCAAGGCTCTGGTCTCAAAACATAGGTAGAGATCTGTGTCTGCCCCATTTCTCTGCAGAATCAGACTTTAGAACACTTTTTCTGATAGTTTCTGTAAATGTTTCTTCCCTTAAATTCATCCCATTAAACTCAGTCATTGACTCACTATGCTATTCTAACTACTTCCTCTCCCCTCCCCCCTTAATATTTGCTTAGGATTCGTTTTCATTCGATTTACAACAAAGGGCATTATTCTGCCCTTCTCTTGTGCTTTTCAGCAATGCATCTCAAATCCTTTAGGAAGGGAATACATTATTACCCCTTTTCACAGATGTGGAAACAGGGGGCAATTGTTTAACTGACAGAACCAAAGTCACTTGAGGGTGGGGGGACATGATAAGGGTTTGCAAAATCCTAAATGACAAAGTCAATAGGGATTTATTATTTACTGTCTTACACAAGACAGGAACTAGGGGCCACAAAATGAAACTGGTAGGTAGTAAGTTTAAAACTAGAAGGAAGTTTTTTCACACAGTCATTTGAGTGTGGAACTCATTGCCACCAGATGCTGGAATTGCAAAAGGAATTGAACCAATTATTGGAGGAAAAGGACATCAGGAGCTATTAAGCATAGTATCATAGTACTTAGGGTCGGAAAGGACCTAAACAGATCACCAGGTCTGACCCACTGCCCCAGGCAGAAATGGGTGCTGGGATCATATCACCCCAGCCAAATACCTGTCCAGCCTCCTCTTGAAGACCTCCAAGGTAGGAGAGAGTACCACCTCATTCAGGAGTCCATTCCAGAGCCTTGCAGTCCTAACTGTAAAGTAAATGGGAGCAAGGACACCAGCCCCTGAATTACAAGTCCCTAGACCTTACATTTTTTTTTAATATATTTTGTATTTCAGGTGAAGTCAGCCAAATCAGTTTCAAATCATATTGATTGAGCAGAACTCAGTCCAAAAACCACACTGATTGAGCAGGCAGAACTCAATTGTTCTAAACACCATGTATGGCGCTACAACTGGTGAACATCCTCCATCCCAGACCTTTCACCCTGGGACTCTGGATACTCCCAAATCCATTGACAGGCATCCTACGTGCAGGCCCAAGTCTGGAGGTCTTGGGATTCAGATGCTCCCAGAAACTACAGGCAAGTGTTCTCCATCCCAGACTCTTTAGTCTGGGACTTGAGATACTTTATTAGAAAATGTTGAAGTTTGAGGTTACAAAGTTAAAGCGAAAGGAAATACAAAGGACCCACAGTGAGGGGTTACATAAATAGGATGGGGGTAAGGAAGGAAGGGCAACTAGATTACATATAAAAAGTGCAGTCAACTAACCCAAGGAGCCAGGGGGTAGGGGGAGAGTGTGGGGAGAGAGTGATGCTTTTATAGAGTCAAAAATATACTGGAGACCAGTGTGGGGCCTGGGGCATATCAGCCTGTGTAGGGCTGGGGGGGCGGGGGGCATAGGTGATGCTGGGGGATCCCCACCCCAGTCAGTGATTGGCCCCTTGGTTGGTGATTGGCCTCTGGGGGACCCCCTCCTCCCATCAGCAATTGGCTCCTGGTGTCCCCCCAGAGCCAGGATGCACCTATTGCCCATGGCAGGGTGGCGAGTGCCCAGGGCTGGCGGTGCTCAGCAGTTGTGGTAGTGGGGTCTGTATGGCACTGTCTATAGGACTCCCCAAACCATGGGGCCTGGGGTAGTCGACCCAATTCGGCCCCTCACAGGGACGGCGCTGTTGGAGACCCTGCACAATGATGCTACATTTGGGTTTGGAGGTGGTTTACAGAGAGTGCACACTCAGTTACAGGTAGTTGGATGTAGGTGCAATTGTGGGAGCTGGGAAGAGCTCAGGGTGGGCAAGGACTTTCTCGCTCTATCTTAGCCAAACGATTCCTGAAAGTCCCTAGTTCCCAAACTCTGATAGACAGCGCACCGCCAATTTAAAACAATACAACCTTCAGTGTCACCAGCAAATTTTTCAGCTCGACCTCGGGTACCACCAGCACACTTTCTGCCATATCAGGTAATTATAATAAATCTGCTAATGTGTACCCTTGACAGGTTGCGTGCTACCACTGGTGGGACTGGTACCACAGATTGGGAGCGGCTGCCCTAGACCTTAAAATAAATGCTGCACGTGAGAGAGACCCAGTGGGGGGAAATAATGCCCCCTCATACCCAATTCCCCCTCTCCCTGTCAGCCACCACCCTGCCCCCGGGTGTCACAAATGACAGGGCAAGATGGACCCGTGTAAAGGCAGCTCTTAGGCTCACGCAAGAAAAGCAGCAAAACCGAGCGGGAATCCATAGCCCTCGGCTTTGTTTGCGACTGGGTTGTGGCCGGCGTCTTCCCTCGTGCGGCTTCTCCTCCTGCACGTGGGGCCGCTGGCTGCTACTGCCGCCCGGGGGGGAAGGTGTTTCGGCGCGTGACGTCACAGGGCGGCACAGGTGCGGCCGGGCCCGGCGGGGGCGGGAAGGAGTCCCCGGCCGGGCGAAGGAGGGAGGGAGCGAGCAGGCGCTGCTCACTGCTGCACGGCCTGGGGAGGCCCCGCGCACCGGGACAGGCGCAGCCAGCAGCCCCGGGAGGTGAGTCTGCAGATCCTTGCGTGTGCTTTCGCCGCAACCAGCGGCGGTGTCTCAACTTCTCTTTGAACTTCACCCAGATCCGGGGGCTGCGCTGCCCCCTTTCCCCCCACAGTTGCAAGGTAGCTGATTGCACTGGGTTGCGGGGGGGCTCAGGCCTGGAGGAGGGGGCTCGGATCGCCCCACTGCCAGGGGGAGCCGGAACTGCGGCGCCGTGCGGGGCCTCCCAGGTGCAGCATGCTTGCCCCTGCCAGCCCCAGGCTCCTGCCCCGCTCTCGTAGCTGCCGGGAGCCCGGCCCGCCGGCCTTGCGAAACCGGAGTGGGGTACGGACGTCTCCCGCCCGCTGCCTGCGGTTTCTCTGCTTGGCTCCCCCTGGCTGGTGTGGGGCGGGAGCCTCCTGCAGGACGTGGGGGCGCCGGTGGATCCGCTCCCCGCCTCAGGGTGCTCAGCGGGGAAGCGAAGGGAGGGCTTCAGCGCAGTCACTGGAAGCGCGTCTCTGATGCCCTTGAGTGAGCGCTCCCGGCCCTTGGCGCGCTCCGCAGCAGCTGCTCTG
>NW_017729033.1:79634441-79651306 GCF_001723915.1 Gavialis gangeticus | reverse complement strand
CCTGGCTGGTGTGGGGCGGGAGCCTCCTGCAGGACGTGGGGGCGCCGGTGGATCCGCTCCCCGCCTCAGGGTGCTCAGCGGGGAAGCGAAGGGAGGGCTTCAGCGCAGTCACTGGAAGCGCGTCTCTGATGCCCTTGAGTGAGCGCTCCCGGCCCTTGGCGCGCTCCGCAGCAGCTGCTCTGCCCGGCGGTGCTGCGGCCGGCGAAGCCCTGGCTGGGGTGGTCTAGTTGGGCTGAGCCTGCTTTGAGCAGGATGACCCCCTGAGGTGCTTTCCAGCCCCCCGTTCCCCACAGTAAGGAAGTCACCTACTTCCATTTGGTGCCCCCTTATCAACCACCTCTGCCAGGAGCTTCTCAAAACCTGACTAGACTTCACCCTGGGGTCAGAGCTTCTCTCTTAGATGTGGCTTCTTAAAAATGCTGCAGCTGAGCGGTGTGGCTCTCCCAGTCTTCTCCAGGCTATGTTGGTCTCTGACCACAGAACTTCAAGACCCCTCCTCCATCCCTCAAAACACTCTTATTTGAATCAAATTCAGTTGTTTAGACTGAGAGGGTTTGTTTTTTGGGAGGCTGTGAGGACTTGGCATGGTTCTTTGGGAGGGCTGGGGGTTTTGGCTGGCATTTTAGTTTGTATTTGGCTGCCCTTTCTGGGTTTGTGGGTTTTGTTGTGTTTGGGTCTTTTTTGGGTTTTTTTAGGTTGCTTTGTTTTTTGTTTTTTATGGCCTACCCCATAACTCCTAAAAGTTGCTAAAGCAAATAGGAAGGGTTTCTGAAGCTGGTAGACTTTGCAGAGCAGGCATCTCTGCATTTCCCTTGGGTTCATTTCCTCCTTGGATCTGATAGCCAAGTATCAAGTAATCTTTCAAGCATGTACTTTTACATGATGTGCTCTGAACTTCTGTACTGAAAGTATAGTATTAAACATGTTACAGTCCTCTTTCCCTGCTTTTGTGTGTGTCCAGTAGTTACTGCTAGCATGCACCTGGGACCAGTTTGCAGCAATAGGAGCCATTGCGTTCCTGTTATCATCTTTTTTTTTTTTTTAAAGCTATTTTGAATGTTTGCACTTCCATATGTTCTATAAATAGGAATAAAAGGTTGGCAAAGGGAGGAGAGCTCAAGTTTGAAAAGGGCATTCAGCTCAAATGTGATACCGTTGTTCTGAGGCCAAGAAAGGATGAAGGTAAAGTATTTTAGGTTAACAATTGGATTGGAGGATAAGAAATGATCTGGAAATAATCATTAAAGAAATGCAAGTTTTCATTTAAGAAAAGGGCGTGCTACTCTGTCATTGGTGCAAAGATGATGAAATATTTTCTTGACTAGCTTTACAGGTTCAGAATATGAAGTACTCACCTGGGTTAAACATTCACCCAGACAGTTTTTTCAAGATCAGGTTACAGTAGAACAGATGTTTACCTTTCACGGCAGTGGATATGCAAAGTAAAAATTGATGGTTTACCTGCCTTAATGAGTAACAGTGGTACCTTTGGCTTCTGTGTTTGTTTTTCTGCTAGTCTGAGACTATGTGCTGAGCTGTGACACTGAGCTGTGTTTTCGGGATACCAGTGTTACTGAACCATGAAAATATGATTTAACCATTTTGTGCTGTTTTGTTGTGCCATAGATCAGCAAATGAAGATAAGTTACTGGTGAGCTTTCTTCCAACATAAGTAGAACAGTAGCTTCCTTGGGTGAAACCTCCCATGTTCTAAAATAAGTTGTTTGATAAGTGAGTGGTTGGGCTTTGAGATGCCCAGATCAGTCCTAAAGGATTTAAAATCTGCTCATAACTAAAAATGGCTACAGCTCACTTGTCTTGGTTAATAAAACTTTACTTTGTTGTAAACTACATTGTTCTAAATGTCCTTCATGTATACTGTTATCCAATAATATCTTATCACTATAGCACGTTCTTTTGAAATATTGGTCCTTTAAAGAACATGGGTTTTATTTTATTTTGTAATGCTTTCTAACTTTCATTAAAAAAACAAAAACTAATGTTATATCTGGCAATAATATGAGCTTGTTGATGGTTAAAATGTATAAACAAGTGTTGTTGGATTAGGCTTTGTTTTAAACTACAAATAAAATGAAGTGGATAAACTTGCTGAAAAAATGTAGTATTTATTATTTACCATCCTACTTGATGAATGAAGACTCCATAATTAACGCATTGTTTGAATAAATATTGACCCCATATTATAAATAGCTTCTGGATATGTTATTAAATGAGAGCTTTACTCCTAATTCTTAGAGACACCATTTTAATACAAATAATATGTTTAAGTATAATGCGAGTTTTCTTATTTTCTGCATCTTTAAGCACTTGAGGCATTGATTTCATCCATAAGAGTACCATTAATATGAATCCAGCACACTGAAAACTGAGACTTAAATATCTACATTTTAGATTCTAATGGCTTTCTTGTTCTTTAGTGTTAGGGCTTTTCGTGGTTTCAATTTCTAACATTGAAAGCCTGAGCCTTATTTTTTAAATGTAAACAAATTATTTGTAGTGCCATGACTCCAGGAGCTGGGCCTTTAAAGAAGTAAGTGGGAATGGAGACCACAAAGCACTCTGAGACTTGTCATTAAAATTGCAAGAGCTGGCAGACTACATAAAGGCCCAGTAGTTGCTTGACCAAGGCATTACAGAAATACTTGGTTGTAACTGAAAGCATTGGAATATAACATAATAACTTTATCAAATGTATTACTTCCTCCTAAAATATCAAATGATCATGTAGCATTACTTTCCTACAAATAAAACTTTTTTTTCTGGTGGGGATACAGGATTTTGTAGATTAAGCAGAGATGCTAAATGCTGTATAACTGGACAAAGATGTCTAAAACAATGACGTGGGAAGTCCCTACTTCTGCTCACCTCCATCTACTACATCATCTGGCTTGCTGTAGTAACCAGAAGGCCAAAAACTCAACTTAACCTTTTTAAAGCTTAGGTTGGTCATTTGACTAGTCTCTGGAATTGTGCCAGGCTTAATTTAAGAAGTTCAGTTAACATTGAACAAATAAGTTTTATGCAAGCCTAGGGTCTTTTATTCATTTTAAGAAAATAACTTGTCTCCAGTTGTTAGGAGTTGGTTTGAATGCTGATTTGGGGTTCAAGTTACACTTTGACTCTGGGAAGGAGGGGGGAACTGCAACAAATAAATAAACAAACAAACCAGTTTATTGATTAACAAGTTCACTTAAGTGAAGGAGCAATCCAATCAGAGACCCCATCCCCACAGGGTTATGATTTTCAAATCTTACAGGGGGACTCGCATCTCTTATGGAGGGGTTCAGTCCTGCCAACCCCCCCTTAACTTGCACCTTCCCCTTCTTGTAATACAGTACAGTTGAGCTGCTACAGTAGCATTTTTTTAAAAAAAAATCTCGATCCCCCAAAGTGCAAGTGATTTAAGATTTGGTCTCTTTAGAAGAGTCTTCACTTACTTGAGTTTCTGAAATAAGGATAAATGCATTTGGGAAGACTAAGGAAATTTAACATGTTTGTTAATTTGGTTGCAAATACTTCATTGCTTGTGTTTCCAATTACTTCTTTCCACTTGCTTTCTTTAGTATTGAAGTCACCTGGAGTCCAAAAAACAAACCAACTTGTAATTGGTGCATTCTCTACTGCTGGAAAACTCTTCTTAATTCTGTTCATCCCAGAGGGAAATAAATGAACTAGTTTACTATAGAACTCCTGCCTAACTTCATCCTATTGGGGAAGGAGATGTGCTATAGAGTTTCTTTCTCATAGTTCGCCTGTTCTGATCCCTTCTAGCTAGATGAAGTAATTGCTGTTGAGTGTCAGTCTTAATTACAATAATTAATTATAGCTGTTATTCCTGTTTAGCCAATGCTCCTGTTAGAGTAGTATTAATTGCTTTCCTAATATCATTTGTCTTATGTACACTAACACTTTAATATCTCTGTCCTGTCTAATTTGGTTCCTCTTGTTATGTGTTGAATCAACTGACTTGTTAACGCTTATTTTAGCTCACTTCAAGTTGGTGTAATCTTGGCACTATGGTGCCAACTTCTTATCAACAAATTTGATGTTTGCAAATTTCAGTGGCTTTTATTTTTTTTTCTTGCTTTATACAGACTGCTGATCACTTAGAATAAAGTTGTAATACATGTGAGAGAAATTAAGCAACATTTATAAGCTTGGGTGATAATATCTGAATGGGTGAGCCCACTGAAGAATTTCACTAGTCAGGAGGCCTGTCACATTTCACATGATCTTGGCTGGTTTTCTTGTTATTATTAGTGACATTGGATACGGTCCTTACCACCTAAATTTTAGTTGGGAATGGGACACTAAGGAAGTCCCCCTGAAGGCAGTAAGGTGACACACTCAACCACAGATAAATATGGCTCATTTGGTCTCATGGTGAATTATTGGTAATCAGTCCTTGGCTTGAAGAGCCAGATCTCCCTGCCATCCTTGATGTAACCTTTTAATGGTGATTTTTGCCATCCAGGGAGCTAGGTTAATGACCTTCAGAAGCAACTATTATATTAGCAGAGGGGCTATAGAAGGAAGATGCTATTAAGGAAAGGTTCTGAGTTAAAGAACTTTGATAAGAGATCAATGTACGAAGACCATACAGAGCCTTCTGGATCTGTGAACTGCTTTTCATATTGTTGACTGACTGGAACACAAGTAGTGTCTTTCAAATGGCCCTGCTCTTTTGGTCAGGTAAAATTGTAAGCTAACACAACTGGTTCTAAGGGGTAGCTTTCAGTTATCATTGTCTTCTGCTGAGGATATTCTCAGGTGGAAGTCCTGCAGGTTTCTCTTGTGTGCTTTTTAAAATTCCAATGCAATGCTATTGGAATAGCTGCTGGCTGACAATGCCTTTAGTATGCTGATAACTATCTCTGTGTTTTGTATGGTCCACTTGAGAAGTTTAATGAACTACCGATGTCTGAATAATATGAAGTATTTGAGGATCATGGTGGATGATCATTCCAGGCAGAGCTGAGGTCTCCTCAGGTTGGAAGAAGCAACCTAAAAAGCTTTCAAAGATACCTGAGAAGATCTGTGTTAAAGCTTTTCTAGATGGAGGGTGTGTCCTCTTGGTACAACCTTTGCCAGAAGCATTTTTCCCCTGGTAACGCAAGTAAAATTTCCCTTTCGAAGGCTTTCTTCTGAAATGGGTAATCATACTCCCATTTCAAGATTCTGCATTGAAACTGAATGAAAGCTGAAGATATGGAAGATGCTCACTTATTAGGATGCTTTAAAGTACTGCTTGTGTAATACCAGTCATTAATTTACAATGGCTACCAGTTTCTGGATGGAATGCAAGTGTTTTGGTTTTAACTTCTAAAACATCTGACTTAGCTATTTCTATGAATTACCTACTCTATTAGTTATGAGTTTGCTGATCACAACTGCTGTCAGATGACAGTGGTATGACTTTAAAAGGAAGTTCAACAAGTGACAGGACATACTTTGAACTTTGCTCATGTCTTTGGCCTGTCAGTGCTCTCATCTTAAGTTCTGGATACTCTGAAAAAGCTGCATTTCAGTGGGAAAGGGCAATTTGAAGAATTCTAGGTTTTAAGATTGGAAAAATGTTCTTGTGAAACCACAAGGCAGTTGACATGTAATATGGAAAAATCAAAGCTTGCATATACTTCTATGAAGAGACATCTAGAGCTTAAATAGGGGATGGGTACTTTAAGAATGAACTCTGAGGGGTACAGAATTGCACTGTTTCATTTAAATAGAGTACAGGGCCACTGGTGTTTTACCTACATCTAAATTTAAATATTTACTTTTTTTCTATCCCTGTACTTGGGCTTATATTTGCTTAATGACTATAGTCATAAGCAAAACACAAACCTCTGGACTTCTCACATGCCCACAAATGTAGAGAAATTCAGAAGATAGCTGCTGGACTTCCCTGACCATACCATCCTTTTACTCTATTTAATGAAAGCTCTTAAAGCAGTTCTTAAGGAAACTTACTTTTAAGTTTAGGAAATTTAACATCTTTCATAAGAAAAGAGGGTAACACATGCACTGAGCCCTCTAACTTATCTGATGGACTTGACTTCTCTCTAACCCAAGTTAACTTGACTTAGAAATTAAGTCAAGTATGCATCCTGTAGAACTAAAATATAAAAAAGCAGTTATGGCTTGCATAAGGGGTGTATTTTATTACATTAATTAAAGAAGACTCTGAATGCATATTTTAATGCTAGAGTATAGTTGAACATCTGAAACTTCTAAAATTTCTACTATTTTAGTGAGTGCCACACTGTGTCTGGTAAAGACATATTTGGCAGAACTTTATTAATGTTTTATATCAGGGTGCCAAACTCATCCAGGCCTGTGGGTTGCATTAGTGGTGCAGAACTGGTCCACAGGCTGGGTGAAGGCACAGGGTCAGCCCTGTGGGCTAGATTGGGCCAACAAGACTTTTCTGTGCCTTTCCTCCATGCTTGATCTAGTGTTTGCTCCAGCTGATCTGGGATCCTTATTTGCACATGGCTTGCATCCAAGGCCCTATGCCCAAAGCCAGTCTGAAACATGTGAAGTGGGACATCTCTGAGATGTAGGGGCTAGATAAGGGGGTTACAAGCTGAATTCAGCCAGCAGGCCCTATCTTTGGGACTCCTGCTTAATATGAACTAGTAATATGACAGTTGGGGATTCTGAGTTTTCATCCAAATACCAAACTTTTCATATGCACAATATTCCTTACTAGTTGTCTTCTTCCCCAACAATATCTTTATTAGACCATTTCTTATAAGCAAATCTATAAATTTCATTTAGAAGCATCTTTAAAAGACTATATGGAAGTCATATGATGCAACACATTTCTTTTATGTAACAATGACATTAGCAGAACAATGTCTACAAGCATTCCAGTGCCACAGTGTCTTACAATTAAGGCAAACCAGTAGTTAAGGTTTCCAAGTAGTGTTGCCCTTGAGTTTCTCATTGATGCCCTTTTGGGGAAAGTTATACCACATGTTTGAAGTTTGATGAGATTTTAAAAAACTGACCTATGTGTGGATGGATTGACAATATGGGCACATGTATTTTGGTGTCACTCTGGCAAAAAACTTTCTTCCGTCATAATTTGGCCCTCAACACTTTAACATTTCTCCAGCTATTTTAGCCATAGTCTTTGTTTTTAACATTTTAATATCTTAAACTGTCTTTCAAAGTTTCTTCTTGTGTTTTGATTTCCTTAACATTTGGGAAAACAAATGTTTTCCGACAAATATTTGTTTCTTCAGAAAACAAAGAAGGCATGTAGTGATAACCAGTCTGTAAATTTAAACTGTATTAATCCTAATCCAGGGATTGATTGATTTGAACTTTGAGGGCAAATGCTGGTGCAAGACCCAAATGAAATTCAGCTAGATTGGAAGGGAAAAGCTTCTCTACTCACTAAGGTGAAGGTCTGCGAACAGCGTGCACTTTGCATAAAACCAGGCATTTCTGTTACTGGTATGTGTAGCCAACAATGCCAGCAAGATTAAACAATTGACCTGGACTGACTGGACAACCAAATCTTAATAAGGTCAATGCAGGCACTACATGCTAGGTAAAAGCATGAAAGAGCAGTATGCTTACAAAACTAAAGAACTAATGTGAGAGAGTGTACCATTTCTAGAGTTCTAGTTAGTCATTTGGATTAAGTGATTTCTTGGCTCCCTTCTCCAAACAGTTATTCAAAGTAGTTCCATTAATTTTAGTACAACTTCTAATGGTTTTGATTTTTTTGTTGTTTGGCCCAAATGGTACTAGTATGAAGCCCACTCATGGAGCAAAATATGTCAAGTTGCCTCATTGGGCTACTGGTTTAAAGACAACTGTATTTAAAGGATTGAAGCCCATGTCTTGCATACGTTGCTGTTGGTAGGGAACTTGCTTCAAGTCTGCTGCCTTCATTCTTCTGAGTAGCACTGGTTTTTGTTCTGTGGTCACACATGTCACTGATTCCTTCTTGCCAGGCCAACTGCTGGCCCAAGACCTGAGCCTGGCTTTGTTTGCTTAGGTGGACTAATTTATGTCCCTTATCATCTTCATAACTGTCTTTAATTGGAAGTTCCCTCCTAACAGCATTTTGCTGTTACTGTGTGGCTGACAGTAAGAGAGACATTCAGCCACACATGCGTTAACTGCACATGGTTCCTTTGCTGGGAGTTGCCTCCCTACCTAACTCATTGTGTTGTTCATTGCTTCTGTATGTTTCTATATGTCACTTCATTGAAGAGAGATCTTAGTTGTTTGGCTTGTCAGTCTCTTTCCCTTTGCTTCTCTCTAGTCTTGGATGGTTCAGTGCCACAAAGGAGGGTAGGTCTTGTCTGTTTTGCCTTTGCCAGCAATCTCTTGACTCTCTTGGATAGTCTTCCTCTTGCTTTGGAGTATCAAAGAAAAGACATCTGTTTGGATTTGGATATGGAACAGGAGTGTTTGAATTCTACAATGTATTATTGTCTCATGCCATACCTTTGCAATAAAAAAGGTTAGAGGCCTGCAAGGTGACACTTGTGTGAGGAAAAACTGAAAGAGCTAGGGCTTTTTAGTCTGAAGAAAAGATTGGTCAGGGGTGGGGGTTGGAATTTGGTAACAGTCTCCTGTTAAATTATGAAATGGGATTCAGGATGAGTATATAAAGGATTAACGTGGTAACTCGCTCAATACATGAAAGAGACTTTAGTTACACTATTTACTATTAAATGACTCTGAAGCAAAGCAAAGTCCAGTATATTTAGCTGTAAAAGCAATAGTATTTCACCAATACAGGTAAAGAGGCAGCCTCAGTTTTTGGGGGTTTTTTTTGTTTTTTCCAGCTTCTCAAGACATGAATCCGTTCACCAAAAGATCAGTTGTGCACAATAACAGTTCATAGTCAGAATGATTTCTCACTCTTGAAGTGTGCACCTTGTTAGCTGTCAGCATCTTCAAAGCATTTTTGAAATGGAGTAAAAAACCCAAGCAATAACCAGCAGGAAGACCCTGTTAATCAAACTGTTCCTTATTGGTCAGAAAGTCCCAGTTTTGATTGAATTGCCTTTCTTAGTAACAGGAGGTTATCAATTTCTGAACTGAAACAACATAGCAGGAAAGTGATATAAACAATGTAGTGTTTTTCCTGGTTGTTAGAGTCGTCCTTGAATGATCAAGGGGGAGCTACTGAGGCAAAATGAGTCATTCAAGCAATGACTGTCAAACCGGATATGGAAAATGTCTCTTCCTGTACATAACTGTGAGTTAATTATAAAAGAAATATTTACCATAGTAATTAATCAAGGATAGATATTTAACAGTCAAATACCAGATGTACATAAGAGCCTGCTTAAAATAATCATAGGTATAGTAAAATAAGATGGGAGTGATGCCTCGCTGTTTCTTTTCGGATGATCCCAGCCGCAAACTTGCATCCTCTTAAAGTATGCATTTGTCATTTAATATTTTGTAGTTTAATTTTTATGAGTAGTTCAGGCTCAGCTTTAAGTGTTTTACAGTCCTCCATCTTCCCTGTATACCTTCAGGTATTTGAAGATAAGATGGGCATGTCTCTGCACTGTAAGCAATAGCCTGAAGAGGTAGTAAGGGAAACTTGTGTAAGAGATGAGGGAGAACTTTCTAGTGTACAAGGGTGGTCAAGCATTGGAAAAGGCTACCTAGAGAAATTGTGGAATCTCTGTCTTGGAAGTTTTCAAGAGCAAACTGAAACTTGGCTGGGATGGTTTAGTTGGGGATAATCCCACCTTGAGTAGAAAGCTGGACTAGACGACTTTTTTTATAAGGTCCCTTCTAGCACTAATTTCCTACAGAGCTTGTCAACTCTGTATATTCACTCAATTCTTTCTTCCATGCTTATGGAAGGACTTTTTGTCTGGAAATGCAGTATTGCTAATGGTTGAAGTTACTCAGAGTTGCGTCTCTCTCCCTTTATGACTAGGTACTAGGGCTGTGCAAAGCTTCGGTCACTGATTCGATTTGGTGGTCAAATCTCTGAATCCGAATCTAACCAGGAGACCCAGTAATCTCTCTGAATTGATTCAGAAAGATTAAACTATTCAGATAGGCACAGCTTTAAATGTTTTGTCTACATACCTCCAAGGTACCAGGCGGCTCGTGAATCCTGCGATGCTGGGGTGGATGGAGTGTCCCCACCGTGCTTGGCAGCAGACCCGGAAGTGGACCAGAAGCACTTCAGGTCCATTTCTGGGTCCGACAGGAAGAGTGTGGGGGTGCGCCCCCCCCAATCTTTCAGCTCAGTGACTGGTGCCTCCTGGATCTGGGGGGGTGGGCACTTGGGGTCTCCCCTATGGCTGATTGCTGAGCGGGAGGGGCATGGGCAACCCCCCCCCCCCCCAGCATGCTTGGTGGTGGACTCGGAAGTGGACCGGAAGTACTTCCAGTCCATTTCTGGGTTTGTTACTGAGCACGTGAGGAGTTGCCCCATGCTCCTGTGAGATGCTCCATCTGCCCCACCATCGCAGTGTTCACAAGCTGCACCTGGCATTTCAAGGTATGTAGAAAAAACATTTAAAGCTGTGTTTATTGCCGATTCACTGATTCTCTGAATCGGCATCACATCTTCAGATTTGGATTTGGCCAAATTAAGTCACTGTCCCCAATTTGGGCTGAATGCGAATTGAATATGGCCCATTTCGCACACCCCTACTAGGTACTGCTCTGTTCATAATCCTCCTTGCTGTGTAGATTTTGCTAGATGAGCTACTGATACTGTTCCATGTACTATGTCTAGGGTTATAGTACATGGAAAATTGAACTGGCTCTTTTATTATACACTATTTAAAGATGCTGTAGCTTCAGCTAGCTTTCTACTTGCCTGTATATGTACAGATTTCCCCTTACAAACTGTTTTCTCTAAGGTCTAACCAAGTCACTAAACTCTACCCTTTAACTTTTGGAAAGGTATTATTTACTTGGTGCTTTCTCAGTGTGTGGTGTTTGGTTTTGAGTTTTTTTTTTTGGCGGGGGAGGGAGGGGGTGTTCTGGTTTTTACTTGATCGGAGCTATTATTAAAGCTAATCCCTTGGGACTGACTTACATGAGTCTTAACTGATCTGGACTGTTTTCTGATATTCATATTAAAAATTAGAGCTTGTAATTCAGGTTTCTCTTTATTGGAAATGAGGCCTTTATAAATGCTCTCCCTATGCATTGCAGTTTCCAACTTATTGGAGTGGAGGTGGGCTGGGTAACAGATTCTCCACAATACTTTGTTAAAATTAACTTACAATGGAACAAAATGTTCAAATACTTGATTGTTTTGAATAATTCCCACTTGAGGGAAGGATAAAATGGCATGTGAGGGATGGCCACAGGATCAAAGTGGTCCATGTGCTGGCCGTGAAGAAAGAAGAAATTAGGACTGATTGATTTCCGTATGAAATAGAAAAAGAAACCCTGTATTACTGTTGGTTCCTATAGTCACTATCACTTACTGAAACTTCATTCTACTTGCTTCCTTTCATGTTTGTTTATAGAAACATTAAGCAGATGAGTTATTCAGTAGCCTTGGTGCATAGCCTTTACTCAATACTGATGATCACTAACAGTGTGGATTTACACAAGTGCATTTTCTGTACTATTTTTGGTACTGTGTAGTGGACCATAAATAGGCGGATGCTAAATCAGATGTTCCAGAACTATTTGACTGAAAATAGTTTAGCCTAGTTCACTGAGCTTCAGTTTTACTTTCAGTTGAGTCGCAGCAAGAAAACATTTGCTTGTTAATGGAAACCTGCCTTTTATCCAAATAGCTTATCAAGAGAAAGACCTTAGACATTAATGCTGATGTAAAAGATAGTGCATTTAAAAAGTGCCTGCTAAATATAGCACCATTCTGGCTGAAAGCAGGATATCTTCAGCTGAAACATGAAAGCACTGCCTCCTTCCGAGGTCACCAGCTTTGACATGTTTTCAATAATGGTGAGAGTTCTTCCTCTGGGAGTTCCACAGTTGACTGCAATAGAATCAGGATCAGTGATTTTTGTTCCACAAACCCTGATGGTATGTGCATCGCTGATGAAAGAAGTCTGCTGAAGTCATTCCATAGTACTAGCCTAAGTTATATTTAGGGCTTGTTTATAACACTTCTGTCAGAGTAAAGCTACTATTACATTCTGTTCACTTATTTATAAGCACCACAAGTGAATTCTAGCTTCCTGCAATGAAGTAGCATATAACTTCATTCTTGATTTTAGAGGGAAGGAACTAAAACTCAACTGCAGTATTTTTTTTATTTTTTTTTTTAAATGAATTTTGCTTCGGAGCAGATAAAATGTGAAACTGGGTTTTAATGCTGTCAAATGAAAATAAGGCCAAATCTTTCAGGGAAAACTAAATACAAAATCTTCATCTTTACATTGAACAATGTATCAGAGTAAAACAGATTGGATTGACAAGTCGTGTCAACTAAAAATGTATAGTGAATAAAAACCCAGATAGCTTGATTTATCTTTACACTTTCTGTAGCTGCAAGCATATAGGTTTTACTTATTCACCTAAATATTGGAGAAATGAACTAGTTACTATCAAAAAGCAAAGGAAATAAGTACTGGGGGGGGGGGAAATAAAAGGTGACTTCACTTAAATTTGTTGCAGGTTAAAAATCTGTCTTCCCAGTTTCTGGTTACTCTGAGGCTTGCTAGCAGAAGTGTTTCTACTCTGAATTCTGTACAGATTTTGAAAGAAACTTCTTTACCTTTTTATATTAATAGCAAACAAGAAAATCTGCTTTTCTAGCTACATAGCTTTATTCTGCCAGCAGAATAAGAGGGTTCATTTGTTAATAGCAATGAAGTAAGCCCTGTAACTGAGTGATCACAGAGTAGTATAGTCTGACTTTTGAAAGCTTGAACTTTTGCTCCTAAATTTGAACTCTGACAAATTAATGTTCAGTTAACATCTTGAAGTCATTTTCTGAAGTCTGAAAGGGAATCTAAGATGAGCTTTTAAAATCTTTAGCCCAGTAATTGCTTTCTTGTTGATTAATGTAGTCTGTGAAACTAAACATTTTCTCTTTAATATTTTCAGTGCTTATGGCATCTTGCTATTTAGGCACTGAAAAATAAACTTAAACTTATCTTTGACCAAATATCAGGGATAAAATGAATAAACACACCTCCTCTTCTCCCCTCCCCCAATAGCTCCATAGTTCAGTAACTTTAATTTACAAAGCACACGTGTGTGTGTGTGCATGTATAAGAGAGAGTTGATTAAGCCACATCTTGACAAGAGGAGTTTAGGTGATGATTAAACTACCATTAAAATGGAAGCCTGCTTTTACTCATAAAGTTAACAACATGTTGTTTTGTATTGTACTTGCCAACCTAACACCTTTTAGTCTACTTTTTTTTGAGAATCCTTGTATAGACAAAATTTGTAGTATGACAAAGAAAGCGCTATCTCTGTTAAAGTTCTAGCAAAAACATAGAATCCATAACTAAACCTTAAACAGTATTCATTGGAGATTTTTAAAAATTATATGTTATTGAATTGGTCTCTGCTTGCTGGTCTGAGATCAAACTCTTGTCCTACTTGGTGTGTCTACATGTTCAGTTAATGCTGTTTGGCTTTACTATGCAGTAAATTTACTACCTGCATATGCATGGGTGTATGCAGGTTAGTAAACTTACTGTGCAGTAGACTGATTTATTGTGCAGGAAGCATCTACATGTGTAGCTGGTGATGCTTTACTGTACACTAGACTAGTCTACAGTGCAGTAAAGCATCTTGTGTAGACACGGCCAGTGTCAGCTAATTGGATGTCTGAGAGCCAGGCAGCTCGATCCTGAGTTTTTTAACTGCAGCAACTTTAATATATGCTATTGGAGCTGGATATCCAGGGGTCTACCTTTCTAACACTTTTTTTTCATTCCCGCACGTGCTCTTGCTCCACCTCAAAGGGGTTTGAGGTGGGGCAAGAGGCACGTGCGCACTCATTTGGATGCACCCAACTTGTCTAAAAAGAACTTTCTTCCCTTTCTCCATTGCCTGTTACGCAGTAAGCTTTTTTTTGTCTTTGGAAGCTTTTATAGTGGGGACTGTGTGTCCGTTTTTAGCCTTTTCAAACTAACATGAAAAAGACCAGGGACTCCACCTATCAACTTAAAGAACACGTTCTAGTTTATGGTTAATAAAACACTGCTGCTGTCTACCAGTGACTTGGAAAAGGCATGCTGCTTTTCTCAAATTGGTTTGTTTGTGTGTAAGAAATTACCAGTTAGAAACTAGAAGAGCTAAACTATTTTTGAAATATTGAGAAGATGAAACAAAGCCTTTAAAAAGAATCAGCAGCAGCCTAGGACATGGGAATAGGCTGTGAAGTAATGCAAATGCTGTAACCTCAACTTGTGAATGATTTGTTTAAGAATTCAGCTCAGTACTATGCATTAGTTAACGCTGGTTTGCCAAAAAAACCCATACAGCTCAATACAAGATGTGCTTTTGGATCATTATTACAACTGAATTCCTTGAACTCATGTTTACTCAAGCTAAAGAATGGGAAAATATTGAGCCTGGCCAGTGCCGAATTAACACATCTTATTGTAATGCTTATTTATATGGCTTAGAGGGTGGTGTCTAAGACACTGGTATGAAATAGTAAACTCTGCCAAGAAACATAAGCTTGTGGATAGTATGACTGTTACTACTGCTTTTAAAGGGGTACGTACCAGTTCTCTTTTCTCTTCAACACAAACCTAAATAAAGTCAAATGTAAAGTCAAAAAAGTAGGTGCTCTTTTCTTTCGTAACATACTGATCAGCAACAAGTTAATTGTAAGCAGGGGAAAGGCAATGAATTGACTGTAGGGTTGGGTAATACTACAAAAGCCTAAAACGTTTAAACAGGGTTGGAAGTACTGCAGCAACAAAAAGATTTTCTGAAGAAATCAAGTGGGTTCAGCTGTAGCCTACTTCTAAAACAATTAATTTTAAATTAGAATATGTTTGATACTAGAGGTGCACCAATACATCAGTCCAATATTGGGTTGGCACCAACATAAAGAAAATTGACTGTATCGGAAATTGGCCTGATGTGGTCAAGAGTGTGGCTGATAAATGCCCCATGCATGTGTGCAGTCACAGCGCAGCATGTAGGCAGCGAAGAGCACAGCTTGGACAGCTGCATGCAGCTGGTAAGTGTGGTGGGTGGGAGGGGCCAGGGAAGGGAAGAGGCATGGGGGGCAGATCAAGGCCCCCACGGTGAGGGAGGGAGTGGGGCTGGGGCAGGAGCTGTTTGGGCAGGACGTAGGATGGAGCCATGGCTTGTCTGGGGAGCATGGGGAGGGAGGAGTCGCACCTCCCACTACTGTGCGCATCCCAGGAGGGAATGGGGGCGCATGGATCTAGACAGGGTGGGCTGGGGCTGGGATTGTGTGGGGCTCTTTCTAGTGGGGGCTGAGCTGGGTTGCACTTGGGGCAGGCAGCAGCATTGGCACTGGGAGGGGCAGTCCGGGGGACTATGATGAACTTTGGGTGTTTTTGGCCCGCCCCTCCCAGTGCTGCCACCGCTTGTCCCAAACAGCCTGGCCCAGCCCTTGCTGGGAAGAGCCCTGGCTCCAGCCTGTGCTGCCCCACGCAGATTTGGGGCACACACTGTCCATGCCTTCCAGGCTGAATGCAGCGGTGAGAGCCACCCCCTCCCCCCCGCCTCTGGGCCAGGCCACGGCTCCATCCTGTGCTGTGCCCTGCCCTAGCCCCTACCCCTGCTCCACTCCCTCCTGCACTGCAGGGGCCTCAATCTGCGCCCCCCCCACCCATGCCCCTTCCCTTCCCCCACCTCCACCACCACAGACTTACCAGCCATTCCCAGACACTGCTCTTCATGCTGCTGGGCTGCATATTGTAAATCAGATTGGTATCAGCCGATATGCATCCTTAAAGATGGGCTGTTGGTATCGGCCCCAAAAATCTCTATCGGTGCACCCCTATTTGATATACATCTTGGAGAGAGGGAACACAGCCAGATCTTAACAAGCTGTCTTTTGGCTAAACTGGAGATGTCTCACCTTACAAGTTCTTGTGTGAGAACTGGGTCGTCTATCTCCCCCAAATCCCACTTCAGGGGAAACTCTACTATGTATTTCTTGAAAGTGTGTCTGTTACTTCACATTAGGATGAACCAGTGGGCCCTCTAAGGTGCATACAACCCTTACATTTAGGTCTGTCTAACCATGGTTAGATCAATCTAAATGCCTGGTTGTGCAGGCTTTCATGGGACTTAAATTAGCCTAACAATGGTGCACCTGATCAAAGTTCACCTCAGAGGGGAACTAAATTTTAGATCAGTCTGAAGTAACATGTTCTTAAAAAGGCTAAACCTGGCTTAGTGAATGTCTGTGTGTATTCATAGCACCCCACTGGAGCTAGAAAAGCCCAACCACTTATCACAGCTTTGAAGCTGCATTGTTTTAATGCCCCTCCCCAGCCCGGTTTACTTACCTTTGGCTGCCCAGGCAAACACCTGCTCTCAGTAGAACCTGGCTCAAGTTTAAGTGGCTCCAAGTAAGCTGCCTAACTGAAGCTGGGTGGTTTGAACACTTGTTTGTACCCACTGGGTGCCTCTACATGAGCCAGAAGGCTGGTCTGATGCACTGTGATTACAGTGTGTCCAAACAGATGCAATTAATCAAGTCTGCTGGAGTGTCGTAATTACTGTGCTCTAGCTAGTCTCTGCATTTTGTGTATCAACAGCCTCCTGCTTCCAAATGGCAGCAGGGTGCTTAATCTAAAACTCATTTAATGACCTTTAGATAAAGCACCCCCACTGCCATTTTGAAGTTCAGGGATGCTGATGCACAAAATGCTCCAGGTGCTTTAGAGCAGCTCTCAGAGCCA
>NW_017729033.1:79627781-79629441 GCF_001723915.1 Gavialis gangeticus | reverse complement strand
TTTCTCAAATTGGTTTGTTTGTGTGTAAGAAATTACCAGTTAGAAACTAGAAGAGCTAAACTATTTTTGAAATATTGAGAAGATGAAACAAAGCCTTTAAAAAGAATCAGCAGCAGCCTAGGACATGGGAATAGGCTGTGAAGTAATGCAAATGCTGTAACCTCAACTTGTGAATGATTTGTTTAAGAATTCAGCTCAGTACTATGCATTAGTTAACGCTGGTTTGCCAAAAAAACCCATACAGCTCAATACAAGATGTGCTTTTGGATCATTATTACAACTGAATTCCTTGAACTCATGTTTACTCAAGCTAAAGAATGGGAAAATATTGAGCCTGGCCAGTGCCGAATTAACACATCTTATTGTAATGCTTATTTATATGGCTTAGAGGGTGGTGTCTAAGACACTGGTATGAAATAGTAAACTCTGCCAAGAAACATAAGCTTGTGGATAGTATGACTGTTACTACTGCTTTTAAAGGGGTACGTACCAGTTCTCTTTTCTCTTCAACACAAACCTAAATAAAGTCAAATGTAAAGTCAAAAAAGTAGGTGCTCTTTTCTTTCGTAACATACTGATCAGCAACAAGTTAATTGTAAGCAGGGGAAAGGCAATGAATTGACTGTAGGGTTGGGTAATACTACAAAAGCCTAAAACGTTTAAACAGGGTTGGAAGTACTGCAGCAACAAAAAGATTTTCTGAAGAAATCAAGTGGGTTCAGCTGTAGCCTACTTCTAAAACAATTAATTTTAAATTAGAATATGTTTGATACTAGAGGTGCACCAATACATCAGTCCAATATTGGGTTGGCACCAACATAAAGAAAATTGACTGTATCGGAAATTGGCCTGATGTGGTCAAGAGTGTGGCTGATAAATGCCCCATGCATGTGTGCAGTCACAGCGCAGCATGTAGGCAGCGAAGAGCACAGCTTGGACAGCTGCATGCAGCTGGTAAGTGTGGTGGGTGGGAGGGGCCAGGGAAGGGAAGAGGCATGGGGGGCAGATCAAGGCCCCCACGGTGAGGGAGGGAGTGGGGCTGGGGCAGGAGCTGTTTGGGCAGGACGTAGGATGGAGCCATGGCTTGTCTGGGGAGCATGGGGAGGGAGGAGTCGCACCTCCCACTACTGTGCGCATCCCAGGAGGGAATGGGGGCGCATGGATCTAGACAGGGTGGGCTGGGGCTGGGATTGTGTGGGGCTCTTTCTAGTGGGGGCTGAGCTGGGTTGCACTTGGGGCAGGCAGCAGCATTGGCACTGGGAGGGGCAGTCCGGGGGACTATGATGAACTTTGGGTGTTTTTGGCCCGCCCCTCCCAGTGCTGCCACCGCTTGTCCCAAACAGCCTGGCCCAGCCCTTGCTGGGAAGAGCCCTGGCTCCAGCCTGTGCTGCCCCACGCAGATTTGGGGCACACACTGTCCATGCCTTCCAGGCTGAATGCAGCGGTGAGAGCCACCCCCTCCCCCCCGCCTCTGGGCCAGGCCACGGCTCCATCCTGTGCTGTGCCCTGCCCTAGCCCCTACCCCTGCTCCACTCCCTCCTGCACTGCAGGGGCCTCAATCTGCGCCCCCCCCACCCATGCCCCTTCCCTTCCCCCACCTCCACCACCACAGACTTACCAGCCCTTCCCAGACACTGCTCTTTATGCTGCTGGGCTGCAT
>NW_017729033.1:79623170-79626689 GCF_001723915.1 Gavialis gangeticus | reverse complement strand
CCCCCCCCCCCCCCCCCCATTATGGAGCATGTGTAAAAATGCCCTTGGTACACATTCTCTGACTCATTGAAAAAAATACCCTATTTTATAGAATAGCAATAAAGAATAGCGTTGTTTTATTCATAATTAGTAACTTTAAACAAAGAATTATAACTAGATGTTGAACCTATTTTAAACCTTTGTTAGATGGTACAGGTGGTTGTCTAACTTTGGAAAATCTGTTGGATACAGTCTCTTACTGGGAGTCTCGTAGCTGGGAAGAATAAACTGCAGTAATGGGTTGCATATAGATAATCTGAACTACTAATCTAAATTTTTTGCCCTTGGGAAATTTGAGTGAAGTGAGCTGCACTTTGTATCTGTCCAACTTGAATTGTAGTGAGAAGTTTTGTGATATGGGTAAGGGCTTAGTCCCAGCCTCTTTAGAGGCTTTCATGGAAGTTATGGCAAGCCATTAAAAGGTGTTTAAATGTACGCGTGTTAATATTAGCTCTGAGTAAAGAGGGCTATAGATTACTAGAATGGCCTGAATTGGTGTAAATCAAACTAGGTATTAATTAAGAATTCTAGTGTAGGCAAACTCAAATATTTCTGCCTTGGCACCTAATATTTTAAAAGCTAACCCCAGAATTTAGGTTGGTAATGAATTGGAGGCTGAGTGAGGACCCTGTTACATGTTGTACTTTGAGCTGCTCAAATGTTGATCAGTGTTTGTACTAGCTTGAGTTTGAAGCTAGCACTTAAAAGGCTGGTTAACAGGGTCTGGACTAGGAGTTACAGCTGTGAATTGCCACTACAGGGCTGGTGAGCCAGGATAAGCTTCTATCTCTCCTCTAGGTGGGGGTGTTGGAGAGATGGGTTGTGGTAGCATGAACATAAAGTAGATAGGTAGAGAATTAAGGGGATGCAGTGGATAATAAAATGGGAGGTGGAAAGGAAATGAGGACAGGAGATGGGTGGCAAAATGAAGCAAGTCAGCCACTGAAGGATAAAATTAGTAGTAGCTAAACAACAACAAAAAATCTATTTAAAAAGAAATAGAGAAAATAAATTCAAGGAGGTCCTATGTTAAATAAATGACTAAATAATGAATAAATTGGGATTGAGGTGTGGGGCTTGCTGTATGTGCTTCCCATGGTAGTTGGAGGTTGGAGCAGTGAGGGAAGGTACTTTTTGAGGGAGCTACTGCTCCTGCCCTGGGAAGGAGCTCTCAGTTCATGAAGACCAAATCTGGCCCCCTACCTTTTTCCCCCTCCACTCCTCCTGGACTCCACTCCCAGACCCACCCATGCCCTGTGACTAGGCTAGCTGACTTGTACTCTGGCATGCAGGCTGTTTGCATGGGGTTGCATCCCTGGGGGTGGGAGGGCCACACCTCTAGGGGTGGGAGGGAGAGTTGGTTTTGTGCCAGAACCACCAGTAGAGTTCAGGGGGTGGAAAGTTTGTTCCCATGGATTGGGAAAAGAGGCTGATCCAGGGGTGCTACAGGCCTGTGACTTGGGCAGCTTATATTTGGGGAGTGGCCACACACTAATGGAACACAAGCTGGGGAACATAAAACAGAAGGAAACCTGCCCTGTAGTGGTATAACTTTTTAAGCAGCCTAAAGTATGCTTAAAACTAATTTCAGGTGTTAATGTGTAAGACAGTTCAGAGGTTAAGAACTCCAGGAGCCACCTAAGATTCAGGACCTTGTTACACATTCATTTAACTTGTACCATGGATCTCTCTAGAGTCAAATGTTTGTGTCAGTTTACTGTCCCATAACACACATTTGAAATGTCAAGCTCTTGTCAACAATTATGGAGGAGTATAAACGTTTATGTTCTTATAGGCTAAAGCTTGTCTCTCACTCACTGATCTGGAGGAAACAAATAAACAAATTCCTAAAATGGAGCTTTGCATGTCTATCTGAGAGAGGGTCCTTACGGTAATATTTAAAGCTTTGTTGTACCTCTTACTTCTAAAGAGTTACATTTTTATTTCTTTAGCTTGGAGTTATTTTTATAGTAGTCTTTTGCTTTAGTTTGTCTGTCCAGGGTCCATTTCAGCTAGGTAAAATGATTCTACGCAGTCTGTGTGCTTGGAGAGGAAGAAACTCAGAATCAGCACTAAAGAGGTCATTTAAATCCTGTTGATGGGGGGCTTTGCAGATGGATTAGATGACTTTCTACTTCTTAACTATTTGACAACATGACTAAGTGTCTCAACTCTTTTAGGGTTTTCACTTAGGCTCAATTTTAACAAGAAGGTGGCAGGATTAAAATGCTACTTCTTTAGGAATGTTCAATTTCTTTGAATCTTAGTTGAAGGAAAATGTGTTGTCTACCAGTTTTCCCCAGGTGCTGGTATATGTGTTAGGAGAAATGCCAGCCTGCTGCTTCTGTACCTGTAATCAAAGTAGTAATCTTTTGTCAAGGTTCAGTAGCCTAATGTCTTCAGCGCTAAACAAACATGATGCAGAACCTGACCCGGAGCACCCAGTTCCTGTCTCTTGATCCAAAAATAAGTGGATGAAACGCACAGGATTTGCCTGTGGGTGGAGGTGCAGGGTAGCAGTGGAATAACAACTTTTTGCCTAGAGGTGGTCTTAACATGGGTTCAACTAGACGGTGCATGTTGTATAGAAAAGATTTAACTTTTTATTAGTAAATGTTAAGGAGGGAATTTACAATGTCAAGAGGCTGGGGTGGGGGAAGGGAGCTGCCCACCCACCTCGCAAACCTAGCCTGGCTCCCCTGCAATGCTGTAGCTGGGTGAGGGGGGGCCCTATGAAGTGTGGGGAGTGGGGGCTCCCACTCCCTGTCCCAAGCCTTTTGACAGGGACAGCTGTCTTGGCTTTGCCGGGGGCATGGCTGGGGAGAGGTGGTTTGGCAGCCTCCTTGGAGGCTGCTGAAACACCCCTGCTTGCTGGCCAGAGTTGGTACAGGGAGGCTCAAACCCTCCCCACCTGAACACCTGTTGGGTTAAGTATTGCTGTAACTCATGCTTCCCCTTTCCCACTCTCTCTCCTCCCTCACCCCCATGGGTAACCTGGAGATGAACTAGAATTAAATTCCCCTTGCACTGCAGGCTTTTCTTGTGAAATTGAAAGGTAAGTTGGGTGCAGGATACAATTTTCCCCTCAGAGCTTTGAAATATGTTTAGAACTGAGGAAATCTTGTGCACTATGTCAACTGCTGCCACAAACTGAAAGGGGACATTAAAAACACTATCCAGATCTGAGCTGATGATAGTACACAGCTGAAGTTACTACAAGCACATTTCCTGAACACTTTGATTTCCATGAGGATTTTATTTTAAGTTGAAAGCCAGGTTTTTAAAGTATAAATGCATTTAAGAATGTTTTGTAAACCTTTCCTTAGATGTTATTCTGCTTTTTCTTGTTGCCAACTTAAGTGGCAGAATACCGGTAGTTGGCTAACTCAAATTCAAGCTTTTGACTATGTTACATTGTCAGATCATAGAAGTAGGGTTGGGAGGGACCTTGTAGATCTTCAGGTCCGCCCCCCCGCCTGG
>NW_017729033.1:79617137-79623159 GCF_001723915.1 Gavialis gangeticus | reverse complement strand
TATAGACAGTCACCAGGTCCCCCCTCAGCCTTCTCTTGTATGCATTAGTCTAGTAGCTGTATGAAAATATTAGCTTGACTCCTCCTTTTTTCCAATTTACCTTCAATCTTTGAAAGTTTTCCTTAGGAAATAAGTGCTTAACTTTCTTTTAAGTCTCTTTATGCCTCTTTCTGCTGAAGTCTGACAAATAATCATGATAGTTCTATACGTTTAAGGCTATAGAAGTATTTTTATTTGTCACTGGATTTCCTGGTTTTCTTATATAATGGCTGATCAAGTTCACATGCAGTCACTAGGCAACAGACAAATGCTAATTTAGTTTGGCAAGTCCCTCCTCTTGCATTGGACACTGCTAGACTAACCAATTGCTGACTTTGCTGACTCTCTGCTTCTGCTGTAAATAAGCTTAGGAGCTTTAAGTACTGTGGAAGACATCTGCGTGCAAATATTCTTTCTTAAGTTGTGAAGTACTTGGCAAAAACCCTACACTGCAATGCATTGTTGGCAAGCAGCTAGCTGATGATGCACTTTTGGCAGACAGTCCAAGGAAAATTCTTTAGTTTAAAAAAAAAAAAAAAGTCACTAAGCTAAGCTCTGTTACTGCTGCACGGCTGAGTTGATCTTTGAAAACAGAAGTCTCATGAGAGGGCTCTCTGTGCAGTTTGGCATTTGGATTTTTCCTGTTCCTAGTGATGGGTTCTACTCAGTAGCACACATCAGCCTAGAGCTTTTGGCAAATAACCTAACCTGAGCACAGTTTTTTCTTTTAAGTCTTGCATTCTGATGCCTGTGGTAAGTAACTTGTGGGCTTTTTCCCTATTTCTTTTTGTCTGGGAGTCATGTTGTATTATGGAAGTTATGAGGAAGTTTCCAAACTTAAATGTAGAACTTCAGGCAGATTGGATTAGAAAACCGAAGTAATAATAACTATTGCTGCTTAATTTAGCAGGGAATAAGATTACACTGCCTGCCTGAATATAGCACAGAGTAAATGCATCATGAACAAATGAAAACAACCATATTCATTGCTATAGCTTTCACAAGAAAAGCAAGTCACCAACTTCTCTCTAGCATTGTCATTTAATGCTACAATGAATTTAAAATACTGAAAAACTTCAAGATGAACAGTTAAAATTTTGACTGTTAATTTTAAGCAAGTTCATAAAACTATGCTGTACTAGGGACAATAATACTAAAGTAACTAGAAGCAGCTAGCCACATACTGCTGATACCTACTATCCTGGAAAGTTGAGCTTTTTGGCACAAACTAATAAAATATACCCTCTTCTAAGTCTTGGGAAGAACTGCTAAACTACAGGGTGTTGGTTTTTGTTTTGTTTTTTAAATGGAGTATGATCTCCAGTTTAAATGTGGTCCATCTCAATATTTCTGAGACCCTGCTCACACTGAATTAAAATACTCAGTCCCAAGGAAAGTATGTAATGCTCTTAGTATATGTTGCAGTCATGGGTTAGGATCCACTCTTAAGAGTTTGTACAGTGCCTAGCACAAAAGACTTTTCCTAGTGAAAAGAGTGTTTCAAGTTTTGGTGTAAAGGAGCTGCAATGAATAAAACTGCAGAAGTCTTTAACCCTAGCATGTTTTGCTACTGATCTAGTATTTGGTCAAGATGTTGGGAATGCTAGCTCACTGACTGAAATGCACTTTGGATAAGTCTGGAAATGCCAAGAAAAATGATTGGAAAAAGTTACAAGAATCAGTGATACCATCTAATTGAGGGTGTGTACTTGTCACTTGCTGCTAGAGTTCATAGTGCCTACCAGAACTAGATTAAAGTACAGGCATTAATTTAAAAAAAATCCCTAGCTCTTGAAGTGACTCTTAAAATCTCAGCTTTTATTTTAAAGTGATTTTTTTTTCTTATCTAAATAGGGTAAAGTGTTAGATTAGGTCACAGGTAAAATGTCTGAAAACCCAGATAATCTGAAACAGTACCTAAAAGATATCAACTGCCCCATGGGTTTGAATAGTGTAAACTCCAAGGCTTGTTGCTCTGGGTGCTCTGCCAATGCTACCTTAAGAAGATGGCAGAGAAATGCCAAGGGAAAAGCCTATAGAAACAGTTACCCCAGCAGCAAGGCAATTAAGCCCTCCATGTTCTGCATTATTAGCCTTTTTATGGTGGGGTGTGGGGAACAGACACTTCTTAAAAAAGAAAGTGGGAGCAAAGTGATTTCATGCTGTTTCCTGCGCTTCTGTAAGAAGTGGGGTCCACTGATCTCAGGTGGAGGGTTAACAAGAAGACCAGTGTCATGCGACTGGAAATCAGACTTCTTTATCTGGCCTTGGTGTAAAAGTTTTGGGGTGTGATTTATTTGGGCAGCATCCAGTAATATTTCTTTTCTCCACGAGAGACTAGAAAAGGATCAGATTCTCTCACCTTTTCAATGTCAAGGGTAATTAACCATAGTAGATTGTGTAATAGTGCTTAGATGGCCTTCTATGACAAGATGACTGGCTGTATGGATGCAGAGAGCATATTGGATGTGATATACCTTGATTTAGCAAGGTTTTTGATCCAACCTCCCACAAGATTCTTTCTTTCAAGCAAGCTAAGGAAGTATGGGTTGGATGAATGGACTATAAGGTGCATAGAAAACTGGATAGTTGGTTTTAGATGGTAGTAATCAATGGCTTGATGTTTAGTCAGCAGCTGGTATCAAGTGGAGTGCCTCAGGGGGTTGATCCTGTGGTCATCTTTGTTCAATATCTTCATCAACAACCTGGAAAATTGGATGGGGAGCATCCTCAGCAAGTTTGCAGATGATGCCAAGCTGGGTGAAGTAGTAGATATGCTGGAGGGTAGGGTTAGGATTCAGAGAGACCTCAACGTATTGGAGGATTGGACGAAAACAAATCTCATGAAATTCAATAAGGACAAGTGTGAAGTCCTGCATTTAGGATGGAATAATCCCATGCACTGGTACAGGCTAGGGACTAGAGATTAAGTGGCTAGGCAGAAAAGGACCTGGGGATTACAGGGGGTAATGAGATGAATATGAACCCTTGTGGCAAAGAAGGCTAATGGCATATTGGACTGCATTAGTAGGAGTGTTGCCAGCAGATTGAGGGAAGTGATTATTCTCTTCTGTTTGACCCTGGTAAGGCTACATCTTGGGTACAGTGTCACGTTTTAGGCCCCCCAGTACAGAATGGACATGGACAGATTGGAGTGTCAAGCAGAGGGCAGTGAAAATGGTAAGAGGGCTGGGGCACATGACTTCTGAGGAGAGGCTGAGGGAACTGGGCTTATTTAGTCCAGAGAAGAGAAAAGTGATGGGGGATTTAATAACAGCCTTCAACTACCTGAAGGGTGGCTCCAAAGAGGATGGAGCTAGACAGTCCTCAGTGGTGGCAGATGACAAGATGAGGATCAATCATCTCAAGTTGCAGCAAGGGAAGTTTAGATTAGGTATTAGGAAGAACTTTCTCACTAGGATGGTAGTAATATAGTGGAACAGGTTATCCAGAGAGGTTGTGAAATCTCTGTCCTTGGAAGTTTTTGAGACATAGCTAGACAGTCTTGAGTGGAATGATGTAACTGGGGTTGCTTTGAGCAGAAAGTTGGATTAGATGACCTCCTGGGGTCCCCTCCAACTATAACTTTCTATGATTTTATGGAAGGGTACAGCTCAGTTGGTACAGCTTTAGCAATTTATAAGATCAGCCTTCTGATGTGCATTGACTGTTTTAAGGTATAACTTTAAAATGTGGTTCTTTAAGCTTGTTCCCCTCGTTCAGGTGTCAAAGTTACTGGTGAAGACTTAGTTGGATTTGTGGCAACATAACTTGTGAGCCTTGGTAACAAACTAGAGCTTTTCTAACTCACTAGTTAGTTTGAAAGTATTATGATTTGTTTCTCTTAAAAGAAATGGTCTACAAGACCATCATTTTACATGAAATAAAATAAGGTTTCATCAGTTTTTATTTCTGTGAGCACAATAGGAAGAGGAGGTAGTTTCTTTGTTTGCAGTTGTAAGTAACTTTTTAAGCAAGGTCCTTACTAAATAAATGCATTGTACCTTATGTTGGGGTGGCAGCTCTTCATTTTTACTGTTTCTCTCCATTCTCTTGAATTAAGGGCAGCAGTTAGGCCATTGTGCTTCAATAAGGTTTTGTCCAGCAATATAGCACCGTGCAAGTTTATTCAACAAGCTAACTAACAAATAACCACAAATTTAGTGTGTCAGTGACGCATCCTGTCCCAAACAGTTATACAAGTAGAACGCAGGAAAATATAATAGAACAGTGTTGCCTGGGTAGGTGCTTAAGAGCGGGATGCTGGAAAATACTGAAACAGATGGCTAAGAAAAGATTCTACTGGTGTTGGAACCTCAGGGGAGCACAGGCTGTGAATGTCATTGGGATGAGTTCTTGGATGTGGGAGGAGGAATCCTTGTGCCATGTGGCTGCAAGAATGCTGAGGACCTGTGCCAGTAGTAGATCTTCATCTCTTGCTGAAGTTACAGCTTCCTCCTCTAGCTCCTGCTGCTCCTTAGTTGTTCATTTCCAATTCTGATCCAACAGGAAAAGAGGTATACCACTAGCTTCTAGGAGCCAAGAGATGCAGCAGCAGACAAATGCTTGCAGCTAAATGAACTCTGACACCTAGCAGTGATGTGGGAATACACGATAGGGCTGCCAAATCCTCATATGTTATGCGAGATGTGACAGTTGGCAGCTCTGTGTCAATTTGGAAGGGTGCTGGAGTCCCTGCTGAAGAACACTATTCCTAGTCCCATATAATCTTGAGTTTATGGACTTTCTGGGCATGGCACAAAGTAAGCATGTCAGTTTAGGGTCTTGTTGGGGGGTTAGTGCCCTCTTTAGTGTTGGGTAGCTGCTGCTAGTGGTACTCTTAATCATGTGCACCTTTTTTACTTTGTGTCATTCTACATATATCACATTTTAATAATTGTTCTCTGCATAACAGCAGAGTCGAGAGACATTTCAGTCAAATTCTACTCATTTTTGTTTTTAAAAAAGATGCAACTTGAAATATTTCTGTTTAATCCTTAATATATTCCAGTGGAAACTTCCCTTGATAGTAACTCTAATAACAGGCTTGCATTGGTCCATGAGAACCTGGATGCAGGTGAAGGTACTAATGCTTTAGTTTATCATTTTCAGGTCTCATACAAGCTGTCTTTTTCAATTGCAGCCTCAGAGCATGCAGCTGCATTGTTTGTTTTGCAGCATCAGAATGCCTTCTAAGGCTAGTATTTATAAAAATGAATTATACATGGATCTCAAGGTTGTGTTGGCACTAGTACATCATTATGAGAACTTTCTAAACATCTTGGGTTTTTTTGAAGAAAACTTAGTTATTGTTTTAAGGATTGAGGCTATAGTGACTATTATTGAGCAACATCTGATCAATATGAACACTTGATCAATCAGTTTACCCTACACAGTGGATCTAATCTATTTTGATGTGGTATTCTAGTAATAAACTTACTAACGGTGTATTTTTACTTTCAAACTTTTGGAAAAAGTTGATTTCTTTGCAGTATATTGCACAAATATACCAGTACATATAAATAAACGTAAAATAAACGAATACTGAGGCCTCTGTTCCTTTTATATGCCAAAAGAGAACAGTGTTTAACCTGTTTAGCAGGCCTGCCCATCATTACAACATCCAAGCAGGTGCTGTATCTTGGTTGCTTACAGACATTTGGGAAGGTTAGATCAAGTTTAAAAATGGCAGCCTGATCTAAGGTAAGTTGGGAGGGGGGGCAAGCAAGGCCCATGTGGGTGCTACTGGGGTCTAAGAGGCTTTGATGGATACAGGGGTTTATGGGTTTGGGTATGGGGGACACTTTCCCCCATGCCCAGGGACCAGGGGCTATCTTTAGCCCACCCCAGTGCAGATGAACACTGCCCCCCCCCTCCAGCAAACCATCCTATCTGTCCCTTCCCTTACCTGGACTTATTTGCTTGGCTCCCAGCACTGGCACTGGGAGCAGCTTGTGGGATGGGTGAGAGGGGGCTGGTCTTG
>NW_017729033.1:79602683-79612137 GCF_001723915.1 Gavialis gangeticus | reverse complement strand
TATCTGTCCCTTCCCTTACCTGGACTTATTTGCTTGGCTCCCAGCACTGGCACTGGGAGCAGCTTGTGGGATGGGTGAGAGGGGGCTGGTCTTGGGGGTGGTTGTCCATCGGGGGGGGGGACACCAGGGGGGCAAAAATAGCTTTTGTGCCACAGAGGGGGTTGGAAAAGAGAAGCCCCAGACCTGGGGCCACTGGCTTTCCCAGAGCACTGGGACTTCTGTGGGAACTGTACAGAAATTCAGGACAATTAAATCTATCTAAAAATGGCCCTCCCAATCTAACTTAAGTGTACCTTGGAGATGGGGTTAATTGGGTTGGCCATTTTTAGACCAATCTAGCTGTCCTGAACTCTTGTACAGTTCACACTTAGAATGACCTAACTAATGTAAGCTCCACACTTGGGCAAACTAAGTTAGACTGGGGTGGCCTTTTTTTCACCCAATCCAATTTCCCCAAATGTCTGTACGCAGCCCTTATCTAACCAGTTTCATGCATGATAACTGAACATGATGATCCTGTGAAGGAATAGCAATGTATAGTCTGCTTTTTCTAAAGAGTTGAAAAAAGCAACAACTACTGAAATGATCTGGTTTTAGTAGAGATTTTTTCTGGTTTAAACTGTACTAGACTTTCTAACTTAGTAGAATGTGAAAATGTTACTCTGTATTTAAGTTAGCATCTTGCTGTGTGGTCTGTGGTAAGCTTTTAATGTTTCTAATCTATGGTTAGAGATGGTTCAATAAAACTAGGTTTATTTCTAAAATGCCTCTTTTGTGTTTCTTCCCCAATATTGGCTTCAATTTGTTAAAATAGGCTGCTGTTCATATACTACCATAACTGACACTAAGTTATGTGCTGTGTGAAATGATGTTTGTAGTATTAAAGCTGTTGGGCTTTATGCCAACTCATTTCAAAGTTTCCCAAATATCAGAGGCTTTCTCTATCTTCCCAAGTTTGGATTTCAGTACCTCTGTAACTTATGTATAGCTAGAACATGAACATGAATGGAAATATTGTATGCTCAGGCACAAAAGTGTTATGTGGAGGGGTGCAAACCAGACACCATATGTAAGCTAATAGTTTGCTCTCCACTTCTACCTTTTGTTTATCAGCAGGTATGTAAAGTTGCGTAGGAATATGGGTTTGGGTGGGGAGGGTAGTGCCTTACTTATTAGTCTGAAACAAGGATGAGTAAGGTAATTGTATCGGTGTTTGAGATCAAACTCAATGTGTGGGGAACGTAACATTTTTTAGGTACTTCTGGAAGAGATGCTTCTGATATGTGTGTACTTTGCTGATGGATAGCAAGGCCCTTGCACACTTAGAGCAGGGAATTGCAAACATTTAGGTGAACCAATAAAAATGCTGCCAAGGATACTTTTGTAGAGCCAGGAAAAACTTGCATGCAAGGAACAAAAATGTGTCCTAACAATTATGGTGAAGTTGAGTAACTCCTAATTTGTGGTACATAAAAATGTCACTCAGCAGTTATATATACAGCGACCCTTTCAGCATGTGTGTGGAAAAGCAGTTGTAGAATTTTTATAGTGCATACTGAAAAGTGTTGTTTCTTGCCCTTGTTACTGTGAAGGTAACTTGGATACAGTGCAAGTCCAGAAATGGCTAGAACCAGGTACCTCTCTTTGGTCTCTCTTTCAGCATATTGACTTGATCAGAAATTTGTCAGTTTTAAAGGTCCAATTGTTTAAGCTGTCTTGGATTTGAAACTAATGCAACACATTCTACCTAGCAGATCCAGTTTTCTATTGTCCAAATGGTTAATGTCCTGGTTATGTAGTTTTTGGAGCAAACTTAACGGTATCTTCAACTTGGCTACCAAGAATTTTTTTTGCACTGGGGAAGCAGAAGGAGTGACTTCTTACTTCTGGTGTTAGTTAGATGGTTGAGCTCTTGATATGAGTCTACTCAGTTTCTACTTGTGAGGAGGCAGAGGATCAACACTAAGCTAATTTCTTAGATATAAAATAAATTGGTGTATACATTGAATTAAATAGGACATTATCTCTGGAATGGTCCACTCCCTCATGGATAACAGAACTGCATTGCATCACCAAGGCAGAAGATCTAAACAGACCAATCGGCTGATATGCTTTGGAAGCAGAGGGACAAGATACTTAAAGAACCCTTGATCTGGCTAACAGAAACAGTTCTCCTTTAATCTAGATTCCTTTTGTGACTGATCCAATATGAAATTAAAAGCTGTTCTATTGGCACTGGCAGAGGTCACATTTTTGCTTGTTTGGAAGTCCTTTACCTTTGTACATCCTAAATGCAAAGATGGCCAGGATGGTAATTCGGATGATGTTCTAGCCCATATATTCACATTGCCTTGAGGCATCTGTCTTCCTGCCTTGGAGCCTCAGTCTTCTAGGATATTGCCATTATCTGAGACCAATCCAGACTCCAAGTTACTCTCATCTATACTGGAGTTTTTCCAGAGTTGGCAAACTTGTAGCTGAAATGTTAGGAAGCCTTCAATTGATGGTACTTGCATACCAAATTATCCAAAACCCATTAACAGGAAAAGAAATGGGTCCTCTTTTTTTTCTTACTGAAGATTGACATCCTACATGGCTTCCTTATGAGTTCAAGTGTAGTTTCCAGCTCAGTGTTCTGTAAGCTGTCCTTTCAAAGGCAAGTCTGTTGCTAGTCCCTAATTTGCCTAGTTTCTAAGGCAAACTTGGAATAGTATTTGGCTTTTCCACCCATGTTATGACTGAAGTTAAAAAAAGTTAAAGAAAGATGGTGTGGCCAGCAATACATTTAGTCCTAAATCCACTGCCCACTTAATGGCATTTTCCTGTTGTATAGCTGCAAAACTTTTTGTAACAGACTTGCAAAATAGTTCCCAAAAGCAAGGGGGGTGGTCCTGACCTCATGCTTTATAAAACAGGTGAATGAGGATAGAGGTGTATGTAAGAAGCTTTTGAGACATCTGACTAAATGGGGCACGAATTACTGGAAGGCTTTAAACCTGAATGTAAGCATTCTGTATGGCTTTATAGTACATGAAGCCTGTACTTCTGACCTGAGTAGCTGGGTAAACTGGAAGAATAAAAATGTAAAATGCAATAAGCAATACTTACTTTTGATGTATACCTTAAGCAGTGACATCCTCCCAATTTGCCTGTTTTTAGCTGTTCTGTTAAGCTGTGGGTAAAGAGTGCACCACGGGATTGCAGTTCATCTACTTTTGTTTTACTGTACTGCTTTCCTTTTGAACTCAAGGGAACCACATCCAGCCTTCCAGGGATCAACTCTTACTCTGTTAGCTGAACTTCTCGGCCAATTCCAAGTCACGTGGGTAAGGCAAACAATATCCTGGCAGAAAGTGGGGTGATTTGTGCCAAACTTACATATTGTTAAGGGTCTAATGGAATTATAAGTCTTTAAAGTTTGGAGGAAGGTTGTCAGCTTTCAGTTAACTAGCAGCAAAGAGCATCTATTCCAGTGGTTCTCCAACCTTTTTACATTTGAGGCACCCTTTGGAAAATGCCAGCTCTTAGTTTTCACTCTTTTGACTACAGAAAAATAACAAAGCAATTTTTCTTTTGCAAAAAACTTGGAAATCCACAATTGTGGTCTTTCTGTGTGAAATCACTGGGATTATATTTGTGAACCATGTTTGCTCACCTAACAGGCAACCACAATGTTAACACTATACATGTGCTTGGTGGTAGGGATGGGAGGGCATTTTAATTGGTGGTTCCCAGACAGCTGCTCTAATTTTAAAACAGTTCACTGTCACATGTATTGAGCCCCTGCACATTTTGAATGCCTACAGTATACTTTATCTAAAGCTCATTTGAGGTTTAGATCAGTGGTTCTCAACCTCTTCTTTTTTCTTTTTTTTCCTTCCTTTTTTTTCTTGTCCCAGCCCCACGGGGTGTGGGTGGGTGTAGGGCATGGGGGGCCCCAAGCAGTCCCTTGTAAGCTGAAACTGCCAGCCTGCAAGAGAAAAGCCATGGTTTCCCATGTTTTTTTCCTTTAAAAGAGAATCCATTTTTAAAATTTGCTTGTGACCCTTTCATATAGTCATGTGACCTACCTTTGGGTTGTGATCTACAGGTTGAGAAATGCTGGTTTATATAGTGTCCCTGTAGCCATTTTAAAATGTGTGGGGTTTGATACACATGATGGTCAGGTGATGCTGGAGCATTCTAATAACGCAGAGCAGACTTGATTAATTGAGTGTGCTCCTACATCTTTTAAGTATAACATGAATGAGCATGTGTATAGACAGCCTGTGTCACCTTGTGAGAATTCCACAGCACCCTGGTTGAGAATCGCTGATCTATGGCGGTAGCTGGCTTAATAGTACTGTTGCACAAGTGAAGATTCTTCCTTAGCACAGCTCTATAAAACTTTAAACTTAAGTATTTCTTTTTACTCAGGTAGGTCATCCGTGTTTTTTCTTTGCTGAATTAAGTGCATTAATCATTCCTTGATATATATTTTTTGTTTTTGTTTTTCTTTTTTGTTTTGGTAGGGCTATCATGGACCTGTTCATGTTCAGAGCCTACTGTTGTGTTTTGGTCATGAAACAATCAGCTCTGCAACACTGAAGTCTTTTTTCCCCCTGCATGTCCCCTTCCTCTACTTCCAAACATGAACAGCACGTTCCTGTATTGCTCAGGCTGCACAGTCTGGAACAATGGCTGTGGACCACCCTGTTATCTCAAGGGTGTCTTAAGTATGAAGCCATCAAGATGAGAACATGAAATATCAGCTTTCTAACTACTTCAGTGTAGATTATATTAGGTGGTTCTGCTTAAATGTCTGTCCCACAATCCCAAACAACCTACTTGGCCTAACTTCCTTAATGCAGAAACATTTGGTTTTCACTAATAGTAAAAAATGTTGAATTTAAAATTTCTAAAGGTTGAAAAATGAACAATGCAGATTTTAAATTGGTTTAAAAAAAGTAACCCCAAATCCACATTTTTCCGTGATTAAAATGAAACACCACTAATATAGAAGTGTGTGTGTGTGTGTGTGTGTATGTGAGTTTCATTTTAATCATGGAAAAATATGGATTTGGGGTTATGGTTTTTTTTTAAACTGAAAACCGGGGATTTTTTTTTTAAATCGGAGAACACCAGGATCTTTGATTTTACTTACACACACTCTCTCTCTCTCTTCTTATCACACCACTAACTGAAAGGTCATGCCCTACAGCTGGGAGCCCTGTCAGCTGTTGGGGCTCCCAAATGCAGGAGCTTGCTACTTGCTCATGCAGTTGAGGCCTGGGATTCTGATCCCAGGCTCCTGTTGCTCTTGCGGTAAGGCATGATGGAATCTCATGTTCAGTCTCATAATCGCACCTCTGCCATGCACATGTAGCATGGCAGGAAGTGTTGAATATGGGGATTGCGCATCAGATCCTATGGTGCCTTTTCTTACCTTTAGGCCCCAGGCAGACATGCCTTTTGTCTGTTTGTTATGATGATCTAGGGAAGCTGCAAGATACAAAATTTATTGTGTAACTTCTTTTCCTTAAACTAAGCTGCATCTCTCCCAACTGTTTATTTGATCCAACAAAATTATTGCCAAAAACATTTCAGTTATTACATTGTGTAATGAGCAGTTATAAGAAGGTAGGGAAAGTTGTCAGGGGTCTGTAAGTAGACTATTTTGAAAATCAAAGCCAATACAAATGACAATCTCTTTAAAGATATTTTTGAACAGGGCTTCTGTGTGTGGCTGGCTAGTCAGATATAGTATGAGTCAGTTCTGCTTAATTTCATCCTATTTTTAATTATACCACTTCTTTGCAAAAGATGCAGTACAACAATTTTAATTCTACTTCTTTATCTTGATAGCGTTCAAATATGGGAACTTAAGTTGCATATACCCTTAACTCATACCTTTTTATCTAACTTTTTTTATAATAGAAAAATCCTCTAAAGCTCGGAAAATGAGTTAAAACAACTTTATTCTTGTTTCTCTTATTCATAATTGCATTTAGCTCTTAGAAAGGAATGAAATAGCAAATCAGAAAATTGTTATATCATTCTGTAAGGATGTTGGGAGACTGTTCTGCATGCTTCAGGCCAGGTACTTTACTGTGGTCACCCACTGTGCAGGCGAGTGTCCTGGTGGCCAGACTCCTAGTTTAATTTGAGTTTGGTCTCTTCAGGTAGCACTTCTTGGAGCTGTTTGACTTATAAATCGAATACTGCTTGTAGCAGGGACTTGAACATCAGTTTTCCACATCCCAGGTCTGGGCCTTAAAAGCTAGACTAGATATTTTGGGGTGGAATAGCTCTGTCGTCTCCTGACAAGGAATCTGATCCTTATTTATCCTGGAATACTTTTGAAGATTTGTGAAAAAGTTCATTTCTAACAAATTGGTTAGACTTGGCCAAAAGCATTGAGTGGGAGAATTCCTAATAGCTGTATTTTTAATACTGATGCATGTAGCTGCTTAAGCACTTGCACCTTTGTAAAACCTGCCAGATAGTTAAATACATTTTTCATGATGGCAAGTCATAGAATCACTGAAAAGTAGGGCTAGAAGGAGCCTCCAGAGGCAATCTTGCCCAATCACCTACCTGAGGCAGGATCATTCCTATCCAAACCAAGTTATCATTTTTTAATAGGCAAATAACCTATTAAATACTTAGGGTAAGACTTAGCATTTTTCTGCTGCTGGGGGGCATACTTCTGTGCAGGCAAGCCACACTCATACTTGTAGCTTCTAAATGCCGTGAAGTTGCTTTGGGGGTTTCTCCATTGAGAATTGAAGTCTAGGGAGCCTACGTGAAGGGTGGCCCCCAGAGCAGACTTCTTGCTGCAGTTCTGGGTTTGGTATATGTCTGTAGGCATGGCATACTTGGGAGCATATACAGTAGGGCTGTGCGAAACTTTGGTCCGTGATTCCATTCGGCTCAATTTTGGTGGCTGAATCTCTGAATCTGAATTGGATTCAGAGGACCCTTTAATCTCTCTGAATTGAATTGGAACCCTCTGAATCCATTCAGAAAGGTTCAGAGATAGAGACAGCTTTAAATGTTTTTTCTACATACCTCTAGGTAGCAGGGGCTCGCGAGTGCTGCGGCACATGGAGCATCCCACAGAAGCGCAGGGGGTTGCCCAGTGTGTTTGGCAGCAGACCTGAAAGTGGACCAGAAGCACTTCCTGTCCGCTTCTGGGTCCACCAGGGAGCATGCTGTGGGGCCCCTCCTGTGCCACCCCACTTCCCCCCCAGTGTGGCATCTGGTGCCTCCTGGGTCTGGGGGCAGGCATCAGGGGTCCACCCGCAACTGATCACTGAGCCAGTGGGGCATGGGAGGCCCCCCCGCCCCCAATGTGTTCCCCTGCGGATGCAGAAGTGAACTGGAAGTACTTCTGGTCCACTTTTGGGTTTGCTGTCGAGCATGTGGAGCACCCCCCTGCACTCCTGTGGGATGTTCCATGCACCCCAGCATCACAGTGATCACGAGCCATGCCTGCTACCTCAAGTTAAATAGAAAAATCTTTTAAAGCTGTATCTATGTCCAAATTGCTGATTCCCTGAATCAATATCGAATCTTCAGATTCTGATTTGCCCACGGGGACAGTGATCCAAATCAGCTAATTGAATCACTCTCCCTGATTTGGGCCGAATCCAAATCAAATAGGGCCTGCTTCACACACCCCAATATACAGCATTCCTTTTCCCTTTCCCCTCCACTTAGTACCAGGGACTCCACATACACGTGCCCTTATAAGGATGTACAGTTGTAGCACATGCAACGGTATACACATTCTATGCTCCCAATCTAATAAATGGCCTATGCCACTTAGCAAGTGGTCTCTGTTACAACCTGAATGAAGTTTACATTGAGCCAGTCAAAGGCCTGAAACTGGTCTTGTATTACTGTAGTAAGTGAGACGGTCATCAATATTCTGCTCTCCAAGTTCAATAGATGGTATCAGTTTCATTCAGTGGGGCATCTGATCTCAACAAACTGATTAAACTGACTTCCATACTCTTACAAAAAAATTCTGTTCTATTTGAAATATTACTTTACTTTGGTCCTTCTGATCTCACTAATCGCCCAACTAAAAGTATTAATTTGTAGTACTGATCTGCAGCTTTCCTGTTTGCTAAAACTGGAATGGGAAATAATTGGTTGATAGACTTTAAAATTAGTCAGGTTTATACAGGACCATGATTCCTGATACTGCCTTCAGCAAACAAAAGCTTTGAAGCTCAAACATAACTTATCCAGCAATAAAAGATCCCACTTGCTAATCATAGCCTCCTAAAATTGCTGATTCTTTGTATTTAGGCTTCCCTGGAATAATAATAATTAAGTGTATGAATGCTGTTACCAGGAGTACTTTCTCCTATTAATACTCTATTCCAATGTAAGATATTTGAAAGGTGTTGAAACCTGATGGCTAGATAAATAGAGTGCCTTGAAATTTAAAATTGGAAAATCCTGCTGGGTGAACTTTTTGCTAAATTGTATGCTGACTTGGAATTTAGGTGCCAGATTTTGGGGTATTGTGATAGTGTGTCTGCCATGTGAATGAGCACACTAATAGATCAAAAATCTAAGTTGGCAGTTTGTTTCCAAAACTGGACCTGGGAGATAAGTGAGAGTAGGGGCACTGGTGGGTCCCCCCCTCCCCCCCAGTAAATGCTTAGAGCTAGGACTTACAGGCCAACAATGCATGCCTCTCTAATGACCTGTGCATGTTACTTGGTATTTTAGAGGTTGCATGAAGTTTAGCAACTGGTGCAATAAATTAAAAAAATAAACACACACAAGTTTTTACTTTTGGAAAAGGCTTTTAATTTTTTATGGGCACATATAAATGGCTTTTGCAGCACTTCTCCTTTTCTCCAACAGATGCCTGACACCTAAGGCCCCTTCCATGTGTTAAAGTTATGCCATGATTTAAGATGTTAATTGTAGCATAAATAGCATGGGCATTTAAAGTGCTTTAAAGTGGCAAAGCAGCCAGGGCACTATTACACATGCTTCGGGGGTGGGGGGAGTGTGCTTTAATTAGAGTGACTCGCAGTTGCTGGTGCAAGGGGAGTTCAGGGTTATGAGTAGTAGTAATGGCACAGTTGGGATCTGATCCTAGTAGTGCCTCTTGCCATGTATGTGTCATAGCAGGAGTTGGGATTAGGGATCAGATCCCACTGTGCCATTATATGAAGGCGTCTGGGGGCTGGGGTGGAGCTAAATAAATTGAATTAAAATTTTTTGAAGTTGTGTTCAGTAAGCAGAGTAAAATAGCTTTAAACCAAATCATGATGTGTCAACACTTGAATACTGATTATAGCTCTGAAACAAGTACTCATACAGGCATATGTGTACACTTTTTATAAGGCATAGTTTGAAGTGCAGTTTACTTTAATAACAAGCCCTGGCTATTCATAGCAGCTCCATTTCTTTTCCCTCTCTTTGCCCTCCACGCCCCCCCGCCCCC
>NW_017729033.1:79589227-79597683 GCF_001723915.1 Gavialis gangeticus | reverse complement strand
CTGTGTAGAACATCCTTTGGACTGTTATGACTGTAACACTCCAACCTTAAATTTACGTAAGTGAGCATTTGAATTGCAAAATAACTACATATGCAGTGTGATCTTAAATGATAAAATTGCTATTTTCAAATAAAACACATTAGTGAAACAGCTTTTTGGTGGAATATATAGACACTGAAGATATGCTTCCATCTTGTCAAACACTAATTATGCTTACACAATGGCCAGGTACAGACGTTACACACAAAACAGGATAAGTGCTTGGAAACCAGTCTATACCTATAACCAAACAGAAGTTCAGTGCCCATAGACTGGTTTTAAAAATAGCAGAACCCAGTCTAAAATAAACCTGGTATCAGACTTGATCTGTTTAGGCTAGACCTGTATATCTGTTTAGGTTAGACTTGTATTTATGAGGGAGAAAATATTTTCCCCATACTTGCAAGTAAAACTTAGTCATAAATTACCTCCTGTATCCTTGTAAAACTTGGATTTTGTGTAGCAGTTCTTAACAACTTACTGAGTGAACATAACTTTATTCTGTTCTTCTTGATTCTTCCATTAATCCTAGCCACCAGTTAAATTAGTACCTTTTTTCTTTTCTCTTTTGAAATGTAACTTTTTTTACAGCTCAGTAACATTTGTGCATGTTCTAACGCAGGCATTTTCAACCTTTTTTTGGTTGGTGTACCCCCAGTGGCCAGTCCAGAAGCAGGAAATCCCCCAGCTGCAGATAGATGAGTGTGGGGGGGGGGTCCCACACAGCAAAACTGGAAGCACCAACAGCAAAACTGAAAGTGCCCCCTGCTTCTCCATGCCAGTACCACGTACCCCCTGGGGGCTTCCTGTGTACCCCTGGTTGACAAGCCCTGCTCTAATGTAATTTACACTCTGAATTTGGTATAACTGAAAATCTGACTTTTGAAAAACTGATTTGTCAAATTCTTTTCCCCGTGTATATGCTTAGTCAGAGCAATATTTCCTTTCCTGAAATTCTATCTTGCTTAATGTGTATATGTGGTTTAGGAAAATACGAAATCCTTGAGCTCATGTAAATAAGACTTCATTCAAACATTAAGTGCTTCAGATGAGTTTGTGAACCAAAGCCTGGAATAACTTATTTGTTGGAAGCAGCAGAGATTAGACACTATGCTCTTAGGCCCCTGGTAGATGTTAATATAATGGCAGGAATGGGATCTGAGGAGTTCTTATGATCCATGTCATTGCATTTCTCAAGTGGTACTTTATTTCGTCTTTGCAATGGCAGGACATTGCTTTGCGTTTTGTGGTTGTACAAGAGGGCTGGCTGTTCATGCACTTCTAAGAACCGATTAGGCAAACGTTTGTAAAGGGTGGTTAAGGTAGGGTGTATCCTGCCTTCAGCAGAAGGTTAGACTAGATGACCTCCTAAGATCTTTTCCAGCCTGTGGCGATGCCTAGGGGGGTGTATGGGGGTGCATGTGCACCCCCTGAGGGCGCTGGTACACCCTCTGACAGCCAGCATTCTCTACTTAGGCCCTGGGGGGGAGCAGGCCAGGCAGGAGTGCTGGTGTCCCCACCGAGAGCGCCGGCTGCAGAGTGGGGGTGCCAGGAGAAGTGCCACTGGCACTTCTGAGTTAGCACGATCGGCCATGGGGGGGACCCCCCCCAGGTCGACATGATCGGTTCCCCCCATTGCTGACTGGGTGCTGGGGGGGGGGCAAATGCCCCCCGACTCAGGAGACACCAGTTGCCCTTGTTTCCAGCATTAGTCTTCTACGATTCTAAGTACTCGTGTGTAAATTCTCTGGTATAATAAAATGGACAATGTCACGGGGTAGGGGAGAGCTACGTGATTATTACAGCTATCAAGAAACATGCTTAACTGTCAGGACAAGAATGAGCAAGGTATACTTCTGCTTCAAATCAGCAAACCAGAGTGGCTTTTTTGGCATTGGTATAACCATGTGCCCTGTGTTTTGGCTTTCCATTCAGAGAAAGAATGGCTTGCGGTTAAAGTGCTGGACTGAGTCAGACTTGCTTCTTGTTTCCAATTCTGCTGTGGGCTTCTGTTACTGTATGTGATTCACTTACAGCTATCCACAGAGTTGCTATTTTTTCTCTTCTGTTTTGGTTGGTAAGCTATTAGCTGGTAGCCTGCGTGCATTGCCTAGCAGAGGATTTCTTAGACTGTGGGATGTTTCTTCCACTGGGAGGGTGGAAGGGGGTGGGGAAGGGAGAGGCAGGGGTTGGAAAACCTCCATTAGGGACATATGTAAATCATTGCAGCAGTCAGCATTTGCCCTCCACTACTTCAGTCACTGCCACCACTTCCTCTACTGCTTAATACTCCCCACTGCTATTGATTTTGGATTAGGGACAGGAATTGGACTAGGGGCAGGTGCAAAGGGAAGTGGCAGTGGCTGGAGAGAGAATGAGTGCTTGTGTGTGTTTGGAGGCGGGGAGGCCGGAGAACTGGTGGTAACTGAAATACAGGAGGTGTGACTTTACTACTGGAGAGGGGAGAACGTAGATCAACCAGGCTTAGGAAATGCTGGGCTCAACTAACACCAATCGCTTTGTCTTATATATTCAGCAGCTATATGAATTGTTAATGCTGTACTACATTTGTATTCTATTTAAACAGCTGATAAATTTTAAATCAAGAACACTGATGCTTTGTAAGTATGAGATGGCTTTAGAAAAACATTAACTAAATCCTGAACTATTGTGTTTCAAGTCCCACAGTGTAAGACTTTTTAAAACTTTGTTAGCAAATCCAACTTATTGTAACTCTTTAAAGATGCATCCAATCCCCCAGGATATATGTAAAGATGACATTTATCAACAGTGTTCTCTAAACTCAAGTCACTGTACACAGATGAATCGTCTGTTCTTTTTTTCTTTGTGTTGGTCTCTGGCAGTTCCTTTGCTTTAGTTGATGTTAAACTGCTTACACATCTTCATATCTATTTGTAACCTGCTTAATAATTTACTTCCCCTTCCATCCCCCACCCCCATCACAACTATGCATAATACAAAGTCTGCTTTATCAAGCTTCCAGGTGGGATTAGGAAAGTCAGGAGGAAGTATTCTGGGCTTTTTACTTGTCAGATTCCTCCAGAATCAAGTTGAAAGCCAGGTGACTGCAGCCTTGGAGTGTCCCAGGGCTGGGGCTAAAAATCACTTCATTATCAGCACTGTATCTGAATCAGTTCAAGACCTATTGCAGTGTCAAGTCTGGGACCAACAATCAGCAAGCTGTGCATGCTAAAATGATAGTAACATTACCATTCAAACTGTTCAGAACACACTAACTTCTATCCTGCACAGATTTTAATATGTACTAAGTGTCCCATGAGATGGCCCTAAGGAGTTACCTGATACTTGCCATTAGACCTTGTTTTTTAGTTTCAGTAAATTTCGACAAATTATGGACCAACTGAACTGCCAGACTTTAAGTTAAATGTAGGAAAGCTCCACAACTTGAGGCAGCAGTAGGGGTGAGAATTTAAGTCCATAATCTGATTTCTTCTCTTTTTGGTTATCACATAGCTCTAATTTTGTCTGGTAGGACTGAATATTTGCCTGATTGTGTTAAAATATCAAATGTCAAATTCTGGTTCACTTAACTGTTTCATGTCATCTTTAATTTTAGGATGCATAAGGAGTTGAAGGTTTTGAGTGCTGGTTGAAATACCTGAACAGCCTACAAGCAAAAAGAATAATACCCTGAATGGATGAGACTGAAACTGGACTATTTTGGAAGAGGACTTTTTTTATGTTTTGCAGTGTTCAGAAGAAGTTGTTCTCTAGGACTTTTAACAAATAAGATGACAAGAGTTTTTAAAATTTAAAACTCAAAATGAATGTTGAAAAAATAGGAGAAGAGGCAAGGAATGGTTTTCATTCTCCGTTACTTATCCAGGATGAAAATGGAAATAAAACTACATGCAATAAAACTAACCTGACCCCCTCAATGAATTGCACTACTGGTACAAACAGAAATTCAGTTAGTCAAAATAATAAAATTGAGCAAACAGAGGATGCTGATTTTAAAGATATGGGTGATATTAAAAGTATTTCTTTAAACCAACAATGTGTTGGAACACTTGATATACAAAAAACTCCTGGTGATTTTGTTAGTGTGAGCCCTGCCTTGTCAGATACAGGTGCCACTTGTGTGCCTTCTGTGGCTGAACATACTTGCCTATGTGTCTTGGACCATAACTTAAAGGAACCTACTAGATTCCAGAAAGATCACCTTGACCTAATAGGAAGGCAGGGTCAAAGTATTGAACAATTCATTCCTTGCAATTTTACTGATACAAACTTTACAATGCACCTTACCACTTCAGAACTAAACCAAAATGTTAACATCAAAGATGAAGCAGGTCATGCTAATATGACATTAGATTTTGCTAATGTTGATGCATCTCTTGCGATATCTAAAACCCTAGAAGAAACGAGAGAAAATGAACGTGAAGACATGTGTTTTACTCTGTGCATTTCTTCTGAGGATGTGATTGTGAGAAAAAGCTTTGATACAAATAGTCCTGAAAAACCTTTTAGTTCTTCAGTACTGGAAGCATCAGGGGGCCTAAATACAGCAAACAACATCTGTTCAGATTTGGCAATGTTACCTTCTGCTTCTTCAGGTGCCTGTGAACAGCCTTTGAAAGACACTAATTATGTTGATATAGCATCACAAAACAGAGAATCCTCCAAAAAAGAAATACAGCCTTTAAAGGTAGTTGGGGAATGGGTTGAACCTCATTGTAAGAGCTCGATATCACCAGAGTACGTTTGTATGTATGAAGATGCACCAACAAAGTATTTGCACAGCACGCCTGAACATAATAAAACTGACAAATGTCCTACTGAAATAGGAGTGAATTATTTGGCAAATGATTTATGTATCCTTCCAATACAGAGTTTTGATGAAAGCATAGAACAAAAGCAAGTTTTAAATGGAGCAAGTAAGCATATAACCAAAGAACAAAATGCCTTTAAAAATAGTGTTTTCCAGGATGTTGAAACCAAGTCAGTGGCATATGAATCAATACCAAAAAGTATAACAAAACCAGAAGGAACTGTTTCACCTGAGCTCAGATGTGAAGCAACATTTGTAGTCTTCAGTCCTGTAGTGTGTGAAAGCCATTCTACAGCATGTACTTCGACACCTATAGAAAAGTCAAAAAACACAACATTTTCTGTTTCAGAAGTTGGCAGCACCCCTTCTAAACTGGGAAAGAATGATACGGTAGTGAGAGAACATGGTAGAAGGACTTCACTTAAAAGTAGTTTAGGACAAATTGCAGGAAAACCGGCAAATGGATCTCCTACTACATTGATGGCAACCAAAACTAGGAAAATTGAGATTGTTAGCTTTCCAAAACCGAACTTCAAAAATGTTAAACCAAAAGTTATGTCCAGGCCTGTGATCCAGTCCAAAGAGAGTGCTTCATCAAAATCTTCGGGACTGCCTCAGCTATCTGCTACTTCCTCATCTTCACCAGCTTCTTCCCCAAAGCAATTGTCCTCCTCCATCAAAACTTTGAAAAAGAGAATCTATTTAGATTGTGATACTAAAGTTGCAACGCCATTGAATAAGCAACATATTCATAAACAAGTCTCTCCTAGCCAACTTGTATGTGCTGCAACTCATTCCAAAAATGCTTCCCACAGGCTTCCAAAAACACCTGCATTAAAGCAGAATCCAGAAGATGCTGATAAAGCAAGCTCTTCTAATTCTGCGTACTCCTCTGTTGCTGCTACAGCTGTAACATATGAACATAATTCAAAAGGGACATTAAGTGATAAAATGGAAAACACAAATGCATTGGCACGTCCATGTATCTCAAATGTCCATCAGACTTGGGTTGAAAATGAACAAAATCTCAATCTCGGAAGACTTTCAGAAACTGAGGCATTAAGAAGAGATGCAGTGAATGAAACATTTGAATTATCCTCTATGCCCCTGGTAAGCTGTGGAGTTTTTTTAAAATAACTAAAACTTAATATCCAAAATCTAGTTGATATTAAAAATCAAAACAAATCTCTAATATCTAAATTATCTAGATAGATTGATATATCTCATGATTTATGCTTGTATGCTTTAAACCTGGAGATCTGTTGAAAAGCAATGAATGGAAATTTTGGGGTGGATATTTATCTTAAAATGTCAACGCCATACACAACACGGTGCAGAGAAAAGGAGAAATATAGACTCATACTTACTTTAAGTTTACTAACTGGTTATTATTAAATTCACTTAAAAGAAAGCATTTGTCTGATAGTCTCATCCTTAATCCCATACTCCAGCATATTTTTTTTTTAAAAGGAAATAAGTGAAAGCCTGTCTAGAAAACTTTATGGCAAGCAAGATGTGGATTTTTCATAAGTACGACTGAATCTTTGTATATTCAAACTCAAAGTAAGGTTGTTCAGTTTGTTTCACTTAACCTTTCTAAAAGTAAATCCTGAATTTCATCAGGATGTTCAAATTCTTTCTTTCAATGGTTGATACCTGAACAGAACACAATACTTTAAATGAAAATTAACTTTGTCGTCTTTGATGCAGGTGAATTTCTCATTACAGAAACTCATTTTAAATTTTTTTTTAGTACAGTTGAACTTGGGGTAACAATTTACATTGGGTTTTTTGTTTTTTTTTTGTTATGGAACTGAAATATTCCACTGTTAACATACTTTCTGTAGTCACACTAGATAGTAGAGCAGGTGTTAAATTTCAGCTAAACTCTTAAGAAAAGCTTAATATTTCTAAACTTATTTTTAAAGATTAAAAAATGACTAGTTTGAATATCCAAGCTAAGCAAATGTACTCTGAAACGTAGTGGCTATGCCTTTCATTATCACTTCACCATTTTTGTGAAGGATTCCTTTTTAGAATTTGTCAGCCCAAATCTAATGGACTGACACAATTCTGCTGCTGAATAAATCCTAGGATATAAGTCAAAGCCTGGGAGCCAGAAATTGAGGTGCATGTTCCAGACCCTACCGGTGACATAACTAGCAATAATTCCATTTACTTTAGTGGGGGTAGGATATTTTGCCTACTGTTGCTTACTACTGAGCCAATAACCATAGAATAGCCTAGTCAAATTCATTTGGTCTTTTCCATTACACTAAACATCATTAAACTGAAACAACTCTTTGAAAGGTCTGCCAAATATGTCTAAAACTCTGTACTGTAGCAGTTCAAAATGGAACCCTTTATAGTTCAAAATGGAATTACCAAGGTAAACTTTGGGATTAAAAACAACCTAATATTTTAAATTTAAGTCTAAAATGCCATAATGTCATAAACAAAGACTACCTCTTTTGCTTTGCTCTGATTTTTGGTGGCTTCTAAGGGAAGATGGTGAGCCTTCCATCTATTTAATTGCCAAGGTGGAAGTCTCTGGCTTATTATTTCCGTTAAAATGTGAAAATCCCTTGGATTACATTGTTAAATGCTCTTTGCATAGAGCATTTAGAATATTGCACTGGAGTCTAAGTTCTTATCAAGGAAAATAATATCCCCTTTTTACTGAAGCCAATTCACTTTGGGAAAAGGGTTGTGGCTCAAATTGGAAGTGAAATTTGTGGCTCTAAATGTGTCCAAATTATTATGAATCTATTACCCCCCCCAAAATGGATAGGAGCATCTCTGGGTGCTGATATTAGAAATTATCTTATGGGGGCTTTTGAGATTCTCATTTCATTCTGCAATTAAAGTTTGACAGTATTACATCCATTTCTGAATCTAACAATCAACTCAGTTGGATGGGAAAAGGTTTCTGTCTGGGTAACTCCATGTGCATTCAAGAAAGAAAATAGCCCTCAATTGATTGCTGACTTACAATCCTACTTAGTTTCTTCGTTTGGATTTTAAAATGTCATAATCACAGTAGTAGAGCAACAGAGTACATTTAACTCAGCCCTTTTTAACTCACGTTCTTCTCAGTTCTGTAAACCATGTAAGTGACTTCTGGTGTTTCAAAATGTACAAAGTAAATCAAAGTACCTGAAAAAAGGGGGGTTGGGGGAGGGAGGGTTATTGGTATTCATGCCTAAAATTAAGCTTGTTAAACTTCTTGCTTTTATGAATAGATTTCATATAAGTGTCCATGGCTAATTTGGAATTAGTTTTATGTCCTTTCTCTCTTCCCTTTCCACACCCCCTCACTCTTGTGGGCTATACAATAGTTTCATGTATATGCTAAACTCTTAGTTGCAAAGGATATTGTTCATCTGTCTCTTCTCTCATGGATCAAATGACAGTAAGTATCTAACCAATGTCATTTTGACTAGTAACTTACTGATAATTGACACCAAAACGTATTTAGCTAGCAATAGACAACTTTGTTCCTAAAACAGAATTGTGTTTTACAGGTTTCTTCAGTTAAAGCTGGAGCAGCAAATAATTCACATATTGATCTTGCAATTAATTCTTGTAATGTAATGTAACAGGA
>NW_017729033.1:79583211-79584227 GCF_001723915.1 Gavialis gangeticus | reverse complement strand
GTATTTAGCTAGCAATAGACAACTTTGTTCCTAAAACAGAATTGTGTTTTACAGGTTTCTTCAGTTAAAGCTGGAGCAGCACAAAGAAAAAATATGCACAAGGAAGGTACCATCACTCTAAGAAATACACCAGTTTCAAAGGTTAAAGTGGCAACCTCCATATTTAATTCCAAGAGAGGAAGTGAAAGTAAAAATGTTTGCGCAATTAAACGATCACCTCCTCAAAGACCTGTTCTGCTCTCAGGCTCAGGTAAGAGTTTCTATTAGGGTACTACATAATTTTCAAGAATTGGTATGAGGCAATATGCTTAATGCACTTTAAGTAAATAGGAAAGTAATAATACAAAATTCTGTTTTAAAAGCACTAAATCATAGCATGTGAGAAACCTAGCATATTTGAAACCCATCAGGAGTCCTGTAATCCATTAAAATGAGATGCTTGCACAAATACTACTTGTGTTTTATGTTCAGCGGCTTTTTCTGGAAGCTTTCTCTTCAGTTTCTCATTATCGTGAGAACAGACCCAAGGAAGTCAGTGTTATGTGTTTTGTACTTTTCTTCCAGTGTGCATGTCAATCCAGTTTCCAACTTCTAATGCTCCATTTTCATAGATCACAGAAAATCTGCAATGGCAGCACTTCAGGTAGTGATCTATAGGGCTGTTCGAAGCTTTGGTCCCTGATTTCGTTCAGCAGAGGTCTGGCTCAATTTGGTGGCCAAATCTCTGAATCTGAATTAAATCAGAGGACTCTTTCTTTAATCTCTCCAAACTGAATTGGAGATTTGGACATAAAGCTTTAAATGCTTTTTTTACATGCCTCTAGGTGGCAGGTGGCGCGTGAACACTGCAATGCGGGGGTGCATGGAGTGTCCCACAGAAGAGTGGGGGCTCCCCAGCATGCTTGGCAGTGGACCCAGAAGTGGACCAGAAGCACTTCCAGGTCCACTGGAGAGTTGCTGCCCCCCCCACCCCCACAGCTCAGTGACTGGTGCCTCCTGGGTCTGGGGGGGGGGGG
>NW_017729033.1:79580492-79583153 GCF_001723915.1 Gavialis gangeticus | reverse complement strand
GGTACCTGGGGCCCCCCTGTGGCTGATCTCCAAGCCTGTACTTCCAGTCCACTTCTGGGTTTGCCACTGAGCACGTGGAGGAGCCCCCCACACTCCTTTGGGACACCCCATGTGTTCCAGCATTGCAACGATCACAAGCCACACCTGCTACCTCAAGGTGTGTAGAAAAAACTTTTAAAGCTGTGGTTTTCTCTGAATCACTGATTCTCTGAATTGGCATCAAATCTTCAGATTCAGATTCAGCCTGAATCAAACTGGGGACAGTAATCCAAATCAAATCTCTATCCCTGATTCGGGCTGAATCTGAATCGAATATGGCCTGCTTTACACACCCCTTTTGATTACTGCTTGTTTGGCTCCAGAGCAAAACTGTGGGCGTCTGTGGCTCTGAGCCATTTCTTTCCTGTCTTTTTCCTTCTAGTGAGAGGTAGCCTGATGTCAAGCACAGAGCATCTGACCTAAGCAGGCTGTTGTCTATAGAAGCTTATGCCTCTTGGAACTAGTTACTCTAAGGTGCCATTCTGCCTTGCCTCTTGTCTTTTCCCTCTGTAAGTAAAAGGCAGAGGAAATATATGACAAGCCTAGTTTTAACACCATCCTTAACAGCCTTATCTGATATAGAAGTGAGAGGCAGTTTGGGGTAAACCCATTCAGTTGCACAGTGTGTTTTTTCTTTGGCTGAATGATTTATACCAAAAGGAATTTTTTACAAAAGTATTTAGTATTTTAAATACTTAAGTATTTAACAGTGTATATAGATTAAGCCGTAAATGATTGGACTTTAAATGAATGCCACGTACTTTTTTTGTAAAGCATTTAAAAATTAGTTAAGTATATGCCTATGATCCTCTCTACACACCACAGGTATCATGCAGTTAACTGGTTAATTGTGCAAACCTTAACACAAGCTGCACATGCAGTGTAGTTACACACCATAGAAAGCTCCAACCCACTATAAAGTTAGACCTCAACAATGTGTATGAACTTTTATAGCTCATTCTTACTGAGCTGAGTTGGCACATGTAGCAAGCTCTCCCCTGTGGCCTGGAGCTGACAGGGTTCCCAGCCACAGGGGTGCCCTTCAGCTGATGTGGGTTCCCAACCACAGGTGTGCTCTATGCCCAGCCAAAGTTGGAAGTCCTGTAGCTACAGGGACTCTAACCCCAGCAGCTGCTAACTTAGGTCCCAGCAGCACGACGAGTCAGAATCCCATAGCTTTCGATGCTGGGTCTGGCAGCTTGGGGCACTGCTGCAGCTGGGAGGGGATGCTGGGTCTGGCAGCTGGGAGTCCCTCAACTGGGGGTGCTCCTGCCTGTGGGAGCTTCCTTCTTGCCAGTGCATGTGTGGCATGGCAGGAGGTGCAATTGCATGGATTGCATGTTAGATACCACTGCATCTTTACCTGCACGTGTAGAGGCCTATTTTGCAGATGCAGAAAGAGGAATAGTAGTTAAAGGACTTGATTGAAGTGCCCTTCAGGTCACTTTTTCCAACTCCCACTTTGCTATTCTAGCCACTAGACAAGACCTACATTACAAACTGTTTAAACAACTTCACCTATTTCAAAGTATTAGAGGACCTTTAAAATGTCAGGTTTTTTTTATCATGACAGGCAGCATTTTTAGGGTTAACATTTATTTCTGTCCCAATCTTTAAATCTGAAATTTGGGAGAAAATTGGGACTCACCCATATCTTCAAATCCCATCTGGCAAAGAATGCGTGGAGGAGGGTGTGGCAGTATTACATGGAAAGATATATTTAAACTTGTAGCTTAGCTACATAACAGTTGAGGAGGGGGATAGAACCATAAATTTGCTTGGAAGTTGTGAAAGCCAAATGGAAAAATATTACATTTTGTAAGGTAAGGTGTTGAATAGTATCCAGAGGGAATTCATAGAAATGGCATTGTTTTAATGTGTATAGAACTTGTCTTAACACAACCTTTTGAAAAATTGCAATCCTACCACTCCACAGAGGGAATGTTAGGGGTCCTAATAAAATTAGACTTTCACTTACAGGGCCAGATTAACCCTTTAGTGGGCCCTAGGCAAACAAACTTGTGGGCCCCTACTTAATACTGTATATTTTTATATTACTTTTTTCACTCAATTTATAATATGTAAAATGAGCACAATTGAGTCTGTCTTTTACTTGGGGCCTTAGGCATGTGCCTACTTTGCCTATACATTAATCCGGCCCTGCTCACTTATGTGGGCACATTAGCTGTTCCAGCTTGGTCCTACGTGACCTTGAAGTTAACTACTTGCACTTGAAAGTTGCTGACAACTTGTGCAGGGTGGTAAAGGTTTTTGTAAATTTTATGTACTTGATTTTTTTTAACTCACTCCAAAGCAGTTTGAACATAAATGAGAACTTGTGAAATGCTGTAACTTTTTAAAAAGCATACCCCCGCATTTTTATCCAGAAAAACCTGCTCTTCATTTTTCCTTGCTTTCACACCCAATTTAAGATTTAAAACCAACCTAAGGACTCTGCCTACTTATACCTGGGTGGGAAGTGATTCATATCTGTCCCTGAACCTCCTGGGGGGAGGGGAGGAGGAACTAATTCTGCCTCTTCAAAATACTCTATTTGCCCCCCCCCCCCCCCCCCCCCCTCCTCACCAACAGGCGATTTTTTTTGTTCTTGTGTGGGGGGGG
>NW_017729033.1:79561737-79575492 GCF_001723915.1 Gavialis gangeticus | reverse complement strand
AAAGGGCTATTTTATTGAGCTATGGATGGAGCAGCTACAAATTGCCTGAAGATCTTCTACTTGCTATCTTTACTAGCTAGATGATTTTAATTTTAAGACACCCCCCCCAATAATTAGATTCTATGAATGCAAACTTTATGAATTTGTTAGAACTTTCCATGTATAGAATTTAACTATTGGGGGTTGGTTTTAAATCCAATGCTGTACCAGGAAAAGCAGTGACAGGTTTTTGGGGGAGGGCCTTTTCCTCCTCTTATTCATACTTCTGATCTGCTGTAACTTTTCTAAAACGTTTACAGCAAACTGCAAACATAATTGTAGCATGTCTGCGTATGAAGGAACTCCAACCTTGGTAAAAATTTTTGAGGGTCAAGGTATAATAAATAACAAAAAAACCTGATATAATAGAACATGATTTATTCAAATAAGTTTTTCCCTATACTTCAGTGGGTATTCATATTAAAGGCTAATTGCTAAAGCCTGATTGCAAGAGACTGAGATGAACAGTATCTTTTTTCAAATGTCATAATCATTAAATGGCCCTTTTTATTGAATTTTTGGCTTAGTGCTGTTCATAATGGGTAATTTTTCTAAAAATTTCAAATGAGTTAAAACTAGAGCAGGCTGTAACAATAGAAGACAGTGTTGGGTCAGTGTGCCTGATGCAATTTTATTATACAAGAAAGTGCTTGTCAGATTAGGAAATTGAAGCCAAATGGATTTCTATTGTCTCCATTTAAGCTGAAAGGTTAGTAGCAAAACTGTATATGAAGACTTTGCAGTGCATGATTTCAGTGAAACTTTGTGTAATACTAAGTAGTGAATTGGAATGATTAATCTTTATTTTAAAATAAAACGAACTTGTGGAAATATACAGATTAAGATGCTGAATGCAATGGTGACTGTTGCAAAGTTCCCCTGGCTGGTATCATTTCAGCTTCTTTTTAACTTTATGAACCCATTGGAATGAGAGGGTGCCTGTATACATGCGGAGAGGCTGCTCTGATGCATTGTAATCGCAACATGTTGGAGAAGACTCGGTTTAATGGTACTCGGTTAATTAATGATTAATTGATTCTGGTGGAGCGTAGTAATGTACTCCAGTGTCATGTGCATCATCAGCATTCCTGTACTGATAAATGGCAGCAGGGGTGCTTTACACTAAAGCTGGTTCAACAAACTTTTTAGTTAAAGCCCCCCTGCTGCCATTTTTTCAGCGCAGGGACACTGATACACATGACACTGCGGGCCCTTTTTTAATTAGAGCAGCTCTCAGAACCACTCTAAAGCCCTTCCCCCCCCACCCCTCCGTGCTTCCTGGTGCATGTCTATAAACACCCAGAGTGTTTCCACTGTTAGAGAACAATATGTTATTTCCAGGAACATGGAGTGAAATCCTGTGTCAAAAATGAGTTTTCAGGTGCCAGACTATAGAGTCTACACATACATTCATCCCCCTCCCCATGAACATGCTGGCTCAAATATAAAATGGAAAACACAAAGCAGAAAGATTAGCACAAAACTGTGTATGGCTAAAGGAACACATAGCTTCAGCTCACTTTCTCTCCCTTCACCTCACGTGGGGTGAAGGGAGAGCATCTTTTATTGTGGTCCAACCATGCTCATTTCTGTGGATGCTACATGCAAAGTTATGCTAACTATTATCTTCTGTGGAGTCCGCCTTTTCGCTTAAACATTGAAATAGCTTACTGTAGAACTGAAACTGATGGGCACCTGTTGACATCCTGATTTTTTTCTGATGTGTTGAAGTTCCTTTTGAATATCATTAATGTGGGCTTCAGCTAACTTATCAGTAAGAATGGCATCAGCCCTTAAATTTCACTGTAAGGCATATGGGGAGGTGGCTAATCATACCTTGACTAAGTTCTTTAATGCCCCCATCATCTGTGTCAGATTATCTTTGGTAGATAAGGGCTCTAGAATGAACCGTTCTTTCTCAGCTCTACAGTATGCTTTCTCAATAACTTGAAATCAGATGTCTCATTGCAGATGGAGGTGAGCGTAACTCATGGCTTTAGTTGCTCGTTCTCCCCGACCTTCATGAAGCTATTTCAGTCTTTCATACCTCTTTTTAAATTTTGCCTCAATCCAATGTGAAGCAAAGAAGGAAACATTCCTATTCCTAAGAGTTAAAGAAATAATGAATATTCTGAGTGCCCTAACCAAGAGATTTGAAGTATTCTCATTTATTTGCTTCTTCCCCTCCCTTTGCTGATCCAGTTGAAAAACTGGTTTCTTCAAGGGGGGAAAAAATGAACAACTCTTTCTAAAGCTCTCTTTGTACCAAATACTGCCTCTGGAATCTCTCTTCATCGGTCAATACAGGATTTCTGCGAAGATTAATTAATGTTGCCTTTCTGGACATTTAATTTATAATCGGCTAGTTTGGCCTGAGCATAACAGAACCAGTTGATTACAGTCCTTAGGAAGAATCTCACTGGGTGCCTCCACAAGCAAAGGTAGCATACAACAGACATGGAGTGACAAACGTGACCCCTTTTTTTTTCCCCATGTTAGTCGGAGGTACTCTGCTCTCCTTATTTATATAGATGCTGCTGCTACTGTTGTCCTGCCTCAACATTTGTGGAAGAAAAATGGAGTTAGAATGGACTGGTCATTCTTTCTTTCTTCTTGGAGGTGAAATGGGTTGAAGGAAATGAAAGTAAGTAAATGAGCAGTAAAATTTTGTTCAGATCACAGGTCTCAAATGTAAAGTAGATCAGGTTCTCAAAGTTGTATCAATTACTTGGATAGATTTGAACTTCCTTCTGTGCCAAAAGGCTTTTTGAGGCCAGATTTAATAGTCCTGGGATAAAATTGATACTTTATACCCTAGGAATAGAAAGAATAATAAAATAAAATACACCGACTCCCAGATTCAAGAAGGGAGAATTTTTTTCAATTTGGACAGATTTTATTTTCGTCCATTCTAGTTGATTCTGCACCATAGGATCCAATATTCTCAAGCCTTCCAGGCACATTCCCAGGCTTTTTGTAGACAATAACTTGAGCTGGCACATTCTTGGTTTTAATGCACGGCACCTGAAGCAGGGTGTATATTGTAATTGTACGTGCTGAGGCGGGTACTAACAGGACAGGCATTGATACCATCTGAAAATACATCTGTGCTTGTGAGAAACTCTTCCTTATGAAGCAAAGTGTCTCAGGTATGAACTCAATTCCAGCAGAGGAATGTTTTTGGTACTCAATCACTATTTGATTATTTACAGACATTTGCTGGGATAGGATACTTTTTTACCCTTGAATTTTCTCTAAGAATAACTTCTGTTTTTTCTTTTTTTAATGACGTCTGTCACAGCAAGCCCTTTCCTTCTCATGCAAGTCTATGACAAATTAGTTTAATAACATGGAAAACTGGTACCCAATACCTGTAAGCAAGACTAAAAAAGCAGTTTCAGGCTATCAAAAGCCTCTTGATTTACATCTCGCTAACTTTTTTTGAGAGCTGGATTTTTTCCTTTGGGCTCTGAGAGAAATCCTGATAGCACTGCCAACAAAAACTTGAGTGGTCAGAACCAAGAAGCAGCTTGATATTTTTTTTAGACTAACTTGAAAAAAGATCCAGTTTGGATGGAGTCTTTCTGCACCCATATTCCAGTAGGGAAAAGGAGATCAGTGGAAAGCCTAAGGATCCAGTATATCTGGACTTCACTTGTATCACAGTTTGGCTGATTCTCCTATGGCTGTCTCTACACTTAAGGACAACGACCAGATATCAGTATGTGAATCTATCAGCTTTTGTCTATTCTAAATAAAATTGAAGCGTGCTATTTTATTTGCAACAATATCTGTGGGCCAGAGCTGATTTTCCCAAATAGCTGTTGTTCCTGCAAATCATGGCTGTCTTGAATCCTGCTAGTCTTGTACCTTGCCCCAGCAAAGTTGTTTTATTGTTGTTATCAGGTTCTGATTAGCTGTGGGCTTCACTCAAATGCATTGGGAGGGGAAAAGCCCTTGGCATAGAGCTGATATTCAGATGCCTTCCCAAACTGAAAACAGAACAGTAAAAGAGGCAGAGAAAATGAGTAATCTTCTGCCCCACTGCCCTTTACTCTGTGCTCCAAAGGTTAATTTTGAAAGGGGTGTTGGTGGGAGGAGGAATGAACCCCTCCCCCCCACCTCCAACCACCCCTTCTATGCCTGAACCTCCCTTATTTTCAATAATAACATGTTGCCCTTTGGAACTTATGGCCAGTGTCCCAGTTTTTGATAGCATTACTTCCTCCCGCAAGTTAAATGTGCAAACATGTACATGGATGGCTGCTGGCCACCCTGTTTCATTTCTGGCCTGGTGCTTCAGGGTCCTGATGACCTGTGCCAAGGAGGAACATTTCTATAACAACTTACAGATAGACCTAAATGATGTTGTTGAAGGCTGCTTCAATAATGATTTTGATGCATGTAAGTTATTCTTTGATCCATCATGGTATCCCTCAGCTGATCAGACTTCTGTATAAACAAAAGTTTTTAGAGGGATAGTGGCAGTTTTTAACTTGTCTTGTCTGACATGTTTCTCTAAGCTAACATGTAATAGCTAAAAGGACTTTAATTTTTGTCTGCATCTTTAATTTTTACTTTTTGTACAGTAATAGGATTTTATGAAGTCAGCTGCATTCTTTAACTCCTATTGCTGCTTTCTCCTGTGCTATACGTGAGATCCGAACCAAACACTTGTTTCTGCAAAGTACTTCTACTGTGCTCATGGATGACTTCACTTAGCTCAAAGTGAGATTTGAACTTGAAATATAGTACACCAGTACTTGATATCCAAGGGATAAGCAAGGGAACTTGCAGTGTACTGTTAAGTATTAGTTATGCTGCTGCATTTATTATGCTTTCTTAACAATTGCATACAATTACAAGAATGTTTAAAGGTTATTTTTGGTAGATATGGCTGTTCCCTTGTGCTTTCATGCAAAACACTGCTCTTTATCTATTGAAGCTATATCACGGAAAACCCAGACTTGTATCCCTCTTGTAGATAAGACCATTTCTGTACATCAAAACTGGGTATGGTTTGCCATTTCCAGGTTACTGAACAAGTTGAGCATTTCCAAGGTAGGTTTGCAATTGTAGAAAAACATAATTCTGAAGCTAACATTAAGGAAGTGTAAAGCCATTTATGTTCAAAACCTGTTTCTTTCATGTTGAACTTAAGATATTTTCCTTTTAGGGCTGCAGATTAAAGCCGTGTGTTTGTATGTATGCATGTGCACAAGCTTAGTCTACAAAGATTCCCAGTTCTGAAATCCTCAAGACTTGTGCTCTTGCTGATGACTCCTAGATCTGAAATGTTTAAAGGTGGGATGTGTAAATGGTGCTTGACCCTCAAAATTGGTAGCATCTCTCCGTAATGTTAACCTTTAGTTTAACAGCTGCTTTACTATGGTATTAATAATGAACAACCTTTAATACAATAGACCCATACTTACTGCTTCCCATTTGGAATATAAGCATCAATTCCCATAGATCCAGTACCTATACACAGAGATTCCCTTTGTTTCAAAGTTGGCAATATACCAACTTAAAAAAAAAACAAGAGCACAAGCCCATAGTCATTAAGGCAGTGGTTCTCCTTCCTAGCTGTGGGGCACCTCTTGTTTGACTCAAGGCATTCCTCCATAACTTGTGAATTGTGCAGTGTCCCATCTTAAAAATTAATTTATCACTGTGCCTTAGCTCCTTGCAGAGAGGCTGAGGAGCAACCAGGCAGGGAGGAGCCTGAAACTGCTCTTGCTTTCTCATACCTTTTGGAGCCCTTCAAAAGATTTTATGGCACCCCTAGGAGCCCCAGCCCTGGTTGAGAATCACAGCATTTAATGAGTTGAGTTGCTGAGTATTCTAAGAGACCTGGAAATGAAATACCTGTTGCAAGTACAACAAGACAGTACAGATTATCTTGAATCCTATTTTGAGGGCAGTGGCTATATTGCAGAAGAAAAACTTGAGTTGGGATTTGGTGGTTGGTGGAGAGTGTGGGTGAACTGAAGATGTCCAGCTACTTCAAGTGTCAGAAGTTCTTTGCCATTGACAGAGGTCCTGTTTGAAGTTCTCCAACTGCCTTTGAAGTGGTATAAGCAACCTGGGGTGCAGACATTCATGCCTGAGGAAATTATTTTAAAAATAACCCTCATAAAATGGAGGGATATATTTGAAGGTTTTCATTGTAAAACCTTTCTTGAAACATCTGCCAGCTCCAGCACAGCATCATAGGTGGGGCTGGGGGAAGTTTACTCAGTCCTTTGACATCCCCAAAGTGGGGCAGAGAGTGAATGAGTGTTGCACAGTTGTCTTTGGGAACCTCCAGAAGCTGAGGCATGCAGGGATTCCTGTTATCTATGCCTTGCTGGAAAGCAGTGTAGCTCCATTCCTTCAAGGACATTTGGAAATGCTTTGGGCAGCTACCTGTGTTCATGGAACTGAGGAGCTTCCTGGAGTAATTTCATTCTAGTTTGGTAGATCTCTAGACTACTTGCCACTGTGTAGTTATTCCAGCAGGTAATTATGATGGCTATCCCTCTCTTTGGTTTTCTTTCTGTTTTTTTGTTTATAAGCCATAGCAGTTAAAAACTGCTTCCTCATGCTGTTCTCTAGATTTTATCAGTTGAATAATGTCATAATCTTGATGATCTTAATTTCCCTCTGGACTAGTTTGTTTTTGTTATAGTATCACAGGAAAGTAAAATGAAAGCAAACGCCATTGGGTCACCTCATCAGTCCAGCCCCTTGCTCAAGGCAGAAACATCCTTATCCTAAACCTTTCCAGCCAAGTGTCTGTCTAACATGCTCTTGAAAATATCTAGGGATAGCATCCACAGCTTTCTGGGTAGTCTGTTCCAATGCCTGACCACCCTCATAGTCAGAAAATTCCTCCTAATATCCAACCTGAATTTCCCCTGCTGTAGTGTCATATCAGATACTGGCTTATTCATAAAGTTCAGAATCGTGTATCATTAGTTTTTGGACATTTTTGTAGAACATCTTTTAGGTGCTGCATATACTATGATAAAATGCATGCCATCCTCAGCTCTGAACATTAAGACATAACTGGTGGCTAGCTAAACAAATGATTTTTCCCCTTTGTTATAAAGCGTAGTGCATTTTAAAATATTGCAGATTCAGTTTACACTGTTTATACAGTTCCATAAGTTCTGAAGTATTATTTTATGAAGTACGTATTTGACTTTAATATTACAAATGCAAATAATGTCTTTACCAAAAGAGGGTTTTGCAGTGCTAATTCAGACGCCTGTAGAAGTTCCAAAAACCTACAAATGTTTCAAATGTTAAATGTTTCTCAATACTTCAAGTTGCTAGCATTTCACTTGCCTATTAGGTAAATTCTCAAACCAAGCATTTTGCCACATTTCAAAGTTATTTTAATTAAAGAGTGTAATGTCCTTGCATGTGTTTCCTAAAAGTAAAAATCTGAAAACCAATACTAACACCAAAATAAGTAGTAATACACTTGCTAAAATACATTTGACACTTTTTATATGTCTTTGTTGCTGTGGGGTTTTTTTTTTTCAAGATCAGTTTGATTTTACTGAGATTCTGCTTTATGACTGTAACTAGAGTTTATAGTGAAACAACTGCTTCATCACTGCTCTCAATTTATGTAGGTTCAGAAGTGCAAAAGCAAATATGTGTATAGATAAGCATTGCTTAAAAATTAAATATTAAATGAATTGGTAGTCATTTTGGCTTGAAACTGCATATGCAGCTGTACAGCACCACCTAGTGTTGTAATCTTGTATATTAGATTTAAAGGGTGGAAAGGTTTCCTACCCTTTAAAAAAAATCTTAAAGCATTTTTCTTTATACTAGTCTTCGTTCTTTAATATTTAATACCCAAGAGCAACCAGGAGTATTGGCATGCCTATATAAATTGGAGCACTATAAACTAGATATAAAGTAATAGAGCTAAAAAGTACTGAAAGTCTAACAAAAATGTAACAAGATTTTTCATTTTATTAAAGATGAAAGCAAGGAACCTGTATACACTTCCATTTTCCTGGGCTGTTATAATTTGATTTGCATTAGTCAATTTCCAAGGAATGGTTCTGGAAGTCTAGTTGGCTAAACATGTGAAATTGCAAATTTTCCATGTGTAAGAGTTGTCTGGTTAGTTATGACCACAATAAAAATAACATCTGAAAATGACCTGTAATTCATTCAGTTATGTAAGAGTGGAGTTAACATTTCAGGCACTTCTTTGTTCAATTTAATTGATACTGTATGGCATTTTATTCAAAAACATGCTTGCCAGTACAGCTATTAATGGCAATGTGGTTTAAAGGTTTTTGGCTTGGCAAAATAATTTAGAAACTGTTTAAGCAATTGTGTGAGGTACAGTATCATTTGCTGCTCTTATTCACTGTTTGGATTGATTCTACTCTTGCATGGCTACTTTCCCAAGGACAGTACCTGTTGGTATTAACTGTCCCTCATTAGCAATCATCATGTAGGAACAGATAACAATCAGCCTCCCTCCTATTATCAGCTGTTGGGGGAAATATTTTGAAAGCATAGGGGATAAAAGGCTCTTTTGGAGCCCTCTTTTGAGGTAGAGGTGGTCTGGATTTAGGGCCTCCATTACAGAGAACTATGCTTTTTGCAGTAAACTTGTAGAATTTTCTGTTGTTGGAAGATGAGCACTTGCACAAAAGCAGTCTGATTTGAGAGGCTGGTGTTTTCGAGCTAGGCAAACTGTTTTTATCCTGTATTCAGCGAGTAGTTAAAACTTGGAACTTGAAGCTTCTATACTTCCTTTTTGTATTGTAGAAGATTTGTCAGGGCAAGCCTAAATTGAACTTAAATGTTGAAGCTGGTATATCCTTTTTAATATATTGTGTACAGTAAATCATATCAAAGTGGCCTAAAACTGTCTGTATACTGTATGCATTTATTTAGGGACAGATTTATCTTTGTACTTAGTGGTAAATATCACTGAAGTTTTATTTTTGCTCAAATTAATAGGAGTGGGATCCTCTCCAAGAGGGATTTCTGCACCTGTGAAAAACTCTCCAGCTTCCTGGTCTAGTTCTGGAAAATCGCTTCCTAAATCCAAAGTGCCAGTACTCAGAAGAACACCTAGCATCTCTTCAGTCAGTAGCAGTCAGAGTGAACAAAGTACTTGCAGCAATAATTGTAAGTATTTTGTCAGTTTTTCAGTCTTTCTCTGGGGCCACATCGTTCTTGGTTGGGGAAAAAAAAATTCCTTGAGGTCAGTTTGGGACTAAAGGTTTTGCTCACTTTATGCTGTACATGCTTTCCTGGAAAAGGCGCTTAACTCAAATTCACATAAAGGGAACTGACTTTACAATGTAAAAATGGAGATACATTCCAAGACCTTGATTGTATTGACCCCCAGACCCATTTCTACCACTTCTACAAGCCTATTTTGGTACTTGCGAACAGCAGAGAGGGGTAAGAGAGAAGCTAGTGGGACGCTTAGAAGCTATAATGGGGATGGCAACTACAGAAACGTGTGATGCAGACAATGAGCAAGGAGCGCAGATTTACACAGGAGGCTATGTATTTTGGTCCACGTCACTCCCACAATGCACTGCACAGAGCAGCTGACTGTGGGCTTCCACCACACTGATCACATAGGAATGAATTTACCTTCTGTATGTAACAAATTTTTGGTAGAAAAAGGGTCATTGAGAGCAAATTGGCACATGCAGAACCCACATTCAGCGAGGGAAGCCTGTATTGCTCAGCCAAGGACTCATGGCTTTTTCCCTTCAGAACATGGGCTTTTTTTTTTTTTTTACAAACTTCTTAACAGGCACAACTAGTTAACTGTGTTGAAAGATCACTTCTATGCTTCCTGAGACCAAACCATCCTGTATTGGTGAGCAAGATGCTTACTTCTGAAGGGGTTTTTGCACACAGTTAATATAAGCATGAATCAATCTGAATTCTGTGAGTGGGATTTCTACAGTAATATTAAAGCAGTGCATCAAGCAGTTGTTTTAGTAACATACAAAGTTTTAAAACAAAACATGCAATGTAGACAAAACTTAGTGGATATTTGCTTTTGTACCTAAAATATCTGTGAACTGATAGTTTTTCTAAGTGTAAGCAACTTATCTTGATAGGTGGCACACCAATAAAATTGCTAAATCCAATGGTCGTATCTTTTATTCTCTTAATCTGTTCATATATTGATGAAGACTCTCAGCACTTGCAGGAATTTTAAGAAAGGGAAAATGCACAGAAAGAATGCAACTTAACCCATGAATAGGGAAAGTGACGCATCTAACAAGGCTATTCAAATTTAAATGAGTGGATTCAAATATCCTGTTAGTGTCACAGCTATTTTTTGTCCTGAGGACTAAGGGCAGGATTTGCCTTTATGCTAAGTTGTTTAAAATAAATAAATCTGTTCTGGATGAATTGAAGATTCTGTGTGTTCCTCATTTCTTTAAAATTGTGAGTTTTTTATTTTTCTACTATTTCCTTCTCCTTAAACTGAAACCTTCCATGTGCTTTTAAAAACTGGTAATTAAATTTTACATAGCTTAATATCTATTTCACCTATAACCAAACTGTTTCTGTTTCCCTGACAGCCATGTTGACTTTTGCTGTTCAGTTTTAGCACCATATTTGAAATGTGTATGGAGGTTGTAAGCGCTTTCTCGTCTTTCTTTGTTAGGAGGGGAAGGGGAAAAAAGGTTCATTGCTTCATACTAGAGAGAGATGTATTCCTTTCAGAGTAGTATCCGAACTGATGCCTCTTATTTGCTAGCTGTTTTCATCTGTTTTGTCTACTGCCTTGAAGCTTACAATTTTTTTCCACTCTAATTCACTAAGAGCAGGCAGGAGGAACATGAGGGGGTAACATGGCTGCAGTCGTTCTGGCTTTAAGCTCGCTTTGATCCTTTTTTAAATGACTATACCAGGAGGACTCCGCAGTTGCACAGAAACTGGTTTTTCTTTTAATAATTTCATCAATTCTACACTCACACCACCAGCCGATTCAGGAAACCACTATGATATTACCTTGCTGACCTTGCTGGTAGTGGGATCTTACAGCTTTTGTATTATTCCTTTGTTAGCCACGTTTACTGGGAAAAGAAGTAGGTTGTATCTTTGTTTTTTCTTTAAAAAAAGTTTGATTTCTTGTTTGAAAGCTTGGTAAAATATATATTATTCAAATATTTAATTTGCAGGTTTTCCAATTTCTAAAATTTTAGAAAATGCTAAAATTTAAATCTTTATTTCAAATTGTATAATCATTCTCAATCTGAATTTTTATATAGTTAATATTTTGTGCAGCTAATTTTTTTGGGTGACAACCAAATTGTAGGGAACCAGTCTAATTGACTCCTTTTAATGTAAGCTTCTTCTAGGTGTGTGTATAGTATTATTTGCTTATGTCTGCATAATGCAATAAGAATCAATTGCATCAAAAATAATTTTAAAAAATTGGCTATCAAATTCCTTGGACACTCAAAGGTCAATATAGGATGCCTGTCCAATAAGCCAGTGATGTAAAATGAAAGATGTAGCTCTGTGTATAACACTGTTGGGAAAGGATAGCTTGCCAATTTAGAAAATTCAGTTTTTACTTTTTCTAATGATGGAAGTGGAGTCTTTCTGTTGCTGTGTCAGCTCAGTCCTTTGTTATGTGATTCACTTAGACAGTTAGTAGTTTCCCATGGCAGTCATGCTGCCTCTGAGTCAGTCAAGGCTTGGCTTTTACAACCCTCTTATCCTCTAATGAAACTCTCACCATGTGGGAAACTTTGACATAATGACTTGTTTTATGCACAGTTCAACATAAAAATATTTCACATGTGAGTTAATTTTCAGTGCTGGTGTTGACCACTGAAAAAATCTAATTGAAGTAGTTTTACACTTTTTCCTTGCAATGCCAATAGTAGGCACTGTTAAATAGACTGGTCAAACCTGAAAGCTTCCTGAATTTCTACTTGCAAGCCTTAAAACTTTAAAGCTTTTGTTTCTTATACAGGAATAATTGCATGCTTTTGAAATTAATAATTTCCTTTGCAAGATGTTAACTTGCAACTAACCTTGAGGATCCTATGGATATTGAATTGGAATAGCTCTGATTCTCACAACGTTGTTTGATACTTAACTGAGGTTTTAAGTCTACTGGTACACAGAGCAATTTGAGGGAAAGAGGATTAGATGGACTTGACCTAGGTGGATTTCATAAGGCATGATACTGAGCCAGGGATCTTCTCAAAATTTTACTTAGGTTGAACTCCGTTTATAGGGTCTTTGTGCTTGATTGACTGCAAAGATTTTTGGCATCTGAAAGAGACTGTCTTGTAGGCCATGTCTTCAGTGAACTGTACAAACCTGGGCTTTCCTTCCAGTCTGCCACACTAGAAGTCACAGAATCGTCTCATTTCTCCATAAAATGCTGCCGCATTCTCTGCTGCAACCCTGATTGGCAGAAGGATACTTAATCCCATTAATACTCATTTGGTTTATTCGCTTTGTTTCAAAGAGAAACTTCAAACAATGTGGGATTTTTAAGTACCTGAAACGGTCCCAGCTCTGAGCAAAATATGACTACGCAGTATGTCAAATCTATGGAAAATGGTATAAAGCTTCCTTATATGAAAATAATTAATAAAAAAAATGCATTTTTCACCAAAAGAGATTGGCCAGCACTATGCCTTATTTTTTTCCTGTTTTTGTTCTAGTTTAAGATGCTTCTCAACATCAATAGAGCAAAGAGACAACATATCTGTTAAGAGTTTTACATATGCTATTAGCCTGCAGGTCATACTGCTATTTCTCTTGCATCTCAACATTTTTTTTAAGCTTTCTCTAGTATGAGTTCTGGATCTAATGGCAATCATGTTGATAAACTGCCATTTCTGCAGCCCACAAAAATCCTGTCTCGTATGAATTTTTTCAAACCTCTATAATCCATGTTCAGCAAGAGGTAAGAACTTTAGTAATAAGGTTCAGTTGTTTCCTCTGGTTCCTGGCATTTCATTAAATTTGGCCCATTTCATAGTTTCCTAGTTTCTAGGGTCGGAAGGGACCTGAGCAGATCATCAAGTCCAACCCCCTGCCATGGCAGGAAAGAGTACTGGGGTCAAATGACCCCAGCAAGGTGTTTGTCTAGTCTCCTCTTAAAGACCCCCAGGGTAGGAGCCAGCACCACTTTGCTTGGATGTTGGTTCCAGATCCTAACTGCCCTGACAGTGAAGTAGCACCTCCTGATGTCTAGTCTGAATTTACCTTCTGCCAGCTCGTGACTGTTATTTCTAGTCACTCCTGGTAGTGCTCAGGGGAACAGGGACTCCCCCAATGCCTACTGGCCCCCACTGACTAGTTTGTAACAGTCCACTAGATCCCCCCTCAGCCTTCTCTTGTGGAGGCTGAACAGGTTCAGGTCCCGTAGCCTCTTCTCGTAGGGCCTGCCCTGCTGCCCCCAATCATGCGGGTGGCCCTCCTCTGGACCCTCTCCAAGTTGTCCACATCCCTCCTTGAAGTGCAGTGCTCAGAACTAGACACAGTACTCCAACTGCGGCCTGACCAGTGTCACATAGAGGGGGAGTATCACCTCCTTGAACCTGCTTGAGGTGCATATGTGGATGCATGACAAGGTGCGGTTGGCCTTCCTGACTGCATCCCCACACTGCCGGCCCATGTTCATCTTGGCATCAGTGATGACTCCAAGATCCTTTTCTGCCTCTGCACTGACGAGAAGGGAGTTCC
>NW_017729033.1:79540296-79556664 GCF_001723915.1 Gavialis gangeticus | reverse complement strand
TTTCATAGTTTCATAGATTTAGGGTCGGAAGGGACCTAGTAGATCTTCTAGCCCGACCCCCCGCCAGGGCGGGAGAACAACAAAACCCCAAAAAAAGAAACGGGACTCAAATGAGTCCAGCCAGGTAGGCATCCAGCCTCTTCTTAAAGACCCCCAGGGTAGGGGCCAGCACCACTTCCCTTGGAAGTTGGTTCCAGCTCCTAGCCGCCCTAACTGTGAAGTAGTTTTTGCGGATGTCCAATCTATACCTCCTCTCCATCAACTTGTGCCCATTGTGTCTAGGTCCAATTGCAGCCTATTCCTCCCTTCTAGCATGCCCACATCCCCCCACGTCTTAGTGTCGTCAGCAAATTTGAACAGGGTGCTTTTTACCCCCTCGTCCAAGTCACTGATGAAGATGTTGAACAGTGCGGGCCAGGACTGAGCCCTGCGAACCCCACTGCCCACATCCCTCCAAGTCGAAAATGACCCATCCGCCACCACTCTCTGAGTGCGGCCCTCCAGCCAGCTAGCGACCCATTTGTATGTAACATTCCATTTACCTTTAAAATGGGTCTTAGAGACTCTTAACAATTTAATTCTTAAAGAAGAATTAAAATGAATAGAAAAGATGGAAGTTATTTCTTTATACTGTTTCTTTTCCTTCACAGTGAGTGGAAGGACACACAATATCATCCATAGCCTCTCCCACAGCAAAGAATTACCAGGACACTTCCCTAGTATTCTTGTGGTGTTCTGAATGGCTTCAGGCTTAACAGAAACTTTCAAGCTTTATCCAGTGAGGCCAGATTCCTGTGTTCCTACAGGAACTCTAACAGAGCTATCTGTTTATTATCCTATGGTCCCTGCTGACTTCCTGCCCCTGGGGCAGGGGGCTGGACTCTGATCTTCTGAGGTCCCTTCCAGCCCTAATGTCTATGAATCTGTTGTGGCCTCCATAACTGTTCTGGGAGTTTAGTTGATTTCCTCCCAGCTGCAATGCAAACAGTCTCTCCCTTGACCCTGTCTGCCCTCTGACAGTTTGTGGACTCTCCTTCAGAAACAGGCACCACTGGCTCCAGAGTCTGATTGGCCTGGCGAGCAGGGTGGATGTCTTCTGTCTGCAAGCTTTTCAGCACCTGCTGCTTGCTGGTGAACCCTTCCCTGGTTGATGACTAGTCTTTGTGTTCCTGTGTTTGGTGCAGGACATCAGCCTTGATTGGGATCTTTTCCCCTTGGATTCTGACTAGCCTTGGCTGGGATGCCTACCCACCTTTCTATCACAGCCTCATCTGGGCCTACCAGGCCTACTTCTGACTGAGACCCCCAGGCAAATACCTGCAACTTCTAGAGTGCTGTTGGGAACCCCTGGTCCATAACCTGGCCTTGCAGCAGAGAGCACAAAGGCAAGCCTCTGCAAGCTTCATCAAGCTGATCCACCTCTTCAACTCAGTCTGGTCTGTCTGGCTCTTGGCAGAACCCCTGACTGACCAGCAGGGCCTGTACTCCTGTCAACTTTTGCTTTATTCCTCCTGGCTGAAGTGAAAGCTGCCCTCCCTGTGGATGCACTTGCTGTCCTGGAGGACTGCCTCTGCACACAAGAAGCCTTCCATGGTTGGAGCTCACTAGACATGTCCCCTATCCTCCCGGCCCACCTCACCAGCCACAATTTCTGTCTATTTCTCTGGCCATGTGCAATCTCCCTGCCTGTAGGTGACGTGAAAGTGATACCTAGTAGCAGCAACACAGGAGTGTCCTTTGGCAAGAGAAGTGATGACATCAAATGGCAGCTGCTGCATGGGCCTCTAGCCATGGGCACTTTTTATCCATCATTTGTACTCGGTAGTGTTGGTGGCCTGCCCTTTCTGTGAGGAGGAGTTGGAGAAGTCTCTCCTGGACTGCCCCCAGCTGTGGCTGCTCGTTTCTGTTCTCAGTGCTGTCTTTGGTGCACTGGATTTGGACTTCTCCAAGACAGAGTACACTTCATACCAAGTGGCTGAGGAGAGCATGATCTACTTGGCCAGTTTTCCTCCTGGGCCAGGCCAAGGCAGTGACCCCAAAAAGCCTCAGAAACAGTCTCAGGGACTGACTGTGCCGTACAAATTTTGTCCTTAAGTAAATGGTCCACTTAAAGAGATGGAGGAGGGCTATAAACCAGTAGTGAAGACGACTGATCAGGAGTAGCTTTAATATAGGAGAAATATAGCTGAATAGGTAACCTAATTGTGTGGAAGAGCAAGAATTTTCAAGAGGGTAAAGTGTTAACTGGAGTACAGAAAGAGATTAAGCAGACTTTTTGCCTCTTACATATGGAGTTATACACAGGCCCTTGTTCTATCTGTAACTGAGCTCAAGCTGTGCCTGCTTCTTTCCCAGCTGTAAAGAAAGGCACTTTGTGACTGATTGTTTAACATCCTTCTCAACTACATAGTTGGTCCTGTAAGACATCACAAAACAAAAACTATTGCCTTGCTCAGTCTCTTACAAACATACTGTTTCTAACTTTTAGGACTTTAGAAGGCCTCTAACTCTGCAGAGATGAAGAAAATGGAGTCAATAGACCTGATTCTGCTACAGCTGATTTCTGTGAGACTCATGGTTATGAAGTGTTCCAGTGAATAAATATAGGCAGTCTATTTTTGATATTTTTAGGCAGGCCTATCTAACTGGTGGCATGCAGAGAATGCAAGGTTAGCACATGCCTTACGGACTGTGGTCTGGATGCCAGTCCTCTCGCTACTTCTGTTTGTGTTGCTGCTGGGATCTCCAGGTTCCCCATTCCTGCACTCTCCCTTGGGGTAGGATGAAGTGTCCTGTAAGGGCCCAGGGAACCTGTTGCCTTTGTGGGAGGGGGAGGGAACATGGGACCCACCTTGCAGGGAGGGAAAGGGAGCATGGGGTATGGATGGTGTTTAGCCCTGGGGTGTGTGGACTATGAGAATTGGTAGACTACAGTCTTTCAAGTTGGACTGACAAAAGTTTGCATGGCACTAACTTTCTGAAAGAGTTTGAAGTTTTTAGTGAGCTGTATATGGTGTCTCCTACTTGTCAATATGTAGTGTATGTTTCTTGATATGCCTGGAATGTTTATAGGTCTTTGAAGCTAATCTAGTAAAACTGGTGTTTCAGGCTCATACAGGTAAAAAAGCAAAACAAAAAAACGCTAATGCAACCATATATTGTTACATTTCTCAAAGATAGCTAGATTTTTAAGTTGCCTTGCTGATTTGCTGTAGCTGTAGTAACTTGCTCTTGAGCAATTGCAAATGGTTTTGTATTAATAAACTAAAGACTGGTCTCAAACTGCAAATTACACAGTATTTAGTACACAAGTATGCGTGTTCCAGTATAAAGAATCTACACTGCTTTTCTAGTCCTATAGAAAATGGCTCCATAAAGCTTTACATTTCATCATGTACAAATTGAATATGATATTTTACCATGGTCTTCAAAAATGTTTAGATACTTCTCAAAACTTTAAGAAACACAACTATGTAGTTACTGGCAACTTGTGCTAATGCTAAGTGCAACAGGAGACCATTTGGTTTCCCAAATAAACTAGAAAATAAAGCCTTAAGTAAACCCTTAGTTAAAGGCTACCTTGAGATGATGGTCATACTAGCAATGTCCTTATCTATACCCATCTCCTTTCCAGTAGTACCTGTCCCCTTCCCAAAATTGCTTCTATTCCCCAACTCCCTCACCTCTCACTCCTTTCCCCCCACCACTTCCCTCTCCCCGTAGAAGATGCCAGCCTAGTGACAAGGGTATCTTCATCTGTGTGTGTGATTAGTTAATATAATTCTATTGCTGTTGAATCTGCAGCTGTTTGAGGTGAGGGCACCTTCAGGAGATAAGAGCAGAAATGGAATGGACATGGCATTAACAAGTGGAAAGAAAAGATGATGGGTTCAATAGATGGAACAGAACATGGGAAATCAGGACATCAGTTCTATTGGACACTTCCACTGACTTGATATTAAACAGTTTGCCAAAAGATTAAACATCTGTTTTATTGTCACTAAAAAGGATACATCTTTCTTTGTAGTATTCTGAACAAAGTACTATATAACAGCTAAAATGACTTTTTTTTTTTTTGATCAGTGTTTTTGGTTGTAGCTGTGTTGGTGGAAGGACATAGGTAGATGAGATTCTTTTGGGTAGACATGGCATTATTAGACCAACTAAGAGTTCCTCAAGAACTGCACCATCAAATCCATGCTATACCTGAGATATATAGATGACATCTTCATCATTTGGACCAAAACCCTGTAGTCTCAGATTTGATTTTCACCAATTCAGCCATCATCACCCCTCCATCAGACTATCACTTGAATACAGTACTTTAATGCCAGCACTTCCTTTTTGGACACCATGATCAATATTCAAAATGGTAAAATTCGGATCGCCATATATAAGAAACCAATGAACCAACATGCATATATACACAGAACAAGCAATCACACCAAGAAAGCTGTAATTTACAGCCAAGCTTGCCAATATCACTGAATTTGCACAGAGGAGACTACCTATGATCACCACCTCCACAAGTCTCAAAAGGGCCTTCAGCCAACAAGGACGCTTTTCCAAAGATGGATTGTACTTTTGAAAGAGCCACCTGGATACCATGAGACAATTTGCTGCAGTACGAAAAGAAAATCCCCACTAATCGCACGCTGCTAGTTACGACATACCACCCTTCCCTGGAACCTAAATGGAAAAGCTTCAAACAATCGCAACCCATACTAGAAAGGCCCAATTCTTAAACAGATTTTTCCAGAGCCACCCATTCTAACCTTCAAATAAGCACCAGACCTCACTAACCTCGTCACCAGAAGCAAACTCCCTATGACGCAAACCACACCAAGTGGATCCAGACCATGCCAGGACAAAAAATGCAAAACCTGCCAATACATCTCCACCACTTCCCCAATAACCACACCCCGCTACAGAGAACCATCACCATTCCTGGATCTTGTACCTCCAAAAATGTAATGCATCTCATCCAGTGCACCAAATGGCCTCATGGAAAATACGTAGGAGAAATCAAACAACTGTGCACCAGAATGAATGCACACCAGAAATCCATCAGAGGAAAAATATCCAGTTACCTGTGGGTACACACTTCTCACAAGATGATTACTCCCTTTCTGATCTCTCAGTTCTAATCCTCTAAGGAACTTATAAAAGACCTTTTCATAGATGAGCCTATGAACTTCACCTCACAAATCTACTAGATACAAAAAAATGTATTGTCTCAATATAGATGCTGGATTTATAACACATTACAACCTGCCTGACATCTGCTTCACCAGGTACCTGCCTGACCTTACCTTTTTTTTTTTTTTTTTTTACCTTGCCTTACTTCGCCCCCTACCCCTCTTCCTTCACTCCCTTCCTTCTCTACCCTTTGTCTTCCTAGTTTCTGGCTATTTACTTTTTCACAGACTGCTTCTTTTCTATCTTGGAGAACTCAACTACAGCAGTCTCCCTTGCTTACCTTTGACATTATTTCCCCCTCATTTCCTCCCTTCTCCCTCCCTCCCTTACCTAACCATTGTTTTCTTAATTTCCACCTATTTATATTCTCACTGACCTCCTGTCACACTTCTAGCTTTGTCCCTTCCTTGGAGATCTCAGAACAGCAGCAGAGACTCCTTATGCCTGGAGAAGGGTTTGTGCCCGAAAGCTTGTAAAGAACATTTTTCCAACTTCCTCAGTTGGTCTAATAAAAGAAATCTACATCTACCCAAAGAACCTTGTCTCTTTGAGCAGTATTATTTATCAATGAAATATTAATGTAACTGTTCTGAATTATAATTCCATTAGTCTGAACTGTGGACCCATATTTCTAAGATGCATATTATAGGGCACTGGGTTTTTTTTATAATATTGAACTTGTATGCAAAAAGCAGAACTGCATGTCTAGTTTTTGAAAATCTGGGTTTTGATATTGCACAGGTTAGTTGGCAACTATAACTTTTGTCACCTTATCCATACAAAAACTATGTAAAGGAGACAGATACTTGGCTTTTTTAGACTGATTCTTATACTATAATGTCCTTTTTTCTGGAGTTGTAAACATTTTCTCATGCGACATCCTGACCTAAATTTTCATAATATAGCCACCTAACTATAGTTAGGCAAATGTCCTAAACAATATACTACCTTTTTTTTTCCCAATAGCTACAAGTGCCACAATCATCATCAGGAATGGAGAATGGCCTTCAACAAATGGACATCAAAATGGCACTTCTGGATCCATCTTTTTGAAGCCAGTCCCCCGTCCTAGAGTACACTCTTTAAAAAGCACTCCAAAAGGTATCTGAACCTTTCTAAAGTCAGGGTGAAGCTCAAGTTTCTGATTTATCTTATAAGACCTGTGCATGCTGCTGTTTTAAGAAATGCTCATCAAATTGATGCAGTGAACACTAGTTGGCACCATATGGAAAAATGAGTAATTTTCAGATTGTTTTATTAAAGGCAGGGTAGATGTGCACCACCTTATAAACTAACTGAAATGTAAATATGTGCAGTGTAAGCTTTTATGGGCTGTAGTTTATTTCATCAGTTATTGTGAAAGGATGTGCACAAAGATGGTTATAAGAAGGAGAAAGGAACTGGAATACAAAAGTGGACAGAAGGGGGAGAGAAAGCAGGAAAGCTGGGACAGGCAATCATGTAATAAACCCATGGAAACAAAGGAGTCACAAAAACTAATCCAGATAATGGAATAAGAAACCATAGTCCCTGTTTTAAACCATACTTAACATGTTCTGACTGAAATAGTTGCATGTGAGGAACAAAGCAGAGGAGAGTAATGGGAATAGGAGCAATTTTCTTTTCAGGGATTATGTTCTTTGTCTTGTAAACAGTCTTCATGGGAGGGATGCTGATGTACAGGGATGTGACATCAAGGGTAGCAAATAACTCGGAGCACCAGCAATGTCCATTATACAACTGCTTTACTTGTCACAATATGACTGTGTAAATGAACAATATAATACGCAGAGATCCACCTTCTGTGTGGCTCTCAGGCTACACGCTACCTGGGCCACATGCTGTGAGGATGGCACTTTGGGATCCCTAATCCCTCCTTCCCAAACACCACCATGGATGGCATGCAGTCCTCCCTTGGGCCCTCCCCAACTTTGCAGAAATGGGAGAAGTAGCTGCATGGGCTTGTGCTGTGTGCTAGCCCCTTATGGGCCACCAGTTGAAAAACCCTGGTCTAATGGGTTCTGTGTATTACCTTGTTTGTCTTTAGTGGTTGTCATCTGACTTGATAGAAACTTTTTTCCTCCAAAAAAGGCCATAGCCATAGTAGGTGTCATGTGGCTTCACAGAAAATAGACAACTGACTATTTAATACACTTAAGTTTCATAGCATCACATTTTCATCAAGTTTCTTAATATTTAGTAAAGAATTTTAACTTAAAACTAATTCTTAGTTCTGTAGATCACATTCAGCTATCTTTTAAAACTTTTTCCAAAACACTGTGGTTGAAAATCTGTGTTTAGCAACTACATATTTAATAAATGTTACAACTTTAAACTCATTTTTAAGGTGGGTAGGTTCTTAATTATCAATTTTGTTGTAAACTTAAACCTTAACCTAAGCCTTTTGGAATTTTAGGAACAAAGACCAAATCTGGTGCATTGAACCAATGTCTACCCAACTCATCAGGAACATTGCTTCAAGCAAAGAAAACCAGTGAAGCCCGAAGCAATCAACTATTAGGTAAACTTATTTTCTTGTTTACTTTCTCTTTTTCCAGCCCTCCAATTTAGAGACACATGCACACGCAGACACCAGCTCAGCTGTTGCTAGCATTTCAGCTACAGTTATCAATTCAATCTAACAACTCTAAAAGTAGAATTGGTCTTCACAAAGGTGTCCCCATTTGAAAGACCACTAATTGATCCTCCTAATTTTCTGGAAACCAAAGGAGTGCAGACATCTAATGTTAACTATTAATCTATATCTAAATTTGCACTTGAAAGTGAATGAATGTAAAGGTTATCAGGTATGTTAATGTATGCTCTGAGCTGACTCTTCCCTATAGTTCTTGTGTTTAACTTAAATAGACCAACTCTAAGGAACCTGTAAGGTAGTCTGTCTTGAATGTTGCCAACTTTTCTAATCTTGAACTGAATTCAATAGGACTTGTCTACGTGAGTCTAAATGGATCTGAATCTCTGTGAAAAATTCTAGAACATAATGCTGTCATAGATATTCACTGATTTGCTCACAGGGTTCCTTTCTTTGTAGCTTTAAGTTTAAAACCAAAGTATATTTGGCACTGGGTAAAACACACTGGTTAATACACCATGCAAATAGGTTCCAGTTTTTGAAATATCTTGTAAAGTCATACAGATACCTTGGCACTTTCTATGTACAGCCTGACGAGTTAAGCCGTAATTCTTATTTTTTGTTTCAATTTTCACAAATTTTGATCTAGTAATTGTTTTATGGAAGCCTATCTGTTTTTAAAATATTTTTAAATCGGCACCAGCCAAGGGTTACCAGTAATGGCTCCATTTTAATTCTTAGCCTTCTCAATAAAGGTGAACTTATATTAATGTCTATTTTATATGACCCTAACATCAAATGAATTAAACTAAAAGTTAACCTGGTTTGTACCTCTTGTCTGTCTATTTGAACTTGATAACCAGGTTATACGCTAGCAAATGTAGTTTAACTTTTTCATATTTGTGCAGGTGAAAAGTTGCTTATTGTTACTGTCACTGGTCTCGTTCTTAAATGCCCTAATGGTGGCAGTAAAAGGTAAAACTACCATCTGGCTTAATGAAACATTTATAACAGGCTTAAATATCTGGTCCTTAACTAGTGTGTTCTGTGCACGATCAGTTTAACACTTACTGTATGTATTTTTGGCATTCATTTTCATGGATCTTTGCCAAAGTTTCTGTTTGTTTTTTTTCTGCCTAAATTTGTGTTGCATATGTAAAGGGTACTGGAAGACCTCCCCCACCCCATTTTTTATTTTTCTAAGGGCTTTCCTATATATTAGAATTGATTTTTACGCAAAGTTAACATAGACTGCTTCAAAGTTTACATCCTCTTCTTTTGTGAACGTTTTAGGTACTCCAGGACGAAATGGACCCAGAAGTTTATCTGTTCTCAATTCCTGTGAGTTCTCAAATTTTATTTTTTCTCCCTACTTAATAATAGACAACACCTCTGAGAGGTCCATGCAGGCATGTAGGATAATAGATTATGGATATAATACCTTGTTTCATGGAAGAAGTAGCCTAGCAACAAATTTGGTAAAAGTTATTTTGTCAGATTTATCAAGTTTTTATTTTCTATACATTTAAAGAGCCTTTAGTTTTGGGTTATTAGACCACCCAGCTCTTAAAATATGTGGAGTTTGTTAATTGTTCCATTGAGTTACCTGTGTGTTTTTTAGGTGTGTAATGGATGTGTTTTGATTCGGCTTCGGATTAAGCTGTTTTGGAGGACAGTGATTCGCTTCAGTACTTTGGATTGCTGTCTTTTTATTTTGGCCAAATCTGTTTTAAATGGGCTGCAAGGGAAGCTTCACACAACCCTACCCAGCCGGGCAGGGCTTGGACCCCCAGCAGGGAGCAGGACGTGGCCGTTGGTGGCTTGTCTGGGGGAGGGGGAGGACCGCTGCTCTCCGTGTAGGCAAGGAGACCCCCGCGCAGATCTTTGATCCCTGTCATGCCGGGTTGCAGGGCAGGGAAGCAGGGCAAAGCAGTGAGCAAGCCTGCTGGTCCCTGCCACGTGACTTGGCTCCACTGGGAGCAGATCTGCGCTGGGGTCGTCTTGCCGCTGCTGCCCTCCCTGTGCTACCCCAGCAATGTGGGGCTGCATGGGGTGGGCAGCAGCGGGAAAGAGACTCTGGCACAGATCTCTGCTCCCTGTGGAGCCAAGTTGCGTGGCAGGGCAGTGCTGGTCCCTGCCGTGTGATCTGGCTCCTCAGGGAGCAGAGATCCAGGGCTGTGTGGAGTGGGCAGCGACGGGGAGGAGACCCTGGTGTGGATCTCTGATCACTGCAAAGCCAGGTCTCATGGTAGGGATTCCCCAGACCCTGGTTTGATTTCCCCCAGCTCTTCCTGGGGGATGTGGGCCCCTGGATCTGCACACCAGATTTCAGCAGGCTGCTGCTGCAGGCTGGGGCCAGCGGCAGCACTGCAGTTTTCCTGGTGCTCGGCACAGGCTGTACCAAAAAGCTGCTGCTGGCCTCAGCCTGCAGCAGCGGCCTTCTGAAACAGTGTGCAGACTGGGGACCTGCGCCCCCCCCAGGAAGAAGCAATTGGAGAGCTGGGGAATCTAACCAGGAGCTAGATGTCAGTATAAAAGCAGTCCTTCCCCTCCCTCTTAGTTTTTGTTTCCCTGCAAGCCTGGCTCCAAAACACCGAAATTCTCCAAAACATTTCCGAAACATTTCGGAGCCTTCCGTTTCTATTTTAGATTTGGTGTTTTGGCACTGAAATGGCCTGAAACACCTCTGAAACAGAACAGCTGCCAAAATTTTGCACAGCCCTAACAAGTCTTTTATAAAAGAATGAAAATGCAGAGGTAACAGATTTGTGTATAGTTAATGTTTGCCCTTCCATTAATATAGTAATATTTTAGAGCAAATTTGTTGACGTGGTTTAGGAAAAATGAAGACTTGTAGAAAACAGGAGTATTTTGGATAGTTTGTGGAAATATTCTTGCCACTTTTTTAGTGCCAGAAGTCCCAGCATATGTTACTATACACTCTGCATGACTGAAAGGTTGCAATTAGCTAGACATGTTGTTGTCAACTTCTGTGGCAGTATGAAAACAATTGGGTAACAAATGGCAGATGGTAGTCTAAGAAATTTGGCTGTGTTTGAAGGCTCTTCTGTTGTATAAAGTTTTCTCCTTGTCTATATTTGTACTGGCACAGGCACCTTGTGGTGTTCTTCTCTGCCAGTAGATGGAGACAGAAAATAATCTTTAAATGACATTTCCTTAACTATACAGAGCTTGCCAGCTGATTTCAAGATTAGTATGATCTTTGTGAGAAAAGGGACCAGAGGTCTGGGAATCTGAAATTGGCTACCCTTTTGCCAAAACTAGAGCTTGTTGTAAATTGCCTGTGGATGAATAGTAACGTATTCTAGATCAATGGAAGACCCAGATTCCTAATAATAATAGGATGTCTTTCTAGTCTGACTAGAATTGCTGAAGTTACTGGGTGGAATTATTCTTACCTACTTGTAAAACTGGCCTTCATTTATGAATCAAAAGTTAGATTTCTTATATTGTTTTAGAGAAGTAAAATGTCTGGTGTTTCTTATTTACCAGAGGGGGGAAATTTTATTTGGTTCCTTCCCTTGAACTATTCTGTTACCCTGTCATTCAGCACGTAGCAATTTAGCATATTTAAAACAAAACAAAACCTGGTTTTAATTTTAAGAAATGTTTTGCTAATGTTTCAGGAGAGTTCTGGAGTCTCGCATGTCTCATATACATACAGAAATGGAAAAGTGAAAGGTTACCACGGTTTAGCCATTTTAGTGCCTTAAGCTGCTGGCTGTGGAAAACTGAACTCTGCAATGTTTGGATTGAAAAGGTCTGAAATTTAGCAAGAAATAAATTTTACCCTTTAGCTCTTGCTAATGTTGATCACAGTACAAAACTTCTTTCATAACCCATCTTTACGTGACTGTCCACGTGACCAAGATTGCATTAGCAGTAAAGCCATTTTGTATTTGAATGTTGTTCCATATTGAGTTAATGCTTGATTTGATTGCAGTTTGAACTTCATAAAGGAATATGATTTGAATATAGACTCAGAACATGGTTTTTGTACCCTTAACATGCCTGTTCAAGGGTCCAAAATGGCATTTTTAGCTTTACCATTGAAGTAATGGCATTCTGTGCTTGATTCAGCAAAACACTAACCCATACACCCTACCCTAAACCATCTCATTAATCTCACACTCTGACTGTTGCTCTTCTGGTTAAAATCCCTTTGTAGTCTACCCACTGAAATTATTGACACACAATTCGAATTCTTCTCTGTATGCAGACAGGGAAGTATTTACCATTTAACAACTTTTTTATTGCATTTTTGTAAATGCATTGCAAAGAACTTACCTATGAATAAATTCAGTAAATAAGTTGACCCATAAAAAGTCTATTTAACCTTTCATGTGCCACCACATTAAAGAAGTGAGAAATGAGGGAAAAGTAGTATGAGAGCTCCTTTGTTTTTTCGTTTTCTAGCACAATCCGTTTATTTCAAGGAAAGTCAAATGACCTCAGTTTTCTGAAAATAACTGACTGTAATACCAACTAGTGCCATGCAGAATGAGATTCAGTATCTGTTTGTTCTAAAATAGTCTTGGATTCTTACAATACAGCTTTTATTCCAACATTTTTAGACTTCAGTCCCTCCTGAATGCAAGGTTTTCAGAATTGCTTAGTGAAAAGTACAAAGCAAAGATTCTGCTACTTTTCAGTATGTTGTCTGGGGAGTTAGGAACATGATCTCTGCTTGATCTGCAACAAGATAACAAAATTGATTTATAATCTTTCTAGAGTAACTGAACATGTAGCAAAGGAAGTCCATTTGTGTTAAGCACCACTTTAGAAATGTCTGCTATTTCTCTACCAAAACTATCTCCCCCACTTATTCTGAAAATGGGTTTCATGAAAACAAATCTTAGGCACCTAGGTTCCTTTTAAAGTGAATGGGAAGTGTTGGCAGAAGGAAACTGTCCTCTTCAAATAATGCAAGTTATATATAATATAGAAAATTCAAATATGCCTTAACATGGAGTGTAGATGATGGAAGAGTTCTAGAGTGGCTTGTATTTTAGCCTTAAAATTGGAACAGCTTAATTTTTCTTGTCCAAAAAATGGTTTAGACAAAACCCATCAAGGAATTTAATTTTATGGATTTATGGATAGACTGTTTTGAGCCCATTACATTTTTAGGGGCTTCCTAAGAACAGAAAGATTTGTTAATAATTGTTTAAGGAAAGACCGTACTTATTAGCATTATGTAAAATACAAAATCCATTGCACAGCAGGCTACCATGTCTAATACTTGAAAGAAATGTTGCCCACAGGGCTTGATCTTGTATTGGATTTTGGTGCACCTGCTCTCCAGGCCAGGTTCTGCACACGTGTTGGGCACCCAGTCTCCCTATGGAATGCCAGGTGGAGAGGTAGGCCAACCAAAAATTGCACATGTTGAGTGGGAGACCAAGAAGACCTTAGCTGAACAAGAAACACCAAACACTGGGCTGTGAAGTTACAGCCCTTTCTGGTCTTGGGTGCTGTAGTCAAACGTGTATGGAAGTGCCTTAAGTGCATTTAGGTTTCAGACCTTGGCATCTTTTGAACAGGGTTGGAGTTTACCTTTTTGGTATTACATTTGAAGGTTCAGTAATAATCCTCTTTTCCTTGGTAAAGAAACATGAAAATCAGCCTTGAAATTGCTGGCCACTAATCAGTTTCCTGGCTGCTAAATTAGAGCGGAGCATCTAACAAGGTCAGAGTCCTATGCAATTGCGTGATATATAATTCCATGGTGGAGAGGGTGAGGGGGCTGGAGAGCATCTGGCACACGGTCACTAATTTAAAATTATCTTCCTTTTTGATAAAGTTAATCCCCCAGTAATTGAAGTTCTTTATTACACTGCATACAGGGTTCATGTCTAGCAGTAATGTAATTTTCTATCCAGAAAGCTGCTTGTAGTATAGGGGCCTTGTTGCACCTTATGCCGTGAGCTGCATTAATGTTGATCAGTGTTCACGCTAGCTTGGAGTTTGGAGCAGTCATGCCCTGGGTCTAGAAATCTTCTCTGACTGCCCCCACCTGCAGAACTGTGACTTGCCCCTAGAGGCCTGGTGAGCAGGGGCAGGACTAAGCTGTAGCTGTGGGTTGCCACTAGAGGGCTGGTGAGCCAGGACAGGCTTCTATCCCTGCTCAATGGGCTGGGGTTCAAGAGATCCTGGGATACTGGAGGACTTCAACTTGGGCAGCACATCAGTGGAGAATGGCCATACCTTAATGGAACAGGAGCTGGATAGTGCTGATCAGAGATAATCTTGCCCTAGAGTGACATACCTTTGAGCCATGTAACAAGTTCTTAAAACTATTTTAAACATTTTATTGCACAGACAATCTAGGGGTTAGAGCTCTAGGAGCCACCCAAAATTACTGTGCAACAAGATTCTAGATGACTTCTAAAGTTTGAAACAAAATGAGGTGTTCACACACTACTGAAGTAATTAAACTGAGCGGTAGAAGACAGTGGCAAAGTAAGAGCACTTGTAGTCGGAGCATGATGTCCATTTTAATGCTAAAGTTAAAGACACTATTGTACTATGAGGGGTCTGTGGAGTGGATACTCACTCATGACTAGAAATCTCACCTGTGACTCGAATCTAATACAAGTTCTGAGTAAGTTACAGGTGGGTACACAGTTGTGCCAGTTGATAGAAAGCAAGGTTCTGAATAGGATCTTTTGGCTTCCTGTGGTGATTTTTAGATACCACTTCCTTAGTTATATGTGACAGTAGATGCTTGAACTTGAAAGAAATGCAGTGTTATTCCTTATTGTTTGATTTGGTCAGATTCTATTCCACCTGTATTTTCAAGGACCTTAACATTAATGGAACTTCTTTGGTAACACATTGTCATCTTAGACTTAAGATTCTGTTATGGGAAGCAGTGATTTGGAAAAAGGGCTTGGATCATGGTAGATAATCAACTGAACATGAGCTCCCAGCACAACCTTGTGGCCAAAAAGGCTAATGTAATCCTTGGATCTTTACCTGAGTAAATATCTAGGAGTGTGGAGATCTGTTTTCTCTGTCTGGAATAACATGGTTCTAGTTCAAGAAAGATGTTAATTACAGAAGGTTTAAAGAGGAGCCCTGAAAGTGATTAAATTTCACCTACCTTGTGGTGAAAGATCAAGCAGATTGCAATCAGGTCACTTCTTCCTCTCTGGTAATCTGAGTACCTACATGGGAAATATAACTTTGATAGCAGAGGGCTTTTTGGTCTAGCAGAAAAAGGCATAACACACCATCTGCTGGCTAAAACTATGTAAATATATAGATTTAAAATAAGGCCGCGAATGTAACTAACCATTGTGTTGGAATCTCCATAGGGGACTACTTCTAAATTAAGTTGGGATGCTTTTCTAAAAGAGATGTTTTAATTCAGCGGGTCAAATATATGATCCATTGGTCTCTGAAATGACCCACATACCACCTGGCCTGGCCCTGGCCCTGTGTGCAGCATGGAGGATCAGTCCGGGGTGCAGCTATATGCAGTGTCCCACCAGACTGTCTTTGCCTGCAGGCTTCAGGGTCCAATGGGATCAGACCACGCCAGAGCCACTGTGCAGGGCAGGTCTGGCAGGGTTCCTCGTGCAGTGTGCCCTGTGCCAGCCCTCCTGTACCATGTGCAGCCAGTCCATCCTCCTGCTCTGCATGCAGTGCACACTAGCACCAGGTTTCGCTCTGCATATGGTAGGGCACTGCATGCAGTCCATACTCCAGATCAACCCTTTGTGCTTCAAGTTGTGCTGGATCCAGTCCATGCATCTCATGCAGACTGAGCCTCAGAGCAGAACCTGCATGTACTGCATGCAGCATGTGGGCTGGACTTGGCACTGCAGGTGTTGCACACAGCACAGGTGATTGGTTCTGATCCAGCCTGCAGATGCACCTGGTGACCCTCCCCTAGCCCATGGGGCCAGATGAGTTTGACACCCTGCTTTAGTTATAACAGATACATTCAAGGAAGTTCTAAGGTCTAAGGTAAGAGGTCAGGCTAAATCACAACAGTTCCTTCTTTCATAGCTTTGTCTATGAACTTTTAAATTTTCGTGTTCAAGTTCCCATCTTAAAAGGGACCAGAGGTCTGGGAATCTGGAATTGATTACCAGTGTGTACCCTTTTGCCAAAACTAGAGATTGCTGTAAATTTGTCATGATATGAATGGGAGAAAAGTACTCTAGATCAATGGGAGTCCTAAGTTCCAAATGAAATAGGAAGTCTGTCTTTCTAGTCTAGCTGACTAAAAAGTAACCTCTGGTTCAAAACACCATGCCTAAGCCCCACAACAGGGGCTTATTTCAGAGGAGTGTTTAGTAATTTGAACACTTTGAAAAACAAAGCAAGATGTGGTGACCAATTATGTAGGAAAAAGATAATACTCCCACCTATCAATGCATACACTAAAAGCATTTTTGACTTGTGCACAACTATATTTCCACACACCTGCATGCATACACAATAATCAAGTAATTACTAAGACACAGGCATATTAAAGGTTCAAGGTTTGTCTTGCCATTCTTTGGAGTGACTACATCGAAAACCTATGTCCTACACAACTTCCA
>NW_017729033.1:79530431-79535296 GCF_001723915.1 Gavialis gangeticus | reverse complement strand
CTTTGAAAACCAAAGAAGAGAGCCATTTGACCAAAAAACATCATAAAACATATCCCATTATATCTTTTGGTGCACTTGATATTTTTTCAAAAGAAATATAGTTCTTAATGCCTCAAAAACATATTCATGGCATAGTCACATGAGCAGTTTTTGCATCTTTTATATAAATACTTTGGAGAAGACGTGAATATGTATAACTAGTCTTTAGTACCCTGTGCCAAGTTACTTTACTTGTAATGGGTTTTGGTTGTAACCATGTTGGTCTAAGGACATAGACAGGTATGGTTCTTTGAGTAGTTGTGATTATCTCTTATTAGACTGAGTAATTGGAAAAAAGTTCTTGAAAAACTTTCGGGTGCGGTCACCCTTCTTCAGGTATAGGGAATCGCTGAACAGCAGGAAAACTCAGGCTTTCTTTTTTAAAGGTGTGAAGATTCCATAACTTGCTAGTTGCAAACATTGAACTATAAATACCTTAATTTGTCCCAAAGTTACAAGAATTAACTTATTATTCTAGAAGCCTCACAACCTAGCGGTTTTCAATTTAACACGCATTGTACCTGTTGCAGAAGGAGTTGTATTGTGAAAGGCTGAACATAATACCAGCTCCTGTTGATGTTGGCCAAATTAAGGTTTTGTGCACTAATTAGACAGCTTCATTTTCTCTGTTCTGAAAGCCATTAAGTGCAAGGTCTGCTCTGGAAGTAATTCTGCTGCCCCTTTTGGGGTTTCTTGTATAAGAATCTATTGTATGGTGAACAGATTAGCTTTAAAAACAGTGTCAAGAAATGATTTTCCTGTTTTGCAAATATTAAGATATTCTTCTACTGTCGGGATAGCATATTCTGATGGCTTTCGTAGCATTAACTAAAACCACAGAGACTGCTTCCTTATAGCAAACAGCTTAACATTTACCTGGAATGTGGGAAAGTCATCTTTATGACTGCTATAACATAGGCAGAGCAATTACTGGAATCCAGTTCTCGTTTTAACCAAAGTTTCCACCTCTAACCTGAGAAACTCACTTTATTAAATCTGATGTGATCTGTAAACAGTTGCAGTTAAGTGGAATTTTCCAACAGAAAAACTGTTCTGGTGAAAATTTTAGATAAATGCTACTCTTTTTTCCCTGAAGCAGCAGCAGTGCCACCTCAACTTCCAGTTATTCCTCTACTGAACATAGTGGGGAAGTAAGTTTGTCTATGTATACAAAGTCAAGTCAAGAATAGGAGGGGGAAAAGTAGTATGCAAGTTGAATGTATTAGGAGACTTGCAGGGAACAGAAAGTTCTAGGTCTCCTTGTTTTCTCAGATATCAGCTGGATACACTGAGCTGCTTGTTCATTGTTTGCTTCTGGCAGCCTTAAGATGCCAACTATAATCTTCTGTAGGTGTCCTGTCTTCTGAGCTGCCTTGACTATTGAAATTACCTAGTTCTTTCACACGATCACTTAGTAACATGCTCTTTGGCTAGAAAGGAATGTTCACATAAATAAAGAGATTGTTATATCTAGACATTGAAACTGATTAAACATACTAACAATGAAATGTAAACCTTACCACTTCACTAAGATAAACTACTGCCAGAGTCCTGGCACAAGATGTACTAAATTAGACTTGTTATGAGTTTAAGAGGGTTTTCAGTTATTTTATCAGTGTTTTATCTATAAATTAATCTGAAGTTAGAAGTTTCCCTTTTTTCCATTTTATTGAAGGATAAAATTTTACCTTATTTTGGTGAGTTCAGGAAGCTGCTTAAGGGAATAGCTGTTACCTTGAGTAACCTTCCAAAACTCTTTGTTGACACTTGATTGGCCACCATGGCAGACTTTTAGCACTACCAAGTTTCCTAATCATATGCTAAAAGTGAGTTTCATAGTAAATCCTTGACTGAGGTTGCTTTCTTGCATAAATGCCTCTCAAATTTTATTCTACGGTTGATGAAGCAAACCTGTTAGTGGCTTGGCCCATGTTAAATTTTATTCTGTTTTAGAGTAATTTTAATTACCTCTGCACACTTGGCTAAAAGTTGATTTTAGCACCTTGTGTAGAACTAATTTTTATTTCAGAGCTTCCAGCTTTTTTTGAGTACTTGTACTTCTCAAGTTTCTCCCTACCTAGAGATTTTCAACAGGTATAATAATGTATAGTGTGGTTGTCCTGAATTGCCTCTTGTTTGGAAATGGGGCTCAGGGTCAGAAGAAGTTAGGAGGTGGAGGGAAGGCAAAGAATAAGCTTGTACTCTTGCTTTTCTTGCTAATAAATTAGTTGCATCTAGCAATTATAAAAGCAAATAAAAGGTCTTCTGTTTCGCTATGATTTTTCACTTCTCAAATACACCAAAACCTGAATATTCAAGATGAAACCATGTAACACTTGGTACCCTCTTCCATTTGTAGATTTCCAAAGTGTGACTTGATAAACCTACGAAGACTGGGAAATATTAAGGATACCACCCTAACTGGATTTCTACTCTCTGATCTATATTTATAATTTAAGACACAATGTCCTCAAATTTTTTTTAAAAAATGGAACTAGGTGTTCCAGGTGCAATTGTTGGTGAGGGACAATACCTTTTTGGTTCTACATGCAAACTTGAACCAATGTAATTTAACCCTTCAGTGGGCACATGAACCTTTATGGTGCAGTCAAAGGTACCTGAGCATGTTTACTCACTGGCAGCCAGGTTTAAACCTATTTAAACATAGTCATATGGTTGTATTAGTGAGAATGTTGAAAGTAGTGCATTTAGTGAAACTAATGCAACTTTTGTAAGAAAAACATGGTAAAAAGGCAGCTAGCTGGTTCATCTGGTCTTGCTCTGGCTATTGTAAATCAGTCTCACTTTACCCAATGGGTCAACTTTTCTTTTCCTGTTGCACATGCTGTGGATAATCACGTAGACCCTATTCTAAGTAGAGTATAAGGTGCTCACTTCTTTGGGGAGTCCTAGCTTGAAGATTTAGTTCCTCGCCAAAGCGTTATGAATACCAAGATCTTTATAAACCCTGTAGATGATCATCTTGTTGAGAGGTTCATTCTTTATTGGGTTAATTAAATTTTCCCCTTTGAAATGATTGCATACAGCAGACCATTTGGGTCTTGAATGTTGTAACCTAATTGAGTGCATAAACACTTCCAAAACAAGAATGGCCAAGTGCACATTTGTTAAGGTAGTGGTATGAAATATTAGTCTCAATGATTGTGTGTTGCAAAACTTTCTTTGCCAAAGCTTAGTTTCCCAGGCAAAGGACTATATACAGTGACTTTCACTGAACAGCCACAGCCTGTCCAGGGAGCTGTCATGAACACTGACACAGAGGCTGTGTGCAGGAGCCTACAGGGAAGTTAATCTTGCCCATATCACCATGTGGGAAGATAATTAAATGTTGGGTAAACCAGACTTGTTTATACCCTTAAATGATGTTTTTACCTATGTTCTCTTGTTTCAAGTAAAACTTGGCTTTAAGGAGGTCAGCTATCACTGTAATTTTCCTAAAGGGAACAGATTTGGAGGGTTCACACAAGATGGAAACTGTGCAGATGGTTCCTATCAGACTGGAGGACTTGGACAGTTCTGAGCCAGATGACTGCTAGGAACCTGAAACCCAAAGGACGTGCAGTCAGATCAGGAAGGGGGAGCAGGGGTGCAATTAGTTTCATAACAGACAGCCTTAATTCTGCAGAAAATAAGAAGCTTGTGTGAATTTTTTTTCCCATCTAGATTTCTTTATTTAAAGGATTACATCTTCCTGTTTTAAGGCAAATTGCCCTACTAATAATTAGTGATTCTGCCTACTGCAATTATAGAGCCCTTTCTTCCAGATCACTCCCTGGAAACGTCTATTCTGAATGAGTTTAGCCAAAGAGATTTTGGAGGGCAAATCCTATAATTATACATGGAAAATATTAGCTCACTGCTTCTGTAAGCAAAGTGAAATTGCAATGACGTTTATCAGTTGTTGTTTTTTTTTTTTTTTTTTTTTTTTTTATGGGGAAGAGGTATGGAGGTTCTTTGTGGTGGGGCTAAAATTCAAAGGGGTGGTTATTTGGAGACTGATCCCATTACATGGTAGAATCAACACAAGTGTTGGCAACACTGATTTTGTATTTTGGTAAGTGGAGGATTAATGAGCTCTGTACACAAGTAGGCCAGCATAAAACACAGTGTAATGAACTTTTTCATTTACTACTAGATACTGTTCATGATCCTTTGAGCACAGAAGGGATTCTTTGGTTAGAGGACGGGTTCCCAAAGTTTTTATGCTGTGGCTCAGCAAACTGTGGCTCGGAAGGCCCATGACCTGGCAAACCGCAGCTTAGCAGTCACAGCTGATCACAGCCAGAATTTCTGGCCAGAAGACGGGTAGGAATTTCTGTCCAGAAGACGGGTAAGAAAGCCACGCTCCCTGGGTGGAGAGGTGGGCCAAACCCTGTGCTGCCATGGGCCCTGCAAAAGAAGCCATAGCCTCTCTGCCTGGCTTTGGGGAGCCACACTTTGCTGGTTGCAGCTGCTTCTGGTCCAGAAGCTGATCATGCTGTGGACTGGCAGCTGACCCACCATTGCCTGGCACTGTGCCATGGCCCAGGGATTGAAAACCCCTGGGTTAGAAGACAACCTAGGATCAGTGAGGATTTAGTCAGGGAACTTCTGGAGGGATGGGATGTATTTAAATCAGCTGGTCCGGATGATCTCCACCCCAGAGTGCTGAGGGAATTAGCTGAGATCATTGCAGGACCCCTGGCATGGCTTTACAAGCACTCGTGGTGCTCTGGTGTGGTGCCAGAGGATTGGGAGAGGGCCAACATGGTTCCCATCTCCAAAAAAGGGAGGAAGGAGGACCCAGGAAACTACAGGCCAGTTAG
>NW_017729033.1:79518932-79529971 GCF_001723915.1 Gavialis gangeticus | reverse complement strand
GGGACCTGAACCTGTTCAGCCTCCACAAGAGAAGGCTGAGGGGGGATCTAGTGGACTGTTACAAACTAGTTGGGGGACCAGCAGGCATTGGGGAGGGGGGGTCCCTGTTCCCCTGCACGCTGCCAGGAGTGACTAGAAATAACGGTCACAAACTGGCAGAGGGTAAATTCAGACTAGACATCAGGAGGTGTTACTTCATGATCAGGGCGGCTAGGATCTGGAACCAACGTCAAAGAGAGGTGGCGCTGGCTCCCACCCTGGGGGTCTTTAAGAGGAGGCTAGACAAACACCTTGCCGGGGTCGTTTGACCCCAGTACTCTTTCCTGCCATGGCAGGGGGTTGGACTTGATGATCTGCTCAGGTCCCTTCTGACCCTACCAACTATGAAACTCTGAGGTGCTACCCTGAGGCACCATAGGGGTAAAAGCAGCTGGCTGGAGTCAGTGGGATAGGAAATAGATAGTAGGCAGCCTGGAAGGTGGAGCTGTAAGGCCTGAAAGCTGGACAGAGTCAGAATTTTTTAGTAGAGGGTCAAGCACAGTAGGAAGGAAACTTGAAGCAGTTTTTATGTGGTTACATTTATAGTTGTATACAGGGCTGTTGGGAGAGGCTGAGACAGAAACAGAAGCAGTTTTGTTTAAATTACTGGCACTGTTAAAGAAACTGCCTAGACGGCTTCTCGGCAGTCTTAATCAAAGAGTTGTTTTCAGTGTTTGAACTGTGAAAGTGTCCTTGGGAGCATCTTGAGAACGTACTGAGCCTACTGAGAACCAGAAACTGGAGGGCCCCTTTATCACTTGCTTCCAGGCTCATGGTCTGCCTAACATGCTAGCAATGCAGAGGCAATGTGTGTTCTACAATGTGAATTCAACTACATTTTGTAGTGGTGTTGGTGAAAATACTCTATTGTAGGCTCCATAACAGGTCTGATGTTTGCCAATCTGCAGTTGTGCTGTGGTACTCCTGGGCTCATTACATTCATTGCATCAAATTGCATGTTATTACCTGGAGACCAGAACAAGGCAACCATATTCTATCTTTAATTCTTGCTAATGTGGTAAATAAGACCCTAGAGAATTTAAACAAGTTCATTGCCTCGAGTGCCCACAGTGTCTTGAGCAAATAGTGATCTATCCTGGAGAGTTGATGGTATAAGAATACTCAAGTGATGGGAGAGAGAATAATGGGTTCTAGTCAAGTAAGATTACAGCTGTTTTCATGTGTGGTATCACCTTTTATGGATGTAGACAGTTTTTTTTATTAATCTGTTTATATACCAACATGGGTTAAAGGAGTTGATGTGGGAGATGAGACGCACTAATGGGGAGTAAGAAGGGATTTGGGATATCTGATAGAATGTAGGGCTGTGGAGCCCGAGTCCTTGGTTCATTCCTTGGGTGAAGTTGTTCAGAGTAGGAGCTGTGAAGGCTCCCTTTCCTGGAGGGCTGTTTGTGTAGAGAGCATGGAAAGACTGTGGGTGGGTCTACTTTCTCCTCATTGGTGGCTGCTGAGATGGCAGTTAACTAAGGGGGCAAAACGACAAACCATTTCTCTTCTTTACAACAAGAGAGTGACTTGTATAAATTAGAGTTAATTATCATAAAAACAAGTTTGTTATAAAAGTGAGCGCTTACAAATAATAAATTAGACTAAAATAGAAGTTTGTGTTTGGGTACTTACCTCTGCTGCTCTTAAGTTCAGCAGTTCAACTAGAAATACTGAATTTGTTTGGCTGTATTGTTTTAAAATACACCAGGTGCATTTTTTGTGCTTAAACTGCATTACTTATCTTAAATGCATTAAATGAGGGAAAACTTGATCTCTGGGACCCCTAAGAGAGAAAGAGAAGGAATTGTATTGTTTCAGGGACTTGTTAATTGTGCTTATGATGGTTTTTGTATCTGGAGATCAATCTTTGTCAGTGAAGTTTGCATCTTTAAGCGCTTCATTGACCTTTTTTTAAATTAAATGAAAAAGCTGCAGTGCCAAACTGCAAAACGGAGTAGTAGTTCCCTTAGGATCCTTTTCAATATTTAACTGCTCTTACAGAATTGTATTATTAACGTGGATTTGTAAAGATGCACATAGATGATGTAGCAGTGGTGGTGTTTAATATGTTTAAAAAGTTTCTTTGGTTAAAAAAGATAGTTAAATATTTTTCTAGGAAAAAAACCCAAGTGAATGGGAAGAAATTGTTGACATGTAATCAGAATGTAGATGAATGAAATAATTATGTTGAGGGGAGGAGAGCCAAAATATACCTTCAGGAATATTGAAGTAATTTTCTCCCCAACAGTCTCTGAAGACTAATTTATATGACTGGTGACATTATTGGAAGATAGTCAGCCGGGGAGACCACCCACTTCCTCCTCCTCCTCCTCCTCTTAGTTCCCCATCCTATCGAGTCCCATAACAGATTAAGCATGAGCAGTGTGATGTAATTCAGAGGTTGCTAGTTTTCTGATTCACTAAGAGGCAGTTTTATTCTGAGAATCAGCTTTGTTTCTGCAACATCTGGTGGAGGGAGAGGCTGCCAGTAACATTTGCATTGAGGGTATCTGTGTGTTCAGTTTTATTTTGTCTGTGCTTGGAGTAACAGCAAAGGAATGAAGAAAATTTGATGTTTTCTAGTCCTGTTTTCCTTACCAGGTATCACTTGGCTTCAGTCTGTGCTGAGTTAAAAATATAGTATGTAAGTGTACATGGAGGCTGTTTTCTGCTTGCTTTTTTCTCAATTGCTCTGAAGACATGTTATGGTCCCCGAATTTTTCCTTATCCAACATGCGTGTGCGACTGACTGCCAAAGGATTGCTCCGAAACATTAGACTTCCTTCTGGCTATAGGAAAAGCACGGTTATATTTCATACAGGTTCGTATCTTTTTAACCCTGTACTTTGTGTGTATGGGAGACATCTTGTTTATTTCAGGAGTTGTTTATTAATAAATAGTAACTGTTTCATGCCCAAAATATATATATTATCATAGAAATCCGAACTCTATATGAAATACTCTTGGTTTATATAGTGGGATAGCTTGATTTTTGTGGTGGTGGTGGTGTTGTTTTTGCAGTCCTCAAATTGTAAATGTTGATCTGCTCATCTGGGAGATGTGTGTTCTGTTTGCGGAGTCCATAACAGGGAATGGACACCTTCCAGCTCCAAATACAGGAACTGGAAATTGATCTCCATTCTAAGTGTGGGTTCATGATCTTTTTAAAGTAATGGACAGATATGCCCTGATAGTTTCCTTTCTCTGCACTTCGTATGGGAAGAGGAGATGCAAAATAATACTGTAGAGGAATTGTTAGGATTGTGGTGGTGGCGTGGGGGGGATGTTGCATAACAACAAATATGCCTATAGTTTAGTATTCCTGTTAGGATGAAATACTTGGGAATCTAGCTATAAGCAAAATAAGTAAATGTTACATGTAAAATGCTTCTTAGTTTTAGAACAAATTCCAATTAATTGGAAATGTAGGTGGTTTTCACTCGGATGACTTGAGTTTTATCTCTGAAGCACAAATACATTATTTTAATCTCTTATACTGAATTGCTAGGCTTGTTTTCAGTTACTTTTTCCTTTTGTGAGAAGTAATATGGTATGTCTTGTAAATATACAATATAAATCATGATGATGGATTCTATGTAAAATCCTTTCCTTCATACAATACAGAGAAAAAAATGAAAACTTGAATACCATATAGAAATCCTCTTTTTTGTGCTGCTGCGCTGTTTGCTTGGAAGTTCATGCTTCTATCTATATCTAGTTTTGCTCCCTGGTAACTCCCTCCTGTCTTTCCTGGCCACTGCTAGTTTCTCGTGTTTCCTTGATGTGCCACTTAATTCTACCAGTTTCTCTTAGCATTTCATATGCTTATCTGTATTTTTATCTTGGTCTTTTTTCTTTCTTTCTTCATCCCCAGCAATCTGAAACTAGTTTTCTGAGTTCTTGAGGCTAAAACTGATTATGAAGTTAAATGCAATATAGATCATAGCCAACCAAAATTGCACATACTGTATAGCATGCTTATACAACCCAAGTTCATTTTAAAAAACCTTGATGTTGCAAAATGCTTAATGAAGCAGTCTCCACTTCTAGTTACTGTTATTAGAAGGAAGATATCTTCACAGAGCATATCCAGGAAATGTGTCCTAGGAGATGCATGCTCAATCTTTAATCCAGTTCTCTAAATGCGGTGAGAATTTTGCATATTAGTTAACAGTAAAACATATGTATTTTAGAAATGTCAATGCAGGTGTCATAATCTCAAACAAAGAACTGTTCTTGTTTTTTTTTTTTAAGCTTTCATTAAATTGACTGTAGAGATTCCTGTTAAATAAAGTACATGAAATAATATTGCTGGCCACGTGTCCCAGTACAGTAGCCAGCCCTATTAAGAGGTGCTGAAAATACCTTCCCATTACATGCATGAGACGCTGCTCTTGAAATGGCAAAGTTCAGCTGGACCATGTTGCTTCCTTTCTCATCTTTTTTTTTTTCCTCCCCCATCTCCATGTCTCAAAACAGTCTGTGGGTCACTTCATTGAATCAGTGTAAGATTGAGTGGTGACAGTGCTGAATATAGCTATAACTGGGGGCTATAGAAAAACCAGGTCACATTCCATGAAGGTTAGTACAAATATTTATAAGCATTCGGCATAAAACAATAAAGGTTGAGCTCTTAATAGATCTGACGCTGGTTTGTCGGTCACTTATGACCTAGCCCTTATTTAGGGACATAGAATTAGGTAAGTCATTCAAATTATTGTGTTGTATATTACACCTTTTTAGATTATCAGGATGAAGCATGCTTCCTGCTGCTGCATCAGCAGGAATGTCTCCCAGTGCAGTGATTTCACTACATTAAATATATGTAGCCTGTTCCCTGTGTCAAATAATGTCCTCAACCTGTTTCTCCTTGCTGAAGCTCCATGTTGAGTTTTAAAAGCTGGGAGAAACTGGCAAAAGAATTTTAAGGGCTCAAACATACCTGTAAAGGTCACATGATAGGGAGTATGGAACTAAAGAATTTACAATAATTTTGTTCTATTTAATCTACTAAATTTAGCTGTGCCATGACTCATGGACCCTGTCCCTCACTCCATAATTGTGCAGTCCACTTCCCATCCATTTATTACTTGCAAGGTTCTTATGACAGCTATGGCAATTGCATACATACAGCTAGAATATTAGCAAAATAATATTCTGCTAATGCAGTTTAAGGGGAGAATGCAGAAGAGCCCGGTTTATCTTTCAGGTCTTTTGAGACCAACAGTGGTCCACAAATCAAGTGGGAGAAAAATAGGATGTAATGTTTGTCTTGAGGAATGAAATCAGAACTTGTTCATGGGTTATTTTCATCCTTGCTTATGAATTTTTCACAGGAACCCATTAGTATACATGCATCCATGCATACGTAATTCTAGCTGGGGCTACAAAAGGATGTTGTGCCTCAGTTCTGTTCGCTGTAAATGCAGAGACTTAAACACATCGATCTAAGTTGTTTCTGTGCCACTTCAGATTCATCCCCATGGGAATGTTGTATCAGAATAGCTGTAGCAAATTTTCTTCAGTGCCTTGTGTCCACCAGTTTTTTAGCTTAAATTATTTGAGGTCACAGTACCAGCAAGTAGGAAGCCTTGGAACAGGAGTCCCTCCACTTCGTAGTGAGTTAATTTGTGTTGACGTATGTTTAGACTTAATAACTCTTCAGTCCCCTAACCGTGACCTCTCCCTCTCAGTTGTAGGTAGCCAGGAATATTTCCTTTTGATACAAGGAGTAGGATATTCTACACCTGTGTATGTATATATTTATATATATGTATATATAAAAAAAATCTCAGTGCCTGACATTTTTTTTTAAACTTCCCTTTGTCTCGCTCTTGATTTACATTTTTAGGCAAGTCTGAGGGTGAATAAACTAACAATCTGACACATGATTAAGGATTTCTTTTTTCAGTACTCTTCGATTATGCAAACATGTGAGAAGTATGAGTTAAGCAGGAATTAGTGTGTGATTTGTGACAAAACATCAACCATCACCTCTCCAAAAGCTATTAAAGAACATTTTTACCAAAAGAATGAATAAAAGTACTTTTGTGTACTTAAAGCTCTCCATGCATGGTTAGTGTGACAGAACAGATAAACGTCTCTGGGCGGCTCTGTCACTTTAGGTATACTGGAGGAAGAGACAACAGCCTACTTTGTGCGTTACTTATGAATTGTGTGTGTTCTACCTCTCTTTGCATATAAGGTAAAACAATAAGTCAAAAGGGCAAAGATGCAGTATCTTCTGCTGCTTGATTCTTGAAGTTGTCTGTAGAATTATGCAGGGTGGGAAAAAAAAACACTTGCCACACTCAATTTAGGTAGGTGTAGGTGTGCTGAATTAAGCTGCCTAGACCTAGACTGGGAGCAGTGCTTACAGCATTTCACTGCTGTCAGAAGCAGCATATACAGCCATTTGCTGCTGTCCGGAGTGACATGGGGAGCCCAATGTTAGTAGTGGGATTGCAGGAGGGGCTGGTGCTTACAGTAATGTTTACAAAGTTGGATGGTAGGCCTTCGGGGGGGTGGTCCTTACTGGGCTATACAGTCAAGAACTTTTTTCTTAATTCCTTTTAAGTGCTGTTCTTACTAGAGCTAACTAAAACACAGATAAAACTTTACACTGACAAGGAAATAAATAGTAACAAGTATGTATCCCAAAAGTCTCAAATATCTACTAGGTCCCCAAAATCCAAAAGCTTATCAAAGATAGTTTGGGTTTAATATAGTACAAATGTTGCCACCTATGTGTGCTGATAAATATTTAGGCAAGGAAAATTTATACATCATTCAAAAATAAGTCACTTTCTGAAACTATATTGGACAGGGACTTCAGTACAAAAATATGTGTTATAATTAAGGAATGCTTTTTCCAGAGGAGTGTTTTGGACCTTACCATGTTTCTATTAATGTTATAGCCTGAAACATTATCATATACTTGTATAATGGGAATTTTTAGCCATTAACTTCAGTGACCCCAGACACTGTCTCAAGGGTTTGATCTTATTGTTTTTTAAAAAGATAAGCATAAATAAACTAAAGGAAGCTCTTAACTAGATATCACGTGGTAGAGACCTGTACTGTTACACTGTGGTGCGACTACCCACTCTCCATTTGCCTTAAGATGAAGCCTGTAATGTTGAAAGGCTGGCCTTTGCTGCTGCTTTCTCCTTGCCTTTTACCTTGACATTCTGAACACCCTGAAGTTTTGAAAAACAAAAAGAAACTTTGGGATTTGCCAAATCCAGGTTTCTTTTCATGTCCCACTTAAGTGCACTTTGAGGAAGAATGTGACAAGATCTAGCTGAGGTTAACTTGACAAGGGTTACATAGGCCTTATTGGCTCATAAAAATCAAAGATTCATGCACTTAAGCCAACTGTAAAATGAAGATACCATTTGTTGTTCTCTGTATAAAATGGTTGAGGTTTATATAAAGACAATACGAAAAGTATGTTCATCGCTGCATTTTCCCCCCAAAATGGATACCTAAACAGAAGGGGGTTATTACTTAGCTGAGAGGAATTTTGGCAATTGGCTCTAGAACTAAATATTATTTAGTAGTTGTCTTGACTTGGATATGTAATAGCCAAGATTTTTAGTGCTATATCAATATTAAATATGACATAAAGCTGTATCAAACACTGGCATTGAATTTTAACTGCTTGAAGAATGTGTACTATTCAGGTATGCAATGAATGAGATGGTGGTGGGGGGGGGGAGTTGTGATTTGACTTATAGGGGGACTTGCTTGTTTTGACTTCTTTGGATTTTATAACTAACCATCTTCATAGCTCTTAAACTATTACGGGATTCTCAGATAAGATCAAACTGAACTTAAGTGTTCAAAAACAGACTTTGTATTGCCAGTGGTTCATCTTGCAGAAAATGAGCCAGAATCAAATGGAAAATGAGATGTGGTACTAGGAGAAACAAAGCATTCCTGTTATGACTCCGGTCATTTAAAACTGAACTTTGTACAGTTAAAAAAAAAAAAAAAAAAAAAAAAAAGCTCTCTGGGGAAAGTGATGCCATCCAGCCTCAGTGCTGGAAAACAACATTGTTCCCTTGCAGCTTGATTTCAAGATTGCAATGAATTGGTTCATTGTTTTTGTAGTCCTGTTTGAAGGTTATGGGTAGGCAAGTGTATGCATCCTGAAGTGTGTGCGATACTAGTAGAGCAAAAGGTGTTTTTAAAAAAAGTTACTTTTTAATAAGCTAAACTTAAAGGTTAACCATTTTATATTTATTTCAACCCTACTAGAAAGAGCTTATCCTATCAGACACTATACAAGATGTCTCATAGACTGATAAAATTCACTGAATAGCTAGAATAGTAGAGGATTTGGCCTTTATACTACAAGGCTAGGGACAGAAGTTGCATGTAAAATGGTTTAAGTGATCAGAAGCTGGATTAAACCTGTAACAGAGCATAAGTTCAGTGCACATAAACCAGTTTCAAAATGGCTGAAACCTGGTTTAAGATAAACCTGGTTGAATGTAGTATCAGACGTAACAAATTTAAGTTGAACCTGTTTATGAAACTTGTCTCAGACCCCTTCCTGGTTCAAGTTAAATCACAGTCCCCCAGCATGCTTTGCAGCCCTGGGCTGGGCTGTGCTGTCTGCTCCAGAGAGCACGATTGGCCCTGCCTCTCTGCTCCCTAGCTGGAGCAGTGAGGGCTGGCTCGTTAGTCTCACTGACTGGTTTGCTGATATTATTTTTTTTTTCCCCCCCCACCCCCCTCCACCAGGCAAACTCTGGCAGGGGTCTGGGGCCAGGGAGGGGGGCATTAAACTCCCCTTCCACTGAGGACAGAGTCGCCCTGCCCTGCTTGCTTACTGTTGGCTGTGACTGTGGACTACAAATTCAAGAGGCACCTGGAAGCAGGAAGAGGAAATGACTGATAAGCAACTCTGCAGAGTCTTGCTGTTGTGATTGTGGACTGTAAATCCCAAAGACCTTGGGGGCTGCAGGAAGACTGAGCAAATGTAAAGCTCATGTTGGTTACATGCCAGAGAGCCATGCTCTAGCGCACATGGTTTCTGGCTTGAGCCATGGCAGGCATGTGGCTGTTTCCTGAATCAAAAGTGAATGTCTGTGTTCATTTGCTTATTGATTTTAATCTTTGCAGTTTAGACTAACCTGCAAAGACTGAATCAATTCAGCCTCCAGATTTTTGACTATCTGTTCTGAGCCTGAAAGAAACCTATGTTCATCACTGAATAGAATCAAGCATGGGAGGATGTTGAGCCTGGAGTCTATCTTTTTGTTTTGTTTTTAATGCCTTTGATACCTCTTAGGGTTGCGTGAGCTTCTGCCACTTAATATCCTGACTACTGATTTTTGCCAAATACCATGTTATCTGGCATTCATTTTTGGGTAAAGTGGTTCAAGAAGGTTATGGTGAACTGATTAGACTTGCCAGCCAGATGCCTTCAGCTTTCTTAGACTCCTTTTAATATAATTTTTGCCTTTAAAAGTGCAGTGCTCCAGCTGGCTTGAGTGCCCAAGAGTGGTACATAGAGGTCAGATATCCATGCTGTTTTGTTCTTGGATGTGCTTGTACCTTTTGAGAGCTGAGTGAAGCTCTTTTTGATACCTGTAATGCATGGCTGAGATGGGAGTCTTTTCATGAAGTTCAAAGAACTTAGTTTTAAAAAGCTGATGTAACCTTAGAGAATAAACAAAGATTCAGTAGTACAAGGTAGCAGTTCCACACAATTCCTGAAACAGTGCAGACTACAATGTTAGAGCTTTCACTTTTAAAGGAGAAACCTTTAATACTTTAGGTTCAAGGTTATTACTGTCCCAAGGAAGATGAATCCTCTGTCCTCATGAGGCTTATTACAGGGTAGGCTCTACTGTCTTCTGGGAAGAATTGTTCTGCCAGGACCCTATAACAATTCTGTGCTACTTCTTGCTTCTGCAGTAATCCAGCATAGAGAAAGTCATAGCGGATCTGTGCAGTAGCCTTGAATGCACTTTACATTGCCCTATCATTAGATTCTGCTTTTTGGGAACAAATGCACCCTTTTTTACTTAATCCACAAATTCTGTCCCCAGCATGGCATGTATGCCCTCCTTGGATGTGGTATGGTGGCTTTACTTACTGGGGGTCTTGCATAGAAGGGGGAACAACATTTGGCTTTATGAAATGCAAGTTGTACTTGCATTCTTATATGTATATTTTTTTCAATCTTTAAAAGGTCAGCTGCCTTGCTCAGTTCAGGAATCTCAACACTTACGAAGATGGAAATAAATCACCTTAAATAACCTGGCTTGCATCTCTAGAAGGTGTTTAATTACCATTACTATTTATGGACCTTTCATTGGTAGCAATATCTCATCAGGTGATACATGATAGCATTGTAGGCAAGCATTGTGAATAAGATTGTATTGTCTTTTTAAAAAGACTTTTCTTAAATTTAACTCCTTTGCAGCCCCTAGCCATTTTGCAGCAATGGTAACAAGGTTGTCCAATATGTGCCATTTGATATAAGCTGCTAACATAAATAAAAGTGTCTTGAGAAAATACCAAGTACAGAGTAAAACTTAAAAAGCTTGAATTTGCTTTTATGAACATAAAAGCAGTTGGGGGAGAAAAAGCAGAAAAACTAGAACATCTGCATTAAAATACTTTTGTACGAAAAGTTCCCTTAATCTGATCTGAAATTATTCAGAAATAGGAAAACATAATATGTGTTATTTCTTGAGTGGTTTTTTCCTCCATGTTTAAGGTATACAAGTACCTTAAATGCACCTCCTTTTTCTGTTTTCTACATTAATATTTCTTTCTTTCTTTGAATATTTTCATACAAACTATTAAGGGTTCTTCCTGAAACAATATTATCAAACAACTTCTTCAGCAAGGAAGTTGGGGATTGCAACAGGATCTATTTCTTATTCATTTCTAGTAGTGACACAAGTAATTACAGCTTGCATCACAAGGAATTAGTATTTCTGAATATATATATATATATATATATATAT
>NW_017729033.1:79494066-79518790 GCF_001723915.1 Gavialis gangeticus | reverse complement strand
GGCCCCAGTCTGATCAAACAGAGTTGGAAAGGAGGTGCGTGTGTTAGTGGGGTAACAGAATTCAAGTGAGCAGTCTCTACACTGGAGACTACCTGCCAATTAGAGACTGAAACTGAAAGATAAATGTTGAAAGTAGAGTGCATATTGGGAAAGAGAAAGGAGAAAAGATGCATTTATCATGGCAGAATATGAGATTGGGCACTCCTTTGTCTGAATTGACCAAGGTGTTTCAGAGGGATCTATTATGTCACTATTAAACAGCATTCGGCAGGCTGTGTTTTGAAGTAATGCTCATGGAATGTTCTGAGGATAACCCCAGGGGAGAACTGCTTACTGCAGAGGAGAATGCATTTATTGTATCATAACAGGAAATACAAAAATAATTCTTTAGCTACAAAATGGTGCTTGTCCGTAACTGTGGTAAGCTTCTGGGGATTTTTTTATAGGAAGCTTCAATGACCCCATTCTACAACTGGCGTGTGGATTTCCAGAAGATGGTATTTTTAGTAAATGTATACTTACTGAACAGTGACATCTTCCTTTCCTACTGCACAATTTCATTAGATCAGCATGGAAGACTGAATTAATTCAAATGACTTTTTCTAGCCTACAGCCACTTGAACGCTGCTGTTAGGGTACTGTGTTTGAAGAAACATGTTGTTATTTTATTTTCTTTACCAGAGATTGGTATGATTACCTGGAAGAATGCTTTCTGTAAGAAGCAGTTTTAGAAACTTATTCAATTATCATAGTTTTTAAATGCACAATGCAGTTACTGTGTGCTTGTATCTCCAAGTAGTTGGGTGAAGGATGGGCTTGGAAATGGATTGCAAATTGAATGGCTAAACAGTTGACAGACCATACTTGAAATTGTCCCTTAATTCCTAGACTGATAAATAGCCATATGACTGTTTTAATGTTTCTTTCATATAATAGAGATGAGGGAAACTATTTACTCACAGTTCAAATATGTATTTAAACTGAAACCAAGCAAGTAAAGGTTTAGCTTAGTGTAAGAGAAAATGCAAACCGAGAAGTTATTCATTTGTTATAAGCTACCTGAAAGGCAGCTGTAATGTTCCACGTAATGTTTAACACTAGGCTAATATGTAAGTAATCTTAAACATGAAGTCCAAAGGCAGTGGCAAACTTTGGTTGTAGTATTGTTTGTGTCCCCTTTATTTACAACAATGCAGTAGCTCAACTAAACTTTTGACCTGCTTAAATAACTTGGGATACAGTTTTAAGAAATATGTTGGTACACTTTAATGTTGCGCAGGTACTACTATAATCATGAAACTAGAACAGAGTAGCACTGTCTTGGATGAGAGACAGCAGCCTTTGCGAAACCTTTTTTCCTTAAACACTCTTACCATGAAAAGGTTTGAGCATTTTCAGATGAGCTTGGATCCATGGTCAGACTGATTGAATCCTCTATAAATTTAGCTAGGCAACTGCTGGCTCTGTTGGGAGAACTGCTTTTCTCAATGTGTTGTGCAATCATTTAATTAAATATCTCAAAATTAAGGCAGTTGTGAACTTTCCTAACCCACCCACAATTTTAGTGCTGTGGTATGCCACTGTAGTTTAAGCAAAAATGGTTCTCCTTCCTAATGGTTAATTTCGGTAAATGCTGTGAAATCCACATGGTTACTCAGGTTTGCCCTGAATTTGATTTTCTTAGTGGCACAGCGAGACAGGATTTGCCTTCCAAATTTGTGATAATTTTGAACAAGGAATTCACAAGATAAAGCTTTTTTCTCCCTGACATATGTTAAAGCTCAGATTCCATCTATGCTTTACTTATACCTAGGGGATCAAGTCATATCTGTGATCATACTCAGAATGGTTTCAGTTAAAACTTACCTCTGTTAATGAATGGCACCTTTTGGGAAAGCATTAAAAATAGTATAAAAATATTGAGCTCTGTACATAGACTTATAGCTGTCTCATAAAACAAGTGTGCTCTTTCACATACTGCATGTGTGAAAGAGCAACAGATCTCTTAACTCCTGGATTATCCCCAAATTAACATCTGAAATTAGTTTTAAGCACACTTTAAGTGACTTAAAGTTATGCCACTTCAGAGCAGGTTTATCTCGGAGCATGTGTTCTGTCATTAAGCTAACTCCCCCTCCCACTCCCAGAGGTGTAACCTTCCCAGTCTCAGGGGTGCAACCCTGTGCAAACCAGAACACACGTGCAGCCTTCATGCCAGAACACACATCAGCTAGCCGGGTTGCAAGGCACAGTTGGGTTTGGGAGTGGAGTCTAGGAGGGGTGGGGAGAACAACGTAGGGGGCCAGATCAGGTCCCTATGAGCTGGGGCTTTCTTCCTGGAGCAGGGGCAGTAACTCCCCCATACCTGCTGTCCCTCGTTGCTCCCACCTCCCAGCCACCCCAGGAATAGAGATCAGCACTCTCCACACCCAAATCCCAATCTAAATTTATTAAACCTGAGACCTCTAGTTTATTTCCTCTTCATTTCTTTCTTTCTCGTTTTACTACTAGTTTTATCCTTCAGGGGCTTCTGCGGGGCAGGCTTGGCTCCCCACTGCTGTGTGCACACCTGGGGCAGCAGGGAGGACCCATGCCCCCCAGATCTGGGCATGAGGTGGCAGTGTGCTGCCCACTATGGGCACGGGCTCCTCACCCTGCTGCCCCTCCCCCTGGGGCCTCTGCAGCCCAGTGGGTGGGGACCCAGGACAGAGTGGGACTGGGCGGGGAAGCTCCTTGCCATTGCCAGCTCTGTACTGCCCTGGCAATGCACCCCTCCCCACATAACAGCAGTGCGGGTGATGGTGTGGGGTTGTGCCCTTGCTGCTGCAGGGCAGGCAGAGAGCACATCACCAGGGCAATACAGAGCTCACAGAAGCAAAGAGCTTCCCTGCCCGGCCTCACTCTGTCCTGCTGTGCTGGGTCCCACCCACTGGGCTGCAGTGGCCCTGGAGGGAGGGCAGCAGGGCGGGAAGCCTGGGCGCACAGTGGACAGCCTGCACCCACCCCCACCTTATGCACAGATGTGGGGGGCATGAGTCCCCCCTGCCCCACCCAGTGTGTGTGCAGTAGTGGGGAGTCAGCCCCTCCCCCTGCCCAAGTCCGCAGCAGATAGCCTGCACCCACCTGACCACAGGCTCTGCTCCAGCTGTGCCATCCATGGAGAAGGGGCAGCTGGGCTCAGTGCTGCTATGCTGCAGCAACCACCACCCCCTACAGGCAGCAGCTGGGGCTAGGGTGCTGTTGCAGGGGCCTGCAGACCTGGGCTTCCTAGCCCCATAGCCTTGGCAGCTGCCCTGGGGGGAGTTGTGGGGGGAGTGAGTGAGGGGCAGTGGCAGGACCAGGAGGGCTGTTGGGGGGGGGCCTGGGGGGAGAGTGAATGGGCTGGACCTCCATTCTGTGAGCTAAGGGGGCAGGGGGAGCTCTGATTTTTCCATGATGATAAATCCAAAATCAAATACAAAAATTTATGGGTATTTAGAATTTATTTTATTCTAGTGATTGAGGTATTGGTAGGCTTCCAAATTGCTTTGAAATTGTAAATATATCAATAAAACCTTGTGTTCAGTTGACACGTGGATCAATATGTAGTGGCGTTTCATTTTAATCACAGATTTGGGGGATTTAATCAGAGAATTGGCAACTTTTTATTGGGGAAAACCAGGATCTCTACTTATCAGACCTTTAATGGTAATTCACAGCTCTAGCTCCTAGTTGAGCTTCTGATCAATCAGCCCTCTAGTGGCAAGTCACAGCTATGCTGGTGAGGGGCAGCCAGAGAAGTTTTTTAACCTTAAGGTGCGACTGCTCAAAACTTGAGCTAGCACTAATGCCGATCACCATTTGACCAGCCCAAAGTGCAACTTGCAACAAAGCCCTTAGGGGTGCAGAATGGAATTAGTGTATAGATTTGGGGCCATTTGAACCAAAAATTTCAATCAGGGAGACCATGCCCCAAAAGCAGCTTGGGTGATAAGTTCTGACAAGATAGTATTTGTGTACATGATTGGAAAAATGGAACCATGCCTCTGATTAGGTCTTAAAGGGTCTCGTTGTTTGACCTTTTATCAGAGCTGGTATGTGGCACTACCTACTCCTTTGGAAGAGCAATATTAAATATTCTGTTCAACAAAAGGCTTAATTTTTCAGACAAGTGACCCTAATGCTCTGAATCTTGGGGTTCCATATATTTTTCAAATACACTTCAACCCTTCTTCATTCTCCCATCATTTGCTAGAACCTAGATCCACAGAGGCTTTGCCATTATAAGGAGAGGGTCTGAATTTCTCTTCCTACCTCTTTTTTCCCCCACCCTCCCCATGTAGGTATTGGCATCTGACTAAATTATATGGAAGTTGGGGAGGTAAGTAGGTGCAGGAAGAATATGACTTGCCAGAGGTGTGACCAGGTTGACACAGGGAACATAACAATTAAGAACAATAAAAAGTCCTTCTACAGATACACAGCGAACAAAAGGAAGACACAGAGTAACATAGGGCCCCTGCAGGACAAATCAGGACAGTTGGTGGTTGATGTAGGGAAAAAGGTGGAGCTCTTCAGTAAGTTCTTTGCTTCAGTATTCCTAAGTACTGACCAAAACAATTCCCCCACCTTGAACACAGACAGATGTCCAAAAGGCACCAGACTGCCAAAGGTTAGTGCTGACTTAATTAAAGAGCACTTGGTAGGGCTGGATGGGTACAAGTCAACTGGCCCAGATGACTTCCACCCACGGGTGCTAAAGGAATTGGCCAGTGTCATAGCTGAGCTGCTGGCACAGCTGTTTGAGTACTCATGGTGTTCCGGCCAAGTCCCTGAGGACTGGAAAAGGGCCAATGTGGTGCCCATTTTTAAGAAGGGGAGAAGGGATGAGCCGGGTAAATACTGGAAAAAATTATCAAAGAGCACATTTATGAAGGCCCAGCAGGGGAAATGATGCTGAAAGGAAACCAGCACAGGTTCATCACAGGTAGATCCTGCCTGACCAACCTTAGAGCCTTTTATGACCAGGTCACACACTGCCTTGACACAGGAGCAGAGGCTGATGTCATCTACCTGTATTTTAGGATGGCCTTCGACACAGTTTTGCATCCTATCCTCACAGGGAAGCTAGCAGGCTGCGGAGTGGATGCTTGCAAAGTCAGATAGGTGGCCAATTGGCTTAAGGACCACACCCAGAGACTGGTGGTGGACAGGTTGTTCTTGGCCTGGAAGGAGGTGGGCAGTGGGGTCCTGCAGGGTTCAGTCCTTGGACTGGTTTTATCTAATATCTTCATCAGCAATTTGGATGTGGGTGTGGGGAGCACCCTCTCCAAGTTCGCAGATGATATCAAGTTATGGGGCAAAGTTAACACACGGAAGGGAAGGAAGCAGATACAGGCCAACCTGGACAGGTTGGATCAGTGGGTGGAACAAAATAGGATGCAGTTCAACAAAGATAAATGTAAGGTACTCCACCTAGGGAGGAGGAATCCCCATAACACCTATAGGCTGGGGGATGACCTCCTCAGCAGGTTGGAGGCTGAGAGGGATCTTGGAGTCATAGTTGACTCCAAGGTGAACATGAGCCGGCAGTGTAACACAGCCACCAAGAAGGCCAATCGCACCTTGTTGTGCATTATCAGATGCATAACCAACAGATCAAGGGAAGTGATGCTCCTCCTCTATGCAGCATTGCTTAGGCTGCAGTTGGAGTACTGTGTCCAGTTTTGGGCACTGCACTTCAGGAGGGACACGGAGAATCTGGAGAGGGTTCAAAGGAGGGCCACTCGCATGATTAGTGGCCTCTGTGAAAGACCCTACGAGGGGAGGTTGAGGCATCTGGATCTTTTCAGCCTTCACAGGAGATGTCTGAGGGGAGACCTTGTAGCCACCTATAAGTTTATCAAGGGAGGACAACAGGGAATTGGAGATGTGCTACTTACCAGTGCACCCCTAGCAGTAACTAGGAATAATGGGTGCGAACTAGTGGGGAGTAGATTTAGGTTAGACATTAGGAAGACATTTTTTTTACAGTAAGGGTGGCCATAATCTGGCATGGGCTTCCAAGAGAGGTGGTGCTATCACCTAACTTGGAGGTCTTCAAGAGGAGGCTTGATAGTCACCTGGCTGGGGTCATCTGACCTCTGTCCTCTTTCCTGCCGGGGCAGGGAGTCGGACATGATGATCCTTTTGTGGTTCCTTCTGACTCTACAATCTATGAATAAGAACTGACATTTACTTGATCAGATGGTATGTCCATCATGCCCAATATCTTGAGTCACACACTGGCATAGAGTGCATGCTGAAAGGAAAAGGGACCAGGCTATGACTAGGGGTGTCTTTTCTACTTTCACTCTCATTTATAGCCTCCAGGAAAGGTGTAGGGCTCAATGCAGTGTATAGTTTGGAAGTGTGTGACCTTCAGTGAGTAGCTGCCTGAGATGATTTTTGTGTAGCAGTAGAGGGCACCAGGCAGTAAGAAGTGATAGTTTTTAACCTGCCTTTGGAAGTGGATGGGGACCTATATATTGCAGGTAGATAGTTGCAGCAAGAAAAATGAGTTGCCTCCACTGTCTTCTATAATTTCTGTAACAATATGAAATGAAACATGTAATGAAACAAATTTTGGAATGTAGACTTTTTTAAATTTACCTGACCCAGTTAGCAGTTACACACCACAAACATTGTAGATCATGGCCCTAAACCCTACTCAGCTATAGCAAAATTAATGAAGAGCAGGAATTGCATAGAACTTGCATAGGAATTCTTCACCCCAGGTAGCATCTTGACTGCAGGCCTACATAACTGCCTGGCTCCTACAATTAACTTTCTATTTCTCCCAAAAAGAGAAATGTCAATAAAATGACAACACTTTTAATGCACAGGTAGGATGGCTCTGCAGTGCCTTGTGGTCTTCCAGAATGTGGAGTTTGGCATAATGCCTCTCCTAATTTTCAGTGTGGGTTCTGAAAGGGGGCAAGATACCATTGAGTAGCTTTAACACTCTTAACTAAGGTTTTTGCCCACTGACTTCATGATCCAGTGGTAAACATTCCTTTGTTTTGTCACAAGTTCATTTTTAATACTTCATTTATTATGCATTATCTTAGTGTAAAGCCTTATGTTTTCTGTATCTTTAGTTAAAAACTGGCATCTGCTGATATTTAGGCCTTCTGTGGAATTGCTTTGTGGATGCTGTAAGCCATACCTTTGTCTTGTACTTATTTACATACATTAATATTAATAAAGTAACCAGTACTGGATGGCATCCACTCAGAAGTTCTGAAGAAACTCAAAGGTGAAGTTGTATAACTGTTGGTGATAGTGCAGTTGTTGTAAACCTGTCTTCAAAAAGGGCTCCAGAGGTGGTCCTAGGAACTGCAGATCACTGAGTCTCACATCTCTAGCATGTTGGTAGAATCTATTTTAAAAAAAAATCTGCTGGGGAAGTGTCAGCATAGCTTTAGTAAAGGGAAATCCTATCTCAAAAGTCTGCTGGAGTTCTTTGAGGGTGTTAACAAGCATGTAGATAAGGGGGAATCCAGTTGATGTTGTATTTGGACTGTCAAAAAGCTTTTTGTAAGGTTTCTCACTAAAGGCTTTTTAAACAACCGAATTACCGTGGAATCGGATGGAAGGTTCTTTTGTGGACTGAGATCTGGTTAAAGGATCAGAAGCAAAGAGTAGGGCTGCACGATCACTTTTCAGGATGGAGGGAGATTGAAAGTAGGGACCTGCAGGGATCTGTACTGGCCCCAACTGTCCAACGTTTTCATAAATGATGTGGAAATAAGGGTGTACAGTAAGATCTCCAAGTTTGCAGATGAAATCAAATTATTCTCAATAATCAAATCTCAAGCTAATGAAGAGAAGCTGCAGAAAGATCCCTCTAAGCTAAGGGAGTGGTTTAAAAAAAAAAAGGCAAATAAACTTTTTAATGTCAACAAGAACAAGGTAATGTACCTGGGGGAACATAACCTCAACTATATGTACACAATACTGGGTTCTGAACTGGCTGTTAGGACTCAGGAAAGAGACCTTGAAGTCATTGTTAAATAGTTCTTTAAAAGCATCAGATCAATTTGTGTAACAGCAATTATAAAAAGCCCATAAAATATTTGGCATCATTAAAAAGGGAGTACAAGACTAAATGGAGAACATCATCATGCCATTATACGAATCTATGGTGTGTCCATGTCCTAGCTATTGTCTTTAGTTCTGGTCTCCTCGTAACAAAAAGTAGTAGATTTGAAAATGTAGTACAACTGGAAAAGGTACAGAGAAAGGCAGCCAAATGATCAGGTGTATGGAGCTGTTGCTGTACCAAGAAAAACTGAAAAAGTCAAGACTCTTCAGTCTGGAAAGGAGAAGGCTGAGGGAAGATGAGATAGAGGTCATGAAGGATGTGGACCAAGTAAACAGGAAACTGTTGTTCACCAAGTCCCAGGATACCAGAACTAGGGGGCACCTGCTGAAATCGGGTTTAAAACTAAGAAAAGTACTTCTTTATGCAACATGGAGATGGTTGCGGCAGATGGCATATCCCGGTTCAGAAAGGGACTAGATAAATTCATGGAAGAAAGATCTATAAACACCTGTTGAGTAGAACAGTTGGAGATTTTTCTTCTGGGATTTGTAAGCCAATAGCAGTGGATACCTGGTAATGGAGAGGGAATAGGTCACTCTAGATGAGTGAGTCTCAACCTGTGGGTCCAACCAAAAAGTGGGTCACAAGAATATACAAGAGTCACGAATAAACTTTTTTAAAAATGGATTCTCCTCTTAAACGAGAAAATTGTGGGAAACCAGTGACTTTTTCCTTGCAGGCTGGCAGAGTTCCAGCTTGCAAGGGATGGTTTGGAGCCCTGTATAGAACCACCCCCCCCCCACACACACAGTGGGGTTGGGGGCCACTGGGTTGGGACTGGTCATCTATGTTTACAAATGGGTCCTGGTTCAAAAAAGGTTGAGACCCACTACTCTAGAATCTATCCAGTTTGTGCTCCTTCTAGCGTTCACTTCTGCCACTCTTGGAGACAGGATACTGCGCTAGATGAGCCATTGATCTGACCCAGTATGGTAGCTCTTATGTTTTTATCCTGAACATAACTGCAGCTTGAGTTTTATGCAGCACACGCCCATTACAGAGCCACCAAACTAGTTTTTCTTTGTTACTGCTCTTATCAATGTATCAATGAGTGAAGTTATGAACAAGAGGTTTTGCTTCTCTTCAGTCATTTGGAAATATTGTCCTTGCTTAGCAGTGTGAACTCCGGTGTATTACTAAAGGTCTCGGAGCTACAGCCATAAAATAGTTATTTTATTGGAATTTTTTATGCTGTTTATGTACAAGTGTTACACTTGGATTGCCCTAACCTAAATGGGCCAGCATGCAACCATTTTGTAGGGCTTAGGTTACCCTAAAATGATGTGGCTGATCTAAGGCTAGTTCATCCGTCTAGCAGGGGTTAACCCAACCTTGTGATGCTTGCATTTGTTCACAGCACAGCCCCAGGGAAAACCCAGCCACTCGCCATAGCACTGGGGCTGTGCTGTTTTATCCCTTGAACTTTGGCTAGGTTATTTCTTCCCCACAAAACTAAACAGTCCCCTTTTTTCTCTTCCCATCCCTGCCATCCTTCCAACCCCTCTTCCCTGAAATAATTGTCTGTGACTGCCTGTGCTGCTCCTGGCAAGTGGAGAATGCCTGCAAGCACTGCTTTTGGCTCAGGTGTAGGCAGCTTAAACTAAGCCACCTTAAACCTTAGCCAAGTCTCACAAGTATATGTTCATACCCCCTGTTGAAAATCAACAGATGGCCACAATGGTAGGACAAGCATCTTCATGAACAGCAGGTGTCCATGCATCACAGCCTAACTGATACTGTAGAAAAAAAAAAGGCACTTGTTATTTTCTCCCAAGTAAGTGTTAAACGACATAAAATATTTTTGTTTGAAACAACCCTAGATGTACATGTAGTCAAACTTTTTCAATGCATGTAGACTCAAGTCAGGTAAACCCGGAACTCGGCAATAAATTAATTTTCTGTTTTCCTCCCCCACTTTAAACACCAGTGGTACTGTATTAATTTATGGTTCAGTAACTGTTAGATTTATATCTACCTTCAGAACAGCTAAGCAGGCCAGTTCTGGCACTTAAACAAACAAAAAATCTGAGTAAACATTTCCTCATACTGTTCTGCAATGCAATCCTGTAGAAACAGGGCAAATTTATTTAAACTAGTATATCTAGTTGATGACTCTGTACCTTGGTTATTTATTTGAATAGTGCTAAGAATTTATTGGTTTGATGGAAATACACTTCAGTTTTAGGGATTACATATCTTGAATGAATTATTGGGTAGTCTAATATAGTACTTGAAGTTGTTTTAGGTTATGTAGTAAATGCTAGTTATGGCCTTTTGTGAGAGGGATTTGTAGTAAATAGAGTAAACAATTTGCCACAGACACAAGTACTGAAATCCAGACACATTCCAAGCAGGTTTAGACCTGTTATTTGTCTTAACTACCAGCCTATTTGGGTAATTATCATGTGCATTAGTTACACCCTCAAGATCCCAATCGGGGCACTCCTTTAAGTATTTATAAAGTATTATTTATAAAGAGCATTTGTTAAAATTCAGTAGCAAACTGGAGCAGATAAATACAGACTCATTTTAAGACCCAATTTCTTCGTTTCTTTGCTATTGTTCTTACCAATGATGATAGCAGTGATAGGGTTAGACTGCATTGTGGTAAAATGCCAGAAGCCAGCACTGCTTACCTAAAGCTTCTATCTGTATGAATACTAGAGACAGCAGGGAAAAGCAATTTATGTTCACTGGTAAAACTACATTTGCTAGCCAAGACTAGACATATTGGAGAGAAGTCTAGTATAGTACAGACTGAGTACAGATTATTGGACTGTGTCCTGCCTTAACATGCAGAATGTCCAAAAGTTAAAGATGTAAAAGTGGGAGTCTGAAAGTAATTTTTATTCCTAGTTTATTCCTACTCTGTCACTCACTATTGCAAAGTGATTTACCACTCAGCTTTAGTTTAACCATCCTTAAAGCTAGAGTTACTTGTTTGTAGAGATGCCAAATAAGTATAATATAACCTGTAAAAACTATTGCATTTGGGTTTTTAGCTTGAATAGGATGCAGAAGAGCATTTACTAGTCGAACTGCAAATAATTATGCAGTATGGAGATTTTTTTATGATTTAATTATTAACACAGAAACAGTATTATTTCCTGTGAGCATAATGGAGGAAAAAGAGCTTGCAAATAGGGGTGTATGAAACAGGCAGTGTTCAATTTTTGGATTTGAATTCAGCCTGAATTGGGGACAGTGATTCGATTTGTTGATTTGGATCACTGTCCTGATTCAATTCGGCTGAATCCGAAACTGAAGATTCAGTGCTGATTCGGAGAATCGGCTGTTTGGCCATAGACGCAGCTTTAACTGGTTTTTCTACATACCTCAAAGTACCAGGCATGGCTCATGAACACTGAGATGATGGGGCGGATGGAGCATTTTGCAGAGTGTGTGTGTGGGGGAGGGAGGTTGGCAGCAGAACTGCAAGTGGACCAGAAGCACTTCTGGTCCACTTCTGGGTCAGCTGCCAAGCACACGGGGCACCCCCCCACACACACACACACCTCCCCCAGCTTGGTGGTCAGCCCCAGGGGGACCCTGGGTGCCCTCTCAGCCAGGAGGCACCAGTCACTGAGCTGGGGGGGCAGGGGAAGGGGGGTCCCCCATGTGCTCCCTGGCGGATCCAGAAGTGGACCGGAAGTCCTTCCGATCCACTTCTGGGTCCGCTGCTGAGTGTGCTGGGGACACCACCTTCCCCCCACCTCCCGTGGGATGCTCCATCCGTCCCAGCATCTCAGCATTCATGAGCTGCCTGGTACCTTGAAGTATGTAGAAAAAAAAACATTTAAAGCTGTGTCTGTCCGAATCTCTGCATTTAGTCAGAGGGTTCTGACTTGATCCAGACAGATTAAAGGGGCTCCTGATTCTACTTGTATTTGGAGATTCAGCTGCTGAATCAGGCCAAATCTCCACCAAATCAAGTCAGCGACCAAAACTTCTCACTTGCAAATCCTACTTGCAAATCATGCTGGATAAGATATTCAGGCAATACAGAATGAGATTTGTTACAGTCCTGGTAAGTGCCTTCAAAATGCCCCAAGTGGGGAAAGATTTAGACTTTATCTAGTAACTAATCTGATGGAATAGTGTGTGTTGGACTTCAGTTGCCAGACAGATGCATGCAAGCATCTCTGCTAGTGACTGGACAGGTAAATATATGGGAAATGGGAGACACTGCACCCTGGCTTTGCCTTTAATAGTTTTAATACTGTCAACAAGCCAGCCAGTACCCAGAGAATGCAACTCATGCAGTTATTGATATCCTACCGGCCTGAATATCTTGCTGCCCTAAGGAACTTTCAGCAATGTGAGAAGAGCACAAGAATATATGCCATGTTGATAGTGGAACAGTATGTAGCTGTATAATACAACACATATGTAGTTGTCATGCAAATATTAATGGAATTAATTTAGTCTAATACTACCTGGTAATTGGCACTGGAACAGAGACAGTGAAGGGTTTTAAAGTGCTCTGCTTCAAAGACTCTAACACCAACCCAACAAGTGTTATAGACTGTTTGAAGCATTCCCAAATGTGCAGTGTGTTGCAAGGCTTGTGTCAAACATACTATTAAAACATTAAATGGGCTTAAAGATATTTGAAGTACATTAAATGCAGTTCAAATCAGATTTCCCCATTGCTCCTATGGTTGCTTGATCAAAGACAGGACCAAGGAAAGCAGCAACAAAGCTTCTGCAGATAAGGTATTTGTTTTTGTAAATATACCTGCAGTAAACAGTGTACATAGGTACTGTAGGAGCCTTTGTCCTACAATCATAAAGTGGAAGTAAATATTAGTTCAGTTTGTAGTAGCAGTATTATGAGCCAGATATTAAATGACTTGGCCAAACAGGAAAGCTGCCAGTCAGGAACTCGGTCTACTTCTTCTGAACCTGAAGCTGAATACAGTTGGTGTCATCTTGTCACAAGATCATTTTTCCTTTCAAACATAGTTCTGTGCAGATTTATATGGCTGCTTGTTGAATGCCAGGTTTTTGGTTGCCTGTTTTTAGGGAAATAGTTTCTGAAATAAAACTTTCATGCCCAGGCACAGGGAAAACCTAGCTTAACTCTTCTCCCTTCCAAACATCTAGATTCCCAACCCTTCCAGAGATGCCATTCTTCAACAGCTTGTTTCAGTTGTTACCTTAAAATAATTATTATCTACACCATTCTCAGTATTGTTAATCTCCAAGGTATGCTATGTTAAAACTGCAAATGTGTTTTAAAATTAATTTGAGGCAGTCAAGGGGCTAGGATAGTATCTTTGAATAATGTATGGGATTTTATTGTAGTCTTTGGAAGTAAATGCCCAGGTTCTTTCTGTAGCTGCTTTTCACATAGATCCTCTATTGTGTAGGCATCTTCAAATCAGCTTTTTTTAGAGCTGTTTATCAAGATAGATGAGGAGAAATATTTTGAACCTTTCTCGCCAAATGCTGTATCTTGTCATGCAACTTGTCATTGCAGAGTTATGAGATAAAAATGACTGCAGTACCTACTGCTTTAGTGCTCATAAATGTGTACGTTGTTAGATGCACTTTAAATGAGAGAGACTCCTCACCTATTTTATAGGGTTGATAGCGTTTAACTTTGTTTGTATACTATTCTGCTATATTTGGAGATGGATTCAGATGCAGCTTTTGAAAGTAGATGTGAAAAAAAGATGCTGCCATCAGACCTGTCAAACTAGTCATGCAGCACTGTCTTCTGCTACAAGTTACTTATAGAAGAAGCAGATAAAAAGCATGGAGCAAAAGTTTGCAGCATAATTACTCTTCAGACTAATAATAAAAAAGTAGACCTCCAGTTTGTACTATTTTCCAAATGCATTTAGAAATTTAGGACACACCCACACCATAAACTGGTAGATATCCATAAGCTAAGTTAAAGTTAGATTAGACCCTTCCTGGGCTCCTAGTATTGTCTTCCCCTCACCTACCCCCTCAAATGGCTGCCAGTTTCTACTCCTGGGCAGTTGGTGTCTTTTGACTACCAGTTTCACCTATAATACATGGTCCTAAAACTCCCTAGAGAGAGATGAGGACAAAAGCATGAGATACTTAAAGGCCTAGTTCATCTGCATATATTTTTCTCCTTTAATTTTTCAGTGGTGATTTTGTTCAGATGCTCTTTTGTCCTCCTCAGGTCTGTTCTGCTAATTGGTAGTAGTTCTTAAAGTGGGGGTAGATAACCCCCAGCATGGGTGCCAGAGCATGGCGCAGACAGGCATTTTGCTTGGCATGCACATCTTGGGGCAGATGGTAGGGAACAAGCCAGGGCTGTGCTGCCGCAACAAGGATCAGGCCCCTTGTGGCTTCCCCACTGTCTGCTCCTGCCACGCCAACATCTTACAAGTTTAGGTTGCAGGTGTTTTTGGCTTTCTGCCCAAAAATGTTGCCAACCCCTGTCTTAAAGCATCTTACTAGCGAGGCCAGTAATATTATCTTCATTTTACAGGGGAGGAAACAGAGATGCTGTGTATTAAATTAAATATTTTTATGTGTTTAATCCAAAATGTCTGTTGGCTTTGCTTTGAAGCTTACAGTAAAAGGAGTAATATTTTAATTCCACACGAGCGACTATTCCTTTTTCAGTTCTTTAGTAGGTTTATTTTTGGTAATTTCAAAATTTTGCCAGACCAAAATTCAGTCTCATAGTGATTGTGATGATAACCTTGGTGATACGCTTGCATGGTTAAAGAACTTTCTTTTCTCTTTGTGCACATCTTTAATTTGTTAGAAATAAATATCAGCGGAAGTGAAGGTAGTTTATTAGCCCTAAATACTTATGTCAAAAAAATAAAATATCTTTAAGTAGGCAAACTTTGAGATGCTTCTGGGTTGGAACCTGGAGTGTGCTTTTTCTCTTAATTGTAGTAGAAGCTGAATTATCTTATAACATCAGATTTTTGTAAGTGACTTACTAATGAGATCATGAACAAACAATCCAGGGACTGGTGTAGAGCTGAAAACTGTTTTCATGTGTGCATTTCTTATGTGGAGTTTGTGCAGAAGGGCTTTAAATTCAAAATACTAGCACTAAGAGTATTTCAGATGACACTGCAACAAAATGGAAATGAATTGAACATAGTTTTAATGATCCATAGTTTTACAAAGAATTTAGATTATCGATGTGTATAGGATGGTTTGGGGAGGATTGAACCTGCCTCAGTCAGAAGTTTAGACTAAATAACCTCTGGAGTTCTCTTTCAACCATACTCGTCTATTATTCTAACTGTTTTGGGTAAATCTGGGAAGAAGGGCGTTGGGCAATAAGAGTAGTAGTAGAGTATGCCTAAGTGTCATCCAACGACACAACTAACTTTTTTTTTTTAAACTCAACAACCCAATAAAATGGCTTCATCCTGCCAGAGTGATGCCATGTCAATAGATCTTATTTAGCAACCGATCAATATAAAAAAGGAGGGTGGTGCTGACAACCTCTTTTTTTTTTTTTTTTCCAAGGTCTTTGGCTCTAGGCTGACTCTTGGAGCATTGGTTCATTAATGTTTTGAGGAAGGGTTAAGAGTGCAGTGAAGGTTTGAATGGGGTGGAGTATCTCTTTTGGATTACTGGCTTGCTGAGTTGTGTTATTTTTGGCTGTGAGTCTACTGATTTGATGGTGGTATACACTTGGTGGTTTCAGAAATATTAACATGCTTATATATAATAGGTGTCCTTTTGTGTTTAAATTCCAAGTAACTGCCATAGCTTTGTGTGCTGGCCTTTAGTGATGAGGTGTCTGTTGGGTTCTGTACATGTGAATCTGGAAGAGTTTTATAGCCTCAAGGAAGGACTATAAAAACTACAACCCTGAGCCACCAGAACTAAGCCAGGAAATTCCTGATTTGGATGTAGCTATGACATGTTTTTTGCCACATCCTTTGGAGAAATGTGGCATAGTGAAGCTAGCAGAAAAATTACTACTTCAGCATAAATAGTGTCTCCGCTAGGAGGCTCTGCCAATGTAGCTATACTGGCAGAGGCTTTTTTTGGCACAGACGAGCTTCAAGACAGAACTGCGTTTTCAGGCCGTCTCAGTGTCTTGAAACTTAAAATGTGTGGGTATGCTACCCATGAAATGTGGATTGAGAGAATCTCCATTGCTATCTCAGGCATTCCTATGTAATTATGGCTGGCTTTGCGCTGGAAAAATAATGCCTAACCTTGATGCAGAATTTTTTTATTAAAGCCAAAGATGAAAAATCTTTCCCTTCGAATGGCTCATAGTATTAATGTGTGGCAGCATTATAAGGACTACAGAAGGTATCAGTCTATCTGCAGGAAAAGTCTTACAATGAAGATACTGCTCAGGATATGCATCATCCAAAGCCCTGGTGGAAGACCAGCATCTGGCTGCAGAATGCTACAGGCATTCTTAGTAGCGTTGTCCAGGAAGAGACAGTCCTAGATGGGCTGCTACCTATCCCATGCTATCTAAACGAGTGGTTCTCAATCTGTTGTTGTTGTAGTACCAGTACCAGAATCCATTTGTGAGCATTGCTGGCCAGTCCTGACCCAGTGCCCCTCACTCCTGACTTGTTGCCCCGCAGCCTCTCAGTGTGTGGGACAGGGGTTGGGTGTGTGGGGCCCTGGGGGCCCCAAACAGCCCCTTGCAGGCTGGCAAAGTTCCAGCCTGCAAGGGAGAAGCCACGGTTTCCCACGTTTTTCTCTTTTAAAGGAGAATCCATCTTTAAATTATGTTGATCCATTTTTAACGCTTCTTTGCAACCCGTTCATATATTCTTGTGACCCACAGGTTGAGAAACACTGATCTAAGCAACTTCAATAGCTGCCTTTGGCCCTAAAGTAGCCTGGAATCCTGAGGGCAGAAATGGTGGTATAATGCCGCCTGTGCCCTCTTACTCCTCTGTCCTCAGCTGCAAGTTTTGGGCTACCCTGAATTATCACTCCAACTATTTAGTATGTTAATTGAAGTGTCAATATTTAATAGCCTTCAAAAGGAGAGTTGTATGTAAATCAATTTATTACTCTGAACTATTATTTTACTAGTTTTCAAAGATAACATCTGGTGATTAATCAAAGCTCTATGCAGTAATCACATGGCTCATAGTCTATCATAAATCTGTTTGCAAATATGTCTGCAGCATGAAAAAAAATCTTTATAAAAGCCAAGTTAATATGCAAAGATGCTGGGTTGATAGGGCTGTTTGAAGGAAAATCTCTAGCCAGGTCTAACTTATCTAAGGTTTCCTGACTTAGTCTGCTGTTCTGCCTCAGCTGTAAAGATTTTTTCCATTTCATGTTTACTAAGGCTTCCTCTCCCCATGCAGGTAAAGGCACAATTGGATCTAACGAGCAATCCACACAATTGTGCCTCCTGCCATGCTACATACGTATGGAATGCGGAATTGTAGGATCACACATTAGATCCAGCTGTGCCCTATAGCTGGTATAGGGGGAGCCTGATCCTGGGCTCCCCCTACATCAGCAAGAGGCAGGCACCCAAAGCTGGGAGGCTCTCAGCCTCAGGGACCCACAGAGCCGGGACTCGGAGCCTAGCTAGCTGTGGGACTCTGGGTCCCATGTGTAGCTGGGACTGAGAGCTCCACGTGAGCCAGGGGTTTCACGTATTCCCCAAGTCTTGGGGATTGCAGCTGCCTCTATCCAAAGGGTGTGGGGGTTTCATGCTGGACATAATGTGCTCCTGCAGTTGACAGCCCTCTTAGCTGAAGAGTGCTACATAGGAGACCCTGCTACACATGCAAATTAAACTTGATAGCAACAAGCTATAAAGTTAGTATGAATTTCCGTGGTCTAACTTCTGTAACTGGTTAGAGCTTTTTGTTGTGTGATACCTGCTTTGCATGAGTAGCTGGTCTAAGCGTAATTGTGAAATTAACCAGTTAATTGCATGATACCTGTAATGTATAGAGGGGGCCTCAGTGTTCTTGAAGGCAGTTCTGGTTATAACTATGGTGTGTATTGCAAGTGCACTCAGGGATTTATTCATTAGTATCTGCATCACTAGAAAGAGTGCCTGCAGAGCCAGTTAATTTACCATGGGATTGGGGTCATTAGGTAAGTTGGGGGGGGGGGATGATATCAAAGCCTTGTAGGCAGCATAATGTTCATTTTAAGCCCTTTTGTTGGAGGGAGGGTTATTCAGGATCAGTGGACTGCATCTTGTATTGCAAAAAAAGCAAAATTCCTGCCAACACCAATGGCTGTACATTCTTTTGACCGACACATGGGAATAACTTCAGGTGACATGCTATTTTATGTGGGATGTTGGCAAAGGATTTAATAGGTTTGGGTGTGGCAAAATTGAGCAGCTTGTTAGACTGACTAATACTCCAGCTGAATTGTGGGTTTGAGCCATTTATGAAGGCTCTGTACAGTAATATGTGCTCGTCCTTTATTTAGTATCTACATTCAAGTGTACTGACTGTAAACTTAAGTAGGGTACTATACTGGAGACTACCTTTCCCATTCAAGTGAAAATGTTCCTGGCTGCTTGGAGGCAGTGATGGCTGTTGCCACTGAGGATTAATACCAACAAGAAGAGGTCTGTGGTTGTTTCTTAAGTGGAGATGGAAAGTCTAGCAGCTATGTTAGCAGAAATTCAAGTTAACCAAGAAGCAGTGAAAACTAGCCAAAAAGAATTTTAAAAGGCATGGAAATACCTCAAAAGGAAATTAAAACCAATACAGTTGCACAGATGGAAGAGGAACCAATACAGAGCCAGCCACAAATGGAAGAGGATCTGAAAGCAAGGATTAAATCCAGTCAGTTGGAAATAAAAACTATGCTTGAGGAGATCCAGAGAGAGAGGAAAGAAATAGAATTTCGGTTAAGTGCCCAGGCTGACTTGGTGCTCACTTCTTCAATCAATGACACTAACTCGACAAGTGTAGATCATTTTTTCCAGAAAATGGAGAAGAGTCAGAAGACTTTAAACATCCTTGAATTTGCTAACCAAGAGGATCCTGAGCAAGGACTTAAGGATGTTGAAAAATGTTTGGACACTAAAGTTAGAAGCCTTCAGACAGCTCTGGAAGTTAATGGTTTGGTTGAGGAATATGAACAGCAGGCAACTTGGGGTAAGACTTATAACTTAAAGCTACCCAAAATTTGGAAAGGGAAGGTTAGACGGTTTCTTCAATTAGTTTTAGCCTGTCTGGAGTATGTTTTTAGAAATTACAACTTTGCCATCTTTGCTTAACAAAAGCAATTTTTAATGTCATTACTATACACTAATGAGGTCACATGGGCAACTCGGAGGGGTTCTAGTCTAGCTCTACACTTCCAAGTTAGGATGGTAGGAGTTCTTAGTTGGTTAAAGCTTGGGCAGTTAAGTGTAGTTACCTACTGGGCAGAATTTCAATTGATAGCCAGTAACTGAGCTCAGAACAGTAGTATAGAAGCTCAGGTGGTGTTTCATTAGAGCAGCATAGTCCAACCTATTCAGATGCGGTTTAGTAAAACTTGACAAGGAACGTAAGTATAGGCAGATCTAGGATTTTTGAAAAGAAGACCGGTACTATAGGGAAGGCTATACCTTCTGCTCCCAGTGGGGTGGGTAGATCATGCTGTGGCAGCAGGAGCAGGGAACTTGTTTTTTTTAAGTCTCTGAAACCAGGTAAGTATCTTGCTGCCTGCTCTTGGCTCCCCTTCCCTTTTCTGTGTGCTTAGCAGTACTTTCCCTCCCCTCTCTATTTGGTGCCTCTAGGTGGAGAAAGGGGAGACCTGCCTGCCAGCGCTGTTGTCCTGGCCATTGCTACTCGTATTCATCCAGGGTTTCAGGGAATGGCTGTGCAGGAGGACAATAGTAGTGGCAGATATGTTCTTTTCACTGCATCTGCTGTCAAGCTGGTAGGGAACACCTGGGGAAGGAGGAGGTAGCTATGGACAGGGCAGGGAGGGGAAACCTGTCTGCCACTGTCTCTGTTCCTGACTGAGCCTGGCTTTCTGTGCAACCTGGTTAGAGTAGCACGAAGCAGCTCTGGAGCAACCTCAACACCTGTGTCAGCCAGGGACAGTGACAGCAGCAGACAAGAAAAGGGGCAATCTGACAGCTGGGGAAGTACTGCTGAGGGCAGAGGGAAAAGTTCTTACTTGCTTCAGGGACTTAAAGTACCTGGCTATTTGCACCCCATCTGGATCTGCGCACAAATGTAACTAATTCTAATGCTCCTCTCAGTGACCTTTCTGTATATTTAAATGTAGCTAGTAGTTGAAATGCATCCTTATAGAAAAATAGCTCATAATAATAATAACTGGTAGTATTGGGTGGTGGTGTTCCCCCTTTCTCCTATAGGACGCATCAGATTGGTCAAGCTTCGAGTCCTCACTTGAAACTTCTTTACAAAGGAATGATCTGGGATTCAGACTTGTGTTCAGCCTTCAGCTGGGGTTGTTGTATTAAAGGAGCATAAGGCAGATCTCTGAGTCCAGGGCAAAGTTCTTGACTGAGGGTCAGCTGCAAGCTCATGAAATTATACTTTTGTTCAAGATACAGGTGTTCAGAGCTCCTATCAAGATGCAGTCACCAGAGTGGTATAGTTTAATAAAAAAAAGTATGTTTTTTTGTGTATGGCACAAAGCTCATCTTGCAACATATAGTTTGGGGAAGTAATCTGATTACTTGGCCTGCTGCACTTAGAATGGTCTGGTGTGTGTGTTCTTTAGAAATTGAATTCAATGGCAGTATATATATGGAATTATAAATGGACTGGAGGGTATTTTATAAGGATGTGTTGCATAAGGCACACAGGAAAAGGGTTTCTTGGACATCATTAAAGGGAAAAGATTTGGGGGTTTTTGCTCATCTAAGAGCAGCACAGATGTCAAGATAGGCTAGGTGGGAAGATTTTGATCCATATTTTGGTACCTAAAGCCCTTTTCAACTTTTGATGTTATTACTGTAGACTTTTCTCAACAGGAGCTATGATACGCGTGGCTTTTACTTATTTGGCTCTTCATTTTAATGCTTTTGTTTAAATGTGAGTGAGGAATGAAGGTCATAAACAGGCACAACAGGGCTTGTGATTTTTATCTCCAGATGCATCTCACCATAGCTAGGAAAAGACTTTTTTCAAATTGTTCTTGTCTATTTTAATTTTTTTTTAATGCACATTGTTTTATTATGCCTGTAAAGAAGCTTCTGATATGATCTGAACAATATGTAGGGTGCCTGAGTTTACTGAGAACCTGAAACAATTTCTTGGAAGTGTGCACTGCTCAGTTGAATTATAGCGTTAATTCAAAGTGAGTATTTTCACTTTAAAAGAAGAAAACGTGACTAACTTGTTCATAGAGTAATTTTAACTCAATAAGGCAATTTGATGCTTTTAATTTAAAATTAGCAGCTCAAGTTCAGCAGCAGTCTTTCTTTTGCCTTGGCTACTGTTTTCACCCAAATCAGAGACTGCTTCTTTTTTACAGTGTAAATATTCCTCTAATGGTCACAGCATTCTTGCATGTTTTCATGTGCAGTGAAGTAACCAAGAAAAGCATCAAAACACATTAGCATTTCCTGAAGTGAAAGTTGAAATAGGAGCCAAAAGCCCTTTTAGGGTGGGTTGCATGTTTGGAAGATGTATATGGTAGAATGAGTTGGATCTCACCAGACAAATGAGCTATTTTTCCTGCATTAGGATTCTATTCTCAAACATTTGAGAAACTGCTAAGCCACTGAAATTTGATTAATGCAGTGGCTGAAGTACTGATATTGGCAACATACTAGTTCTTGGTTATTACTGAAAGAAGAAGTGTTGGTATAGGAAAAGATCGATGTACCAGATGCATCCCAGTGTCTCCCCTCACTTAATTGAAAGGCTTTTGAAAGAATTAACAACATGTTGATTTTTATTTACTAATTTTGGTCTTTTTGGAAGTAATGCTATTTTCCTTCTACTAAGCATTGCTATTATGGTTTCAAAAAGTACTTAACTTTATGTTGTTTTTCAACTTTTGTTGTGAAGGAATCTTGTTAAGTCAGATGCTGAAATCTTCACCTTGATCTCTCATTAAACTACCTTGTTGTTTTTGTATCTTGCGTCAGGTTTTGGTGGCTACAGGATTTGCTCACACCCTGTGATCAAAAGGAGTCTGGCTTTATTTGCACCATTGTTTTCTTTAGCTGCAGTATAAAGAAAGCTAGCATACTTGGAGTTTTAAGAATTGAGTACTAATAAGTAAATTGATTCTGTTTTCTGACATTGCATGTCTGAGAAGTGCTTCTATGTGTTTGAGGTTGCAACATAACCAAAGAATGTAAAAATAAACTAGGTAGTCATCGAACAATGTATAATGGGTGGGGGAGGGCAGTGCTTGCAGTGTATTTACATTTTTGATAGGTTTAGTAAGTGCTTAATTTGTGACTAAAGCTAGTGGTGCTGAGAGACATTCTTCAATATTTGGCTGATAAAGCCCAAATACAGACTTATAATTGTGGAACTCTCATAGTGGAAAATCAAGAAAGCAATGGATTAAATATAAATTACAATTTGCTAGCTTCATTAACATTTAGTAAATGTAAAACCCTTTTGCAAACCTAAAAAGAATGGATGGGCACATAGTATATGAAAATTAGGCAAACTTTCATGTTGCAAGAAACTTGTTGTCAAAGAAACATTTAGGTTCTCTCAAGATCAGATTCAAACAGTGGTATGAGCAGCTTTCTAAAATGCTGCGTAATGAAAAACTGTAAACTCAGAATAATGAATTTAAGCTGACAAATTTAATTGTCTTTGGAAATTGTACTAGAATGCTGCACCAAGTACAATTTCTAACCCACAAGACTATAATACTATTAAAATAAATATTTGAACCCAATTAGAATGACGTAAGAAAATATTCTTAATTTTTTTCTACTCTCTTCTTTCTTTCTTTATTCAGCACTGAATAAATATTAATTGTATGCATATATCTTTCACTTCCAGTTGACAAGGGCAAGCAGAGGACTCCTAAAAGTTCGTGCATACAAACCCAAACCTCTCCAGATGCGCATTCATATGAAATAAAAACACATGAGTTGGGACAATACAAAGCAAAATGTGAGAACCAAAGTGGAATTATCCTGCAACTGAAGAAACTCCTGGCCTGCAGTAACCGGAAGTTTGAAGCACTAACTGTTGTGATCCAGCACGTACAATCTGAGGTAAATTTTTCAAAAAGTAATCTCTTTGAATTTGCTGTTGTGTTCTTGGTTGAAACTTTTGATTATTGTGTGTACATGTTATAAGAAGTCTGCTTGACCCAAAGGAGCCTATGAATTTAAGTGTTTCTTGTTTTAAACATAATTTGTCCTGTTAACTTGCGTAGGATTAGTATCTTGCATCTGTATAATTGGAGTCTCCCTAGCTCATTGCTTCTTAACTTTTTCTATTTGTAATGATCCTGTTAAAATGGATGATTCTAAGCATCATTAAGATAGTGTTTCCAGTTAATCATTCTGCAGATGTTTAATGCCATAGTTCCTCTTTATATACCCAGCATAGTTAATGGATGTGTTTATCAGCCTATTTATGATATTAAGGGGTTATGTCATCTCAGTGACTTCATTTACTTGAAAATGTTTGTTTTATATTATAAAAAGCTAGCGTACGTTGGGCGTAATGTTAACAGAAGGTTAAAAACAAATATAAAGTATGTAACTGGGTCCCTGTTAGTCCTGCTTGTTCTCTTTTTGATGGAAGAGAGACGGTTGTAGCAACTTGCAATGATAGTTGCTCTTGGCACGTCGTATGCTAAAAGCCAGTGCTTTGTCTTTGGAGACTTAGCTTCAGAGATGTTTCTTTAAAAAAGGCTGACTCTCTTTAGTATATGATTTGGGGTTTTGGGGTAACCTGTTCCAATGCTTTACTATCTTCCATGTGAGACAGGTTTTTTTCCTAATATTTAACCTAACTTTCCTTGCTGCAATTTGAGATCATTGCTCCCTGTTCTGTTTGCCACCACTAAGAACAGCCTCCCAGGGGATCCTGTCCATCGTTTCCCTGAGCGAGTCTATCTGCTTTTCTGTAGTCCAGGGTCCTTACGCTTCTGCCTGCCTGCCTTCCCCTGAACTCATTCATTTTGTAGTTGCTGCTCCCTGAGTTACCTTCCACTTTTCTACATTCCCCACCAATTCTTCCCTGTTTCTAAGCAGCAAGTCAAAAACAGCATGGCCCCTAGTTAGCCTCTTAAATTATTGGGATACCTCTCTATCCCACACCTGTCTTGTATTAATACTAACTTTTTTCTAGTTACTCTTGTTGAATCATAAATATGCCTAACTTGGATTTTTAAATAAATGTTTGAAGAGATTCGGTATGTCCTGGAGGATACTATGTGCAGGACAAGAAAATCCCTGCACATGTAAAGGAAAGAAAATTCCTAGACTTAGCCTGTTTCTCCTTGTTTTGTTGTCTGTGAGAGCCAAGAATGATTTGATAGTTGCTTAACTGAATAGAGTCAGAGAAGTTTAAGTCTTCACTGGGGGTGCACTGTTGAAGATTTTTTAGCCGATACCAATGGCTAAAACCAGCCATATCGGCTGATACCAATTTGATAGCCAATATGCAGCCCAGCAGCTTAGAGAGCAGTGTCCAGCTGATAAGTCTGTGGGAGGGAAAGGGC
>NW_017729033.1:79486460-79489066 GCF_001723915.1 Gavialis gangeticus | reverse complement strand
ACTGAATATAGTCAGAGAAGTTTAAGTCTTCACTGGGGGTGCACTGTTGAAGATTTTTTAGCCGATACCAATGGCTAAAACCAGCCATATCGGCTGATACCAATTTGATAGCCAATATGCAGCCCAGCAGCTTAGAGAGCAGTGTCCAGCTGATAAGTCTGTGGGAGGGAAAGGGCATGGGGGGCAGATTGAGACCCCACACAGTGAGGGGGAAAGTAGGGCAGGGGTGGGGGCAGTAACTGCCCACCCAGGGTGGGGTGGGACGGAGCCACCATGGCTTGTTTGGGGGTTGGGGAAGGAAAGAGGCTCCCACTGTTGCTGGCGTCCCCAGGGGAAGCATGGGGGGGCATGTGCCTCCTAGACTTGTGTGTGGGGTGAGGGCAGGCTGCCTGCTGCAGGCTTGGGGCCAGGGGCTGCACCAGCTTCTTCCTGGCTGGGGGGCTGGGCTGGGGCTGCATTTTGGGGACCAATATATCGGTGCATCTGTAGTCTTCACTGATCCTGAGAAGTTCAGTCTAAGTGTTGTGTAAGTGTACATTTTTCCCACAGTTCTCTGCTGGCTGCTGATACTGGAATGGGAAACCAGTCTCTATGTGTAATACAGAATAATATTGTATTGGTCAACATTTACCTAAGTCATGCATCTCTTGTGGAGGCTGGGGACAGAAGAATAAATGGACCACATTTCCCAAGTCTAATCTTAGGAATGCCCTGCATTTTTTAGTACCTTTCATAGGGTTACAGAAAAATCTAATGTCCCGGGGTCTCTTGACTGAGGCTAGATACATGATGTTAGTTCAGACTTAACTGCGACTTGCAAAGTAAACTTCATTTGTGGTCTGCCCTTTTCATAATGTAGATAAAGATGACAGTACCTTTTAGCTAATGGATTAATTCAAAGTTGAAGCTTCTTGTGCTTCATACAAAATTAAAGCCCAGTTCATGCAGTCCCGGGGCTAGCCTGTAGCCAGCTAAATTGAACTATGTGGTTTTACTATAGTGTATATGCTACTAAGGCATATATAGACCTGTTTTAGCAAAGTAGCTCAGTCTGGCCCAATCTCAACCATTTTTTTCCGTAGGTAAGGTAGAATGGCTGAGAGGTTTAACTCATGACTAACCAGATAGAAGTCCTTTTCTTTCTGCTTTCAGACAGGCTGTCCAGCCTCCATTCTTTAAATAAACAATGTATGTTTATTCCCTGTCTCCCTCCCGGTTCTACAATACTGTTAGGCATAGTCTAACATAGTCTTTATACCTAAAGCTCCTCTGCAGCAGCAGCAAAGGCCTCCTTTTTGCCTGCACAATTATTCCATCTCCTCCAGGTGGAGTTAAGTTTCAGCTGCCAGCCAGCTACAATGCATGTAGTTGTTCCTATGTCTTTTGGTATGCTGTTATTGTCCACGTAGCACCTGGTACCTTCCTAGGATGCACTAAATGCTCTGGCAGTACAGCTGTTGTTCGGAGCTATGTGGACCCACCGCAGATTCTGGGTATAGACCGGCTCTAGCAGCTTGGCAATGCCAGATGCTGTTTTGCAAACTGAATTTCTGGCAGCAAAGCAGGATAAGTATAGACATTATTTTAACACATCTCTTCCAAAGTTTAGTTCATTCGTATCTTAACAATAACATCTCTGTACTTTCAACTGCCTGATGCCAGGAGGTGCTAATCTTCTGGTTCCTCCTGAACTGCAAAACAAATCTGAGACTGTCTTAACAATTTTGTTTCAAAGTATGGAAAACTGACTACTATGGAGTTTGAGTTCAGTTAGGGGAAACCTATATTCACTGAATATCTGTTCCAGAATATACAGTAGCCTTTAAAAATGCACATAGAGTTCAGCATCAGTAAAAATCTGTGCTGCACTTCCTAATCCTTTCCTTTGCATAGGTTTCTAAGCTTCTATTAGTTTTTTGCCCAAATGTTTGAGATCTGTTAGTGCCTTTTTAACTTAACAGCAATTCCATGTCAAATGTTTAGTACAAAAAGCAGAATATGGAATCGACAAATCTACCCAGCTCCACTGGAAGAAGGTGATAAGACCACTCTTACTAGATCTTTCTTCAGTCAGATCTAGTGATTATATAATACTGTTGCTTTTTTTTGTCAGAAATATCTACCCCCTAAACTATCTCAACTCTACATTTACTTTTTAATATGCTTTATGTAGAGGTATTATCTGTCAGCATTAATCATTTACTCTAATAATTTCCGAAACTCATCAGAGTTTGTCCTGATTTCTGTCTCTAGGTTTAAGGTTCAGTCTTTGTGCATATCATCTGCTTAAAATCCAGGTAACCCATCTGAAGTGAAAGAACTCTGGACTTTAAAATTCTAAAATCCAGTTTTTACTTGCCTGGAGTCCAGATGACATTACTTAAACAATAGTAGTGGTGTTGCTACAACAAACTAATGCAGGATAAAAGTTTGCTCCAGATTATTTGTTGGACATTAACAAGGTGGCTGACACGAATGTCTGAAACTAGAGTGACTTCATCTATTTTTAAAAGACTGATGAATGTAGATGTTTTATTGCCAAAAGGATGCATCAAACTGAAATCTCATCAGTAAAAACAGAATCCTGACACCACCACCCTCCCCCA
>NW_017729033.1:79468104-79481460 GCF_001723915.1 Gavialis gangeticus | reverse complement strand
GTGGTGGAGTTGCTACAACAAACTAATGCAGGATAAAAGTTTGCTCCAGATTATTTGTTGGACATTAACAAGGTGGCTGACACGAATGTCTGAAACTAGAGTGACTTCATCTATTTTTAAAAGACTGATGAATGTAGATGTTTTATTGCCAAAAGGATGCATCAAACTGAAATCTCATCAGTAAAAACAGAATCCTGACACCACCACCCTCCCCCAGTTCTAGGTTATTGTTCCACCTTGTGGTCTATATTCCCCGGCCAATTCTTGTCATTTTATAATCACATTTTCCTGTTTTTAACCTTTATCAGCAAGAAAGGGGAAAACTGACACTGTAGAGTAAGTAATGAAACTGACCACGTACAATATATTATCAAGGATCCTGTCCCATCTGTGGTATTTGGTTTTTGTAGGTATGTCTTGCAAATGTAGCAGGAATTAATCTGTACTTCTCTGGTTTTGTTTCTTTAACTTGTTTTAATATTACTTTTACTTATTAATTTTAATTTGCTATGTATTGGAAGATGGTCACATATAAATAGGAACAAACAGTTGGAAAAATGTAGTACAACTTGTCTGTAGCAAATAGGGTAGAAACCAGAGGCTGTATTTAAAAGAATATGAACTTCAGATTGCACTTCTGTAATCTATTATAAAATTAAATCTGTGTTTCTTAAGAAATATAATGCTCCACAATACACACAGTAAACTGAAAATCTGTAGTTTCTCTTATGCATTGCCCTCTTCAACCCTTGGTATACATTAAAAAATCCCACATTGTTCTGTTCCTGTCAGTTGATTATAGCTGAGCAATTTGAACTTTAAGCTTGCTTTTCACCTATTAAGAAAAAACAAAAACAACCCAACAATAATTATCCCTGAAATTATGCTTATATATTACTGACTATTGAAACAGTCTTTACATTTTCCAAAACAGCTTTTTTGTTGCTCCTTTTTAATTAAAATGCTTTGGGTGTGCGGAGGGGACAAACAATCTTTGATGTACCAGCGAGGTTAGTTAGATTTCCCTTCCCCCTCTGATTCTGCAGCATATATGGAATTATGTTGTCATGTTATTTCTATTGAAATAATTCTGTTACCTACACAAGTAGCAAGACTAGATCTGCTCTCTAAAGCCACTCTGTAGAATTCCAGAATCTTTCCAGTGAAAATGAAGTGCATTGCTGCAATTACTTAAATTACTTGCCACCGTCACTGCAGTGGTACTAGCATGAAACTTGCCTTTCATCCTGTCTCATATTTTAAGTAATGAAGTAATTTCAATTGATGTATACTTGTGCTCTGTTTACTACTAAGTAGCATCTAAGGTAGAATAAACCATTTATTTGGACTGGGAAAAGCTTTCTAAATCATGGTTTGTATAAAACCAGAACTGAAGTTTCCTAGCATTAAGAGATCATTTAGTTTGTCAAGAGCTTTGAAAGCCAGCACTGAAGAAATAACCTAATAAAATTAGGTAGGGCTGCATAGAATATTAAAATCTCAGAACCTTTTCTTGCTGTGTAACTGGAATAAGAGCAGACTCTGATGTCAGTCCCTGAATTGTGCCAAGATGATGATAGGAATGTTGATTCAGACAATACTCAGGAATGGTGAGACACATGGATGGTGCAGTCCAGGAGAATTTGCTGGATGAAACTGATGCGACTGAGATGTTTTATTCCAGAAGGCCATCACAACCTAGATGCAGATATTAAACCAGGATGTAGAATGCAAGAAGCAATGTAAGCATCAGTTAAAGGAAGGGTAATTTTTTTTAACCGGCTTCTGTCTCATCAGTGCATGAGTAGCTGTAAATTTGGAATTTCCTGTCTGGGGGTTTATCTGTGCAATCATCAAAACATGAGTGACAGCTTTCTATGGAATTTACTTGGGTTTTAAAAAGAACCTGCAGTCTTGGAAGTACTGATCTTACTTGTCAGCTTCATTGCCCTGCCAGATGGACAAAGCTAAGAAAAGGAGTCTCATGTCGGCCTTTTCTACCCACTGAGGTATAAAGTCATCTTGTATCACATAGTATACGTAAAGCTTTCAACTGCAATGGGCAGTACTCTGAGGCAGTCCTCCCTTATTCAGTTTGTAGCTTAAAATAGGTTGAAAGTACTGCTGTTTTGTGTTTAAATTTACTATGATAACTGAAGAGCTGAAATTTCAAAATGTAACTTGACAAAATCTCAAACAGTTTTCACCAGAAGACTCCAAGGTATTTTTCCTTTCCACTCTTCAGTCTTTAATTCCAACAGTCCAACGTAATGACATGGTTTTTAATCATGTAAGGATTTTCTTCTTCTTACTCAGATAATTCAGATGTTCTTCAGACATTTCAAAAAACATCCACTTGTAGACCGATCAAGCCTGGAAAATTACACCTGAGAAGTGCTCTGAGAACAGAGGTTAAAACTAAAATATACACTATACAAAGCATGTAGTTGCTACAAATAGTGAGTATCTTAAATATGAGATTTTGGCAATAGTTCTCAGTTCAGCTTTTTCTTTAGTGTAATAGGACTGTTTGATTGCAAGTGTACGCTGCTCTGTTAATGATACAGTAATGTATTTCCCCAATAAAGAGCTAAGAGATGAAAAAACTGAGGCCACAGAAGCTGTAATGGAAACAGGATGGGGAAAGTATTTCAAAGTGGTCTTAATTTAAACCTTTTACAGAAGTAGGACAGTGGCAACTGTGGTCCCCCTGCTTTATCTGTGGCAGGTTATGGTGTTTTGTCTTGTCAGGGTTGCCTAGGTTAGACAGTGGATTTGTATTAGGATAGTGATCAACTTGCTTTAAGCAGGGGGTTGGACTAGATGACCATTCAAAGTCCCTTCCAGTGCAACTTCTCAATGATTCTATGAAATCTGGTGGATGAGTGGCTGCAGATGTTTACTTTGAACTGGTGGATTTTTAAAAGTATAACCAGATTGTATTTTACTATAAAACATACTGAATAGACCACCTAAATAGATATTAAATAAAGTGGAATATGCTATTAGGTAAGGAATTGTTAACTGCTGTGATGCTCTAATACAGGGGTGGGCAAAATGTGTATGGGGGGCCAGATGTGGTCCACCAGGCCATTCTGTCTGGCCTGCAGGGCCCCCCCCCCCAAAATTAAGAAAATTAATGTTAATCTGTCCCTGGCTGCCTGTTATGTGGCCCTCGATGGCTTGCCAAAACTCAGTAAGTGGTCCTCTGCCCGAAATAATTGCCCGCCTCTGGTCTAATAAGACTAGGCAGCATTGCACTGACTACATCTGAAATACTGTAGTTTGGGTTCCAGAAAAAATGCCTAATAAAGTCTTTTTGTATAGGGTTCGCAGTGAAACACATTGCGGATAGGTAATTCTGGTTCAGAAGATGCTGGCTGTCCAAATAACCAATACCTTGAAATAGGTGTTAAAGAAATTTAGCACAATTATTTCTAATTCCACCCCCCCTTTTTAGGAAGCTACTAAACTAGTGGACAAATAAGGGAATGCAGATCTTCTTGGCACAAGGTACCCTTCCTCAGGTCTGCTGCTTTTTATAGAAACCATGTCAATATTCATTTGTGATTGGTATGAATGAGACAACCAAACAGCGTGTTCTGACTTTTTTATCAGACCTGAGGAATGGTTTTTTCAGGAATGGTACCTGAAAGCTTGTCTAAGATCTCTCTCCTAATAAAAGGCTACCCCAAAAAATTCTTGCTTTAGCATCAGGGCTGCAACATCACTCAAACTACTGGTGATATAAGAACTTTAGTACAGGTTTTAATTTTAAACCTGTTTTAAGTAATAAGGCAAGGTATAGTGAAAATAGCTTGCTTTATAAAATGTTCCATTAAACAAATGGAATAAATAGTATACTGGTAACTCCCCCCCAGAGCGGGTACAGTCACTCGCCCTGGCAATCTTCAAAAAGCGTCCTGATGCCCACTTTGCTGGGGTCATCTAACCCCAGCAGTCTTTCCTGCCCAAGAGCAGGGGGGCTGGACCTGATGATTTTGTAAGGTCCCATCCAGCCCCTTACATCTATGAATCTATAACTTCAGGGAAGCTTGTTGACTACAAATGCAGCTCCTGAATACAGTGGTGGTTGGTGGGACTTCTCTTTAACTGGTGAGCAGTGGTGTTACAGGGGGAAAACGGGTCTTAGCTCTTCCTCATTCAGTAGGGATAAGTGTAGAAATGGCAGGAAGATGGTGGTGATGAAGATAAACTTTTAAAAGGATCCTGCAGGACCTGGATATACCTTACAAAATCTGGCATGGGTTGTGGTTCAGAGAATTCATTTTTAATGGCACTCTGAAACAAGTTATGTTGGGGATCCTGTAACAAATTTGCTTGTGATTTATATCAAAACCATCTGCTTTCAAACAGGTTTTACAAACAAACAGGAAATATCTAAGCAGTTGTGTTCTGAATTGTACTGCTTAACTTCTCCATCTTCTATACAGAATTAAAGATAGATGGTAGGTTTTGGGGTTTGTTTTTTTTTTAATCTTGATCAGATATACTGCTACTAAGCTGTTAAAGAAATTCACCACAACAGATTTGTCTAATGCAACTTCTGACACAAACAAAATCAGTATTTAAATTTGATCGGTATATCATAACATGCAGTTTCATTGTTAGCTTGCCTGAAGGACCCAAATTATCTCCATGTGTCCCAACTTTGGGACCTTAAATTTGTAAGTGCCAGACTTTCATCTGTTTTGTATACAGAACCATTGACAGTACTATGTGCATGTAGAGCGACAGCATGTAGAGGTATTATTCAGATTGCATAAGTATGGCAAACTAGACAAGTAAATATAATAGACTGCCACCGGAGGTGGTTCAAGCACCTACTTTGAACACCTTCAAGAGGAATTTGGATGTTTATCTTGCTGGGATCCTATGACCCCAGCTGGCTTCCTGCCCCTGGAGCAAGGGGCTGGACTCAATGACCTTCCAAGGTCCCTTCCAGCCCTAATGTCTATGAAATCTATGAAGTCTATAATGTTACTGAATGGCTATTGGAGGAGCCATGAGTCGACATATGTAAGTTGCCTCTAGGTTTCAATCAGTTGATGATGAAAATATGGATAACTGAAGTGTGGCTTACAAAAAATGTGATTTGTTGGCTCCATGTTGTGACCTGTGGCCAGCAGTGTGTCCTGAAGAACAGATGCATTACAATTTGTGATGGTCCATCCTGATGCAAGCTACTACTAGGATCAAGATAGCATGTTTCATGCTATGAAGCATTATCCATTATGGGTGTACTTCCCTGTTTAAGAAAAGAAAAGTGGGGGTGGGCAGGCTTCTAACCAAGTTCGTGCAAATTGGTGGGTAAGTGGGTAGGTTTATAGATTCGCATCTCAAGAGGTATTTGCAAATAAATGAAACCACAGTTCATTACCCATAATTTCTCAAATAAACTTTTTTTTTCCTAGTTTGATATTGGGGCTGCAATGTGACAGCAACACTCATCAGGCTTTCCTTCCTAAGGCTAAATGGTAGAATACCATAAATACAAGAGTAGATCATTATAAGTGCTTCCTTTTTGCTGTGCTGATGAATTGGTGTGTTATGTAATCAACTGAAGTGATTAACTCTTACTCTTTTGTAGCACATTTCCCTGTTGAATAAGTGCCTGTCTTTTAAAAGCCATGTTCTAATGGTTTTATATTTAGCCCTGAACACTTTTCACACAGTGATCATAATAGTTGAAAAAGGGAAGTTGGTGGTATATTTCCATTTTACAAATGAGTAAATTGAAGAAAGGAGAAAAGGATTTGTTTTCCAAGTAGTATAGTGACTCAGGCAGCAACAGTACCCAATTCCTCCAGACGAGTACCCCCTTGAGTAGATCCAAATTACTGATGTAACTCATCGGTCTGGACTCAAACTTTAAATGTGGTACTGTTCTTTACACGGAAGAGTAATAGTGAGGAAGCATTTAAGGTGTTTCAGGATTCTTGTATTGCAGTTGAGGAATTGAAAAGGATATAGGTTCTTTTTTTAATAATTTTTTTATCAGCAGTGACTTATGGACCACAGCTTGGGAACTATTACTGTATAAGTGTTTATGCAAACGCATAGTTGTGTTAGTTGTATAGCAAAGGGAAGGGAATGCAACTTGGGCCTATGGGGTGTGGGGAGATGCAAAAATTGCCATGGCCATGGCTGGACACTGACAGCACAGCAGCCAGTACTGCCCTGTGCACTGAAGCTGCTCAAGACATGGAGCTGCCCTGTTATGCCTCTGTGTGCATGACACTTAAAATTAAAGCTAGCAGGCCCCTACCTAAAGAACATTACCTTCTGAGTTAGGTGGAAGGCAGGAAGACACATCTAAGGCAAACTGCTGCAGTTGAAAGGCCTTGATATATTTATGTATTCGTATTGTATAGCTTTTGTTCCATGTTAATATGGGGGGGCAATTATTGATTTAGGTAGACAGTCATTGATGAAGTATGTTTAAAGAAGAAAATGCAAAATAATTTGAAAGGAGACAAAGTATCTGTGGACAAAAATAGTTAATTTGATTAATATGTCTTTTAAGGAAGTAGTCCTAAGATAAGCATAGACATTTGGGGAGGTTAAATCAGGTTCAAAGTGGCTGCACAATTTTAAAATTTGCTCATCTTGGTGCCAACCGTACACTTACAGACCCAGTCTCGGTGACTGGCAGTCAGTCTAATCCTGTAACTGTATAGCAGTTCCATGTATACAAACTGGTCTAAAAATTGCAGATCTTGGTTTAAGATGAACCTGGATCTACATAGTATCAAGCTTATTTGATTTAAATCGAACTGGTGCATGGAACATCTGTACATTTTCCCTGTGCTGCCCCAGGGCTGGGGAATCCAAGCAACTGGTCCCAGGCCTGGGGCTGCTCTTTTCACTTTTCTTTTTCTCCCCACCCCCCCAAATCCCTCCTCCTCCTAGGCTATTTGTTTGCCCCCTGGCTTCTTGCTTTCCCCCAGGCAGCCTTCTCAACCCTCAGGCCCACATGCCTCTTTGGGTGCAACCAGTTTTATCAGTGTTCACCACTACTGGAGCTGAGCAAGTAAATCCCAATGGGGAGGGGGGATGGGCGTATAGGTTTGCCTGCAGGTCATGCCTCCTCTACCCCCCTCCCCACCTGCAAGTTGTGCCTGCCCACCACCCCTCATGGATTGCATCTCTTCCCCCATATCCTGGAAGACCCCTGATCCTGTCCAGCCTACTGGACCGTTAACCCCCACTGCTGTTCTCCCCGTCCTGACTTACCTGATATCAGGCAACCTTTGATCCAGTTTAACCTCCCCCCTAATGCCCCTGAATGTCTGTACTAGGCTCTAATGTTTATATATAGAAGTACATATAGTTCTATAGCTCTTTTTCTAGCAAGAATGGTATAGAGAAAATCATGATCAGCTCCAGGAGGAGAGATTAAAATGATACATTTGTATATAAAGCTGCATGTAGCATAAGGACTACATGAAAAATATAAACTGGCAGTACACTACTTTAAAACAGAACTATCAAATATGAAGTTACAAATGAGCTGCATAGCTCAGTTCAAACAAGTGCTGCGAGAACCACTGTATAGTTTCTCATGTATTTCTATATGCCATGTTATATATGTCATATATAAAATAATTTTAGCTAGGTTGAGGGTTAATGTTTATTATTGCTCATTTTTTATCTCCGCTTTTTAAAAGCAGGCTTGTGGTACTGAGAGAACCCAGATGGGTTTCTCAATAGCCAGGATTCATCTGTAACTTTGCAACTATCTTAAGCACCACTACCCCCAAAGCTCCCCAGACCCTCAAAAGGGGTATGAACCCCAAAATCTGATGACAAGCGCATGGAAGACCCCTAGATGTCTTCAATTTTCTTTTTCTAATCCTGATATGCAGTATTTTAAAAATCTGCCACAGTACAGAATACTGTAAGCCTGAATCTCAGTGATGTAAACTTAAGAGCTGAGAACTCACATTCTCTGAAGGATGGAAAACAGCTTTTCCGGATGGGTAACTTCTTAAAAATGTTCAAAGCCACTCAGAGGTTTGGAATGTCTCTCTAGCAGTCCCAGAGAAGTTGAATGTGTGAGCAAAGTGCAAGTGAGGAGGTCAAGGGTGCATGGTAAATGGTTTATCACATCTGTACATAAAATGAATCTTTTCAAAAAGGCCAGATATTACAACATATAAAGGGTAACTTGCTCATTATTTAGGACCATGTTTCCATTTAACAACTTAAAGACAATTTCAAATGAAAATTTATTCTGATTGCAAAAGCAAGTCAAGTGTATTTAGGATTTACAGTGTAAGGTATTTGTAAGTAGTAACACACGTACAATACTAGTTTTATTAGACAACACACAAAACTAAAACCAGATTACCATGTCTTTTATGGCTTTTCAAGTAGAAAAGCAAGATATTGAAGGGATTATAAATTTTTTACATGTAATGAAGGAATGCCACAAAGCAAAATATGACTTGCGGCTCTTGAAATGGAAATATAAGACATATTAAGCATAAAAGTAGGATTTTTTTTTCATTCCATCATTGGAGCAGAGTAGCTGTTGGCAATTGCTCCTATTTTTCTCATATAGTTAGTCCTTCTCCCCTGTATTTATAAAAGATCACTAAAAAGGCCTGCTTGCATTCCAGGTTGTTGCAAAAAGGACTGGCTGACAGGAAAAACAAATTGCTAAAGCAGTGCAGGCTACAGATGAACTTCGAAAATGTGAGATTTCACACACATTCGCATTCCAAAGTTCTTAGCCGAGGCACTGTTTCTCTCCCAGTCCAGTCTTGCATTACGTCTGACTGTAGTCAGGTGCACTGAGCTCTGTCCTCCTGGACCTCTGCCCTCAGACTTACCACAGATGAAATATTTAGCACATTTTTAAAACCTGCCCAAATTCTTCTCATGCAGCAAGTATGTGAGCGCTGGTTCTGAAGAACAGACCACTACGACAAGGACTCGAACTTCAAACTTGATATGTCTCCACTGTAGACCTAGCACAGACTCTTATTGCTCCACCCAGCCCCCTGACAATTTTCTCGCTTCCCAGAATCAGGTCTGGAAAACACTGACTTCGGCCAAAATGTGTCTGTTTCCTGTGCTTGAAAAAGGAAGAGACCTTTTTTTTAACTTTTTCCTACTTGGTCCTGTGATGCAGTGATAATGATGTTGTGCCTAGGCCATACCAGTTGCCTTAGAAATAATTGTCACAAATTTTGGAAAGATGACTACCGGTACTTGTTCCCTCAGTGATTTGAGTAATAGATCCTTGTTAATAAAATACTCCATTTTAAGCACTAGACTTATTTGAAAAAAATAAGCAGACCTAAGGATCTGGGTGAAACCTTAGATTTTTGAAGCTCATCAGTAAGCCTGTACTGGATCAGTAGTTTATTTTTCCTGTCATCCAGTCCTTTTTGGACTGCTCTCAATTTCTAGTCTTAGTTTAAACTTAATCTGGCACAGCGCACAGATTTTGAGCCAAAATACTATGATGTTGTAGTAATAATAAATAATAATATGATGCCATATTTTACGAAAATGGAAAACAGCTACTCTAAATGTTATCTCATCTCTGTATTTTTGAATACTATATTCTACTTGATTTTATTTTGTAGATTTCCCATATATTCAGGATTAGTTCTCTTCAGCACTTTTTCTCTTGCATGTAATACTAAACCATGTAACATGCCATATATCTAGTTACTAAATGAATCTAGATAATAAGCAGGGATCTGGGTTTTATATTTCCCACGGAAAAATGGAGTAAAACATGGATTTCTCATTTTAGCAGAGAAACCTGCATATTTTAGTGTTGCAGTGAGCACTCTGCAGGCTGGCAGAGTTCCAGCCTGCAATGGGCTGGGAGGGAGCAGGTGGAGGGCGGTCAGGCAGGGGTTGTCACGTGCATGTATATACATGTGGCTGCCAGGCAGCCTGCAAAGCAGCTCCTGCAGATAAGGAGTGGGAGTGGGGGGGAGGGATTGAGGCCCCCATAGGGAAGGAGGGAGGGAGTTGGGCAGGGCTGGGGCTTGCAGCCTGGGGCTGCAATGCATGGCTGCAGAGTCCCAGCAGGGAGTGAGACAAGGTTGCAGGTGGCTTGTCCAGGAGGTGGGGTGGAGAAGCCGGCTCCCCCATGCCGCATGCACTCTTGGGGGGCAGAGGGGCACATGCCCCCCAGATCTGTGTACCGCTAAGGGTTGGGGGTGGGCTGCCCACTGCAGGCTCGGGCTCCCAATTTGTTGCCCTCCCCCAGAGCCTCCACAGCTCAGCAGGTGGGACCTGGTGCTACAGGGCAGAGTGGGGCCACACAGGATAGCTGCTTGCCAGTGCAAGCTCTGTGCTGCCTTGGCGACATGTCCTCTGTGCGCCTGACTGTGGTGGCACAGGGCTGTGCTCCTCATTGCTGCTGCACGTGCAGAGCCACGTTGCCAAGGCAGTGCGGAGTTTGTAGCAGCAACAAACTTTGCTGCTCAGTCCCACTCTACCCTGCAGTGCCGGGTTGCACCCGCTAGGCTGCAGAGGCCTGGAGGGAGGGCAGGAGTGCAGGGAGCCCTGCCCTGTGCACAGATCTGGAGGTGTGGCTCCCACTGCCCTCTGGGAGTATGTGCAGTTGCAGGGAGTTGCCCCCCTCAGCCAGTGGCAATGCATAGGGGGTGCATATGCAGCCCCTGTCAGGCCACCCTCCCCACTTAGCCAGGGGGCAGGTAGGAGCACCAGTGCCCCCCCTCCCCCCTGCGAGGGCCAGCTGGGGAGCAGGGTTGCCAGAAAAAGTGGCTGCGCTGCTTCTGCAAGTGGCCACAGGACTTCCAGAAGCAGCACATGCCTGTTTCTTGGTGCGTGAGATCGGTGGCAGAGAACTCCCCAGTCAGCATGACTGGCCCCCAGGAGACCCCCCCACCCCCCTCCCCGATGACTGACTGGTTTCTGGGAGGGAACAGCTGCCCTGCCCTGCCTGACTTGAGGCACCAGTCACCCATGCCCCCAACCCAAGCCTGCAGCAGGGGAGTCGGGGAGCTGGTCTCCACTCCACTGTGGCAGCCTCAACCTCCTGCCGGGGCAGAGGGCTGCAGACTCTGGTCCCTGGGCCCATAGCTCTGGCAGCTTGAGGCCACCTCTGGTAGGGCTAGGGGAGGAGGGACTATGGGCTGGGAGTGAGGGGCATGAGCAGGGCTGTGGGGGGCCTTTCATATTAATCACAGATTTTAGGGGTTTTATCAGAGAACTTGCATTTTGTTTTATTTTTTAATTGGGAAAAAACAGGATCCTTGCTAATAAGTAGGTGCGCAAGAGGTAAGGATTTCTTATTGGAGAATAAGGTAAGGTAAGGATGCTCTTATTGGACCAACTATGTAGCTGTGATCAAGTTAGACGAGCTTTCAAATGTTAGATTTTTTTTTTCACATCTCTGATATGCAAGTACAGTAGTTAGCATTTTACAAATGCCTAGATGCAGAATCCCAAACCTAATGCTATTGCATCTAGAACCCAACTTTTAAATTGGCTTTTCTGATGCATTTTGTAGCTACCCTTGCAAATCTCCAGGCCTAAATTATCTTTTATACACTGAGATACAAACTTCACAAAAAAAGTAAAAGGAGAGGGGGAGCCCAGCCCATACCTCTTTCCTGAAGTTTCATATGAGTTGTATATTTGTAACACTTGACACCTTAATTTGCTCATGGGCTTTTGAAAATTAATGTTCCATAAATCTCTATAATAGTTATTTTAGCTTCTGTGTGTCTGACCGTGTAATTGTTATGGCTGGCTGCAGAATTTTTTTCCCTTTTAAACAGGCTCCATAAATTTGGGAGTGTAATTTGTACTGTTTATTGCAATTACTGGCTTTTTAAGTTTAGTGGGTTCTTCAGTTTTCTGTAACCTTTTGTGTATAGCAAAATCCAAGTTCTTGCCTTCATAGGTATGTCCTAAAGCCATAAAAAAACAAACAAACAAAAAAAAAAAACCAAAAGCCTGCCCCAGCTAAAAGGATTGTCGTCTTTTTTTTTTTTTTTTTTTTTCCCCCCCTTCAGTGAAAGTAAGCTAAACACAGTGTTCTGCTTTAACACCATTATGAATTAAAACTCAGTTCTTGCCCTTAAGGAGTGGACAGCTGCTTCATTGTTGCTACTGGATTGGCTAAAAGTGGGTTGTGCTTTGTACTCCAGTGTGGGCAGAAGCAGCATGGTTGCTACTTGCTAACCAGATGGCAGAGCTAGAAGAGCTTCCCTGCCAGCAGTTCCACTGAACATGGAAAGGTGGCAGCCCCGCTGCTTTGCTCTGGGGCATTGTTAGAGACTGTAGTGCAGCGATTCTCAACCTGCGCTTGATTCTCAGTGCTGGGGCCTTTTGAGGTGTGCATCAAGGTGTGATGAGAGAGCAGGCTTAGGTCATCCCCAGTGCCCTGCCCTGCTTCAAGGTGAGCACTGTAATAGATCTAATTTTTTGTTTTTGAGATTGGAGCTGCTTCATTCACAGAACCACTGCCTTAATGACACCAGGGAACTGAAGCTCATCTGTGTAGGTCAGTGGTTCCCAATCTGTGGCACGGGTAGCACCAGTGGTACACAGACAACCTGCCAGGGGTACACGTTAACAGATTTATTACAGGTACTTTATATGACCAAGATTTGCTGGTGGTACTTAAGGTTGTCATTTTAAATTGGTAGTGCACAATCAGTCAGAGATTTTGGGAACCACTGTAGGTCACCAAGAGCTTCCTGGCTTTGACTCAAAGGGCAGCAGCCTTGGCTTATGGCAGGTGCTGCCACCCAGACAGGTGGCAGTTGCAGGAGTTTAGAGGGTCACTCTTTGGGGAGGTGGCAGGCGGGGCTGCCCTGCTGGGGCGGGTTAAATAGCTTCAGCAAAGGGCAAGGGCAAGGACGTAAGAAGTCGGCTTGGGGAGTGGGAAGGAAAAGGGGGCAAGCAGGGGGCAGAGGAGGAGGAGACGACCTACTGCCCAGGTGAGCGTTGGGGGAAGGGAACCGGCGGTGTGGCCGGAGCAGCCTGGCCGGGCTGTTCGCTGAGCCGCTCCTGCCTGAGGCCGCACAAGGGGCAGCGCGGGAGAGCAGTGCTGCGGCCCCGCGGGATCCGGGCGCCTCCCTGCCCCGTGGGCGCGGGGAGGGGGGGGAGGGCGCTACCGTAGTGACTGGTGTAGCAGGTATTAAAAAAAAAAAGTAGAAGACCAAGTACGGCTGTGCTGGGGTGGGGGCAGTGCCCCTCCTCCGCCCCCCGCGCACGGCGCTGCGTCGGCTGAAAATAAACGCCCTTCCAGAGCGCGGGGGCTTCCCCCTCTCTCCGTGCTGGAGTAAGCGGCGGTGGCTCGTGGCTGGGAGGGAGGGCGGGCTGCGGCTT
>NW_017729033.1:79452583-79467768 GCF_001723915.1 Gavialis gangeticus | reverse complement strand
CGCGGGGCGGGGGGCGCCGCCGGCCTCGGCCTTGTGCGGGGGCACGTGGGGGGCCAGGGTCTTGCGTGGGCTGCTTTACTGCCTCTGCTTTTAGCTGAGCCTGCTTAAGGAGAAGGGGGCTGGTGCCCTTTCCTTCCTTCCTCTTTTCCCTTCCTTCCTTCCTTCCTTCCTCCCTCTCTTTTTCCCCTTTCATTACCAACGTCCAAATCTGGCTGGTCCCCTGGCTCTGTGCCAACCGCCTCTGCCCTGTCTGGGCTTTTTGCAAAGACCGCAGCTTTCTCTGAAGTGCCCGCTGCACCGCCCTCTGGACGCCACCTTCCCACGGAGATGGCCAAGAGGTCCGAGGGTCGTTTTGCTCAGGACGGGCTCTTCTGCCAAGGTCGTTCCCAATGGGGGACTCGCCTGGTGTTGGCATACAATGCTGTAGGAATAGGTCCTTCCCAGTGGTCAGCCTGCTCCATTGATGCCCCTAAGTTCGGAGCAGCGTCCCCCACCTCTTCCAGGAGCTCGTGGGCTTTGTGCACAAGCAGCTTGCAACTTCTGAGCCTCTTGGAGGCTTTTGGGTTGATGTCGTGACCTCCCCAGATCGCTCCCTCCTACCAGGAGATTGTCCTGTCCCTGTTTTAGTGTGTTGCAGAGGCCTGTGTTTCAGTGAGGGCAGTCCAGTGAGCCCCGAGGACCTCCTGCCTTCTACCACTTCTTTCCTTTTAGCTTTACCCCGTTCTTTTCCTGGCACAGAAGACTTGAGCTGCTTCTAACACAGTTTAGGCTTGTTGACTTTTCGCAGAGCCCATAATCTTAAAGTAAGTATTTGTGCAGTATGGCATAGCCTTAGCCTAACTTGTCCTGTGGGTCAACAGCCAGGGGGGCACCCATCCTAAAATTTATGCCTGCTTCCAACATTTCTTCTAGCTAAAGGCAATGTTAGGAAAAATTTGTAAGAAATTGTTTTAAGGAATGACTTCCTTAACGACTGAGGAGCATCCGCCTGTTTGTGGCAGCAAAACTCATACCCTGAATGATTCATATGTTGGCTTCTCACTCCCATCTCCTGTTGTTTTTCTACAGATTGCACACAAGGTAATTATTGGCTGGCTGTAAAACACTAATAACTAACATGTGGCTTTTTGGGGGGGGTTTTTCCACAGAGGGAGGAAGCGCTGAAACATCATGAAGAGTTATCTCAAGAGCTTGTTAACCTACGAGGAGAGCTGGGTAAGGATCCACTTTCCTAATTTTGGGGAAAAGAGGAATGCAGCAAAACAGGAGTTGAGAGAGACAGATATCATGGTATTGTGAAAACAGTCCTGAATTGCCTGGCTGATTTCTGTTCAAATGCTTAAGCAATGCATTTCTCTGGAGTCTTGACAGGATGACCCTGGGTTCACTGAATTCCTGGCGCTGATCTGGGTAAGCTGAGGATGGCCTCCCCAGGAAGCATGTATCTGATGACCAAAACATTCACTTTCTGTCTTATTGTCTGCATATTTATTCCTGTTTGATGCCTAAATTGTGAATTGTTTCTACAGAGACTTGCTGGCCAAGTCCATTAAACAAAGCTGCAAAACTTGGTATATAAATTGTGCTATATTTTCTTTCTTTTACGGACTTGTAGGCAAATAAGTGTAAAATTAACAGCAGGAAATGCAATCAGAGTAATAGCATTAAATGCTTAAATCATCCTGGGGGACAGCTATAATGCCGAAGACTAACTGTAAGGCAGAAGGGTTAGTTTGGCCAACTTTGAAGTTGAATTTAACAGGTTTTAATGGTGTCTTTTGGTCTTAATCTTAAAGTGGTATAATCCTGTAATAAACCTATTTTGAAATTAAAATGCAGTGGCAGGTGAGGCAAATGGGCTCTTATAGCTAGTTTTCATTGTGTTGAGACCCACTGTGGTAGTATTATTAGAACAGAATAACCTATGCTTTGGCGTTTCATACATGCCATTTATTATTGAAAAGCTAAAATCTTATTTTTATCATGACTTCGAAGTTGTGAATACTATTCCTGCCAAACTGAATGGTGTTTATAGGTCTGGTTACATGTAGCTGCGGCACTTAATTTTCAGCTTTATTTTACTGTAGTGATTGGTAAGGTGGGCATTTGCTGGCAGCCAGGAACAGAGTTACTTGAGCTTGGCTTTTATCGTGGTCCATTGAATCCTACAGCTAATTATCAAGAAAGCCTTTTTCTCTGTGTCAAATGTTTGCATCTAACTTTTAATTTTGTTATATTTTGTTTATGTATTACAAGTCGTAAGATTTAAATTTTTTGACAACAGCTTTCTTGCTTTGTATTGTGCAAAATTGAAAATGAAATGCCTGCTTTGCTTGGTATTTTTCATGCAATATAAGTAGGTAGGCCTGATAGTGCTGATGGTTTGATAAGGTGTGTGGATATTGGGTATTTTTATCTTTAAAATTTCCATTTTCACTTTTTGCATGGCATTTTAACATGAAGTTGCAGACTTATCAGCTATCGGAGTGAAAAACTTGATGTCTGTCTTTTTAAACTTTTTACTGATTAAATTGCTTAGTTTGGGACTGAGGCTTACACTTAAATACTGTCACGCAAAATGGGAAGCTTAATACTGGCATTTCAGCTTCATTCAAATGGTCGTCTGACAGTCTGCTTAATGTCTAGCAAAAAATATTTTATCCCCCCCACCTTGCCCTTTAATCTGTATAGTAGTTCATCCTTCTCTTGCCCTTCAGATTCACATACCGACTGACTTGGCAGTGGTCACCTGTTTAAGAGTGCCTGTTTAATAGGGGTGGTAAAATTAGCTTGGGCACAAGGCCCAAGAGGACCGAAAAGTAGCAAATTACATTTTGACCATCTTTGAGGTGTTTTAGTTCAAAAGCACACCACCATTTTCCCATCTTGTGTATTCAGCTGATTCAGCAAGATTTAGTTAAAGTGCCCCGCCACCATTTCGAAACATGGGGACGCTGAATACATGTGATGCTGAGGCTGAGCACCACTGTCCTAAAGTATTCATAAAGCAGGCTGTTCAATATGCTTACCTCTGGAAATGATTGAATCGTACTTTCCATGAAGCTTGCCTTAACAGGGTGTGAGGAGCCTTGGGTCCTGCTCCCTGAATCAGGTGCCTGGTCCCAGTGAGTAGAGCCAGGCAAGGGCAAGGCTAGGCCCCAAAAGGCCCAATCCCAGTGCTCAGGGGTAGGAGGGGTTAGCTCCTCAGGCCTGATCCCAGTGTACAGCAGTGGTGCTTGGCCCCACAGCCTGATCCTTGCAAGGGCAGGGAGGGGATGATGCCAGGCCTAAAGCCTAATTCTGGCACACGGGGCTTTGTCTGACCCATGGATTGACCCTGCTTTTCTCATCTGGCCCACGGGGCCAAAAGCTTGAGCACATCTGTTCTAATAATTCTACTGGCGGATACTAAACCACTGTGAGGCTTCTTAGATTACGCTCTGTTGAGCTTAACAAGCACACTTCTGGGTTCTGTTCTGTTTTTATCCTTTTTCCTGGGGTAATTCTTAGCCTAATTAATGTTTATAAACCCTTTAAAAATTTGGTATGCAGGTATGTATAGTGATCTTGTTGCTATGCTTATTGTAAGTTTGCATAGAATCTTCAGTGATTATATGTAGAAAATTATAGTTGGATGCTTCTCCTCTTTCTCCAGTTTTTTTGAAGGTTTTGGGAGCAGAAATTCAGCAGTCAAATATTTAACTTGAGCTCCTTTGCAACTCCCAGCCTGCAACCATAAACATTGAAAACTTTGGTCATAAATGTATTCATTTAGAGGTCCCAGAGTAGTTGTGTAAACCCTAGTTAGTTAACACCTTGCTTTTTCTCTAGTTTATCAGTACACAAGTGAAATACAGAAACTAGCTTTTTCTTCGCTTGCTAAACCAGTGGGAGCCAGCTTTTTTTAGCAGGTGTGTTGCCACTCAGCCCTGCATTCTCCATGTACTACTCTGATTACCTTCTATGCCTGATCTGGTGCGATGCTTTCTGCTCCTTGCCCTGATGCACCCTGTCTAGTTTGCTGCTCTTCTTTGTTTCCTGCCGTTCCTGATTTGCTGGATGCCAAACGTAGACTGCCTGTAACACTTCTAGCATGTGCCACAGGTTGAACTACCCCACACTGCAGAATGATGTATGATGGAACAAAGGTGTAATAAACAATTTTACACAGTTCGAAAAAGCATGCAGCACTTGGATAATCCAAACTTCTGTTTACCCTTTTGTCTGTCCCTGAATTAAATCTCATCCACTGCAATACTGTGACATAGAAAAATCCTTGTGAACTTCATTCACAAGGCTAATGCATACATACTTTGCTACTATCTGCTTTGAAGAAATTTGAATATTTTCTGCGCAGTGTGATGTCTTGAGTAGCAATTACATTCCTTAAAATTACTGTGGCAATTGTTTTGAACATGGCAAGTGCAGTATTTTGTGCTTTTCCTTATTGAATGCAGCATTCACTTTAAAATTTACTTTTCTAATTTGTTTTAACAAGCGACTATAAAAGGCATGTTTTTAGAAGATATTTTTCAGTTAATCATAAAAATAATTGGAAAAATAGGGTTGGAAGGGACCAGAAGAGGTCATCTAGGACAATCCCCTGCTCATGGTAGGTTCTTTTTTGTCTAAACCATCCAGCCTGGTGCTAGTCTAACTTGCTCTTAAACTTTCAGGGATGGTGATTTCACAACCTCTCTAGGTAATTTATTCTAGTACTTAACTGCCTTCATGGTAAGACAGTTTTTTCTTAATAATATACAACCTAATTTTCCCTCGTTGTAACTTCATAACATTGCTCCTTGTCCGCTTCTATGCAGCCACAGTGAATAGTCTGTAGTCCAGTGTTTCTCAACCAGTGTGCTGTGGCACAGAAGTGTGCCTCCAGAAATAAACAGGTGTGCCATGGAATTTTGCCATGGCAATGAGCTGCAATAAGTATCAGGATGGGGAATGCCTTAACAGGTGTGCAGCAGAAAAATGTTATTAATGTAAATGTGCCTCAGGCTGGAAAAGGTTGGGAAACACTGCTGTAGTCTGTCACCATTCTCTTTTGTAATGACTTTTTCTGGTATTGGGAGACTGTTATCAAATCCTTCCATCTCTTTTCTGGACTAAATAATTCCAGTTTCTCCAACTTTTCTTTGAAGTTGTGCTTCCTAAGCCGCTGATCATTTTTTGATCTCCTCTGGACTCTCTAATTTGCCCACATCATCTTCCTTGAAGGAGGATGCCCAAAACTTACCTAGTACTCCACATGAGGGCTTGCCAGAGTTGAGTAGAGTGGAAGAATCAGTTCTGTGACTTGTATGTAATGCTCCTGTTAACACATCCCAGTATGTTGGCTTTTTTTGCAACCCATGCTACTTGTGGTCCACTATAGCTCCTGGGTCCTTTTGATCATTCTGTTGTAAATGATTGAAGCATTTGATCATTCTGTTGTAAATGCAGTGCTTTGTACTTGACCTTACTGAATTTCATCCAGTTAACTTCAGGTCATTTCTCGAACTTATCAAGATCATTTTGAATCCTAGGTTTCTCTTCCAAAATGTCTGCTGTCCCACCCAGAATAGCATCAGCTGAAAATTTGTAAAGTTTCTCCCCTCTTATTAGAAAAAGGGCAGGGTACAAGACAGAAATCTGTTTTGTTAATGTGTACAGTACCTCTATTTAATTCTGCAAAGTACTCTTTAAAACAACCATCATTATGTGATGCCTAATTTATTGAAACTGCTTAAAAAAACCACTGTAAATTAATGTGAACTTTTGCTGACATGTTTAACATATGGACATGGCCAAGGTATGCTTAAATAGCTTTATTAGCTGTTGGTTTAAATGAGATTTTTTGTGGCTTCTAATTTGCCAGGCACTACAAACTAAGTTGGGGGGAGGCAGGGAGTTATCCCGTGCTGGGCAAAAGTGTACTGATAGGATTGCTGTTCAAGAGAGTGAAAGCCGTGAACTCCCGGTGTTGTGTTCTGACACCTCTACATTGAATATTTGCCTATTTACAAGGAGTCAAATCTGGTACTAGCCAGCCTGTCTCATCATGGATCCTGGTTTTCACTGATTAGATCCAAAAATTGGGGATCTTTTTTATCAGAGAAAACCAGGATCTCTGCTCATCGTAGCAGACCAGCCAAGAATATGAACTTCAGGTTTAATATTTTACTGCCAGTAGTCTTGTTATTAGCTCAGTAACAAAAGTAGCTTTAACTTATTTTGTAGTAAAAGGAGTGCTTTATACTGAAGTTTCTAAGCCTAAACAAGAAGTTTTTTTAAAATGCATGAAAAATGCAGTTATTTGACATTGAACCAAATATTTTAATATTTAATAATAATGTATTAATAATTTAATACTTTTTTAAATGAAAAAAGCTTCCAATAGATGTGAGGTGTCCCAAGTGAGGTAAAAATAAATCTTCCCAGAAAATAGAGAAAGTAAATAAGAGGCCCTATCACAAAACTTTTGATGTTAAATGCTTGCTATTTGTAATTAATCTGCACTCATCTTCCACAAAATACTGCTAAAATATTCTTCATTTCTTGTGCTGGTGTTCTGCATTTGGTTGCTGGTATCCTGCATTAAGGAGCTCTTTGTCATTACTATGATACAGTGAGAGGTGCTCAATCTGATGGGCCTTGCATAGATAAATACTTATAAATGATCTTTACAGTATCCTGGGGATAACTATTTTATTGTGTTTGAGTTAGTAAATTGGCCATTTTAACCCTTAATTAAATCCAGTTAATCTATTGTATTAAACCAGGGGTAGGCAATGTTTTTTGGCTAAAGTGCTGAAAAATACCACAGTGCCTACCTCGGAAGGTGCCGGAGTGCTGGCATAGCAGAAAAACAAAATGAGGGCAAGGGGTAAATCGCAGGATGCCCTGCTTGTGCCCCTGCCCCCCAGCCCGGGCTCTGCGGTTGCCAGCAGCTACACCGGTTCTGGGGCCTGTCTGTGAGCTAGATTGACCCCTGGGGCCTGGCAGCACTATCAGACCCTACTGTGCCAGGATTGGACCCTTGGGACACAGCACTACACCCTCCTGCCCCCTGTGCACTGGGATTGGATACTAGGGACATGGCACTGTCCTTGGCATGCCAGGATTGGGCCCTGGGACTCAGCTCTGTGCGCTGGGTTTGGGTGCTGGACTCTGTGCACAGGACTCCCCACACATTTGGAGATTTGGCAGTGGGAGAGGAATGCTACTTCTCCCCTGCCACCAGACTTCTAGAGACATGCGGAGCCCTGTGGACTGGATGACATATTGCCATGGGCTGGATTTGGCCCGTAGGCTAAAGGCTGATTTTAATAGATTACACGGGGAGCCTGAAACCTGACATACTTAGGCAGTGTTTCTCCAGACTTGCTAGTTGACAATCCTTTAATTGCATTGTAAAATTTTTCTCATCATTACATCCACTATAAAAGTAGGAGTAAAAAAAGAAAATCTGATAATAACAGTCTCTGACATGTGAATGCTTGTGAGAAGCTTTGAGTTTTGAAATTTCAGCATGTAAGGAACAGGCGAAGAAGTTTTTATTTTAGAAAGTTTTACAACTTTCAATTTCAAGGAACCTGGGGGGGGGGGCATGACTCATTGGTTGAGAAGCAGTTTTCCAAGGCAATAGGCAAATCAACAGGCCTTTGTACTCAGTGGGGGTGAAGCCATAAGGAAGTAGTTCCTGGCAAAATTTTAGAGAAGGTCCATAGTAAACAAAGAAGGAGTTCCATGTTGTTAAGCTTCCTGTTCCATCTCTTAACAAGTCTTTCCTTGGGAAGAGAGGACCTCTGAATAGTTGCACGTCCCTTTTGGAGATGACAATACTAAGCAGGCGTTTGAGTTACTTTTTCAGTGTCTTGAGAAGCAAGGAGATGAGTTGATCATGCTTATGTGCTTGATTCAAGGCATGGTTGAAGGAGAAGGGTGCTCAGGCTATCCTGACTTACAAAAGATATGGAGTGGAGTGGGAGTCATTTACCTTGCACTATGCCATTCTTCCTTGGGAGGCATAAACTGCTGAGTTCCCCATGCCGAGTCTGAGAGAGTGGTATGGGGACTGGAAGTTTGGCTGAGCTCTTCTGTCCAGCCCTGTTTTTAAATCTTCCAGACATCGCTCATGTAGTATGTGGTGTTGCAACAGGGTGTCATGAGTTCTGCTCACCTAGAATGCTCCTTGGTTACCATCCTGCCACACTTCCAGAATCTTTCTGTTGAACATAAGTGAGATGGGGATGGCACTTTGACTGTTAAACCTGAAATGAATTTTATGGGACCAAAAACGGTATTTCTTTGCCAAATTTCAAAGGCCTTCTGCAAACAGAGTAGATGTTAGCATTACAAGTATCCCTTACAGTGGGAAGGTGTAAAATAGCCTAAATATTGTAATACTTTCTCCGTACTAAATGCACTGAGGGGCAGAGTGCAAGGTGAGTGGCTGCTGCAAAGTGGCAGAAAATGCTGTTGGACCTAGCTGAAAGGTGCAGTCAATTTACTTGTACTTGCTAAATATAGTGGTTCTTATAGTAAGAAGCATAGTTTGAAGGCTTGAAATAGTGCTTGAGTGCTGCAATCTCAAGTGAAGTGACTTAATGGGTAAGTGGAAAGTATTTCTTTGATCTCTGGCTTTTGTGTCATTTATCTCTTGTGCTTGTTCTCTGAATTTGTAACCTTGCTTAGTTCAACTTCCATTAAATGTAACGGCAGCATGGTTGAAATATGGATCTGTGGAGGGAAGTGCTTTTTATTGTAGAGGGAGGAATGGTGCAGTTAATGGTGAGATATGAAAACTATGAAGCTTCCATTTGTCTAATGAGTGTATTATTATTATTATTATTATTATTATTATTAAAGGGTTGAAAATTTGTATAAAAAAAACAAAAAAACCCAAACCCCAAACAAACCCAAACCCACAGCTGGTTTTACTTTGATGGAAAGCATCCTCCAGTATCCGAAGGAGTTTCTTTCAAAGCTAACTTTAAAGACCATTTTGGTAAGGAAAAACAAACATTGAGTTTAACAGACCTCTCCAAAAGAGTGTGAATTAGTAAAGGCTTTCTCTTTGCAGGATCCAATTACCATCAGTAAGTGGTTAAGATAGGGAACTGATTGCCTTTTTTTCTTTTCACAGCTTGTCTTTTAGTGTGTTTCAATATATTGTCTTGTGCAGTGACATACCGTTCTTACTCTTATTTTGTACATAAGTTTGTAGGTTGTGCAAACTACTTGTAGCAAATGTTTATTTGAATATTGCCCTTTTTCTGTTGGCAATCTTGTCAGATTTTTAGATGTTTAATTTCAAACGCTCGCTTGGTGTCAGAAGTGAACCCTTATGCTGGCCATGTCAGTAAGATGCATTGCTGCATCATTATCTGTACTTGGAACTAATCACAAAACTAATTTTGCCTACAAAATCCCAAAGCTTTTTTGCAAGAAATCTACTGTATTTACTTGACTTCAAGACAACTCTGAATTTAAGATGACCTTCCAATAATTCGATTCTATACATAAACAATTTATAAATTTTCTATATTTTTCTGTGTATAGAATTGAGTTGTTGGAGGGTCATCTTAAAGTAGCCCCCCTTGCCACTGCATGGAGGCAGGTGTTAGGAGGCCAGGTGGTAGAGGGGTAGGCAGTGAGGGAAGGTAGTGGGGTGAGTGTCAAGCAACTTAAACCCTATTTCCCTTTCAGGTGTCCAGTGCTATTTAGCCATTGAGAGCTGACACAAATGATGCTTAGTGTCACTTGCACAGACTTTTAGATCCAATTTCTGCCTTATACTAGATTTGTCCTTCTGAGCATGCTTTGTTGGCCACTTTGCTTCATTGCAGTGCTTTTTCTCCTGAGAATGTGCAAGAAATTATATGAATACCCAAGATTTCAGCTGCCAAGAATCCATCACAAATGACTATTTGATGGGCACTTGCCCAGGAGTGGATGACTAAGGTCTACAGCCTCTTTCAACCTGTTCCATCTGTCTCCCTGCCCTTAGGGGTGTTTGGACTCTCATCTTCCTCTTCACAGTAGAGGTCCTAATGAGCAAGCCAAGGGCTAGCCAGAAATTAGAATACTTTCTACTTGCCTTGCCATGGCTGGCATACTGGGAGCCCTGTCAAAGACAAGCTTTGCTCTGGGGCTCACTGAGATGGGCACGGCCCTAGAAGGCAGAAGGGAGCTGTGCCCGATTTTGATTAAACAAAAAAGGCAAAAACAGGGAAAAAACAAACCCACAAACATGACAGTTCAAGATACAGAAAATTCACTGCATGGACGAGAGTGCTATAATGAAGCTTAAACTGGGTTTGCTACTTTACTTGATTTGTTTTTATCTCACTACAGAGCCAAGCAGTCTATATGCCTGTCTATCTACTCTAATCTGTTTATAAATTTTTAATATATTTTCCAGGAGCTCTTCAGGAGAGTAGCCCGTAGAATAGCCCTGAAAGTCGCACTAAGTTTTACAGCCGTATTGTTTGTGTCATAATTTTAGTCTGATGTGGAATGTCCACTGCTGTCTTCAGTGTTTGGAGATGAAGTGGCAGAATTATGGTAGCTTTAACAATTTTTAACCACTTTTTCAGTAACCACTTCTGCAGCTTGTGAGAAATTGGAGAAAGACCGGAATGAGTTACAAGCTGCTTACGAAGGATTCGTGCAAAAGCTAAATCAGCAACACCAAAATGATCTAGCGGAGCTGGAGGAAAGGCTTAAAGAGTTTTACACTGCTGAGTGTGAGAAATTACAAAGTATCTGCATTGAAGAAGCTGAGAAATATAAAGAGCAACTTCAAAAGCAGGTCAGCATAGGCCGCAGAAATAAATATTATTTGGAGGGGCAGGAAAGGTGGGGATGGAGTGTGGCGCACACATCTGATCCCTGCCCCTCCCTCCCACATGTGGAAGTGGAGTGGCACACTGGGAGCAGTGCTGGGCCAGTGGGATGTGGTAGTGGTGCTGGAGCAATGGAGCTGCACTGGGGGGCCTAAGTCCCATTAGCCCCAGCGTTCTGTCACCTATGCAAGTCAGTGACATTTGATTTAGAAATGTTCCCTGGAGTATAGAGCTGTGGAAGCTTTCTGTGTAGGGGATATTCACATCCCAGTTAGAGGTTTTCTGGCTTATTTGTTGTATACAGGTTTTAAAAAGTGTGTAAAAATTCTTTTCTGTCTACTGTAAGTCAGTCTCCCATCAATCACAGTTTTTGTCTAATAATGGGACCAGTTGAATTGTTAAAGTCCACTTATTCATAACTTATAACATGTTTCCAACTAAAATACGCTTTTCAGATCTTTAAATGAGGGTGCTGAAATCCCATGGTTTGTTATGAATTTGCTACAAATGCATGATGGTTTTGTATCTACGGTAGTTTAAAAGGTGTAGCAGAAAAAAAAATTGGCATCTGAATTCCTTGTTGCCTTCCAGCTCACCAGCCTTAAGCCAGTGTGTAGTGAAACCTGTTTTTGAGCAAGTCCTAAGCATTTTTTCAAATCTACAAAGCACTGCAGATGGTTTATTTTCTTCTGTCTTACACTATTTATTTCTATGTGCTACCTAGACCACATTATATGCCACTTTAGCAGTTATGTGAACAGTGAGGTTATTTTTAGTTTAGTCAGTACATTTGACTTTTATAAAGAGCTGGAGTTGGGGATGTTCCAAATCAGTGGGTTGTTGGCTGACTTTGGCTTTTACTTGAAGATACTTCCCTCTTATTGTTTACTGGGTAAAAAGGCTGCTGCATGTGAATTTACTCTTCACTTTGTCATTTAAAATTCCAATTCTGCGCATGTGAAAGATACTAAAAACAAAATAAACCCTCTTAAAAACTTGCTTTCATATTGCAGGTTGACAATTTAAACATTACACATGAAAACTTTAAGCTAGAACTTGAAACCAGCCACTCAGAAAAAATAGAAGAGCTGAAGAAAGAATATGAATCCTCTTTTTCAGGTAGGTGGTTTTTTCTTTCAAGTAGTGGCAGTAGATAAGCTACACATATAAACATTTCAAGTAAATGTGCCATTTTAATATGCTCTCATTGTTTCTACCAATCAGGAACAGTCTTGATAATCATTAGATGACATTCTTTTGGGACTGAATAGTTTTATTTTATGTTCAAGCCTCTATCTGGGGCTCCCTTGTCATGTTACAGATATTGTGCAGTTAACTAGTTAATTGCATAATTAACTGAGACCAGCTACGCTTGCAAAACACCTGTCACACTGTTTAAAGCTCCAACCAGATATAAAGTTAGACCTCAAAAATGCATGCTCACTTTTATAGCTGGTTGCTATCCAGCTTTTATTTTCATGTGTAGCAAGGAATACATAGTGTGAGAGCAACGTGCAGGCCCTCTGGCATCCCAGGGTGCATTGCTCCATCTCCAGTGTAAGCTTCTTTGGGGAAAGAAAAAAAGAAAAGATAGAGGAGGAAACTCCTGCCCCAACGTAACTCTGAGCACTAAGTTCATTTCCACTATTCAGCAGCACTCTGTAGGGGAAATACACCCCCTTGCTCTCCACCCACTATATGAGCTTGGAGCAGATGAGCTGATACCTGCCCTACCACAGCACATCTGGCTCTCCCGGGAAACAGCAAGCACAGGAGGTGGGAGACGGGAAATATCCCCCAACTTGCCTTCACCCACATGTGAAGCCAGGGACACCCTATTTGGCTGGAGCAGAACCAGTTTACCTTGCCCAGCCACAGTACATCCCTGGTCTCCTGGGCAGCAGCAAACACAGGGGAGGAGGGAGAATTCTGGCCCGTGCTTCCTCTGCCCTCCCCGGCCCAGCACATCAGACTGCAGTCATGGCTGGGCAGGGTACTACAGACTCCTTCCCTGCCCTGGTGTGGGGCAATTGGGGGTTTCCCCTCCCTGCCTTCTGCATGCTGCTGCCTAGGACAGCGATTCTCAACCTTTTCCAACTTTCATCCCACCAGCCATTGGTCCCAAAACCCCTGATCCCACCATGATGATAAGATGAGCTTGGGGAGTCCCCCGGCAGCTAGTTGACAAGCAAACCTGGAAGTGCCGGCAGCAAGTCTGCCACTTCTCCACGTCCCACCTAGATGGCCTTCATGTCCCACCAGTTGAGAAACACTGGCCTAGGAGATCTGGGCTGCCTGTGGCCAGGCAGGGGATATCCCCTGCTCCCTGCACTGGTGGGAGGGATTCCTCCCGACCCTCACCCCAGCTTGCTGCTGTCTGGGAGACCCCAAGCCAGGCAGGATGTCCCCAGCTCAATGTGCCGGTGCGGGGAGCTAAGGAGGGATTTCTCCTCCCCTCTCCCAATTTGCTTCATAGGGAGACTCTGGGGGTCCTTGGTGATGACTCTACTATTAGTAGAGTCATTTTAAATCCTTCAGTGGTACTGCTGACCAGAGAGAACTCCCCCTGCTGGTCAGCAGCAGCAGTGCAAGCTGTTACCCCTTTTTTCTTCCTCCTGACAGCCTGCCCTATGCATAGGTAGCCGTGCACACATTGTGGCCTAGGTCTTCATTGTGCAAGGAAGGTAATGACATGACTGGATTAATGTCTAGAGCCAGCCTGTTAAATAATGGGTATTTATGCTGAGAACTCTTAAAGCAGTCCAAGAGATGTAGAAGCATGCTTTCTCTGTCTTTTTAGCAAATGTCTCTGTCAACTTGACTACTTTCAAAATCTCAAGCTCAGTGACATAATCACTGCTTCTAGTTTTGTTGATATGTGTTAAGGAACCACACAAAACCAACTTTCTTTGAAACTGGATACAGTGAAGACACTTTTAGATCCTTCCAGGTCAGAATGGGAATTTCTCTGGCTGACTCTTCTTCCTGGTAGTAGCTCAGAACCAAGATCTGAAATTCGGTTCCTCCCCTGGGGGGTGGATAGGGGAAAGATGACTGATCAATCTGTAGCTATTCCTTTTAAGGCAACTTGCTGATTCTAAAGACTGTAGCGCATCTTAATTTAGTATGTTTTAGTTGAAGTTGTTCATCCTTACTAGTTTCTATTGACTCAGTTCTTGCTTTCACTGAAATCACTGGTGAAACACCCCTCACATCTAAGGAGCAAGTCCTAAGAAGTCCACTTTCTTACAAAGTGAAAATTAATTCTTCTTTTAGAGATCTCTGAAATATTTGATGAATCAGTTACAGCTGTCTCTGTAGCAGTGTTGTCCTGGTCTGATTTGGCATGCATGTTTATTGTTTGGTTGGCTGCCAGATGATTGCTTAGTGCATATGTTGCATACAGTTCAATACTTTCCAAACTGACATTTCAGTGGGCAATTCACATGTAGTATGGGCGTATGAAGATTGATCAACAAATGCTTAAAAAGCAAACGGACTGCTTATCTGGTTTGCAAGGAGTAATAGCCATTACTAATTTTACTGTTTCCTTACTATTGTTGCATGTACACTTACGATCCTTTGAACTAATGAATCTTCTAAAATATGGGGGGGGGGGGTTGTGCAATAATCTAAAATTCTACAAATGTGGTATTTGTTTCAGAACTCAAGAATGCCCATGAACTGGAAAGGAAATCACTTGAGGCTTCCTTTAGAGAGAAACAGGAATCATTAGAGGTTTGTTTGGGGTTTGCCTGAAAACAAGTCTTTTTGCAACAAGTGGGAGCTACATGATAGATATAAGCACTCAATTACTGGTTTGACCTTTTTGGGTTTTTTGTTTTCCTCAGAAAAAAATAGATGAATTGAAACAGGACAATGACTCTCTGAATGAGAAGTTGAAATTGGAAGATCAAAAACGAATAGCCAAAGAAAAAGCAAATCTTGTAAGTCTTGACCTTGAACACACAAACTTTCAAGTGAACAGCATGACCAAGTGCTGCATGTCTGATTAGCATTCCATGTACTAACTGATTTAATTCACTTTCAGGAAATTACATTGTTGTTCATAACATGGCTCATACTCCTGATGGATCTTCAGCCTTAATGCATTTGCTTTGTTTTCAAAACTAAACAAAAATATTTGAAAGGTTATTTGTTGCAGACGCATAGCCAAGTAATGCCCCAGGGCAGTGCTGGCTGACACTAGGCTGACTTGGTAAATTCTAAAGAGTTACTTTCAGACTCGAAGCAGTGAGGATGAGCTAGACACAGATTTTCCAAGTCTAAATTTCAGTGGCTTTTAAGTTGCATATGCAAAAAAAAAAAAAAAAAAAAAAAAAAAAA
>NW_017729033.1:79442188-79452388 GCF_001723915.1 Gavialis gangeticus | reverse complement strand
AAAAAAAAAAAAAAAAAAAATCACCCTACCTAAGTTACTCTAACGTATGAGTGATTCTTAAACATTTGTTTGTCTAATCTCCTTTTGTGCTTACAACTAAGAAAACAAATGTTTTGGAATTATTTGCAGCCTACAGTGGCAGTGGGAGCGCTATTGCAGAACAAGTTTTACAGTAATAGTAATTCATTCCAAAAATATTTCCTCTCATAGAAATAAAATGAACTTATTTTCTGACTAGAAACTTCTTTTTCTTGGATTAGGCTGCAAACTTTTTCCTAGATAAGATTCCTGAAAGATTGATTTTAAAGCGAGTTATCACAAACCCATCTGTAGACTCCCTTAGTTTCTCCCTGCTTTCCCACTGCTTATCCCACATTTGATAGAGTTTTGCCTGGGTTGTAAAAGAAATTTTAGGTTCCCCTTTCCAAAGAATGGGTATTCTTGGATTATCATCACTCAGCTATCATTCTTCATCACAGGCAATCACTAAAGGGGCAAACAACAAAAGGATTTATTATATAGGAAAAATAATGATACAAGAAAAACTCAACCTAAGTTTTGAAGACGGAACAAAAAGACAATTAAAGTTTCTTACTCTCTCATCTATCACCTAGCCCTTCAGAAGGCCTACCTATATTTTCCGAGATAGGCCTCCCTGCTGAGCCTGCCAGCCTTGACTGCTGGGGACCTGGACTTCTCCAAAGCCTGAGAAAATTCAAAGACCCTAGCCACCTTACAGATGGCCTTTGAAAAACTTCTCAGTCAGTGGCCTTTCCCTCCTCCATCAGCATCGTTCCAATTTCACACAAGTCTCAGAGTCCTCCAGAAATTTCTGTTCCTGGGCATCTGGTATTTCTCTGGCTAAAGGGTCGTTTCTTTCAGATGCTTTTACTATTGGTTGTTGTTTTGTTTTTTTTTTCCCATCACCGACAGTTTGCGTGTCCGTCCCACCAGTGAAGTCTTCTGTCCAGTTGGAGTACCTGTTGTCCTTGCCTTAGCATCACAATAGCAAGATATTTAGCAGTTTTGCCATCTCTCCTTTTACTTGGCTAAACCATGATCTAAACCAAAATCTTAAAGCGATATACTGACTACACATGCCATATCAGTGAAATAAACATAAGAAACCAGTTGTGACATGCCATGAACCCCCAGATCATACTGGGGTTTCTGACAGGCATCCTCAAAACTTTACTACTGAAGGGCAAAAGGAGTCCAAAAGGAAAGTATACTAGCTTTTCCTCCTGAATCAAAACTATATAATTTAAGACTTCAACAATCTGACAACTCTTTATTTACAAGCGTTGTCTGTGTACATTATTTTAGCATATGTGATCAAAAATGTCTCTGGAATTCAGGGAAATAAGTGAACTCATTTTTTCCCCCTTTCAGAAAAATCCTCAGATTATGTATCTGGAACAGGAACTGGAAAGTCTGAAAGCAGTGTTGGAGATCAAGAATGAGAAACTACATCAGCAAGATATAAAACTGATGAAGATGGAAAGACTGGTGAGTTTCCTTTGGGGACAGGAGTGTTACAACTGTTTTTTCCCAACATACTGGATTTTGATAGTAAATTCATGATGGCCATGTGTACCCACTAAGCTAAATCAGACGCACTAAAAGCAAATAGAAAATTGTAAAGGCATGGGCACATTATACAGTTCTGTTACAGGTATGGGTTTTCTGTACTGGGCTGCAGTATAGAGAGATCTTCTTACTTCCCCTCTTCCTTGCTGTCATACCCTGCTCTCCCTGGGCATGTGGAAGTGAGAAGCAAATGTGAAAACAATAACCTTGAAATTAAACATGGCTATAGCAATGTTCATATAGTATACAGAAATGTTACCTTTTTTCCCAAAGCTGCTGCAAGTTTTAACACAGGTGTTTCATAAACACAATTTTAAGCAACACTTTGGCCACATACTTGCTTAATATAAACTATGCATGGTATTAGTTCAAAGCCAAAAGGTTCATGATTTACCACATAGCTCACTGGGCTGGTCCCCACCAGAGCGAACGGCGTTTAAAGCCATGGTGAGCCACAACATTGAATACAGTTCACCCAGAATCCTGTTGTGCCCTGTCTTAGCCTGGCACATATGACTAGCATGGCCGTGCTCTCCATGGTGATCCCACAGCTCATTACTGCTCAGTATGTGTGTATACTCCAGATTGCCCCCCCACAAAGGATCAATGTGCTAATTAGCCCACACTCATGATTGGAGTCAGGGGTTTCTTTTCACAAGTCCTGGAAAACTCCAAAGATTTGTGTAGCTGAGGCACAGGGCAACCTGGTGTGGCTTCACCTCATGGATGGCATGGCCACAGTAATCATATGGGACTGCAAGAGGGGCTGACAGGGATTCTGGGTATGCTCTATCATGGCTCACCATGCCTTAAAGAGTCGGCAGGGGGACTGTGCTTAATCAGCACCTACCATATGTCTTGTTCAGATAGGTGGGTTGCACTAAAAAAAAACCAAAAAAAAAAACCCCTCATCATTTCCTCCCTCACTTGCTCCTGTGGCCATGCAGTTGAAGGCAAGGAAATGTAGCAGGATCTGAACCCCAAGCCTCTGGGCTTGGGCCTGCACATAGGCTGCCTGCCAAAGGATTTGTAAGTATCTGAAGCTCCAGGTGAGGCTGGAGGATGCTTGTCGTGAGCAGGGCCACACATGGTTCTTGAATGACTCACGGATTTGGAATTGATTTGACTGATTTGACTTTGGATACACATTTTTTTAAGAAAAAGTCCCCATCAACATATTTGCCCAAGGAAATCCTCTTATCCTTTTGCAAGCATTTGGAGAGGGAAAGGCTGATTTGTCCAAGATGGGCAAATAGTATAGTCATGCTCAGTGTTAGCTGCATTTAAAAGTTTCACAGCAGTTTAAAGATAGACAAGATAGACAGACAGTTTATTTAGTGAGATTCTCTTGTATGCTGTTATAAGACAGGCCCCTCCCCCCCCGCAAGTTGTGCCCTGACAGCCAGAGGAGGAAAAAACTGATCTTTTTTCAGGTAAATATGGTGGTAGAACACATAGCAAATTCAACAAGAAATTTGCCCCTCTGCTGCTTTCCAGATAGTTTAACTGGTAACTGCATGAGTCCTTGCAAAATGAACTCCATTTGGTGTTGCATTTTCATTCAAGTAGGAGAAAGATGGGGGAATGGCTAATCCTTTTTTATTTTGTTTTTGGACTTTTATGTAATTTATAAATCAATTTGTACTAGGTATTTATTTTTATTTTTTTTTTACAAATTACAAATACTTGATCTTTACAAATAATTTGAAGAAAAAACCCCAACCCTGTGGGTGCATCCAGACCATGCAGGCACTTGTGCTTGCAGCAGCTCAAATAGAAGTGGTGCAAATTTGAGACGGGGGTTTTTTGCCTTGGCGCACATGCCCAGACATGCACTTTGGTGTGGGGCAAGTTGTGCCACTTGGGGTAAAATGACCCTGCTTGGCTGCAGCAAGGGAGAACTACAGCCTGGGGCCAGCATCCCCTGTTTGTACCGTCAGACCCCCTGATGGCTGCCCTACCTGGCCCCAGCCTCCTGGCACTTCAAAAAACAAAAACAAACAAACAAACAAACAAACAAAAAAAAAACTCCATGAGTGACTCCACGGTGACTGCCTGTGCAAAGCACTAGGGTGAGGGCCAGCCATAGAGATGCTCTGGCTGGCTACCAGGGCATCTCTGTGGAGGACCCAAGCCTCCAGTTGCCTTATGTCCTCCACATGCCTTGGACTGTACCCTGCCCTGCTTTTTTTGCCTGGGGCATTTTTTGACCCCTGGATATCCAGGGGGGGTCTAGTTTTGCCCCCGTGCTGCAAATTTGCAGTGTGGGGAATTCTTTTTTGTTCCCAGATGTGCCTCTTGCAGCCTCTCAAAGGGCTTGGAGAGGCTGCAAGAGGCACACACACACTCACCTGGATGTGCCCTGTGGGGGATTGTGCCTGGCTCTGAACTGCATTGTTTGGAAGTGCCCCTCAGGCAGGTGTTCATACTTTCATGTCTGAGTTTATTAAAACAGGAAAGGAAATAACCAGTTAGCATGAGGCACAAGTATCCATCATTCAGCTATCTTGACAATGAGGTAACATGCACTCTTTCACCTGGAATTGGAAAAACCTCTGTAGACCTGTTTTCACATACTCCAATTTCTTCAGATTACTAAACTATCATTACTATGTTCTTTGTACACTGCCTCCAGACGTGTTCTTGTCCGTATTAACATGGAATTGCTTTTTAGATAGCACTTTGTTTAATATCTTTCATGATAATGGCCCTAAGCAGGAACAGGGCCCTGAATACAGATGTCACACTCAACCTAGCATTAAAATCTTGCCTTGCAGTGCAGAAAGCAGGGGCTTGAGTAATGAGGAGCATTGGCCCCAGTTAGCCATTGCATTTTGTGAGGAGTCAAATGTTGTCTTATATACCATCAGATACCTAACTGTGTACATGGGGAAACTCTAGAAGCTTGCAAGCATTTGTGGTCTTTGAAGGGCTGGTGTCTACAGTGTCTCTTGACTAAAGATGCCAACTGTTAGAAATCACTGAAGTGAACCCATTCTAGAGCTGATGATTAGGAAGAAAATCTGCAACATTTAAAAAAGCTACACACTTACCATATCAGATGACTTCTGTTAGTGCAGATTTGATATTTGTAGGTGTTGGAGGGTGAGAGTAGGGAGTGGAAGGAGCACTAGTTTATAGAAGAACATGTATTTTGATTTGGTCATTTTCAAGTTACCCCTAGACTATGTATTGAATAGTGATCTCACGTGTAAGCCATCTGATGAGCTGCCTGGAAATTCAAGCAGTGGAAACTTGATCCAGCTTTTATTAGTGAGCAGCCCATCAAAGCATGTGGCAACATGGTCCACTCAGACTCTTGGGTTACACGGGCAGCTTGGCTGCTATATAGCACTAAGTTAGTCATGTTGACTGACTTTTCCTCAAGGTCATTCTAGGTATCATTATACATAGTATAACAAAGTCTGATTTTTTTAGGTTTATTAATATGCATTAGCCATTCATACAATTTATATCCTTGAATAAACTATTCTACCTCCATTTATTAAAGGGGGAAAACAACACAACCTTAATGGATAGGTTGAAGAAGATTCAGCAGGAGAATGAAGAATTAAAAGCTCGGATGAACAAACATGTGGAACTTTCCAGGTGACTTGTAATTGACATCAACTGGTGAAAATACTCTTTGGCATGTGAAAAAACAGCATCCAGCACCAGATTTAAAACAAACCAAAAAACCCCTCACAGCCAAAGTATCACTCCTTGAGCGATTGATACACAGTGTGCATTTTTACTGGTCTGTGCTTATGTGCAAATGTCATTCCCTTCCTGAGAAGGTGGTGAGTATATGGGTGTGGAGGCTCCGTAAAGCAATGAGCATCAAATCGTAAGTGTTCTTAAAGCTTGGTTAGCTCTTTCCCCTGGACAAATGCACAGATTTAGTCCATGGTGCTGTCCTGAATGCTCATAATACTTCAGTGAGAATACTTACCTGGGAAGTAAGGAACTTGGGAACACTATGTTCAGGTGCAGACAGAAATACGGCTCCCCGCTGTAACTGCGAATGCTTTGCAGGAAGCATTCTGAGTTATGGCGATCCCCTGAAACAAACATAAGCGCACTGTTGGCTCCAGGGGGGAGAGGAATCAAGCTGCTGGGTGGGAGCCTGCAGCCAGTTTCCCCTAGTAAGACTCCTTCCTCCCTGCCAGCTCAGGCTGTTTCCAGAAAAGGGAGGGTGTGGGGAAGGGAGCAGAGGGAGCTCATTCTAGGGTTCCCTACCTGGTGCTGAAGGGTGGGGTTGTGTTAATTGGAGCCTTCCCCCTCCCCCACCCCAAGGGGGCTCCAGTGCACCTACCCCAACCTCAAGTGGGGGCTGAAAAAACCCTAAACCAAACTTCCTCAGCTCCCCCTTTCTCCCCTCCCATTCTGAAAACACCAACAGGCTGGGGAGGCAGTGCAGGCAGAAGTTACAGAAGGCACTGTGTTTTGAAACATCTTCATTTTACCCCTTATGCAGTGAGGATTCAGATTTTCACTTGACCATTTTTGAAGTAGTCTATAGCCATGCACTTGTGCTTGGTCATAGCTGTAGACCACTTTCTTCGGCCAGATCAGGCAAAAATTGTCACTTCTGTCTGTGCCCTTAGTGTCCTGCTAGATCCATTCTCCTTAAGTGTTGTACTGCTATTTTAATTAAGATCTTTAAAAAACAAAACAAAGTAACTGCTTAAAACAGGTGACTATTGGCACTATTTAATCAAAAGTTAGTGTTCAACTGTCTCTTGACTATTGTCCCACAGCTACCCAACAAACAAACAGGGTCTGACTGTATATTTGACTCTGCTCATCTGGACTGCAGGAAGTAAATGGACAAACCTCACCAAAGTGAAGGAAGCTAGGAAGTGCAGATAAATTCTGTAGGTATTTCACTGCAAGGAGAAGTTATGATTCCTTACAGGGGGTCTGCGTTAAGATCTGCCCTGCCTTATGGAGATATTCCTTTCAGCTGCCATCATAAATAGCAACTGAAATTTAAGATACCCTAAAAACTACCCAACGCTAAGTAAAAGGGCTGGCTCACTTCAGTACTCCTGCAGTGAAACAGCTAAGATTAGGTTTTTGTTTTGGATCAGGGCCATGTCTAGTAGGAGCTAATTGTGTGGGCATGTTACCACAAACTGCTAGTTTTCTCCATGAGAACAAATCCATTCATTCCTCCGTACGAAGAACTTATTTTCGAGTAGAATAGGGAATGATGCTATTTCCAAAATGGGTAGGATGCTATAAACATTAAACTGAAGTAAGTGTACTGATATTGTATTATTTTTGCAGGCAACTTTCCACAGAGCAAGCAGTCCTGCAGGAATCTCTAGAGAAAGAATCAAAAGTAAACAAACGTCTATCAATGGAAAATGAAGAACTTCTGTGGAAACTCCATAATGGGGACCTTTGCAGCCCTAGAAAACTGTCACCCAGTTCTCCATCAATGCCTTTTCAGTCTCCAAGGAATTCTGGCACCTTCTCTAGTCCTACAGTATCACCAAGATGACCTTTTCTGATACAAGGGGGAGACTGCATAACAGCATTTCATTTGTGATCTGCAGAACTGATCATAACTTTAATCATGGGAGCAAGAACTATATTAGCCAAGTATGACTGAAATATAACTGGAAATTATTGGTGTGGCAAACAGCTATAAAATACTGAAAATATGGGAGTGAAACTTTTAATATTTCTCCTCCAAAAAGACTTCCATAATGACCTCTATGAACGTTGTTGCACAAAGCACTTAGAGAGCAAGGGAACCTTGTTCATTGCCTTTTTCACCTAACTATAAGGGAAAAAAGCTCAGGGGCTTATAGATAAAGATCACAACCTTTATATGTTCCTTGTCACAGACACCTTTCGTTGAGGCTGTGTGTGTGGTGCGCGAATGGAATGGATGTAACGTGCGTGTGTCTGATGCTGCTGCCTTTGCTGTGTATGTAATAGGGATAAAAGCTGAAGAATAGACATTGACATGTACTTTATTAATAAATATTGTCAATATGCATGTTTTATCAAAGATTACCCTTAACTGGGGAGGAAGAGAAACTGCCACTTGTATTACAGGTTAGTTTCCCTTTGATCTTTCAGCTTTGGTTCAGGAGAAGGATAGCAGGAAATGCTTTATCTGTTTAACTTGTTTGTCTGCCCACTTTATTGTGCAATTTTGGATGACATTTTAAGAGAAAATTCAATCTGATTTTCAGAGTTGAAACTCCAGCCATATTGTCCGTGGATTTTAGCTCCTCTATTCATATGCAACTCTTAGCCATATTGCAGTTTTCAGGAGAAAGTTCATTTTTAGAATGCTGCCTTCCTGAAACAAAGGTGAGAAAACCAGATGTTGGTTCCTTTTTAATCTTTCTCCACAACTTGCTTAGTTTTATTATGTTTAGAGAGCAAAACTTTAAAATTGCTAGACTTGTTGCAGGCTTAAAGGAGTGGTGGAGATGCACCTGGGGATTTACCAGCTGAAAAACCCTCCTGGATAAGCAGCCAGTACATCCTAACCAGTACTGCACATCAGTTTGAGGTCACCTACAGAGAAAACATGAGTTCTGATCTAATCAATATACAGGATTTGAAAGCCAAGGATAGAGAGAGTTGAGAGTAGGATCATGTTCAAAGGTATCATGACTAGTTTCTTACTAAAAGGAAGTCTTAAAAGCAGGCAACCAGTATTGTTTCTCATTGTGACCAATTTTTTTTTATAAAGTGTTGTTGCTCGTAATTTTAACTTTTTCAGCAATTATGGCTAGATAACGTCCAGAAGAAAGAGAAGACAAGATCTACATATGATTCTACAACCCATTTCATCACACCTCTCCAACGAGTGGTATTTTTCAGTTGTTTCCAAATGTTATTCTGTCAGAAGTTTATGCCCTCTACAAAGTCCCTTTGATTTGGTACAATCCTGTCTGTTTTTTGTTGAGGGTATCAGTGTTACATGTAACATTTTAAACTATGCTTCAAATTAAGGTAGTCACGATGCATGTTTTGTCTTGTTACTGCTGTTTTGGTCAGACCTTATTTTAAGATCTCATACCTCTTGACATGTAAGTATGGATTCTACTTCTAGTTACAGTTATAGAACATTGTTTCTGCAATAGCTTGGGGTGGCTTTTAAATACCACTCCAGGGACACTTTCTTCTTTTTATGTAGTCAGTGTTGTTAGTCGAAGGTAGTTACAGTCATCTAAGATGGTAAATCTTGGACTACATTCTGGATCTCTGCATCTTCCTGTAGACTGGGAACAGGTATCCAGTGGATAAAAAGGAGGTGTTTAGGAAATTATACTTCACAAGCACTTCAAACCAAACACTTCATCTAGGATATAAAAATGCTGGATATAAAAATGCTGGCACTGCATAAGGAACACAGGTGCCTAAACAAGTTGTAGCATTATGTAACTAACATTGTAATGTATTCAAGCTTGTGATTTTAAATTTAAAAATAATGAAATTTCAATTTAACTTCCTACAATGTGCAAATGAAGTGTGCTGCCGCTTCTGTGGAACACTTTTCTTTCCCCCTTTTACAACCCTGTATATGCCACTAGTTAAAGCGCTGTCAGCACTTAATCAGTTTTGCTGGAATTGACAACTTAACCATAAAAATCCACAGTGGACTGAAACTTGGCTTAAAGTACGTCTTGGAGTATTCTTTTTTTTTTTCTTCTATAAAGTCAAAGATCACGTGTATTTGAGTTGTGTTTAAAAAAAAATAAAATTCTTTTTTACTCATTTAAGATCTTCGGCTTGTGTAAATCTAAAAATCTTCAAGCTAAAGAGGAACGTCTTGACACCCATCTTGCTGGGGTCATCTGATCTCAGCAGTCTGTCTTACTTACGTTTACTAGAAGAGAATTTACACAGAAGTAATGAGTTTTTCTTTCTCTATTACTATGGGACACAAAGGAACGTCACTCTCTTTTTATATTTAAGTAGTGGTTTACATGTATTTAAATTTGCCAAGTTGCATAATCACAAAGTCTCTAACTGTTTTTAGTAGTACTATTGGCTAATGATCAGAAAGAACCACATTTGGTCCCTATGTTTAGTCTCCTTGCTGTTTGTATTGAGAGAGTGTATAGTATATTCCAAACACATCGACTAGGGGTTTTCAACCTTTTTGGCTCGGTGTACCCCTAGCGGCCAGTTGAGAAGGAAGGAGTCCGCGGGTTGAAAACCCCTGGCATGGACAAATATTAATGTAATCATAGCCACTCTTTAAGGAGCCCCCATTATCTCACTGAAGTACTCGATTTATTTAGGATTTATTTTTTCAATGAACAGGTTTTTAAAGGTCCAATCTGATGAAGGCAAAGACATGAAACAAATGCCTTAGAGATTATTCTGAATTTTAAACTGAAAAATAGTATTCTCTTGGTCATTCTAACTAATGCACATACATATGTGTAACTCATAGAATCATACAGAAGTAGGGCTGGAAGGGACCTCAAGAGGCCATCTAGCCCAACCCCCTGCTTGAAGCAGGATTGTCCCTGTCTAAACCATCCTATAAAAGTGCCCATCTAGCCTATTCTGAACCAAAACTGTACAAACAATCCTCTCGCAGGACTACTAGGCACAATGATCCAAAAC
>NW_017729033.1:79422905-79437188 GCF_001723915.1 Gavialis gangeticus | reverse complement strand
CCCAACCCCCTGCTTGAAGCAGGATTGTCCCTGTCTAAACCATCCTATAAAAGTGCCCATCTAGCCTATTCTGAACCAAAACTGTACAAACAATCCTCTCGCAGGACTACTAGGCACAATGATCCAAAACATCAAGAACACCCTAACTTCCCACAGGTAAAGCAGAAGGCTGAGGGCACTGTCAATGTTCTGCTAATCCTTGATGGAAGTAAGGAGAACCTGGGTTTTGCTAGCAATCAGTGTTGGTCAGCTGTCCTACCTAGGAGTAACACTTGGCTTGTTAATGCTGTAGGGTTTTTTTGTGGGGAGTAGGGGAGGGAGGGGAAATCTTTGCCAGCTTTGTCCAAAGTGTTCCTTCTCAGTTGAGGTTCTTTGGGTAAATATGATATCCTTTATTAAACCAACCCAAATAGTTGGAAAAATTTTTCTTTGCAAGTTTCAGGTTTAAAAACCCTTCATCAGACTGAGGAAACATCTGCAGTTGGTGTCACAGTCACTTTCATAAAATGGTTTCTCAAGTCACTTAATTTCATAATTCACATTTGTGAAACACTCGATGCAATGAGAACAAGATTTCCCTCTGATTTGCCACTTACTTAGAAAAAACAAGCCATGGTATTTTAGCACATTCATAATCTCCAACAAAATTTACTACACAAATTCCTAACTAATTGCCTACCATACTAGTGGGGACAAGTTACTGGCCCCAGTGAGTGACTTAAAAACCCAAAACGCATAACTCTGCCAAACCAGAATGTGATTTCCTGGACCAAAAATGGAATTATTCTAGCTGGAGAACTTAGCAACTTTTGAAACATGACAAATATTTGGAGCTTCTGGAAATTTACTTCTCTTTTTTTTTGTTTGTTTTTTACAACTTTGTGTTAGATTATGAGGTTTTGTTTCCCCAATTGTATGGTTAGGATAGACGTAGACAAGCTTTGGGGTACAGTGGTACCCTTTCCTGGGTCTCTTGGAGAGAAGCAGGCACAGCAGAGATGGCATTGTGTAAAACACTGCATTTAAATAACATGATACAAGAGAAATTATTAAGTAGCCAACAGACAGGTGATCTAGTAAAAACCTGATGGTAGACAGCAGGATTGTTCAGGAGGGTTATCACCTGCAAAGCCCAGAGATTAGTAAGTATCAGGTAAATTATAATAGACCATGAAGTCATGGCTTCTAAATCCTTGATTCATTAACCCAATAACTAATGAATTTTTGTTTCCAGGCTTGCATTTTGAAAGTGTTTTGTAAATTATCCCTTGAGCCTAGAACTGAGGACAGCGGGGTAGGTTATTTAGCTGTGGTCTTGTCTCTGCCCCTTTTTTATCCCTTTTTTTCAGTAATCATTCTGTCTTGTGTGTAGCTTTTGTCTCGTTCTACCCACATAGTTACCATGAGGGCAGTTGGTGTACTAGATGATATACCACATTCTGGAATAGACGTGTACTACGGATTCTAATGGTTTTGTTGTGCAGAATACTGATTGTTGTGGCAGTAGAGGTGAATTCACAGATCTTGTAGTTATTGTGAGGCAAGACTGGGAATTAAGTTACATCACTCCAGTGTTAGGTCACCTAATCCTATGAATGGTCGCCAGCTCTCTTGGTAACACATTTTAAACAAAGGAAATTACAATGGTACTTATAGTCTTCAAATTAATTGTTGTCATGCTATTGGAGTAAGACCAGCAGAGGAAAAAATTGCAAGGTTGAACTTCCTAACTAGCATATCGTATCCTCACAAACAAGGTTGAATCATTTCCTTATATTACATACTATACAGCAGTACCTGTACTACGAAAGACTTGCATCCAGAAACATTTTTCAGTTGTCTGAGTTCTTGATAGCAAACTCCTTGAATATTTGTACATTGCATTCATGCACAGATACTTTTCTTCCAGTTAATGGATAAAATAATGTTATTTCATTTTACTACAACAAACTAGAAGAACAGCAAGGGCTGAGCTAGGTTTAGCTGACCCTGTATAGATAATAGGATCAAAAAGCCATTTCTCTTTACGACAGAAAATTCCATGAATAGCTGCTACACTGTTTTCCAGGCTCTGTAAATCCTTAATGCTCATCCTGGAAAAGCAGGAGTGTTAACAAAGATGAGGTTACTTTCTCTCTTTCTTTCTGCCTTTTCCAAGATGTATTCTTTCCAGTTCCAATAATTGTGTAGGGTAATGCACTCAAAGCATGGGACTAGAAAAAGGAACCCTTGACAGAGCTGGAGAATGTGATCCTGGACTTGCCAGTATTTAGACAATACTAACTCCATTTATTTCAATGGAGATATGAATTTCCAACTGTGGGAGAGAAGAATCAAGCCCTCCATGTCTCAAACTTCCCTTTCACTTACAGGAATGCTGAATTTAGTTTATGAATATTTGCCAAAACACTGAGTTCCTTCCATGAAAAGTCCAGTTCTCTTTAAATATTAAAAACCTTACATGATTAGTATGTTGAACTACTAAAGTCATGTTAGGCTATGCTGAGCTTGGGCAACAGCACAGCTGACATAAGAAATGCAGAGCCACTGATTTCTTACCACTTTGCACAATTTCTAAGGTTATCTTCGCTGTTACTGAACCAGTCTATTTGGAGCAGGTGGTCCTGGCTCACGACCTAGACATTTTAAGGAAATGAATTGTCCAATCAATCATAAGGCTTACAGATACTGAAGACTGAAATTAGAACCAATAAATCCAAAGGCAAATGCTTAGGACTTTTCATGTTCTGAGACGAGGGGAAAAAAAATCTTAAACTCTTCTAGGCCTGGGAATGTCTTTGCTCCTGGTCAGTCAGATATTCCCTTTTCCTTGAAGAGAAACAGTGGGAAGGATGGAGAGCACAGTTAACTTTTTTTTACAAGTATGTCACTGGGAATAAGGCTCTAAAAATACAAGATTATAAAATGGGTGTACTTGATTTACATCTTAAACAAACATCTTATTTTACATTCTCTTTATGATACTACTTTTGGATTGGGTATCCTTTATGCAGTTAACTCTGAGATGGTGAACAAGTGAATTGTCCAGTCCTACTCTTATTTTATTATGACATCTTAGTTCAAACTTTCTCCCAGGTTGTCTGGCCTTGAAAATGTTTCCATCTTCTCCACCATTAGATTAACAAGTAAAATGTTACTGCTTATCTGAGATGTCTGATGCTTCTGTCTCAGGCTATTAACAGGAAGTTGTCATTGTCTGAAGATAAAGCTGTAGGTTCTTCCACAGTATGTAGAATTACATTCCACATTCTCAAGAGATGTAATTTGCCCTTTTAATATGATATTGTTACCCTGATCAACCTGAGTTAATGAGACAAACTAGGTTAATTTCTTTTTAAAATGAGATTATAACGACTGCCCTTCACATAAGAGGCATTTAAGCCTGCGACGCCCTAAAGCAAAGACGTATCATATTTTCTCATATACAGCATGCACCTTTTTCTCCTAAATTGGGCTGTGTGCATTAAGTGGAGAAGTTACCTTCTGGTAACTTACTAAATTACCAAAGGCAATAAAGTAGAGTAATTTACCTGCTGCCTGTATGGTTTGGCAAGCTAAAGGAGCAGAGTCCTGTGTTAACCCTCTCACAGCCATGGCCATTGGCTGAGCATTGAAGCTTGGATCTGAAGCAACAAGAGAGCTGTTGGTAGCATCTTGATAAGGCCTGTGATGAGGAGACAACACTTCATTTATAGGAGGGTTTAAGAGAGCTACTTCAAATACAGGACTAACAACATTGCTATAGCTTTCACAAAGGTCTGGGGCCTAATCTTGTGCGACAAAAAATCCTTCTGGGAACATGGTGTCCAAGAAGTGTCACCCCAGAAGACAGTCTAGGTGAGGCAGCAGGAACTGGCTGGTGTGGCAGGAAGTTCCTGCTGCATTACCCAGACCATCTCCTGGGATACTACACTACCTGGACACTGTTTCCAGTAGGGGCTATTCTGTCACAGCCAGCCACAACTCTGGAAAACTTTTTTCAACCTTTTGCATTCAAAAACAAGGCATGTGTTTTGTTCTGTGGCATGCTTTATATAAGAAAATACAATACATGCCTACTTAAGAATTTGACCATCTGCTGGGTGTTCCTTAGTGAAGGAGGGTAGAGGTTACGCACACATGTACAGCTGAGGAAGAAGCAGGGAGAGTCAGAAGTTCCAGAGACAGCTGGATACCACTTGAGCAAACATTGTATGTGCTTGACCACTCCTGTGCTTAGAGAAGCAGGACTTTGTACATTTTAGTGAATAAACAGGCAACAAAGATACCTGTCTCTTTAGATTTTTCTTCGAAGGAGGAAGAATCTGCAATCCCATGAATTTATCCTGAGATGCTTGGCTCAAAGGGCTGGCAGACATGCTATTGGGCTCTTCTTCTACTGGTGGTTTGTCAGGGTAGGCAACTGCTATTGAAATGTTAGTCTGGAAAATAGCAACATAATGACATGGCTTATGATTAGATAAACTAAATTCTTTTCTTTAGATAGAAAAAGGAAGTTATTAGTTCAACCTGCAGCTTGCAGAGCTATGTCATCCAGCCTGTGGGGCTCCCTGGCAGTCTAAAAATTTGACAGCAGCTGAGCCATGGCAGCATTTTGCAGCAATTAACAGTGCCATCACTCTCCTGCTGCCAAATTTCCAGACCCAGAGGGAGCCCTGCAGGCCAGTGCACAGGGTCTCTCTGTGGCCAGATCCAATGCATGGGGCTGGGCTCTAGTACCAGATTACACCTGATGACTGACCCTGAGAGCCAACTCCATGGGGGATCCATCCCACAGACTGGGTCTGTGCCACTCATCTGTCCCATGGGATCAGAAGGTTGAATACCGCTGTGTTAGGCTATTTAACTTTTCTTTTGGTAACTCACCCTATTGCTGTTTAGTAAAGAGATGAACAGCAAAGTCTAGATTTTTTCTTTACTTTGGTTTTAGGTGTTCCATTTTCACTTACACAAAGGTAAAACAAATTAAACTAATACAATCTAAATAATTGTTACAAACCTGGTGGGTGCACAGCAGGATTCCTTCTCATTCAGTGCTACAATCAGCATGGTCTGCTGCTTTCTTTCTTTGAAAAGTACCTTTAGTCAAATATCTCTACTCTCCAGCACTAGTTACAGTTCTACATTAATGAGGATGAATGTTTTTAAAAATAAACACTATTAGGGCAATGACAAGAATACAACTTCAAATATTCTAAAAAGAAAAAAGCTAAAATACTTTTCTTATTTTAAGAGGTCACCTGCAATTAAAATATGTTGTGATTGCTATAGCATTTTATAGTTACCATGTATGAAATCCTAACCATCTTCAGGTACAGCACATGTGAAAACCATCCATATACAATTTTTTTTCAATATTCAGAAAAGTAATTTAATTGAAATATTGTAAGAACAGAGAAGCATAATCACTGTTGGCTATGGTGTTTTTTAATACAGATACAGTACTTCAAAACTGCCAAAAGGCAAGAGAAAAATGCACCTCCCACTAGTGCATTTAAGTTATTTTATAGCCTCTCAGCCTTTGTTATAAAGCACAATCAAACAATCTTTACTATGTAAGATAAAAATAGTAAATGCTGTCTCTATATAGACTTTCTCTGTTTGTCTCCCTGAGATCATTGTATCAGGAAGACTCAAAGCTACATGCACAACCAAGTTTAATACAATATGCGTCTTAACCCAAAATTCTTCTGACTACTGCTAAGCAACAGGAACTCTGCCATAGGCCACCATTGTGTAATGAAAGTAGAATGGTTTGGTGTGTGGAGAGAAATATCACAGAAAGTACCAGCTCAGGAATTAATAAGAAATGTAAAGGGGTAATGTATCCAACAATATGCTGTCAGTTCCTTCAGTGTCCAGAAGCTCTGCAAAATCAAGCCAGTTCAACACTGGTAGCTACAGTGGTTTGTCCTCGTGTATTCTGAGCTACACAAACATAGCTTCCAGCATCACTGGTTTCAAAATCTTCAATGACAATAACACTCCTGGAAATTCGTGTGGTATGTCCAATTCCTCTGTTGATCAGCCTCCAAGAATCTTGGATAGTCACGGGCCTTTCAGACTGTTTAAAAAACACCCACATAATGAAGTGATACTGTACAAATTCTTCAAACATTATTTAGCAAGAGTACATAACAGTATTTTCTATCAACCCTTGAAACAAATGCTTGGATGTAAGAGTCTAGTCTAAAATTAGACGTGGTGTGAGGAAGCTGAGGGGATATTTTCTGGCAGTCACTGCAGCCATTTTCAAACAATAAATTGTGTGTTTATATTTGACTACTATTATTTTCATCTTGGCTTTTTCCTCTTTTTTAAATTCACCGAGACAGTGGACCCACTACAGAATCTGGGCCAAGGTTACTCACCAAAAATATAAACTAGCTATCCAAAACCCCCCTCTCAGCTGCTGTCTAACTCTGGAGGCACTAAAGTCCCTAGGGTACCCTAATTCTAAGTGTAGCTCATGCCTGGGGTGCTGGACTATGGATCCTCAGTGTTCCCTATCTGCAAGCTCTAGGAGACTCTGGTCAGTGCACTAGTATTTTGTATCCCAATCTGAAATGCTGCCCCTCTGCTCCAGCCTTATTCAAGGTTCTGCATTCTATTCTGAGAGCTAACTTTTAGGCCTCTAATTATTTTGTTGTATTTAGCCCTTTTGATTTTATTTTTTCCCTGCTCCCCGCTGAAGCTACAGCCTAACTGCATGTCTTCTCTTTGCACTTGTGACCTTATTTTAAGTGTTAGCATAAGCCAGTTGCTAACTCTTACGCAAGGTAAAGATAAGATGACTCTCCCAGTTTAAAGTCTCCAGGACTGTGGGTTGAACTATTTGGATGACCCATGTAGCAGCTCTGGCCCAGCTGTGTTAATACTTTTGTCTTACTTGTGGTATGTAGTCATGCATTTATCTTCAGATGTAGAGATAGCCAAGCTAGCTTAATCCATCCATAATTTCTGGAAAGGAAAACAGTAGCAGCCCTGGACCAACCAGACTCTGTGGTGTCGGGAATAAACTCCCCATCACATTGGACTTAATGGCCTACGTCCAGAAGACCCATCTAGTCCTGTTCCCTGCATTCACAGCAACACTCACTCAAGGACTTCCCAAAATTGCCATTTCAAACAAGGCACAAAACTAGAAACTAAGCTTAAGCCAAAGTCTACCACATACCTTAAGAAAAGGCAGAAGAAATGAAGCCCATGTCCTGCCTCTGCAATGACAGCAAAGTAGCCCTTCTATTTTGCAATGATGTAGCAGGGATGTATGTTGGGGAACTTGTGTATTGTCATTAGGAGACCATGGGTTTCCAGGTGCATTAGGGAATCATGGTTCCAGGGCTCAAGCAGCGAGATAATGGCACTTAAAGACTCTTGGTATGCTGAGAGAGCAGTGCACTTATGCATTATTTCCTGTACATTTCCTGCCTAATTTGCAAAGGAACTGAAGTGGTTCCTGTGTTTTAGTACTTCCATAGAGACCCACTTGTTCCTATACACTGATGTTTAAGGGAATATAAAGAGCCCCTTCAGCCCAGGTGTGCTACAGGTGATCCTCATTTTCCACCTCCTTTCCCGATTCACCCTCTGGTTCCCAAGTGCTCTAACTTGGTGGTTCTCAACCTTTTTCTTTCCAGGACCCACTTGTAAACATAAATAGTAAATCCTGATGTGCTACCCCTCACCCCCATATTGTATATGTAGCAGAAAAAAGTTCAAGAATAGTACAGCTAGTTCCTTTGCAAAAATGTTGTTAAATATATGTGTTAACTTCACTAATGCTAAGATTCAATGCAAAGTAAACTACACATCTACTAAGATGCTTCTAAAATCTTAATTCTGTTTGGACATAAAACTGAAAACAGAATTTTATTCCCTATATATTCCCTTCAGACACAATTGTTGTAAGCAAAGATGTTCATTGTAGTAGATGAATTGTCTGATCATATACAGCAAGAATGACAAGTATCTGAAGTTGTCAGTCTATAAACTTACTCTGCCAGCACCAGACTGGCTCAGATTTAGTATAGATTTTTTAGCACACAGGAGGATAAATGGTTATGGAAGATAAGACATATCAGAAACCAGTTAGGCTTCCAGAAAGGCAGGAGCATAGTTCACAAATATATGCCAGCTTCATTTAACTCCCAGACCACTTAGGATTTAAGGGACAAAAAATGATTTTGAAGTGTCCTGCCACCTGAAGTTCAAATTATGGGATGAGAGCATGGGGCGGGGGGAGTGGCTATTCATCAAGTATATGTATATCTACCTTAAATATTAATACTACAGATCATACTGCAATTCCTTTGAATTGCACCTTGCAGTAAATGGCCAATATAATCCCTGCCACATAGCTCCATGAAAGAAGAACTGCTTCAACATAGTAGCATAGAAAGCAGCTGTCTATCTAAAGCTTCTAAATCGCCCTTCAGTGGTAACTCCTCCTTTTTGAGCTCATGAAATGTTATAGGCCAGATCCTCATTAGCAGGAGGGTGCCTTGAGCAGGAAATGAACTATAACCAGTGTGAGAGAACCTGGTGCCATGGCAGCCACTAAGGGCCAGGCCTGGCCCAATAAAGGACTTACGTGCCTAAAGCAGAATGAAGGTAGAAAAACCTGCTGTTCAGCTAGAGAGATAAAGTTAAAGGATCTAAATTCCCTGGTGCCTCGATGGTTTTACTTCAAAGTTCCTGGGGAACTGGGAGTTGTGCTTCTACCCAGGGCCAGAAACACCTTGGTTTTGCAGTTTGGTGCCTAAACCCCATCAGGATCAGAAACTGGGTGTTCTTGAAGGTCTCATTCGGGCATACATTCCCAAAGCGTGTCTAACACCCCCAAGAGAATAAGGCTGCCCATAAAATGCAGTTGTGGGCATTTTCTTTTCACTGTAGAGGATGATGCCTATCTTTATAAATAGTCTAATGCAGTGGTTCCCAAATGCTTTGGATGAAGCCAAAAAGATACTCTCTTGTGGATCACTGTGTACCCTTATCAGTAAAACTGTAACTGAAAACCATTATGAAGTCAAAGGGGACCCCTTGCAATCTGCAGAATTTAGGCCCTGTGGATTATACAACTGGGTGAACTCAATTGCATTTTATCCTATGACTTTAATATGAAATATAAAAATACTCACGAAAGCAGAATCTGAGACTCTCCTCCTCTCCCATGTGCTCCAACCACTGGAAAACATGATCATGTTTCCTCTGGCCCAGTACATTTTGAATTCTTTTCTATAGTATCATAACTTTCACAGAAGGAACAGAGAGTGCCCTTACTCATAGTAGCCCCTATAGCCTGGTGCTTAGGCATGCTTCTTGGAGGTAGGAGGTGTGAGCTTGCACCAATCAGGCTAAGGTCTCTTATTTCCTGGGCAACTGCTCTAACTAGTAGACCAGCCATAAAAAGTGGCTAACACCAATACTATCAAAAGGAAATCAAACCCTATTCCATTCTTTGAAACATGACTGTAGGTGACTAACCACCAAAGAAGAGTCTAGGCTGTGGATCCCAAGTAGATGGAAGTGCCTGCCACACAGTTCGGCTTGAGGGGATGGATGTCACACATCACTCACTGCAGCGTTTCTCAATGAGCAATAGGTCACTCCTTGCTCAACATTTTGGTTGATTTGAATCCCAGTAGAACTTTCTCATCTCATGCCTTGAGGCACCTCCCTCAAGGTTTTGAATTCCACAAGGGGGTCCAGCTAGCCAACATTTTAGAGATCCAGGTCCTTTATTGCCTCTAGCTTTAACTGTTTTCCCACTAAGCCCACAGAGCTTGAATGTATTAGTAGGGATACAATTGTCAAGGTACCTCTGGGCTCTCAGTAAAGAAGACGATAAAAAACAAGTGAGTATGTGGCTTTCAGATGATGTGACAGGGCTAGCAGCAAGATAAATGATGAAATCTGAATTGTCTCGTCTCATCACAGCTAGCAAATGTGGATTAAAATTTAAAGCACTACATTATGTACATTTTCTATTTAAAAAAGAAACTCTGAAAGATGGAATTGCATGCCTTACCTCTTGTCCTGGATACATCCAACTGAATTTTACTTCTATATCTGGCTCCCCAAGGACTGTGCAGAGAATATTAACATTGTCACCACCTTCTACTTCGCTGGATGATGCCATGATTGTTGTTGATGGTGGGCCACTGGGAACTGATTGAAAGGCAGGAGGAGAAGGCAGGAAACAAGTTTCCAAAATAAACAAAAACACTAATAAAATACCATATTGAGGAAATCCATGTTTTGACTTATCAAAGGTCTTCTCCATTATTGTATTTAGCTATCGGTGCTCTTGGAATTTGCTATGCACCCCAGGTTCCCATCTAACCATAAAAATATATTTTACTTATTTATCTCTGTCCTTTCTTGAAAAGTATGTCTTCATACATTGTATGTATTATAGTACATAACATTTCATACATAGGCATACCTTGCATAGTAAGGTGTCTTATGTACTACATATACATTTTTTTAAATACTGTAAGGACGTATGTTCAAAGCTCCAGAATGATTCAGGTTTTCTTTTTCTAATTCCCATTTGAAAGTTTACTCCTTAAGCAACCCAACCATGAGGAACAAGCCCTAATGTATAGAAATTTACCTAGCACCTATCTTACCTTCCACATACAGTAGTTGATACTTGATGGAAATTTGAGGGGCTCCCTGTGACTCTGCTCTACAGTAGACCACCCCTTTGTGGTCTGACGTAGGATGCTGATATATAAAACCCCTCTTCATATCATAGATAACATTAGTTCCATCTGCCTTGATTTCTTCTGCTGGAAACTCCCTATGTAAAGTTACTTTAGCTGATGGGATGGTTACGCGACAAGGAATCACTGATGGTTTATCTGGATGCAGGTAGACAATCTCAAAATAATTTGGAGTAGGTACAAAGAGCTCCCCCTTATCTGTATAAGAAGATAACATCATATAATAGGAATGTAGATAAATTGAATATGATTAGAAAATATGGTTTGCTTTAAAAAACGTAACGGAGAAAATATTTATTAATCATAATACAACTTAGATTTTACATTAGTAACAATGTATACCCAGAGTATCTTGTAACCTTTAAGTTAACATGCTTTCTAATCAAATCACCCTGGATTTTGTCTAGAAAAACAACAAACTATGCCTGACCTTGACTCTATGTTTATATAGCTTGACATAAACTCTACATTTAAAGACAGATTAATTCAGACTCCATTGCTACCTTGTAGATTTTTAGAAAAAGAATAAATCTAATCAGTAATTTGGGGGATCTGCTTTAGATATGATGCAGGTTTGCAATTCGAAGTTCTAATGAGTTAGCCAGGCTTAGTTAACTTCTCACACACGGGGGGGATGGAAATAAAAAATACTGCTACTTATGGCAATGGGTTCTTTGGAAATATCTAAGCAGCAGTAGATATTAGGGGTATGCAAAGCTTCAGTCGCTGATTCGATTTGGCAGAGATGCGGCCCAGTTTGGTGGGAAAATCTCTGAATCCAAATCAAATCAGGGGACCCTTTAATCTCCCTGAATCTAATCAGAACCCTCTGAATCGATTCGGAGAGATTTGGAAAGATTCAACAATTCAGACATAGACACAGCTTTAAATGTTTTTTCTAAATATTTCAAGGTACCAAGTGGTTCGTGAATGCTGAGATGGTGGGGCAGATGCAGTGTCCCACAGGACCATGGCGGGGGTCCCCAGTGTGTTCTGCAGTAGACCCAGAAGCACTTCTGGGTCCGCTGGGGAGCAGGCTGGGCCCCCCTCCCCAGCTCAGCAAGTGGTGCCTCCTGGGTCTGGGGGGTGGTACCTGGGGTCACCTGGTGGCTGACTGCTGAGCCAAGGGGTGCAGGGGGGCCCCCCTGTGCACTTGGCAGCAGACCAGAAGCAGACCAGAAGTACTTCCATCCACTTCCAGGTTTGCTGCTGAGCATGCGGGGGTGCCCTGCCACACTCCTGTGCGATACTCCATCTGCCCCACCATCACAGAGTTCACAAGCCACGCCTGGTACCTCGACATATGTAGAAAAAACATTTAAAGTTGTGTCTATGAGCGAATCAGCATTGAATCTTCATATCTGGATTTGGCTGAATCGAATTGGGGACAGTGATCCGAATCAATGAATCAAATCACTGTCCCCAGTTCGGGCCAAATCTGAATCAAATATGGCCCATTCTGCACACCCCTAGTACTTATAGCTATAGATACAGAGATATAGATATACAGAGATTGCAAAATAATTAATTGTAATGATTCCAAACTTTGAATAATGCAAACTTTATATTGCTTTTCAATTATCATAAGCACTACCCCAATATGTTAACATATGGTTTACAATCACAATTCTTAAACTCCGATTCTGAACATGCACATTTATTTGGTATATGGCTTATCTGATTCAAACCCTGAAAAAGAAAGGAACATGATTATGTAGAAGCCATTTATCAAAAACAGTCTTGGAACAATTTCCTGGCTCCAACTTCTGAAGCTTATCACAAACAACCTTTATTAGTCATCTTATACTGCAACACTAAAACATTTGCCAGACATGGCTGCTTAAGCTCTATCAGGCAGCAAAGTTTCCTATTAGAAGAATAAATTAACTACACATTTAACCACCAACAGCATACTGACCAGTCAATGCTAGACTGCTTTGTGATTTGCATCCAAATTATTAATATAAAAAGATTATTGCTGGACCCTCAAGCTTTGCAGAATAATGTATAAATTTAATATAAGTTGCCTAAGTTTAACATACAGGCTTGCAAAACAACCTGAATGAAATCTTGGTCCCACTGAACTCAGAGGGAATTGGACTGTACTTTTCGAATTTAATATAGGTAGTTCAGTGAAAATAAGCCTTGACAAGATCTGTTTTCCTCAACCTGTTCATTTTTTCAAAATTATATACAAAACTAAAATAAGAGGGACAGACTATAACACTGCTTCATGATTTCATTTAAGATTCTAAAATTAAACTCTTTTGCTTAGAATTTTCAAAGCTATTTACTGTCTATTGCCTGCGACATCCTTCAGGATACATATTTAGAGTAAGTCAAAGAGAAGTAGGCTCATAAATCATGTTATTAATTATTTGATTAATTTCCTGCTCACTCCACCAATAATGTCTCCCTTGGTACATACAAGGGGCAATGGTTAATACAGTTAGAGAAAAAGGAAATGGATGCAGATGGTGAAAAATGGAAATGGATTTGCTACTCTTTGCCTTTTAGCCAGATAATCCAAACATTTAAGTTTATAACCCCAGTGATCCCATTACCTGTGAAAAAGATGTATGTTGAGCCTGTTTTAGACTCATCCTTTTTGCAGTTATCTCCATGATGCAGCTGAAGCCAACAGCTATATTCACCAGTGTCAGCTGCAGTGGAATTCACAAGAATCAGCTGACCGTATCTGTCAAGCTGCTTAATGCTAAAGAGAACAAAGAAAAAGCAGAGAATATATAGGTGTATTTGTTTACACATATTCTATTTGCACTTCTTTTCTTGATGGTCTCTTTGATTCTCAAACTGACTGTATGCAACATTCTCTCTTGAGCAACTGCATCAAAATCCTGCCCTGATTTTGTAGAAAGTTACAGAGATGAGTAGCCCTATTGGGTTCTTATGTGAAGAACGCTGTTCATGTGCTTTTCACGTGTTTACAGGATTAGGACCTAAGGTGCAGGGACTGTCTTTGTATCTGTTTGAAGCCTGATTTGGTTTAACACTACTGCAATGCAAAAAAGTTTACTGGGGAGTAGTAGAACACCTGGCTTTGAAGGTCAGCTTCCAGTTTGCAACAGCAGTCTGTCCATTTACCTGATGGACAATCCTGTTTCCAGAATGAGTAGTGAAAACTGGCACACAAGCAACTCTTGCAGAGCCAGCTATCCCCATTTCTCTTCAGTGCCTCAAATAAATCTACCCACTCTTTGTACCACAGTTCTCTGATACAAAGTGCATTAACTGCCATACAAAAGAAAGCATGCTTTAAACCACAGTGCAGCCTTAGAGAACCTTTTGGGCATGGTTAGTACATGGCATTTTAGCTCTTTCTGTGAAGAATTTATCCTGAGTGCTTATGCATTAAGGACACGGAGGCATAAGAATTAATATTCCATGCTTATGCTTATAATGCCATGCCAATAATCTGATGAGAGAGAGATTCTAAAGATAAAGGAAGCTTTGTATACATTTCACAAGAGCTGCTTTCATAGTTTCATAGTTTCTAGGGTCGGAAGGG
>NW_017729033.1:79417602-79422894 GCF_001723915.1 Gavialis gangeticus | reverse complement strand
CCTAACTAAATCCTCGCTAACCCTTGGCCCAGGTGTGCTTTCTGTGGTAGCAATTCTCAATTCCAATTGTAACTATCCATCTTACCTCATGTGCACAACAGTCTGTTAAAGTGGGAAAGTTACTATATTATAGATAACTGTAGTAGCAACAAAAGCAACAACAAAAAAATTAATGAGGTGGCATGCAGAGGACCCAATTAGGATTAGGTCCCCTTGAGTTGGCCATTATCCAGAGTAGAAAGAGGCATCACGTAACATCATATTTGTGCCAACCATAACCATTTTTATGACAGCACAAATGCTGAGCAAATAGACCAGTGGTGTGACAAAAGGTAGTAATAAATTGTGCTGCTTTATTGCAGCTGATGCCTGATGCAGGACAAGGGGCAACATGCAACTTGCCTAATGAAGTGGATCAGTTGTGGCAGGACTTAGCTCACCACAGCTGATCTGCTTCAATTTGCTGATGTCTCTTTCTACCCATAGAGAGAAAGAGAGAGACAGTTCCTGCCTTGGATGATTCAGAATCTAATGAGGCTATACTATACAAACAAACAAATACAGAAAAGAATTAATTAAAATGTATTAGTTATGCATTTCACTATTTTGGTTGCTGTAGTTTTAAATTCAGACTAAAAGTAACAAATGGAGAAAAGGGTGGAAAAAGAAGGGGAAGGAGAACAAGTACAAGTTCAAACCACTTGCCTAGACATAAAGAAGAGGACAGTTAATGCAGGCACTGAAATGACATCCTCTGGTCAACTACTTGTTCATACCATAGGATTTTAAGACTACATTGTTGGTCACCAGCTCCTTGGTGTGCATAATGCCTGGATCACAGAATTAACCACATTGCTGCTGCATCTTTTCCCATTAGTCACTTGAGGAATTTGTTGGCAGAAGCATGGAAGAAATGTTGTCAAAGCATTACGAACCCTATTTTGTTCCTAAACTGTTTGTTTTTCTCTATGGGCAACTGCTCCATCACTTAAATTTGAAGGATTCAGTTTGTAATACTTGAAAGACCTACATTTTCATGACCTATGTCCTGCACATCTTCTGTACCATATGGTAATAAATCATAATTTCATCTTTAATTCTGAATTTATTCCCTGGCTGTTTCTACCAGATAGATAAAGCTGTAATTTTGGTTTACCACAACTTCCACCATGCCATCTCAGAGGCTGTACCAAAGAATGTCATCAACCATGATGCTGATCTCTGCAAAATTTGTTAGCAAAGCAGCACTAATATTCTTCCATAGCTGATTAGAGCCAAAAAGGTATTCTCAGCCATCTGTATCTACCTGCTGTCCTGAAGCACCTGCCAATCTATGTCTTTGGTAGCAAATATCATGATTATTTTTGATGGTGCCAAACCAGAAAACATTTCTTCCATTATAGATATTTGGTAGTGAGCTCTACTTAGTGCTCTGTTTAAATTGCTTGGGTCTATGAAAATGCACAGCTTGCTTCATTTCTCATTAGCTACCATGCCGCTTCTCCAAGGCTAGGGAAAGACATTCAAAAAGCCGGAGTCTGAATTGAATCAATCTTTGCAAGTTAATCTAACCTACATAGATTGAACCGATTTGCAAGTGAATAGACATTCACTTTTGATTCCAGAAATGCCTGTGGTGGCTTCAGGAGCTGAAGCCCAGAGTTCTATGTGCTGGGCAGAAGCCACCGGGCTCAAGCTTTCCCTCCTCCTGCCCCCTCTGCTGCCTGGAGTGGTGCAGCAGGGGCCGGAGTGGGAGGAGAAGGAGTCACTGGAGGCAAAAGGAAGCTGCATGCTGGCTGGTGCCCACAGAACTGTTCTGCTACCCTCACCTCTAGCTGCAGTTTTTGCTTCTGCCACACTGCATGGGTGGAAGCTTGAGCTGAGCAGCTTCTGTCCAGCACATGGAGATCCAGCTCCTGCTCCTGAATGTCTTCCACCTGCTTTGCCCACCCACAGGGGCTGCTCATTGCACTGGTTAGGCAGAGCAGGTGGAAGGTGTCCAGGAGCCGGAGCCAGAGCTCCAAAGACTAGCCAGAAGCTGATGGGCTCAAGCTCCAACCCACCCACCCAGAATGGCATGGCAAGGGCAGGGGCAGGGGTGGCAGGGGCAGCTGGAGGAAAGAGAGGCGGAACAGTCCCGCCAGCCTGGCCAGCATGCAGCTTGTAGAGTGGCTGCAGCCATCGGGTGCTGCACAGGGCAAGGGACTGTGGTGGGTGGCTGCCGGGCTGGGCTTGTGCCACCAGCTGTCACAGAGCTGCAGCCAGCTGGGAAGGGCCCCGCCCCCACGACCGTGCTCAAGCTGGCCACTTCCCAGATGCCTGCGGCTCTATGGCAGCCTTGCCCTTTACCCTCAGCAGCACCCACAGGCTGGCCTGGCCCAACCCCACAGGCCCAGCCCCAGCCCCAGCCATGGGCAAGGCAGGTGGATGGCGAGGCCATGCCAGCCAACGCTGGCTATGCTCCCACCCCGCTGCTGGAGTGGGGAGCGGGGGGAAATGTCTGACACAGGTTGCTCCGTCCTGGCCAGGCAGACCCCAGCTGCCGGTGGGATAGGGGACAAAGGGGGAAATTAAATCCCCCTCCCCATCCCCATTTCCCTCAGGCTGTGGATGGTGGAGGCTGACCATGCCCCCTGCCGCAGCTCAAGCAGTGAGGGGGAGAATGCCCAACAGAGGCTGCTACACCCCAGCCAGGCAGACCCCAGCTGCAGTCCCCCAGTAGGGGGGAGGGAAATAAGCCCCCTCCCTTTTTCTTAGGGGTCCATGCCAGGCCCACATCTGGCCACGCGCCCGCCCCTACTCTAGCAACAGGGCAGAGGGGCGAGGCCAGCCCAGCTCTGCTCTTTGGAGCAGACACCACCGCACAGCACAGCGCAGCACAGCCCAGGGCTGAAAAGCATGCTGGGAGGCTAGGGGTTTCAGTTAAGGCATTCAAGGACAGCAGGTGAACTCATGGTACATTTTAATAACTTCTGTCAGTAAAGGATTATAGTCCACCATAGATCATTGCCAATTAATGGGATGCATCTACTGTGCAGTTATTTTAATAAGTAAGGCTACCCCCTCATTTCCACATCCAAAAACCCCCTTAGTACCAATTAATGCTTCCCAAAGGAACTGACGACATTCCATGAAAGTAATCAGGGAAAATATCCCTATTTTACATTAGATGGGTGCTAAAATTCAGTACTGGAACCCAACCTAAATTTCATACTATTCTGACTCTGATGATGTTGATGCTTATTTAAAAAAAGCCGCCAAACATGCTTAAAATTTTGTTTCTACTGAATTCAGTGGCACAATTCCCAGTAACTTCAAAGGGATCCTAATTTTGTACATAACCATTTTGGAAGGCAGCAACTTGCATGATACAGACTATGAACATTTTTAAATGATAAATTGCACAGAAAGTTAGGCAAAGGAAAGTTAATTTTCAAGGGTATTTGCAGAAATGGCACCACAAGAAAACACCGTCTCCAAAAACAATAAAATAGAAATAAAAGTCTGTGAGTATCTGCTGAGTAGCAGGACTGGTGTTGCTTTCTCCTGCAATTTAATTATAGCTTTTGTGATTGCTGGTGTTTTCCCTTAAACCGCAGTCCTGGAATTACATGATTACGCTAAAATGTCAGGTTACATTTATAAAAAGAGGTAAAAAAGGGAAAAAACACAAGTTTTTAACCTGTGTGTCTATGGAGAGCAAATATGACTGTCTGCACTCAACCTAAAGACCAAAAAAACAGACAAAATGAAGAATCTAAAATGTGTGCACACTTTATTTTTAAAAACAAATTTCATTATTTTATGGGGTTACTTCATTACTTTTTTGGAATGCACAAGAGGTTGGCAGTAATAGTCAACCAAAACTGTCAGTCATTTTGCCATCTGAACCTTTAGGACACCGGTGAAAATTCCAGAGAATTACCATTCACTTCTAATAAACTCTTAATAATGCTTCTTGAAGCCAGCCTGTCTTGTAGGGAAATGGGACAATTGCCAAAAGCAGCAGAATCAGAAAGGTAATCTGCTCCAGAAGTTTCAAACTAGATAATGGAAAATATATCTTAGGGAAGCAGAAAGATGATCTAGTGTTTAAGCAAGCTGCTGGAAAAAACTTTCTGAGAAACAGAATGCTATAAGGGAGTGATTATTCTCTGGAGAAGTCTAAAATTTATGTTGCAAAACCATAAAAAAAAAGTCTCTAGAAGTAGAGAGGTTGAGAACCCGTGGTTTAGAGCAACAAATTTACTTTCGTAAGTGAAGGCATATGCAGCCATCTACACTCTGACATCTAGAAGCTAATCCTGCAAGGTGCTGCGAGTCTCCTGGGAAGTGCTGCTTCCTACAATTTTCTGTAGCTGCCAAGAATCTTGAAGGTGGTACTGTTGGAGTGATGGTCCAGGAATTATGTGAGGCAAGGATTTTTTGAGAGGTGATATCTTTTATTGGACTAAAATGAGACAAACTTTAGAATGCATGGCATTCTTCATCAGCTCTGAAGAAGGAAGCAAATGTTAGGAGGAGAGATTAAAGCAATTAGAGGGGAAGGCAGAGGGAAATTCGAAGGGTAGTAGATAAACAATTAACAGAAGAGAAGAAGCTGATTACTGGGAGACCAAGACAGAGTAGGTTTATTAATACCTGCTATGCATAGGAAGAAATTCAGGAATCAGGTAGATGTTCAGCCTATGAATTTTGGTTCCCAAGTTCACTTTTTAACAGTGCTTGGTAGATTTCCCTTGAGCATGAGAATAGTGAGGTCAGAAAGGGAGTGGTTGCGCTGTGAAAAGTGTGCTCATACTGAGGTATCTGTGTGTGTGTGGACACATCTACATGAGATGTTACAGTGACGTAGCTGCGACAGGCACAAACTGTGACAACATTACTACTACACAGTAGGATCGGAAATGTCCTGTGCAGCACTAGGACTGTGCTAATGCAGGTACAGGCATACCTTGTTTTATTGCACTTCGCTTTATTGCGCTTCGCAGATATTGCGTTGTTTACAAATTGAAGGTTTGTGGCAACCTTCATTGTTGTCTTATTTTAAGAAATTGCCACAGCCACCCCAACCTTCAGCAACCACCACCCTGATCAGTCAGCAGCCATCGACATTGAGGCAAGACCCTCCACCAGCAAAAACATTACGACTCACTGAAGGCTCAGATGATGGTTAGCATTTTTTAGCAATAAAGTATTTTTTTAATTAAGGTATGTACATTTTTTTTTAGACATAATGCTATTGCACACTTAATAGACTACAGTATAGTGTAAACATAACTTTTATATGCA
>NW_017729033.1:79405365-79412602 GCF_001723915.1 Gavialis gangeticus | reverse complement strand
TTTTTTTAGACATAATGCTATTGCACACTTAATAGACTACAGTATAGTGTAAACATAACTTTTATATGCACTGGGAAACCAAAAAATTCGTGTGACTCGCTTTATTGCAGTGGTCTGGAACCGAACCCGCAATACCTCTGAGGTATGCCTGTACTAAATGACTGCACAGTAATAACTGTGCAGTCAGGCACACGTGCAGAGGCGCCCAGTCTGTCCTTCATTTTCTGTGAGAGTTCGCTCTGGTGCATAGTTGCTGTTTTGTTTCACCCATGTAATTACCGGGAGGCTATTTGGTGCATTGGATCAGATCTATCACATTTTCGGAAAGATGAATAGGATCCATAGATTCTAATGGGTGCATTGTGGAGGGTGCTGATTATAGTAACAGAAGAGATGGGCTGACAGGTCAAGTTTCTACTGCTAAGGCAAGGCATGTTTCATTTGATGTTTTGTGCCATGGGTAGTTTGCTTCTAATGAAGCAGGAATCTTGAAGGAAATCCACGCCCTTTCAGACGGGTGTTTACTGAAATTGAGTCACTGGAGGAAGCCTGACATTTTCTTAGGTCTTGAGGACATTACTGTAGTACCTGAGCTGATACAATGGCTTTTTAACACAACAGGTTTTTTTGGGCAAGCTTATGCTCTGAAGATGCTGAGTTATATTTCCTTTCTGTACACAATAAGGAGCTCTGAGGGAGGAGCACATCTGGTTTTGTGCTCAATTAAATTTAGCAAAAACACATTGTACCCACCCACAGAAAATACAAAGGGCGGGTGGGGATAAGAGCCAGACATTTGGGCTCCACTCCATTCTTATCACGCACTTAAACCACCCACATGATAAGGTACAGACTTCAGTCTCGATAAGGCATCAAAAGGAAGAGGTGATTTTTAAGAAGGAAAAGTTTGTAATTAGAAAAACACTTTTTCATAACGATAATGGATCTGATTTTTTTGCTGTCTTACAAATGTTGTGTAGGATCTAGTAAATATGCTGTAATGAGAACTCCTCATAACAGAAGTTAAAAAAAGGAACATTTGTGCACTAGGAATTTAGAAGTGTTTACAATTGTGGATATTTCCACAACTGCTAAAGTTTGGTAAATTCTGAAATAAAAAAGATCATAGGCTACTGCGCAGTCAGCATCTCATGTAGACATGGCCACTGTACCTAAATTTGCATCCAAGAGAAGGTGTTGTTCATCTTAAAAGCATTTCAAATGGAATAACATCACAGAGCAAACTGCAGGAAGTCTGGATGGATAAATGCTTATTTTCCGATCCCTAAAGAAACCCTCCAATTTCACTGACAAACAACCACCAAACAACCCCCCCTCCCAAACTGCTGAAATAAGCTTTGATGAAATAAGTAGAAGTACGCCTATGTTTTTAGTCTTTTATTGCATTTGGTATGTGTATAGTTATTTCTACTTTGTGACTGAAATTATTTAATGGCAGTATGTGTTGTATTTACAAAAAATTGCCCTAGCTGGTCACAATGTAGAAATGTAGCTGTTATCTTGGCTTTCTCCAAAATAGGATCACTGGTTTAGTCCAAGTTAAGACATGGTCAGGCATCGATGGCCAGATCCAGCCCTGCTGTCTATATGCTGGTTCTTGTTTTAACTACAGGACATCATTTTTAATGTTGTGGGTAGCCTGCTCTTACTGTTTCCCCATTTGCCCTGACAACCTTAGAAAAAAGTAATGCACCAAAATGGTTCATTAGTATTAATTCATTCATTCAGTGTTTTCTCCAAAGATTGAGAGACCTACTGAAAAGTCATCATTTAGTAAAAATCACTTCTGATTTCTTCCTTTTTGCATACATTTTTGCACCTCATTAATAATTGCTCTTAAATCATCCCTTAAAAAATATCATTGCTAATCATTATTCCCCATGAGAAAATATCCCTTTACTTCTGAAACATCTATAAATCATGTACTGGAGTAAATGGTTTTTTTGCTGTGTATTAATAATATCCACCATTTCTCCTGTTCTGACCTAGTATAGAATAGTCCATTATAAAATGATTTGTTGTAAAAGAAAACTTGAGGCAGCAGATTTAATACAAATAAGCCTTAATGCACATTTTGCTACATACGTACACTGCATGTATACACATAGGACCTAGATATTTTTCAAATTATATTTCTTGACATAAATAACATTTTCCATCCTCAAACTGCTTCTTTTTCTTTTTTTTTTTAAATCGGTGATCAATTAGTACAGTTAACCTTGACATACTTTCCATTGTGCTAGTTCACTATATATGCACCTGGACTCTGAAACACAGGTAGAGAAATTCACACTCTGTAAAAGTTTGTTTAACTGCCTTCTAACATCCCAGAAAAAAAAAAAACGTGGGAAAATTGCAGTAGATGTTCTAAGAGAAATTGTGCATTACCTTAACATATTTTTAGCTTATGCTCACACAGTTCTCTACCACATTAATCAGACCGGGACAGCACAGTACAAGACTTCTGCAAGAGGAAGTAATTCTAGAATTTAAACATCCATAAATTAGGTACAACTAATCTGCTGTTTTAAAATACACAGTCAGTAGGCATGTCTCAATTTGTCAACTATGGATGTATACTCTTGATTCTAAAAGCCAAACTTTACACTGAAAAATAACCGGAACATGTATTAGTTTTAAAATAAAAGGTCAAACACTTCTAAATAAAATTTTTAATATAAGCATAAAAGTACTTCCTACGAAGAGGAGAGCAAAACAACATATTCAGTTCCTCTCTGAAATTGGTCAACTACAGAAATTGACTTAACTTCACCTGTTAAGAGCATGAAAATGAGTTCATTTTTCTAGGGGCAAGGATTCTTTGTGATATCTTTTATTGGACTGAGTGTATAGTTGAGAGACCTGTTGGACACGTTTTTGGATATCAGGTGCCTTTCCTCAGGTTTGTTTTTCTACCATGTTTTGGATACAGTAAAGTTGGTGGGGGTTTTTTTGTAAATGAACCCAGTGCTCTTCCCAAGGAAGAAGAGCTTCTCATCCATTCAAATCTCATCCCCCAAAAACTATACAAAACAAAAAAATTAATAGAAATTAGTAAATACATTCTATTACTCCCTCTACACACACTTTTTCCCCCCATAGATTACCATAATTTTACCATAATTTATTCTTAGCAATATGCTTTTTATATGATCCTATCCCCATCACTGCAAAAGGAAAAAGCTTCCTTTTTGGAAGAAAGGAACCAAGTCAATCAGACAAACTAAAACACTGAAATAGAGTTTTAGCCCTCCCCCTCACCTCCCCCTAAAATTTGAAGAGTGGTCTTCCCTTTTGCACCCCAGTGGCTTGTATGCACACATGGGTGTGTCTGTGCCATATCACAGAAGTGTAAGAGTGATGTATCCATGATGGTCCAGAAACCAGGCTACATACAGTGACATTTTCTTCTCCTTGCCTCAGTGTCACATCCACAGATTTTATGCATGTGTTGGTGGGGGGGAGGGGAGGAAGACTTTATTTTGTTTTTTTAAAGTTGACCAATCCAAATTATGCAAGCAGCTTTTCGCACCTGAGGAAAAAATGAGGTCTGGCTAAGTCTGCTGAAGATTAAGAGCCTTTATGTTATGCTAGTCTTTTGTTGTTCTTTAACAGGCTTGGTGAAGGACTTACTTGTATTACAGTGGAAATATGCCACCCAGTGGACAAAATCTGCTATAGCTTCAATTGCAAAAGAAAATACTGAAATCACTAAGGTCCCCTCTACACCTTACAGTAAGGCATGATTAAGCAAGTAAACACGTCTTTAATTGTTTCAGTGTATAGCTGGGTCACAACTTATGGTGTGATAAAGCAAGTATAAAGCTACAAAGTTATTCCACAGAAAAATGTATAATAAGTTTGTAACTTGTTCTAATCATTCCATTAATTGAACGTGTAGCCAAGTGCTCCCCTGTAGCTAGGAGCTCCATCAACTGAGGGGCTACCAGCCATAGGAGTGCATCACATACTGTCAGCCTCACAGCTGACAAGGTGCAACATGCTTATGTTGCCTTTGGGTGTCAGAATGATGTATTCACCTTTCTGGGCCTCTCCCTGCTAGTCTCTCTCATTCCTCTCTAGGGTCTTCCATCCTTTGTGACCTTTCCTGCCATGCCTTGATGTAATGAATGGACAAGGAATGCTGTCTTGAGGACAGAGGGCTTTAGGTAGTGGACCTTGTCTGAGTCATGGCCCCTCTAGCCTCATTCCACTTTTACTCTGGCTGAGCCTTTCAGCTGGAGATCCACTGGCCAGGACTGCAAGTGCTCAGCTCAGCTTCAGTCACATTCTTGCAACCTCAGGTCCCTTGGTCCCATTGTGACCCCTATGCAGGTCTCTGCGGCCATGGATCTCATCTTCCAAAGTATTGAGTCTGCCTCTCTTCTGTCTCAGCAAACTTTGGCGCTGTAGGCTTCTGGGCTTATGTCCCTAGTTTCTTTCATTTTATGAACAAACACCACCTAAAAATTGGGGTCCCCAGGCACCCCTAGCAGTGGTCTCCCCTACAGTCAAGAGAAAAGAAACCAAAACCATGCACATGTCTGGTTCAACTAAAAAAAACCCCAAAACCTATGCTGCATCTGGGGTGAGTCTCACCCTCCAGTGCGGCTTGCAAAACAGAAACCAGAAAGGTTTGGAATACTTATCTAGCTCTCAGTGCAGACTCCAAGGTTTCTTTCACCATGCCTGCTACTCCAAGTCCTTCCTTTGCAGTCCTCAGATTTTGCCCCTGGGCTCTTCCATGGGACTTGGAAGGCTGGGTCTAAGGGGTCTTAGCCCTCCCAAACATGGGGCGGGAGGGTGCACAGATGGAGACAAGCAGCCAGAGCCAGCAGACAGCTTGGAACTCAGCCCAGCTCGGCCATGTGTGCAGCAGCGCCCAGCTGAGCAGCAAATGTGTGGATGGGAAGGGATGTGGGGAAGGGGAGTAGGGGGGCAGACTGAGGCCCCTAGAGCAGAGGGGAGGTGAATGGGGCCCCACAGCAGGTCATGGGATGCTCACTGCCCAGGCAGCTCATCCAGGGCCATGGGGGAGGGGGTTCCTGCCACCGTTGCGGGCAGGCACAGGGGGCAATCCTGCCACCCAGTCCGTTATCTCCCATTCTGTATTTGTCTTTTTGATTATGGGAGATAACGGACTGGGTGGCAGGATTTCCCAGAAGGATCTTGGGGCTCACTGAGGGTCAGCAATGTGATGCAGCTTTGTTTGCTTTTCCTTCAGACCACCAAACTGTTTAATTTCACTGCTCAGTGGCCCATGAAGGAAACCTGAGTGGCCATACCCTTGGTCTTGCAGTAAGGAAACTTGCCTAGGAAGTAAGAAATGTGGGCTCAAACCCTCTCAGAGTGAGGCCTAGAACCTAGGTATCCCGCTTCCTACATAAGTGCCTTAATCACTAGGCTATTCGTCAAAAGATGGGTGCTGCTACTGCCATGCCTAATCTCAGCAGAAAGTTAAATGTGCATTTTCTTTTCTTTAAGGATTTTGGGCGCTATGAAGAATTGCAGTTTATTCTGTACTTTCTCAATAGATTGGTTTACAACAGACTGTATGCAGTCAGGTGCCTTAGCAGTCATTTTGGGTCACTTCTGAGCATGTACAGTAGAAAAAATCTAGGTCACATAAGGAACTGCCGAGCACTTTTTAGGCTCAAGTGGAGGTGCATAAAGGGCACATACAGAATCTAGACATCTAAACAGAGGTTCTTGCTGTTTTCCTAGGTAAGACAAGATGATGGGGGCATTAGTATGTTGCCACGGAGGCAACATTTTGTTAACCCTTTCAATCCAAGTAGTTAGCCAAAAATTCAGTGTAATTCCAGTTAGGAGGCAAATTGGCAGGGGCAGATCCAGAAAGGCTGCAGTAGCATGGATGTACATCAACCCCCCACCCCTCCCGCCTTTCAGTTAAAACTGCTGTTCAGGTAATACTGGAGGAGAACAGTCTGGGATAGGACTTTTTATTAAGCACCCAAGGAAGGAAAGATGATTTTCCAAGCCCCCTCCTTTCCCCTCTGTCCCCTCTCATCTTCCCCCACCTCCCCTGAGAGCTGCTGTTCCTGCTGACCCAGGGATGGGAGGTTCCACAACCACTCCTGCCCTGCTCTGTAGTGACCCAGGCTCAGCTGGAGACAGCAACACCAGCAGCAGCAAGTGGTCCATCCTCCCTGTTCTGCCCCTCCAGGTGTTCCCTGCCAGCCCAGAAGCAGGTGCAGGGAGAAAGGGAACCCATCTGCCAACACTGCTGTCCTCAGCTGATTCTGGCTTTCTGTGCAGCCTGGACAGAGTGAATCAGGACTAACTGCGGAGTCTCTCATTCAGCCCCTCAGGGCAGCTGGTGACAGTGGCAATGGTAGGAAGGGGTTGTATTGCTAAGCATACCCTTTTAAGGGTGTCACAGGTTACTAACACAGTATTAGCATGTTTAAGGATGTAAAAACCTACACAATTTGCAAGGTAAAACACAGAGATTTTAAATAAGAATCCATAATGTCAAAATCATTCTGACTGGTTGTGGTGTTTCTGAATTCTTTGCAACAGAAGAATGGTTATATTATTTTTCCATAGTCAAAAAACTAGTGAAAGCTAAGAGCTGGCATCTTCCAAGGCACACTGTGAGTGTAAACAGATTGAGAACCACTTGTCTACAGTAAGATGGAAGCTTATGTTAAGTAACATAAACTTTAGAGGTGCGCTGATACAGGTGCTAGTTAAATCTGTGAAATCTGGGGCGGCAGGCAGGTGTGGGGGAAGAGGGGTGGCAGCATGCGGGAAGTAAGAGAAAGGAAATGGCTGAGGAAGGGCAGAGGTGGCAGGAAGGGGAAGTGGTGGTAGCAGCAGCTCCAGGCAGAGGGGAAGAGTGAGTAGGAGCATGGGGCATGCGCCAGTGCCCTGGGGCTGGGCCCAGGGCGAGGCAGCAGGAGCTCTACGGAGCCGGGCCAGCACCACCACTCTCCCTGCTGTTGGCCCGGCCACATGCAGTCCTGAGGCTCACTGGGACTGCGCACCTCCAAGGGTCTCCGCCTGCCACAGGCCATAAGTACCATACATAAGCACCCAAGTGCCCCATGCACACCCTACCCCTCCCTCACATACCTCAGCCCCCTTCCCCCCTCTACACATGCCACAACACCTCCCTGCCACCCTCCCTCCTACACACAGCCCCTCACAAACCCCATAACCACCCGCACTCTCCACACCTATCCACCCCTTA
>NW_017729033.1:79403291-79405354 GCF_001723915.1 Gavialis gangeticus | reverse complement strand
CTGATTCTCTCATGTATTGGCTCTTTGAAAACAATTCCCCTCCCCCACATACACACACACAGCCCCCGCCCACAAATACTGTACCCAACCCACCACACTCCTCCATATCCCCACCACAATATACAAAAGTAAAACTTAAATTTTAGCTATTCTATAATCACCTCTATCTACACAAACACATATATAAATCAGGACAAAAATATTATTTGAAATCAGATGAATGTATGCTGTTTGATTTTTAAAAAATATATATTTTTTTTTCCTGTTCCAAAATGGCAAAACCCCTAGCCAAAATAAGTACTTCCGGGGGTAAGGGGAGGGAGCTCCAGTGGCAGAGGTGAGGGGTTAGGGGGCAGGATTTCCAGTTCCAAGGTGGTGACCAGGGCGCGGGGCACGCCAGGGGCAGGGCTACCCTTGCAGCCCTGGATAGCTTGCCAAAACTTGTTAAGTGACCCTCCAGCTGAAATAATTGCCCGCCCCTTAACTAGGGCAAAATGTGTGATGCTTCTTCACGCAACTATGTCAATGCATCTTAATTCTAACCTCTGACCCCACTCTTTCTGTTCTTAGCAGCAGCGCTGGGTATGGAAATTAAATCGCAGAAAGGGAGCAAATTCTAAAGAGATTTCAAATGAAAGATAACTTACCTCAGCCTGGAGTCTTTGAAGGTGTCTAAGTAGGAAGGATAACTCCATCTAATATTGTTCCCTTTACATCGCAGCTCTATATTTTGTCCTGCAGACAGACTCAAAGTAGCAGCTGGCTTTTGGAAGCGCCCTTTATCCATTACTCGTGTCATTATGGATTGGGACTTTGAAGAAGAGTCAGTGGATTCTTTCTCCTTTAATTTGGGGATTTTGGGCTTCACTTTTTTGTTGAGAGGTTTAATTTTGTTCTCCCCTGGTTCCTTTGGGCGCTTACCCTTTGCAGACTCTCCACCAGCTAGTAAAATGTGAAGAGAAAAAGGTGCATTAGTGATGACTTTCAACAAAGAAAAGCTTACATATTATATACACTTACCTATAAAGGTTTCTTCTCTACAAGTATCTGAAAGAAGCACAGTCTTAATGTAAATTAGACTTCCTTCCTGAAGGCTCATCTTGATCTGTCTTCAGATCAGGAAGCTACAAAAACTTAGGTAGGATGATAAATGTTCGTAACACTGAATTCATTAAACTGTTTAATGTAACCTCCCTCCCACCAAAAAATAGAGACTCAATATAAGCTCTATCAATATAAAAGACTAATGCATGCAAAACATCAGAACTCAGTGTAGAAATGGAAAATGAACAGCCCCTTTATTGCAAATAATCTAAACCAAAACATTTAGTTGTGTCTGTTTTATGCCCTTGCAATTCACACTGTGACTTTAATCTTACACCTTACAATTTATAATATCTGGCCATTTTCTCCTGCACATCTGTTTAGTTTTGTAGATATACTGTGACAGAAGGGAGACCGATTAACAAACAACAGGAAATTTACACATCATTGCTGCTTGTACATGGGTTTTGTTTGGCTTTTTTAAACATTTATTGAATACAGTAGTTTACTTCTATTTATGACATTTATTGCTCCTCCTGACTGAAGTCTTTTTAAAAATGTTCACTACATTTCTGGGTAAGCTTAAATGAGATAAAAAATAATAGGAATTAAATAAAGATGCCCTCAGCCCTGCATCTTCTATTTCAAAATAATAATTTTATCATTAATTTTTCCTGTTCTCACAAGATTATCCGTTTCTTCATCATAACATTTAATACTTTTCTGCAGCACACTATATACATATATTTCCTAGTCTTAAAATATAAGTGAGAAGTATTCAATCTAAAATTTATGAATTGTTTTAAAGAAGAATGAGGAAACCTTCTGTAGCCTCATTTTACAAGCAACCCTAGGCTTCTGAAAGACTTGTCAAACCCAGAGACTTCTGGGAAATCTGCCTTCTGCTTCTGGCAACAACCTTCAGTAATTTGTTTAGACTGTGAAACAACATAAGGAGGTACTAATTGTCAATTATAGGATGACAAGCTTCAGACAATAGTATAACATAAATAGTTATA
>NW_017729033.1:79402435-79403280 GCF_001723915.1 Gavialis gangeticus | reverse complement strand
ACAAGCTTCAGACAATAGTATAACATAAATAGTTATATTGATGAACAGTAGAGCTTAAGTCATCATTATGTATAGACAAACACAAACAGGATTGTCTGAGGTCTCACTTACTGTTGCTGCCCTAGTCACCTCAAATCCACCTGCAGTTCACGTGTAAGACCATCAAATGATCCACACTGTCCCAATAGCAGAAGAGTCTGAAAATGTATTAAATACTTCTTTTATTGGTGTAATTCAGTTGCATCTCTTCTACAGTGCCATGCTTCACCATAGAAAAAGGACATGGAAGGAACATGATCTGATCCTACAACTTGTCATACACAAAAGGAGACAAAAATACAAGGAGAGTGAATCTTTAGCTCATCTAGAAAAACTCAGATATTCCACAAATGACATAATATGCCACCAGTCAAACCCCTGTGACATTTGGATTCCCTCAGTGAGCCTTCTCTCATATCTCTTCCTACTACTAAACTAAACAAGAGAACAAATGAACTCCTTGTATTTTATACATGACTTTCTGGCCCCACATACACAAGGGAATGCCTTCTTCCCTAGGATGCATTGCAATCGCCACAGTCAGCTGATAGCAACTGCCAGCAAATACCATCTATGCACTAAGCTCATTTTGTGAAACCATGTGGGAGGGTGTTCTCAATAATCACTCCTCAGCTCTGAGAATCTCTTCCTGTTGTAGTCCATCAAAATCCGTGCCTGGACATCTTCTACAAGCATTGTGAGACCTTTTTAACCTTTGGGGCACTGTCTGGCATAATTGAGCAAACACCTATTATTTGATATTTTTTATCTGTCTTAATCTTGTCCTTATTGTAAGCCCCTCCCCC
>NW_017729033.1:79401128-79401991 GCF_001723915.1 Gavialis gangeticus | reverse complement strand
GGGTGGCATATAAATCTAATAAATAATATAAATTATATAGCTATTTAGTCTTTTATATATAAGTATCAGTCAGAAAGTAATGCCTCCTATTTTTTTCCCTCATCAAATGTTATTCATATGCAAGGGCATGTATACCAACATTGTAAAAGTCTTTGTCCTTGTTCCACCTCCACAGTCACACAGCCTCCATCACTTTACAGTCACCCCCAAAATGATATCATCCCAGATGTACAGAAATGGAACAGCACAGTCTATAAGAGTAGCCATGAAGAAGTAGCACCTTAAGTATCTTTCTTAGGGCTGTGTGAAATGGCTGTGTCATTTCGATTTCAGATTCGACTGTTTTGGATCACTGCTCTATTTCAATTGAGCTGAATCTGTTTCAGAGTTTTGACGCCATTTCAGAGATTCAGATCAGCCAGGGAGAGGCAGGCACAGCCGTGTGGCTGTAGGTTCTCCCATGGCTCCTCCAGCTATACCTGTAGAAGCCCGCATGGCTGCTCTGCCTGGCCCCAGCCCAGTCCCAACACTTTTTTTTTTTTTTTAAAGCCCCGTAATCACCAGCCCCGACAGCAGCAATCAGAGCCTCTGAGGGCTTGTGGCAAAGCCCCCCTGTGCAGCACAGGGCAGCAAGGATCACCCTCCTCCCCACCCCACCTGGCATCTGCATGGCAGTGTGCAGCACCCTGCCGAGTCATGCTGCACCCACACCATGCGGCAGCTGTCATGCAGGTGCCAGGTAGGGTGGGGGAGATCTCTGCTGCCCTCTCACTGCCTTGCGCTGCGTGGGGGACCCCCCCAATCGCTGCTGCCAGAGCCGGTGAGTGCGGGTCTCTTTTTTTCTTTTTTTTTTTTTTTTTTAA
>NW_017729033.1:79395906-79401057 GCF_001723915.1 Gavialis gangeticus | reverse complement strand
TTTTTTTAAAGTGCTGGGACTAGGCTGGGGCCAGGCAAGGGATGGAGCCAGGTAGGGCAGCCATGGGGGCTTCTCCCACAGCTTCCCCGATTGTGCTCGGTATTCATAGATTCATAGATGTTAAGGTTGGAAGGGACCGCAATAGATCATCGAGTCCGACCCCCTGCATAGGCAGGAAAGAGTGCTGGGTTCAGATGACCCCAGCCAGTTGCCTCCCAACCTCCTCTTGAAGACCCCTAGGGTAGGGGAGAGCACCACCTACCTTGGGAGTCCATTCCAGACTTTGGCCACTCTAACTGTGAAGAAGTTCCTCCTAATGTCTAGTCTAAATCTGCTCTCTGCTAGCTTATGTCCATTATTTCTTGTGACCCCCAGGGGCGCCTTGGTGAGTAGAGCCTCATCAATTCCCTTCTGCGCCCCCCATGATAAATTTATAGGCAGCCACAAGGTCGCCTCTCAACCTTCTCTTGTGGAGGCTGAAGAGGTCCAGGTGCCCTAGTCTCTCCTCAAACGGCTTGGCCTGCAAGCCCTTAACCATATGAGTGGCCCTTCTCTGGACCCTCTCCAGGTTATCCACATCCCTCTTGAACTGTGGCGCCCAAAACTGCACGCAGTATTCCAGCTGTGGTCTGACCAGCACCTGATAGAGGGGAAGTATCACCTCCTTGGTCCTGTTTGTCCTGCATCTGCTGATGCATGATAAAGTGCAGTTAGCTTTGCTGATGACTTCCTCACACTGACGACTCATGTTCATCTTGGAGTCCACTAGGACTCCGAGATCCCTTTCTGCTTCCGTGCTGCCAAGCAGGTCATTTCCTAGGCAGTAGGTGTGCTGGACATTTTTCCTCCCTAGATGCAGCACTTTGCATTTCTCCTTGTTAAATAACATTCTATTGTTTTCTGCCCATTTTCCAACCTGTACAGGTCTGCCTGTAGTTGTTCCCTGCCCTCCGGTGTGTCCACTTCTCCCCACAGTTTTGTATCATCTGCAAACTTGGACAGAGTACACTTCACTCCCTCGTCCAAGTCACTGATGAAGACACTGAAGAGTATCGTCACTGATGAAGACACTGAAGAGTATCGGTCCAAGGACTGAGCCCTGCGGGACCCCACTGCCCACTCCCTTCCAGGTCGATACCGACCCATCCACTACCACTCTCTGGGTAGGACCCTCTAGCTAATTTGCCACCGACCGGACTGTGTAATCATCCAAGTCACAGCCTCTTAATTTGTTCACCAGTATGGGGTGGGATACTGTATCGAAGGCCTTCCTGAAGTCCAAGTAAATGATATCAACCCTTACTCCTGTGTCGAGGTGTTTTGTAACCTGGTCATAAAAAGAGACTAGATTAGGCAGGCATGATCTACCTGCTACAAACCCATGCTGGTTTGGGCAAACCCGTGCTGGTATGGGCTACCCTGAGCAGACTCAGGTGCTGGCACTGACCCCAGCGGGCAGCAGCAGCATGCTGTCATTCCACATGCAGATCTGGGGGCCCGCACCCCCTGGGAGGGCTGCAGGGCTGTGCCAGGCTCCGCCTGGGGGGTGCAGGCCCCCAGATCTGCATGTGGGATGACAGCATGCTGCTGTCCATCTCCCAGAGCACTGGTATTGGATGGGACCTCTGGGACAGATCACAGACACTAGCCAGCTACAGATGTCAATATCAAAGCAGTCCTTCCACCCCTCTTCTTTCCTCTTCTTAGTTGCTGTTTCCCTGCAAGTCTGACTCCAAAACGTTTTGGATGCTTTTGTTTCATTTTGGAGATGTTTCAGAGCCTTCTGTTTTGTCTTGGATTTGGTGTTTTGGGTGCCGAAACGATATAGCTGCCAAAATTTCGCACAGCTCTAATCTTTCTGTTGTGACAGGCTCTTTGCATGCAGTGTTTCCATTTCATCAAGATTATGACATAAACCTCTGAGTTGACTGTAGCTCCTTAGGCAAGTAGTCAAGAACTTCCTCCACATCCATAGTTTGCTTAGGAGATAAATTAAGAGGAATTACTTTCTGATTGACCCTCATACAATGTCAGGACATGTATCTTGTTCACTGGTGGAAAAAAGCCATTGACAGAGAAGTATTGGAAAATATAGCTATGTATTCAGCAATGATGTGCACAATTTCTTTGCAAGTTTACCATTTTCTGAGATATTTAATATCAGTAATATTCTCAGCAATACTTGGCTGAGAAAAAAGTAGGAAGCATTACTTTCTGACTGACCTTTGCAGATGTAAAATTAGTCATGCTAGGCAAATCTTACCACCCCACAGAGCTATCAGCAGAATTGATCTGACATTTCTGAATCACTCTTTCAATAGTGATTCAATCAGTGGATTGAAACTTAATCCATTTTTGCTGCCTGAAGCATTCCTTTAATTTAAACACCCCTAACCCTCTTTTTGTTTGTAAACAATTAACATGACAGTCACACTTTTACTGACAACATAATGTCTCAAGACTTGTGATGGAGGACTGGTTGACAGATGTATATTAATTCAGATTATCTGTGGCTGTTCACTGTAAAATACCTTGAAGCTACTCACTAATGTATTTAAATCTACTTGCCATCAATCAATACACTTTGAAAAAAGAGAAATAATTCTATATCATAACATGTTAGTTTGAATTAAGGTTTGTGTGGGATGCATTCTTTACTACTCACTTCTGCATGCCTTCCTGCTTACATTCTGCTTTAAAGGGAGACAAGCCTGTTTATGTATTCTGGGGATCATCTTGATTAAATGCTGGTGACCTAGCTGGTATCTCACAGAATGTTATATACCTAGTTTAGCAACTATGGCTCCCTGTGCTTCCATCTGGACTCCTACAGACCTCCTAGATAATTTTGTGCATGCCATCATTCCTTCAGTATTGATCTGAACAGAGATGATTAGCAGTTACTCTGAATGTTTGTTTTTGTTGTTGTACATTTAACTGATGCACCACTGTAGATAAGAATTTAAGGCAAAGATAGTGTACTATTTTGGCATGCACCTGGCAAGGTAATGCAACCATCTCGGAGCCGCCTGTATAGATAGCATCTCTCTTTCACTCTTGCACCAATTAGAGCAGGACAAAATATGGCTTGCAGGCCAGTTCCAGCCCGTGAAGGGTCTTTGTCTATCCCACAGCAGGTCCCTTGGTCCTGCCTGGCCCAGGTGCCGTCCCGCCGTGGTGCATCCTGCCACCCCCTGGGCACACAGCAGAGCTGAGGCGGCTCTGCAGCTGGACTGCCTTTCTAGGAAGCCCAGGCAGCAGCTCCTTCTGGCTGCCACTGCAGCTGGTCCCAACCCTGTGGTACAGGGGGACCCATGTGTTCAGCTTCAACCTGGCCCACCCCACACCTGCTCCAGACTCACCCATGCTAAGAAGTGGCAGTGGCAACCGGGCAGAAACCGTTGTTCAGCACGGGGGAAAAGCGGCCCCTCCCTCTTACCGCTGCTGGGTGCTTCCTGCTGCAGCTGCCAGGAGCCTTTGCCCAGGGTACCCAGCCGCTGCTCCACACAGCAGTGGTAACAGCGGCAGAGACACAGGGCAGCCCAGCACAGGCTCCAGGAGCCTGCAGCAGGAAGGGCCCAGCAGCAGTGATAGGGAGGGGCCATTTTTCCCATGCACTGAGCAACAGTTTCTGCCCGGCTGCCTCTGCCGCTGCTCATTGTGGGCAAGTCCAAGGCAGGTGCAGGGCAGCCCAGGTCAGGGCTGTGCATGAGATTTGCCCTAGTACCATGGGGCTGGTGGCAACAGCCAGAAGAAGCTATTGCTGCCGCCTGGGCTGCCTAGAAAGTCAGTCCAGCTGCAGAGCCACCGCAGCCCCATTGTACATCCAGGGTGCGGCATGATGCGCCATGGGCGGGCGCTGCAGAGCAGGTGTGGGTGGGCTGGGATTGGGGCTGTGCGCATGGGTTCTGGCTGATTTGGTCCCACTAGGGTGAGTCCAGGGTGGGCGTGGGGCAGGGCTGGGGCTGTGTGCTGTTGGCAGTGGTGGGGAGGCACCACAGGCTGCATGGGCTCTGGGCTGTTGTGGGGCAGGGATAGGTGCTGGCCAGTTCAGGGGGGCATGTGCAGGAGGGGCTCCCATGCACACCCCACCATACCCACAAACCCTCCCCCACTCACAATCACACACCCCACAAACACTGCACCCACCCACACACCTCCCAAACCTCACACCCCTCCCCACACACACCATGTGTGCAGACTGTGTGCCTCTTGGGGGAGTCCCGCTCACTGCTATGTGCACACATACCCCCACACGCTTTTTGATCACAGAGTACTTTTGCTCTCACAGAAGGAGTTCGTGGCTTAGATACAGAACTCAGTGTTCCCCAGCCTCAAAGTCCTGGGAAAGCAAGGCTTTGAAGCCTTGCTCCAAGTCTTTTGTTTGTAGAATGAACCTCCAGATAAAGTCCAGACTGTCTAATACTGGGGTGGTATGTAGCATTTGCTTTATCTTCCCAGAGGCCAAGGCACACACTGGTGATCACTGCACTGTTTTGGGTGCTGTCTTATCTCCCTGCTGAAGGACAAGCTAAATAAGCACCAAAAATAGCAGGATAAAGTGGTAATAATAGCAAACTAACCTTAGAAAGGACTCTAGCTACCTTTTAATTAGGGGTGCACCAATAAAGATTTTTTTGGTCAATACTGATGGCCAATTATGAATCAGCCATAATCAGCCAATACCAATCTGATAGCCAATATGCAGCTCAGCAGTTTGGAGGGCAGTATCCGGCTGGTAAGTCAATGGAGGGGAAGCAGCGTGAAAAAGGGAAGGTATGTGAGGGGGCGACATTGAGGCCCCCCATGGTGAAGGAGAGAGTGGGCAGGGGCAGGTGCTGTCCTGCAGAGGCAGTAAATGCAACACCAGGAGTGGGGTGGAGCCACAGGCAGCTCAGCCAGGGGCCACGGGGGAGTGAAAAAGTGGGGCGTCTCCCCGCTGCTGCACGCACCCCTAAGGGAAGCTTGGAGGGTATGTACCCCCTGGATTTGTGCACAGAGCAGAGATGGGCAGCCCACTGCAGGCTCCGGGCCAGGAGCTGCACTGACCTCTTCCCAGCGGGGGGACTGGGCAGAGGCTGTGCTCAGGCCGGGCAGGGGCAGGGTAGGTGTCAGTGGCACTGGCAGGGGGGGCTACAGCGAATTTTGGGG
>NW_017729033.1:79393346-79395731 GCF_001723915.1 Gavialis gangeticus | reverse complement strand
GGCAGGGGTGGCTACAGCGAATTTTGGGGTGGCTGTAGCCCACCCTGTAGCCACCACTCCCAGTGCCGCTGCCACCGCCCACCCCAAGTGCAGCCCTGGCCTAGCCCCCCCGCTGGGAAAAGGCTGGGACAGTCCCTGGCCTGCAGCAGGTAACCCACCTCCACCCCGCACACAAACCTGGGAGGCACATGGCCCCCATGCCTCCCCCAGGGGTGCATGCAGCAGCAGAGAGCCGCTTTCCCTCCCCACCCTTTGTGCCCCCCAGACAAGCCACATGCGGCTCCGCCCGACTCCCAGCATTGCATTCATTGCAATGGCTGGGCAGGGCCTGCTCCTGCCCCACTGCCTCCCTTTCCAGGGAGGCCTTGATCTGCCCCACGCCCCTGACCCCTCCCACACCCCTTCCCCCCACACAGTTACTGGCTGAATGCTGCTTTCCAAGCTGCCCAACTGCATTTCTGGCTGTGTGCATGCTGCAGATGTGCACACGCACACTGCATTTATTGGTGGCATTATCAGCTACACTGGCCAAAACAAGCTGATTGCTGATGTTAATTTTCCTTTTATTGGTGCAGATCTGACATGCGACCAACATATTGGTGCACCTCTACTTTTAGTTACGGGAGACTCTACCAACATCTTTAGTTTTCCTATGAAGGGACTACCCCACATTCCAGCTTAGCCAATAGTCCACCAATTGAAAGCTGCACTTTTGTAGTGAGATAAGGCTGAATATCCCCATGTATACAAGTTATGCATACACATTCTACAATGGCATTCCCACAGAGGTCTTCAAAGCTGGTGGAACAGCACTAGTGCAAAAACTTCACCAACTTCTCATCAAAATATTGATTAATGAGGAAGCTCCGCCTGACTTAAAGGATGCCAACATTGTGACCATCTTCACAAAAGGAGAGAAGTCAGTGTGTGGGAACTACCAAGACATTGTCCTCCTATTCATTGCCAGGAAGATTCTTGCTTCCATCCTTCTGAATCACCTCCCCCCCTTGCCAAAGATGTCCTTCCAGAATCCCAGTGCAGCTTTAGAGCACCATGGGGTACCACCAACACAATTTTTGTTGTATAACAGATCCAGGAGAAATGTAGAGAGCAACACTAGGAGCTGTTCATGGCACCCATTGACCTAACCAAGGCCTTCAACTCCATCAGTTGTGGAGCCTTATGGAAGCTGCTGGCTAGGTTTGAATGCCCACTGAAGTTCATCAGCATCCTCAGGCTACTCCATGATGGGGTGACCACCACAGTTCTTTGTAATGGATCAGAGACAGACCCATTTACCCTCTATACTGGTGTCAAGCACAGCTGCATCATCACCCCAACCCTTTTCTCCATCTCGCTGTGATTTTGATTCTCATCTGTGACCACCTTCCTTCCAGAATTGGGGCTGAGTATCAAACGGATGGTCAGCTTTTCAACCTGCAGCGCCTTCACAGCAAAGCGAAAGTTACCAAAACTGATACCACTGACCTTCAGTATGCTGATGACTGTTATCCCTGTGCATGCTGAGACCAATCTGCAGTCCACCCCTGACTGTTTTTCAGCTGCCTATCATAGCCTGGGACTCTGCCTTAACATTGGGAAGACCAAGGTGCTCTATTAGCGTACCCCAGCACAAGCTGCTCCACTCCCCCCACAAATTACCATTGGTGCAGAACCCCTGAAAAACACTGAGCATTTCCCATACCTTGGCAGCCATCTCTCCCAGTCAGTCAGTCTTGATGTAGGAATTGAACATAGGATTTGCTGTACAAGCATATCCTTCAGAAAGCTTCTTCACCATGTCTTTGCCAATTGAGATCTTCAGATGGAAACTAGGATCCCAGTCTATGATGCAGTGGTTATCCCCATGGTGCTCTACAGGTGTGAGACATGGGTGACATATCAAAGCCATCTTAAGTGCCTGGAATGGTTCCATCAGCATTGTTGCTTCAGAAAGATCCTTTGCAATAGATGGGAAGACCACTGCACCAACACCAGCATCTTCTCTGCAGCTAACATAACCAGCATCGAGGCAAAGATCATGAAACCTCAACTCTGCTGGGCTGGCAACTGTGTGCAGATGGCTGACGCTTGTCTCCCAAAGCAAGTCCCCTTCTCTCCTCTCAACTTGGTCATGGCAAGAGGTCCCGCAGAGGACAGAGGAAGTACTACAAGGACACCCTGAAAGCATACTTTAAGAAGGGTGGCATCAGCATTACAAACTGGGAAATGCTGGCTGGTAACAGGTCTTAACAGGTCCTGGCCAACAGCTCTGCCCCAAAGGCACCATCTGTCATCTGCCTCCACTGAGACCAGTCCAGCTCCATCTTTTTTGCAACCACCCTTATACATACACTACCCTTCTTGCAAACTGAGGGATCAACA
>NW_017729033.1:79383956-79388346 GCF_001723915.1 Gavialis gangeticus | reverse complement strand
TCACCGATAATCCCCCCCCCCCGCAGACATCATCCTTGTATCAAGGGATAGCTGAAAAAAAAAACAAAACAGCCCAAACTCCACAACTGAAAGTTGGGCACAGTCTACTGGCACCCATGCATAAACATCTGGCTTATGCAAGAGTCCACACAGCCAAGACCTGGGCTTCTCCAACCATAATGGGGAGTACATAGGCTCTCTACATAGGCTCTCCAAGGTTTCTATCAGAACTTCAGAGACCTCAGACTGAACATAACTATAGTCTGTGAGTAGGCAATCCCAGTGCCAATGCCCAGACTAGCTACATGAGAAACAAGACTGAGGGCTCCTCTTTCCCTGAGTCTAATACTAGCTCTTGGTTGTGATCCTCCTCTGGCCCCAGCTCCATTTGGTAGAGGTTGCTGAACCCTCTCCAGTCATTTTGGGGAGTGAGGTAGATTTCTGGGCTAAGTCTATGACCTCCACCCAGTAGCTCACAAGTCATAACCGTCTTCCTTGCTTCATATTCAGGCTTTGGTAGGCACATCCCTTTGGCCCAGCTAGAGACTTCCCACAATCTAATTCTACCTCTTAAAGGTCCTCAAAGCGGCAGACTGCCTCCTGAAGGTCCGTAACCCAGCATCTACACTCATCCCCACCAGCAATATCTGTATAAACTGTTTGACTCTCACAAATTCCACAATTTTCAAGGGCAAGTTGAATTCTGGCTTCAACCATTAGGTGCTTAGGATTTTAAGGAACTGCAACGCTGCTCAGGGCTAAGAGTCTGAATGAAAGGGCTCTGCCTGGAACTGGCATCTATCCGTCTCCTCCACCCGCCTCACAATCTATAATGGCAGACTTGAGGGTGTCATTACTACATGCAGTTTCAGAGCCCAGAAGGCTATTTAAAGCTTCCATGGTCAAGTATGGCACCAGCTTGGTAGCCCACTGCTCCCAGGGCCATTAGTCTTAGGCTAGATATCAGGAGGTGCTACTTCACTGTCAGGATGGTTAGGATCTGGAACCAACTTCCAGGAGAAGTGGTGCTGGCTCCTATCCTGGCGGTCTTTAAGAGGAGGCTAGATGAACACCTTGCCAGGGTCGTTTGACTCCAGTACTCTTTCCTGTCATGGCAGGGGGTCAGACTTGATGATCTGCTCAGGTCCCTTCTGACCCTACCCTACCAACTATGAAACTTGTCCTGGCTACCCACTCAAAAGTCTCTGAAAAAAGCTTCGGGCTCATTGTCAGGTACCATTTTGGTAAGCATTCCCCCCCCATCTGTCTGGGCTAGGGAAGCCATACCCGTCTGCATGCTGGGCTTCACTTGTTCCAACAATTTAAACATAAAGTGTAGCTGCTCCACTTTCCACTTTTGCTGAAGCTGCTACAGCTGAATCTGGAGAGGCTGAAACACCAGCTTTTGTTGCTAAAATGCTTGTTGCTGATGATGATGCAGCCCCTTCGTTCACTTCAATACAGCCTTGGGGCCCATTCTGCTGGTTCACAGCTGGAGGATACCTGTATTCTCCACCACCCATAAGCAGATTGGTGTGCTTGCTTCCATGCAGATGGCCCCTGTACCCTTACGAATCCCTTAGCCAGTTCAAACAATAGTCCATAAAACAAATGATAATCATCGACCCAAATAAATGAATGAGCAAAGCAAAACTTTTCACTTTTCTCCAGGAGGCAGGAAATGGCCCCTTAGCTCCTCTGGGTTTTATTCTCCCTCCTGGCCACAAACTGATTTTTCCCCAGCTTATAGAGTTTGCTTTCCCTTTGGGCTTTTAACTGGCAGCTAATCACCCACAGATGGGCTCCTACTCCACGGTTGTCTGCCTCACTTAATGGGCCAGACAGCCCTGTTACTAAGCAACGTATGTTTTAGGTTGCTGTTCTGCTGCTTGCACACCATGGAGAGATTGTACAGGTCTTTAGGAAAGTAGTCTTTCACAGCCTGGAATTCTGCTACCGTTACTGGTTGTCCTAGTCTGACCAGTCACTGCTGGCTAAGCAAACCCAGAAATGCCACTTCACTCTGCTTGATTTCTTTCTTTTCCTCCTCTTATAAATCTACCTGTATTACTGCCATAGCCATGTCATTACCACTTTTCAATCCACAGATACGAGTCCATCCAGCCAATATGTGCATATCATCCTTTTTATAGTATCAACTGTCATGACTATGGCACTCAGCATTGTCCTCTCATGCTACCTAACAGCAATTTAAAAGTGGCACAAGCAAAACACAGATTAACCACTGAAGGCCAAGAGTAAAATCAGAGTCATTGGTTTGACCCCAAATGTCAGATTTCTTTTAAATTCAACAAAAATATCCCCAAAAGTACCTTAAGAAAAATTCCAGAACATAAAGGACCAAGTGGTAGAACACTGCACATAGCCTACTTTCCCCAGAGGCAGCTAACTGAACTCACATAAAGCCAAGTAGATGCACTGATTAACAAGAGAAGTATCTTAAATAGCATAGCGAAGTCAGGTAGACACACTTGGGTTTGATCTGGGTAATTTAGTGTATTCTAGAACAAACAGATTAATCCAAATTAACATCTTCATGAAGAGAAGGCATGATAAACAAACTAAACTGGAAAAAGATATATTCCACAATAAAAATATCTATGCAAGGACTTAAAGGTAAAACCACAAAATAGTTATTCTATACTATGAAATTTCTCCATGCAGATAGCTCTCTGACAGTGTAATGGAAAATCAAGGGTCAAAACTAAGCATCAATGAAATATATTTTTAACAGGGGTCAGCAACCTTTTAAGAGCAGCAGAACAAATTATCACCACTCACTCAGAAGGTGGGCCCTGCCTCTGCGGACCTGGCTATCACTGAATGCGCTTCCAATCTGGCCATAAACTTTCCCTATCACCACTTTCATCCTGGCTTGGTGGGCCAAATGAAATCTCTTGGCAAGCCAGATCCTGTAGGCTGCCAGCCCCTGCTTTAGAGTGACTGGCAATGAAAAGATATTTGTCCCATAACATGTAGTATTCATGACCAAAAAAGCCATCAGTCACTTCTCTCTTTATGCAAATTAGAATCCTGCACAAAGCAACAAAAATGGTTACAGGTCTAGGAACCATACCTTGCAAGAGAAGGTTGGAAGAATAAGGATTATTTAGTCTGGAGTATGGGGAGGATTTAATAATGGTTTTCAAGTACCTGAAGGATGGCAATAAAGAGGAAAATAATAGGCTATTCTCTGGCAGCAAGGGACAAGTAGAAAAGTTGTAGAATCTCTATCTTTGGTAATTAAGAACAAATTAGATAAACACCTGTTGAGAATAGTCTAGACCAGCAGTGCCCAACATTTTTTTGCCCCAGGAGCTGGATGCAGATGTCTTAGGCTGAATCTGGCCAGTGGGCCCAATGTAGCATATGGGGCAGGTATGGCAGGGGGCTGATCCGGTGCAGGCAGGACCCAATCTAGCTGTGTACAAGCAGGGGAGATATAGTGTGCAGGCCAGGTGCAGCTGAGTTGCCAACAGGCTACCCAGGGCCCAATCTGGCCATGAGGCAACAACCCAGGGCCCCAATCGGGCCACATTGCAGTGGCCCAGGCCTGAACCAGACCCATGGCATTTGGAAACTTAGTGATGGGGAGCAATGCCATTGTTAATTGCCACACCTGCCCCACTGCCAAATGTCCTGACCTGTAGGGAGCCCCAAGAGCTGGATGCCATAGCTCCATGGGCTGGAGACTGAGCATTCCTGGTATGGCCCAAGGGGTGGCAGCCTACAGCTGGGGTTTTATCTGGCCCGTGAAGCCAGGGTGTTGGCTTATGAAAACCTCAAACCAGCGCTTAAAAGTATTTGACAACTGCTTTCCTGTTTTCCACCTAGAGCTGAAGCACAGACTGTTTTTCTTCTTTATGACATGCAGCGTTCATGTGTTTCTTCCCTCAGAAAAGCAAAAAAGGTTTCATGTGAACTACTGGCTTATGTTCTGCACTTAAGGGGGAAAAAAGGGAATTTGGCATTTCTGCAAAAGGCTTTTTCCTGTCTCAAAAACACAGAAAAGAAGCCATATTCTGGTCAGTAGCCTTAAGCACAAGAAAACCAAAACCAGGTTGTTGGCAGTGGACTGAGGTTGTATAAGAGAGTAAATCTGTTTTTCATCTAGGGAATAAGAGAAGCTGGGGCTTGAAGGCTGCACGGGCTGGGAGAAACACAGCTCTGCTGCGCTGGGGCGCTGCTTGGGAGTCCCACAACTTCATGCCCCTTCGCGGCCTCTCTGGGACTCTTCTTCACATCCCAGCTCTGCTGGATGCTGCCTCTACACCCACACAGACTGGGCGCTGTCCCGAAATCGGACTCTGAGGCGAGGTGGGTGGGGAATAGCCCATAACCCCACCTCCCACCAAAAAAATGGACACGT
>NW_017729033.1:79378494-79378956 GCF_001723915.1 Gavialis gangeticus | reverse complement strand
GGGGGGAATAGCCCATAACCCCACCTCCCACCAAAAAAATGGACACGTTTGCAAGTACGCCGGGGATGTAACCCGAGTGGTCCAGGCGGATTTCAACCCTAGCCCCATTTACACCGGCAGCCTTTACGCGGGTTTCAACCCCAAGGGATAGGTTGGGGGCCCGAGCAGGATTGAAAGCAGGAGACAAACCTGCCCCCCACATGCGCTGGGGGCAGCAGGAGGTGCAGGCAGGGACGGGCTGAGGCGGGCAGGGATGCAGCGGCAGGTGCCGGGAGGCAGCAGACCGGGGACAGCGGGGGCGGGGGATGGCAGAGCCGGAGGACCTGCTCTCACCGTGTTGCAGCGCTTCGTGCAGCAGCAGGAGGCTGAGCCACAGCCACGGCCTCATGTCGGCGGTGCGCGGGCAGGGGCGGCGTCCTCCGCGGAGCTCCCGACGAGCTGGGCGCGGGGAGGAGGAGAGCC
>NW_017729033.1:79371632-79378434 GCF_001723915.1 Gavialis gangeticus | reverse complement strand
CGCCGGGGCCCCCTGCACCTGTGCCCGCCCCCGGCCCGAGCCACGTTTCCAGACGTGACCCCCCGGGACGGGCCAGAGCAGCCCTGCCTCTGCGCCCAGGGCCGACCCCGGCCCCCTGGGCTGCCCGGGAGGCGCGCTCCTAGCACCTCTGCTCTGCTCTGAGGAGGCCGCCCGCTTCTCTCCTCGTGCCTCAGACCTCAGGGGTCGGGGCCACCCCAGGACTGGGAGTCCCGGGTCCAAGTCCCGCTTCTGCCCGCGGGGAGTCAAAGCCACTTCTTCCCCCTCCCTAGGGAGGGCCCTCGCACCGCGCTGCAGGCGCTCAGGAGTGTGCGCCTGGGGGAGGGCAGGGACGGCGGCCCTTATGCTGAAGTCCTGCCATGCACAAGCCCATGGAAGAGCTGAGTTTAGGGCCGCAGCACAAGAGCGTGCTGTCAGAAATGACCAGGTGCGCTGTGAAATTTTGCTGTGGCAACGAGCTGCAATAGGTATGAGGATGGGGAATGCCTTTACAGGTGTGACAACCTTCCCATTGGATGATACCACATCAATCTAATGTTATACACATTTATTTATTATTTTACATGATGTAAGAAAAGGCTTCGATTCAAATATTCAAAGGGACATCGGTATCCCTTGCCACCTAGCCCCAGAGGTACCTAACTGATCACACTCTAACCACTGGAGTTCAAGTTCAAGCCAAAGTCCCAAGGGCTTTGTCTGAAGACCAGGGACACATCTGGCAAGGTGCCTGGTAGACTTGCAACACTTAAGTACCATTGGATTTGCTTACGCTGTGATGGTATGATGCTCAGTTTGTTTCCCTGTTCAACCAGGCCTATCCTACCTGAACCACCCATGGAAATGTGGCAGTGAAGATGCCTTCAGATAACTGTTGGGTGGATAACATGAGTGAAAGTCCATCAGGCCCCCAAGAGCCGTAGACCCCTGGCGGACCCCCAATCCCCCAGCGTGGAGTCTGGAGGTAAGCAGGGACCACAGCAGGTAGCGAGGAACAGTGTTGGGAGGCAGCTGAGTGAAGCCAAGCCCAGCCCCCGGGGAGCCGTGCAAACAGGCATGCTCTGAGCCTGGAGTGCAAGTTAGTACAGGAGTTTGCATGAGAGGGTGAGTGGGAGAGCTGCTGGCAGGCACTCTCAGTCCTGAGTTGGCCCCCAGTTGCCCCATGCATGTCAGGGCACCCTCCGGGAAACCAAAGCCCCTCCATGCCAAGGAAAGTCCCCCCCAGCACTGGACATTATGTAAAGGGCATGGGGACCAACCTTCCCTCCCTCCCAGGGACCCTGGGAATCCCCCGGCTGTTCAGGAAACCGGGAAGCTAAGGGATCTCCCTACAGGCAACTGCTGGACCCTGCCTGCTAAGTCGCAGCAGCAGCAGCAACAACAGCTGGTAGGTACCATGTTGGGGCATTAACACCCACTCAACACCCACTCAGTCTCCTACAAACCATATGCAGCCACCCAACCAGGGTACCCTGCAATATGGTGATGGGTACACACTGCACCCCTAGGCTTCCTGGTCTGGATAGACCACTCCCCACCCCAATACCTCAGAGACCTTCACTCAGACAGAGCCTATGGTCCTGGCCTGCACACAGATGGAGCCCTTGACTCCAGGCTGAGGGGGCTACCTAGCATGCCTGCTGGTTGCTGAAACCAGGGCCACAAGTGCTCTCACTTTTGGGATGTGGTTGCTGCTGGAGACTCTGGAGAGCCAGGTGAGGGAGCTACAGGAGGAGGTGGACAGGCTGCAGATCATCAGGGAACATGAGGCAGGGACTGACACCTACTGCCAGGCCCTGCGTATGGAGAAGGAAGCCCTGGACACAGGCCACAGAGCCAGGCAGAGGAGTGGGTCTGACCATGATGCCACAACAGATAGTGGTTGGGAACTGGCCAAGTCAGATCTGAAGCCATGATGTGCATCAATGTGCACAATGTGCATCTGCGTAACTGTTGTGCACCAATAACCATTTGCCATCCAGACCCCCTTAAATGAGAAGTTTGCTGCCTTCCAGGAGCCAGGATCAGAGATGTTAAGGCGAGAACCCCTAAGCTGCTCCACCCTACTGACCACTACCCCATGCTCCTTGTGTTTGTGGGCACCAAAAACAAAGCAAGAAGCAGCCCCGGGAGGATCATGAGAGACTACAAGACTATGGGGGCAAAGCTCAAGGGCCTAGGAATGCAGGTAGTCTTCTCCCCAATCCTCCTGGTCAGAGGCTGTGGCCGTTGGAGGAAGGAATGCATTGAGGAGGACAACTGAAGACTTAAGAGAGTGTCAGCGTGTGGGCTTTGGATACCTTTGGTACACAGTTCTACGACCATGGTCTGCATGCAAGGGATGGTATTCATCTCGCAAGCAGAGGGAAGAAGCTCTTCGCTACAAAAGTCACTGACTCGCTAAAGAGAGCTTTAAACTAGGCACATCTGGGGGCCAGGACGAAGGTTCCACTACTGTACAGAAAACCACTAGCCACAATGACACATGGGAGGGCGTTCAAGGAATGGACAGCCAAATTAGTACTGACATTTTGTGACACAGGTGGCATGACAGGAAACCTGAGGCAACTAGGGGAGAGCTCAGGTGTCTTCATAGGAATGCCAGAAGCATGAGAAATAAACAGGAGGAACTGGTACTCCTCCTGGTTGATGAGGATTTCAATCTGGTTGGGTTAATGGAGACCTGATGGGATGACACACACAACTAGACAGTGAATATTGAGGGCTGTAGGCTTTACAGGAAGGATCGGTTTGGGAAGAAGGGAGGAGATGTGGCCCTCTATGTGAAGAGTACCCCTTTCCTTCAGGTCATGTTTGATAGCAAGAAAGGGTCCCTTGAGACACTCTGGGTCAGGATACAAGGCGGATCAGGAGAGGGAGACCTGGTGGGAGTCTACTACGGGCCTCCCTCCCAAGGAGAGGAGAGTGATCAGACATTCTCCAGAGAACTGACTAAGTCAGCTAGCGCTAGAGACATGATTGTCATGGGTGATTACCTTGCCATCCATTGGGAGCATCACTTGGCCACCTCCAGCAAGTCAGTCAGCTTCTTGGCAGTCAGTTCTGACACAAGTTGTAGAAGGGCCTACTAGGGGTAAGGCCAAACTGTCTGGATTAAGTGCTGGCCAAAAGTGATGACATCATAGGCAACCTATGGATTGGCAGGACTCTGTGAGACAGTGATCACAACCTGGTTAGGTTTACCATCCACCATAAGACTGGGAAATCAGACAGCAGAACAGAAGTCTTGGATTTCAAGAAGAGTTTGCCAAGATCTACCAAGAGGCTAGTTGGAGAAGCCCGCTGCAATCAGCAACTGGACAACTTGGGAGTTCAGGAATGGTGGTGCTTCCTTAAGTAGGCATTTCTCACTGCCCCAAAACAGGCCATTCCCACATGGGCAAAAAACAGGAAAGGAGCCAATAGACCCACTTGGCTCAACAGGAATATTAGAAAGCTATTGAAAAAGAAAAAAGAAGCATATAAGCAATGGAAGAATGGCTTGGCTACCAGAGAGCAATTCACCTGTATTGCCAGGACCTGCAGATACGAGACCTGGAAAGCCAAGGCAGGAAGGCATGGAGATCAAGCTGGCAACCCAAATAAAAGACAACAAAAAGTCCTTCTACAGATACATAGGGAGCAAGAAAAAAATCAGGCTCCACTGTGGGACCCCTATTGAATACTCAGGGGCAGCCCAGTCAGTGCCTGTGAAAAAGCCAAACTCCTAGATGTATACTTCATGTCAGTATTCCTGAAATCAATTGGGGGGGGGGGCTGTTCACCTGAGTAGAGGCCCGGTCTGTAGTCTACAAACTACAGACCAGTCAGTCTGACGTCATTTCTTGGTAAAATCTTTGAAAAACATATTAAGGAGGCCATCAATTGCAAACTGATGGTGTGTTAAGAAGCAATCAGCACAGCTTTGTTGTGGGTAGATCATGCCTGACAAACCTTGTGTCCTTCTATGACCAGGTAACTAGCCATCTGGATGAGGGACACAAGGTTGACATGATTTACTTAGACTTTAGTAAAGCCTTTGATTCAGTTTCCCACGGGATTCTCTCAAACAAACTGGAGGGTGCTGGACTGGACCAGTCTACAGTGAGGTGGGTGCTAATCAGCTTAGAGGCTGCTTGCAGAGGGTGGTAATCGATGGGATGGCCTCATCCTGGAGGGCCGTCTCCAGTGGTGGCCCCCAGGGTTCGGTGCTTGGACCTGTGCTCTTTAATACATTTATTAATGACTTGGATAGGTAGAAAGCTCAATGATTAGGTTCATGGATTATACCAAGCTGTGGGGAAATGCAGGCACGTTGGAGGATACGGTCAGGATCCAGGATGACCTTGACAGACTGGACTCACGGACAGAATGGAATCCATTTTAAGAGGGAGAAGCGCAGGGTTCTTCATCTGGGTAGGAAGAACCTTCACCATAACTACTTGATGGTTTGTGGTACACTGGCTGACACAGCATCTGAATGGGTCCTGGGGGTCACAACCGACTGGAAGATGAATATGAGCCAACAGTGCAATGAAGTTGCCAGAAAGGCAAATAGAGCTCTTGTGTGCATCAGCCAATGTGTGGCCAGTAGCTCCAGGGAGGTGTTTCTCCCTCTCTGTTCGGCACTGGTGAGGCCTCAGCTGGAATATTGTGTCCAGTTCTGGGCACCACACTTCAAGACGGATGTGGATAAGTTTGTGAGGATACAAAGAATGGCCACCCCTATGGTCAAGGGGATGGAGGATAGGCCCTACAAGGAGAATCTCTGGGAACTGGGCCTGTTCAGTTTGAGTAAGAGAAGGCTGAGAGGTGACTTGATAGCTGCCTACAAGTACGTCAGTGGTAAACACCAAGATCCAGGTGAGCAACTCTTCAAGAAGACACCTCAAGGAAGGACAAGGACCAACAGGCATAAGCTTATAGAGGGTAAATTCAGGCTAGATATCACCAGAATCTGGAACACACTCCCAGCAGAGGTGGTGCAGTCACCATCCTTGGAGGAGTTCAAGATGAGGCTGGACAGGCACCTTGTTGAGCTTGTCTGAGCCCAATAACTTCCTGCCCATGGCAGGGGACTGGACTTGATCTTACAGATCCCTTTCCATTCTACAATTCTATGATTCTAACTCCAAGCTGACAGTGCCAGAAAACCAGGTCTTGAGCACAGCACCAAGTGTTGCTACCCTGGGGCATGTCCAGATGTGCGCGGACGTTTGGTTCCCCAGGGACAACTAGCAGTGGTGCACCTTGCACCACAGCTATTTGTCACAAGGAATGCCTGTGCCATGATTTTGGCAGATGGCAAGTTACCCCAGGGGCATTAGGGAAGGCTGGACGCAGCACTGTGCTGGCCCCAGGAGCCCTTGCAGGGGTCCTGGTGCACCTTCCGGGTCTGCAGCTGTGGCAATCCTGTCACGTGGAGCCTGGTTGGCAGCAGAACACAGCTCCGGGCAGCCCAGATCTGCTTTTCAGCAGCACTTGATGCCCAAGCGTGCACTGTGCCATTTTTTTTCCTGCAGGTTTTGACCTCTGGATATCCAGGGGTCAAAAAAACCTGTGGAGGGAAAAAACCCCCAGCGCAGCACACATGCAGACAGCGTGCCCTTGCAGCGCAGAGAACACTGCACAACTGCACTCATCTGGATGTGTCCCCATGTCTTCACCACCTTGTTTCTGGGGATGATGTGCATGGGGTGGGAGTAGGTAGGTGGGTTTATTTTCCTGATAGAGTGACTGAGCACCTTCCACCATGATTTAAACACACACTTTGACAATGTAGCCCTTTGTATTTATATTTTACATCTATTTAAATCACCACAGGTATTTAAAATGCTTTATAAAGCTGAGGGAGTGCTTTCTTCATTTTTCAGGTGAAAAAATGAAAATGGTGAAAAGGCCAAAATTTCCAAAAACCGCCTCCAATTTGTCCATCTTGGAGCATGTCAGGCACTGTTTTCAGATGTGCTGAGCACTGCTGTTGAAATTAGTAGGGACATTAGTTGCCCAGTGCCTCTAAAATTTTGCCCAAGATCTCAATGTAGGCACCAAATATCAGTGTCGACGCTTGTGAATTTTAGCCTAGTGACACTAAGAATTCTGCTGTGAATCTGTGATAGAGAGAGGGTAGTGTCCTTGTTCCCTGACCACAGTATGTGGTACCCTTCTTATTCATGCTATGCTCAGGAAAAAAACACAGAGAACACACCTATTATTCTCTCACAACCAAATGCTTTCATACTATAGTGCAATATATTGTAGAGTCAAAGACAAGTTGTTAATGGAATGCTGTCATAGTTGGCAGTAGAAGGGTTACATAACTGACCCACTCTTCAAGGTTTTTTCTGTTTGGGTCATTCTATCATGCTTTCTAAATATATGGAAATTGAAACTGTGATAAACTTTTAAATAATTGTTAACTTTATTTAAAAAATATATAACAAACGCATAACTGTTATCCTATGAAGCACATCTTACAGTGAGTAAAACACCAGTAATATAATTTCCATCATAAGTTCTGTTGTGAGTTGAAACATTGTTGATTATATTCTGTTGTGAACGTGAAAAGCCCCAGCACTATGAAGTCCTTTAATTCTTACATATATTTAAAAAATATATTTTACATACTTAAAAATTGAAAGAATTTTTCAGACTCGGGCAGGCTGTGCTCACCTCGTCCAGCTTGGAAGTGTCGGCCATGGGCGTGAGCCACTCCAGGCGCAGGTGCAGCTGCCCCTGCCCGCCATCCTGCAGGGGAAACCACTGGGGGGCGGGAGTCAGGGGT
>NW_017729033.1:79346577-79366632 GCF_001723915.1 Gavialis gangeticus | reverse complement strand
GTGAAAAGCCCCAGCACTATGAAGTCCTTTAATTCTTACATATATTTAAAAAATATATTTTACATACTTAAAAATTGAAAGAATTTTTCAGACTCGGGCATTATACAGAATTTAAAAAATGTACTTTAAGTTACATCACAATCATTATTCTATCTACACTTCAATGCACAACAGCAAATACTGTAATACATTTGACACAATTACTACAATGTACATATAAACATGATACAGCAAAGTTACAATAGTTACAAACAGTAACAACTTTAAAATGATAAACACTCACAAAAGAATTTTAAAATGTATTAAATATATTAAAGGCTTTACCAACCATCACCACTAAAGGCAAAAAACTATTCCTCCCAAGAACCACAGGTCAAATCCTGTTGTCCTTAATCCTGACTCCACTGAACTTCTGTTGGTTTCAGTAGGAGTTTGCCTGAGAAAGGGCTCGATGAGAACACCTAAACCACATTAGTATTTGCCCAACTGATAGTAAAGGTATGTGTTTATACACAGAAATCCTCTCTTCTGCATGTCTGCCCAAATGTCCTTCAACTTGGTTAGTGGGAGAATTAGCCTTAGAATCAAATCACATTGTGGTGTTGGGAGGAGAAAGACAAAGTAATTTAATTTAGTTTCGGAAAATGCACCTAGAAAAATGCAGAGGCCCTCAAAAAGCATATTTCAGGGGACAAAAAAACTGTTAAAGCAACAGGAAACTAGAACACAAATTTGAGGACACTGCCTGATGTGAACAGCCTGTTTTGTCACAAGCAGTGAGGCCCCAAGCCTGCAAATTCTTTCACATTCTTCCACATTTCTCAACGGGAGCCTTGCACATTATAATTTGCAAAACACAAGTGTAAGTCTTTGCAGAATCAAGGTCTAAGCTCATTAAAGCTTTTGCAATCAAGCAAATAGCACATGAACATATTTATAAGACTTAAATCTATTTTGTATGAAATACATCTAAGGGCTGACAGCCTCAGTTGTGATAAAGGGTACTACTGTAGGGATGTATAGTCTCATACAGGTTTTCTGTACAGTGGTGAATTTTGCCTACTTTATATAGCTCAGGATGCTCAGGTTACCCCCCAATATAGGCACTTTGTAAAGCCCTTTGAAAATAATCTGCACTTTATGACCGCAGATATAATTCTGCCTATAAACTATATTGTGTATTTTATCTTAACAAACTTCCTTGTCGCACCTGAAGTTACTGCATAGCCCACCTGTGTTACTTCCCTCCCATCACCCCCAAATAAATTTAAGGAATAAAAGCCTAACTACATAACTGATGCCATATTACCAGTACAGTCCCCTGCCCTTTATTGCCACGACACTTTATTAGCAGATAAATTAGGGAAACCTCAATGAATGGTGACAGTCATGAATACAATTACTTTTACTATCCACTAAAAACAAAATGAATGTTTAAAATGATGATTACCTACAGGATAGTAGCCAGTGAAATCTACAGTACCATGTACTATTTTCCATCTATTGCAGAATTAGTAATACAGTTATAATATCAAACAGAGAGAACCTTGGTAAATAAGGAATATGCAAACATTTTTTGTATTTTCAACTTCTTGGGGGGGGAACAACTATTTGAATATGATTTGGCTTACATTCCATACAACCTATTAATAAAAAACTATATCCAAAGTCATCTAAAGCATTTACTATTGCTTTCTTTCTTCAAAAATAAAAAAATATGTATCTCTGACAATGAAGATTATTATATGGAAATATTATTTTATTTGTCTGGAGCTGAATAATTTACAATCAACATTAATGGTGTTAAAAAAATTAAAAAGCAGTATGTGGACTTAAGTTTGATCCCACAGCATTCATTTCTGGGAAATATAGAAATGCATGTGTACACACGCAGACAAGTTCAGTATATGAACTTTTGCTCATAGCATTTCTCACATGTTTCCACATGGACATCTCTCATGTGTAAGAAGTTGTGTGGCTGCCCTTTATATAGCCTGACCCTGAAAAAAAATCCCATTAAGGTCAACAGAAATTCAGAACAGCCAGTACCTTGCAGGATTGGGCCTGCACTGGATATGAGACATAACATGTATATTTTAGTTGATGCTTACTATAATATTACTCTGCACTGTAATATTATAGTAATATATTACACTAGCACTGATAAAGGCACCCCATTAACTAGACAAACATAAATTTTCTTTTTACATTGAAGAAGGAAGAAAACTGAGGAGACTTGGTGATGTTACTTTAACATGAAATTAAGTCAACTAAAACAAAACATGGTTTCTAGTAATACATTTTCTTCTGAGCCTCCCTTAACAACATTTGTACAATCATATGTTCCTCTTTTTAATTTCTTTGTTTCTTCCCTATTGCTGTGGAAATACTGACACAAACAAAAGGGAAAACTCTACAAAGTGCTATCAAATACACAAATTAAATAAGTTGGAAAAATGGATCTATTCATCTCTAAACTATTTTAATTGTAAAAATCTTTGATAATTGTAGTAGGTAGCATTTTCTTTCAGACAGAAATTTGATTAGTTAAAAGATAGTATCCCTTTAAAGTCAAATTCCAGTGCAATAAAACATTCTCTAATTGCTGCATCACATTACAAAGACTAAACTACTAAGGACTGAGGTCAGTCCTTCCCCTGTCCTCTCCCCCCATACAGACATCCCCCCAACAATGAAGTTTGGTACATGAAAGGAAAGGAGTCTTTCCTTCCATCACATAAAAGCAGCAGAGCTTGAGGTTGCGATAGTTTTTGACTCCTGTTTCAAAAAACAGATATCTGTAGTTGTAAAGCAATGAAATAACTAGTTTCTGTATCCTACACACAAACCTCTTTATACAGGGATGTGTAAAGAATTGCTAGAAAGCTGTGGTTAACCGTGCTGGAGGGGCATTCCACATAGAAAGGCTTCCCCTACTTTGCCTCTCTTGTCCAAATAGGAGCACCCCTGCTTTATTGCATCTGCAGCAGGCCCTGTACAAGAGGGCCCTCTAACTACTATTTAAAATATAATTAAAAAAACATAACAGGAAACTGCTATCTTGATAAGTGGTGCTGCCTGCATAGGGCATCAAGTGTCGTATTTTCTAATTCAAATAATTTGGCAATATGAGATTTTCAAGATGTTTTGAGTAACATTTTAGGGATTATGGCAGGTTGGATATTTATTTACTTACTAATCAGAACAGTCCTAGTGAGAGTTTATACTATAAATTTTATAAATATCAGGGGCACTATTCTGCAGTCTCTCCACCCACCAAGCTCAGACTGATTCACTAGGACAGGATGGACAATCCAGATTAAAATAGGTTTTACACACTTTTTGCAGCATCAGTGATGAATTAGACATAAATTCATTTTAGTTTCCTATTATATTATTACAGTTTCACCTACAGTTTGTAGAAACAAATACAAAGAGTACAAAGTCAACTTTCTACTGTTTGAACCACTTTATAGTAACATCTTCAAAGTTGTGATAAAGGATTTGCCACTGAAGCCAACCACCCTCTAGTTTCTTTACCCAAATAAAAATGTTTTATAATGCAAAGCTATCCCACAGAGTTACCTGTATTTGAAAACATGCTTCAGAAAAAAGGTAAGCAGACTTTTGAACTTTGATATCTATATTGCTGAAAGTTAATAGTAAAAGCTGTTACCTAGCACATTCGTCCCACTGAAAATATCAGAATTTCACCCATTTGCAGTAGGGCTAAATTTGGCCTCATATATTGTACAACCTTGGTTGGGTAGTTTGCTTTTCAGACATTGTCATCATATCTTTCAGGCATCTTTAGCCTTACTCTTTCCTTACCATACACTTAACATTGATGATTAGCTTCCCTGTGGTTTCCCCCATAGAAACATCCCATGCTACAATGTGAACACAAATTTTTAAGACAATCAACAACCGTTAATAGCTTTACCCCAAGGCTTGGTGAGAGGTAGTATTTTTCCTTCCCACAGGCTTCCCTTAGAGAAATGTGTGTAACAAATTAGGCTCTTGCCTTCTAACACTTCCTCTAGAGACTTCCCTAGAGTCACAACAGTAACCAAGCACCTTCTGGTTAAGAAATGTAAGCGACAACATCTATCCTTAATGACCAGTAGAGGCCACTAGGTGCAAAAGCAACAACCCATCCTTCCCTCTGTTCCAGTTTCTGCAAGATGTTCTCAGCCCAATCCAAACCACGAAACAAAGAATCAATCTCAAAATTAAAATCTATTTCCCTATATATTATCAATGCCTTTCTTAATTTTCTACTAAAAAGCATTTTCTACCAAGGCACCCACCAAGATTTCTCTCTTTTAGTTGCTTGCCAGAATTGGGATTTACTTTTATTTAAAACCAGAAGCAAGAATCAAATGCTGCTAACAAGACAAAGGGAGAGACATAAGTATAACTGTAATTGTCCTTCTGCTCTGAGAATTCTAGATGTAAAAATAAAAAATAGATTTTTAATATTAGCTAGCATAACACTCAAGATAGCCATCAAAACTGCATTTCCTGGGATTTTACTTTACAAGGCAAAGCAGAGACTTTTCCCAGCAAAGTATACTTCAGCAATACTGTAAGAATGCCTATCTATACTAGTCAATGGCAGCATTTAGGACACCCTTTATTTACTACAGGAAACTTATTTTTAATTAGTAAAAACCCATTTTTGCAAACTAACTCCACATTTTGATATCCTCCTTAAGCAATAAGTGATGCCTGTGTTATTTATTTCTGCACATACACAAAAAGTGGTTATGTACCTTTGATAGGTAATACAAATTTTTGCTTCTGCATTGAAAAGAACAGTAACAATTGCTTATATGCAAGTTCATTATTTGCCCTGCCCTATAATCATGACCTGCTTCCCTATACAAGATGGCTTTGGAACGAGTGTACCCATGTGTACTGGACTGTCAATGTAGGATTGCTTGTGGCAGCCTCCTCTTCTGACACTGATATTTTGTTTAAGGATCAGCAAAGTATTTGTTTTGGTGTAGGAAAAAAAATCTCAATATTTTGCAAACAGGTACATTTCACATTTGAGTGCTATCAGCAAAACTGAATATAAGCCTAAATATGGCTTTTAAATAAAAGCTTGGCCACTTTGCTTTCCCATCCCTCTTGTCTTTCTGCAAGGAAACCTGGCACTATATGCCCTGGTTTTCTAAACAAGAAGCAAGAAGCACCTCCTTTCCCGCCCAATAAATTCAGATCCCATATGTGATGAAGAAAGAAAAAAAAATTAGCAATGAAGGCAGAAGATTTTATTTACGCTGATTTAAGCACTAATAAGGCATTCAAGGTAAAGTTCTGGCTCTGCTGAAGTCAATGGCAAAATTCTTACTGAATTCAGTAGCACCGAGGTATCACTCCAAGAATAATGATATACCCATTATGTCCTAGTTTCTACAGGCAAATGGCACCAGTTTTGCATTTGATTTTTTTTAGCACTTGGAGCAACATTGAAAAAGAAAAAAAATAAGTACATTAAGCAAAAAAATCTTAAATACCCTTTCAAAAAGTTGTTAAGGCTCATAAGCATATTAGTAGCCTTAATTATCCTTGCCTACTAACTGGCAAGTATAAGTAAATATTTCGTTACCATTTTCATATAAATATATGATATTCTACTTTGTAAAAAGTGTTTGATTCATGCCATTGACATTGCAAAATATTTTTTAGTCCTGCTTTCAATCTATCATCATGGGAGTTACTTGCAAAAAAATAAGATATTTAATACTATAATGATAGAAGGCTGAAATTGTTCAAAGAATATACTCTGACCAAAATATTTTAACGGGCATAAGGATAACAAGAACATATGAAAGGCACTTGTTTTCACCACACAATGAAAAGTGATCAGAGCCCTTTTCTCTGTTTTCAATTTTTTTTATACATTGTGATTGCCAACTGCTATTATATGATGGTACAAACAAAACATTCCACAATGTTAGCGTATCAAAGTGTACTTCCCTTTGGAAGGTTTTTTATCATCTTATCTTCCTTGTATTTTTATTTGAGATATCAGTTATCATTGAAGGAGAAGTTCATGTTACTGAGTATAAAGGAACCAAGATGGCTCAGCAGCTAGTCCAACATATCAGCCACATGGTGGTAGACACTTTCAAAATATGGGAAAATAAATTGTTAATCTGTTGGCAGAAAATGCTTGACAATTCCATTCAGCAACTATATTCAGTCACAGTTTGCTATTTTAAAAGACATCCATGCTAAGGTTGTTGACAAAAATTAACATTCACTTGTCCTTTCATTTATAATAAACTGAGCACTTTCACTTGCATTTTCATTTTCATCTGCTTCTTCCACTGGTCTTTTTTCTTGTAATCCACTATTTTCTGAGCAAGAATCTTCATCTCCCTCATCTCTATGGAGACCTTCAATACTGTGTCTGACACCATAACCAAAGTAAATAAGGAAGCCTTTCAAAAAGGAGGGAAAAAGAAAAAGTTAATAGGTTTTGAGGCACATGGTGCATTAAAGCAGTTGCTTCTGGCTTTTTGGATAACCGTCACTTGTTAGAACAGTTCCCTGGTATGCAAACTACTGATGGTATTCAAGCCTTCATATGCAGGGAAACGTTGGAGTACTACATGTACAAAAGCACCAGTTCAGGACCCCAGTGCATCACTTCTATCGCCCAGTTCCTTGCATGTGCTTTTATTTGTAATGCTAACACTGAGAATGCATCTCATTTATGACTGCAATGCAAGTTTGCAGCACCCTGACAATTACTTCATTTAATACACTTTACATTGTAAGTTACAGGAGAATAAGTGATAAAGTAGGAAGAGGAGGGTTTACACATGCTTCTGTCTACATTTTCAGTTGTATCTGTTACAAAAGCTGATTTTAGATGTTTCCTCCCTAGGTTTCTTTTTCCTTGCCCAATTACCGTATTTGCTCAACTCTAAGATGATCCCCCCAATAATTAGATTACATACATGGAGGGTGGTCTTTAATTAATGCCTTCCACTGCTGCAGGGAACAGGCAGTCAGGAGGTAGGTGGTGTGGGGAGGTTGAGCAGCTTGCCCCCTGCTTGTGCCTGCCCTGTTACCTCTTCCCCCTACCTGCCCCTCTCCTTCCCTGCCCCCCCAACAGCCTTGGATACCCCCTTCCCCTCCAGCCTCTGCGGTGAAAGGGCTGGGCTTGGTGCCCGAGGAGGCAGCATGCACGGAGCCTGCCAACACAGAGCAGCTTGAAGCAGTTTGCACGGGCCCGTCCATTTTTGATCTCCTACCATTACCCCCACCCTAGCTAAAATGTCCACAGAACTTTGACATGGCAGCCACTTTCAGCTTTCATTTTGTATTTACAGATCAAAAACTGGGAATATCAGATACTCCCTGTTTTGATGTTATAACTAAACCAAATGCATTACCCCTAAAACAGTACAAGCAGTACAACTTTACCAAACTCATTCTCAGTGTTTCTCTAAGGTGATCTATACATACTCAGACCTAAAGCTTAAAAGGCTTCTGTTTGTAAGGACTCTGTAGGCAACTGGAATTTGTTCTTTAATTTTACTCATCTTGCTACTTCACAATTGTCTGTGCATCAGATATATACACCTTTTGAGAAATGCTCTTTTTAACTTGTAATATCCTTTGATATTTATTCAAAGAAAACCTTTTCTTTAAATATTTAAAGGAAGAAAAATAAATGGAAACACGTGACAGACTCAACAACTGATTGTTATAAGTAAGTGCCTACCAAGGGTCATCCAGATGCTAAACCTGATCCAGGTATCTCCGCTTAATTGTACCATCAAGTAAATATTCACCAGGATACTGAGAGCTGGCAAAAATGGCAAGAGTGGAACCTAAAGAAAAATGTTTTATAAATCAATGTTGTTTTCAAGTCTTTCTGCAAAGTATGTATCACATTTCAGTTTTATAACACAAATCAGGGATTGACAAATTCATTCACCTTATGAAGACTAAGAAATGTTTTCTATTATGAGGTAAATTACCAGTTTCTGCAAACCATAAATTTCCAGTGTTTCCTATAGATAAAACATAGTCTTACCTATATAAGACCGTGGAAAAAATTCTTTGCAATTTGTATTGAATCCATTCCAATGAATTCCTGAATTGAATATAGACAAGCAATTTGAAACTATATTTACTTCACTGATTTGAATTTATAGTTAGCAGGTCTCAGAATACTTTAAACATAATTGAAAAGGATAACACACCTTAATAAAAAGCAGTTTAATTAAAGCAGTTGCTCCTGGCTCAGTAAAAAAGCATGCGTTCCAAACTGCCCCCAAACACCTTGCACTATCTTCATCACATCACTCAAATTCTACCCCTTCACATTTCCTAAATGAAGTGGGGGAAATAGGCCTTGCAGAACATGGGAAAAGCTAATAAATTAACGCTCTGAGGAACGTGAAATGCCTGAGCCATGACACACAGCACAAGAAACTTAGTTTTATGCTAAACTGCTCCTCCAGGTCCACGAGAAAGGAACCTTTCTTTTATAGAAAACTACTCTACAGCAGTTGGAGCCAGACTACATCTACTAGGGCTAAAGCAGCCAGCCCCTGTGCCAATAGGCTCAAGGTCTTCTAGTGTTAGGGAATATCTTGTAGATCTGTGTACTGCAGATTCATTTACCTTGACAAAGCCAGTACATAAATTCTTATTAATCAGTGGTATGCACAGAGGCACTGAGAAGGTCTAGGCCATACAGAGGTAAAAATGCCTCTGCCAAACTACTTCAGCACTTCCATTGTTGCTGTTACTAGTGGGGCTATATTAATTGGATTTTAATGATAAGAATCTGTGTGAAAAAAGAAAAACATGGACAGATACACACACACACACAACTGACATTATTTCCATTTATTATTTTATTCACCAGAAAGGCCACTTGCTGCTGGCTCTGAGGCTGTCTCCAGATGATGAGAACAGTGACAATGAAAAGTAGCGCTAATACAGCAAGAAGAGCCATACTCCAGACCTCCATATTGGCAATAGAATTAATCCCGTATGTGCTCAGAATGCTCAAGCCACAAACCAGAAAAGCTGTATAAAAAAAAGAAAATGGAAAATCAAAAGCAAAATGCAAGGAGGTAACCTTTCAAAAATATCTCCTTTTAAAAAATGCGGCTTCATCTAATATAGCAGCATCTAATTAGCAACAGAGTAAACATCAAATGGTAAAAAAATAATTCGGTAAGAAAATTAGGGGAAAAATTAGATTACAGAACAAAATCCATAAAGAGTGAGCTAGAAAAATATTTTTCCACCAGAAAAATTCACATCTGACATTTCTAAGAAAGCAATGTAGGAAGTTTTAATTGGATTTGATTTTTTTCTGCTACATTAAATTCTGCTATTTATAAATGTTTATGTAACTATATTGTACTTACTTGTACATCTGTTGACTTACCTAAGAGACCCACCAAACAATTGACAGTGGTAGCTGATTGCTCTGTAGGCAGACTGGATGGATTAATCAGTGTTTGAAGACTGAAGCGGTTCCTTTGTAGCATATTAACCTGTGATTCACTTATTGTAGATTCCCTTTCTGATCCTGGCAGAACCTCTTTCTCTGGACAATACTTTGGTTGCTCGTAGGTTAAACTGGGTTGGTACCTATCCATAAATAGATATGTATACAAGCTCATGACGGAGGTAGAAATAGGATAGCCCTGAATACTGCATCAATTTCCATCTTCCCTTTTTTTTAATAAATCCCCAGTGAGTCTATTCTACAATAGTAGCTATATAAGCAAGAAAATTCTAAACCTCCTTTCATGTATTGCCAGTAGTAGAGGGGAAGATTGTGCAATTATCTTTCAGAAACTAAATCTCAAGTATTTTTTGGATTTGACCAGTTCCTACATTAGAATATAACATTAGTACATAAACACATCCATTCTTAATATGCTCTTTGGATTACATCTCTGGTAATCATTACATTAACATTAATTACATTACAATAATTACATATGCATTAACATTTAGATGAGTAGACCTAGTTTTATAAGATGTACATACCTAGCAAAAAAATTACACGAACTGCTATGGTAGTTATATATTCTGAACAAGACAAATTTTAAGATAGCAGAACAAAGTGGGGTGGTAGTGACTCACCTAAGAATAAGAACACAGGCTGCTACCAGTGAGTATGCAAGAAGTGTACCAATAGACATCATATCCACTAGAGCCTTGAGGTCAAAAAGAAATGCCATAACAGCTAAAACAGAGAAAGGAGAAATACAGAAGTTGTGTGAAGCTGGTATACTAAGAGCTTATATTTTAAAGTCAGCCTCAACAGTGCATATACAATGTTTTTACCTAGTTGTTTTTAGTAATAATTATACAATAAAATCCTGATAATACACCGAACTGTGTTTTAAAAGTAAAGGTCATCATTTTCAAATTAACTGCTTAGAGCTGGGTTCCTGAAATGATAGACAATGATGAGCTGTAGAGTCTTGCATCTACATTCAGGAAGTGTAGCCTCAAAATAGTAGGCAATATCAAAAAACACTCATTCCTATCCAAACCATCCCATACAAACCGTAATCTAAACTCTGCATAAGACTACTGTCAACCCAGTAGCTGTTTTTTTTTGTTTTTTGACATTGCCTAATGATCCTTCCCTAGCAGGGGGTTGGACTAGATGACCTCTGGAGGTCCTGTCCAGCCCTACTTTTCTATGACTATGATTCTCTGTTAAAGACAGTGATAGGTCATGCTGTTTAGTTATTAACAATAAAAATTATTCCAGCTCATTATCACTTGCTAGAGTGTCAGCAAAGTTTGGCCAGTTATTTCTGTGATCTTTAGCACTCTGAGGACAGGAGCTGCTCATCCCCTTTTAAAAATCACTTTAATATCACATTTTTTAACCAAGCCATTTTAAGAAAGCTTTGGAGGATTGTTACAAGGGAAGGCCTTATATGCAGAAGTAGGGCCAGTGCAGAGGAAGGACTAAAAGCACCCAGGTACTACCATTTATATGAAAAGAAACAAAATTTCATCCCATGGGACTACCTCACCAACCTTTGTAAGTCTCCCCAAAGTCTTCCTGGGCCCTCCCTAGGACCTTTCCGGTAATCATCAGAAATCCGCTTAAGCCTCATTGGTTCATCTCCCTGAGAAAATAAACCCAGGTCCTTTTTCTTTGTAGGTCTTTTCCAGTCCTGCTTTTCCCCAGTAGGAGCTGTCCATTGCTCACACCTTTTTTCCTGATCAAAAATACCATGTCTAACTGTCTTTTGCCTTTTCCTCCTCCCTTCTGCAAAGTTTATATCCAATTCTTTAAGGGTCAGGAGGACTTCTGCCACCAGAGGTCAGAGTGTTAAAGGGTACTTCTTTTTTCTTCTGTCATGTAAAGGAGCACTTCATGGCCTTCATGTATCTCACCACTTTTGCTTGTATCTGCATCTATTTTTCTAGAGAAAAAATCTGTATCATGTGTTTCTTCTCTACTTCATGCTCCATGAAGAAATTTGAAGGTTTTCAACTTGGATATCATTGGGTAGATCTAGCATTACTTGGTTTTATTTGGTGTAGCCATTTTAAAGTGGTGTGACTGGGGACCACCACAAGGTGGTTGCGTAGTATATAGTATCACAACTTTTTCATTGCCCATTTCATAGCTAGACCTTCTTTTTTTTGTTCCATATTGTTCCATATGCTTTGTTGGGTTTTTGTTGTTGTTGTTGTAAGTTTTTTTCTGAAATACACAACAGAATGCTCCATTCTTCCCTCTTCTTGTAGCAGGACATGACTAATAGGCTATACCTGTTTACATTACCGACAGGCTCAAAAAACCCACAGCCTTCACCACAGACTGGGTACATAATACATCTTTAACTTTTTTAAGGTCTTGGTCACACTATTATGTCCAGGGGACCTCCTGGGGTACTTGTACATGTGACAATGTCACGATGTACATGTGATGAAAATGTGGCTTAATGGCATCACACATTACATGTGTGCGAGTTTTGGTCGTTTTAGATGAGTTTGCATCATTGCAAACTAAACTACATTGGGATGTAGTTAAGTGTGCAATGAGTTACAGCTATTAGATTTTCCTCTGGCCATGGGAGAGGCAGGAAGGCTCCACAGAAAAAAAGGATAAGGCCTCTCACTGCATCTGCCTTCAATAGGTGTCTGCTGAAGGCAGAAGCAGCAAGGGGCCTGATCCCTTTTTCTTTTTTTCAGCAGAACCTGCCCACAGCCATGGGTTGAGCTGCCAATGGGCCGAGCAGCTGCTGATCTGTGGGGGGGCCCTGGTCCTTCCCTCTATAGTGGTGGTGCCCCCTGGAGATCTCCTGCACCACCCATATCATGGTTTTCCTGAAGAGGCAGAGGACTTGAAGTTGCTAAAACTGCCCTCTTCCAGGGCCCAGTCAAATCTTCACAGTTGTCTAGCCAGGTATTTCACTTCCTCATACCTTTACCAGAACTCATCCTCCTTTGGCTGTTCAGTCTCTGGATATGAGCTCATCCAGGTCCAAGTCCCCTTCCTGTTCTCTCCTTTCCAGCTCAGCTGCCCATCAACCTCACCCTTCCTCGTTCCCCTAAGCTGTCCTTCATTTGATCAGGCTTTTTCCCAGGTGAAATCATATTTATTTTTGCCATCTATCTGAGCAACTTCCTTTTGTAACTCTGTGGAGCTGGCAGATTCTCCTGGACTCTGCCCTAGCCCCCTTGAATGATAGCCAGTCTCTCTCTATTCATACAGGGTAAAATAGATTATCTGCAAAACATACAAGTAGTGAACAGGTTTACATATTACTGCATATTTACATTGCAGTAATATGTAATATGCAGTAATATCCTTTATCTGTGGATAAATGCTTATCTCCCTTTTGAAGCAAAATAATATATGGGAATCCACACATTTCTTCTCCCCTAGGAGCTCTACACTATTGATTTAGTACATTTTCCAAGTTAAAAGCCTCATTCTGCTATAATTAAAATTAATGGCAAAATTGAGCAGCACCATAATGAGGCAAATTGAATATAAAAGTATTTTTAAAACCAAACCAGTATAATCCATAGCCATCTCTTAGTGAGTATTTTTGGTCTATATTTTCTGCATATAGATGTGCAACTGTACAGCTCATGAAGCAAGTAATGAGGGCAGCCACTGCATGTAACAATAAAGCAAATTTATTCAAAATGTATTTAGCTGATGATTATTTTAAACATGTATTTGTTTATTGAGTTTGGTTGGATATTGAAATCATTTAGAAGGCTTTTGTAAGGTTTTGTATTGCTACAAGAATTTCAGTGTAAATAAAGATGGTCAAATTTAACAAAGCTACCTACATTTTTGTAAGTATGTGTGAATAAATATGTATTCCTTAAGAAGTGTGTTTGTGCCCAAAAGCTTGCAAAGAACAATTTTCCCAACTATTTAGTTGGTCTAATAAAAGATATCACATTTACCCAAAGAACCTTGTCTGCCTATTAAATATATATGAATATGTGTATGCATGATTATTCATACACGTATATATGCAATGAAAAGATCCCTTAACAAGATAAGGCTGAGAGGGGACCTGGCGGCCATCTATAAACTTACTGCGGGGGGCGGAGGGAACCAGCAGGGAATGGTAGAGACCCTGTTCCCCTGAGCACCTCCCAGAGTAACAAGGAATAATGGCCATAAGTTGTTTGACAGTAGGTTCAGGCTGGACATTAAAAGGCACTACTTCACAGTCAGGGTGGCTAGGATCTGGAACCAACTTCCAAGGGAAGTGACGCTGGCTCCCACCTTGGGGGTCTTTAAGAGGAGGCTAGATAATCACCTAGCTGGGATTACATGAGCCCAGTATTCACTCCTGCCCAAGGCAGGGGGTCGAACTTGATGTTCTACTTAGGTCCCTTCCGACCCTACATCTATGAAACCATGAAACTTTCTGAAAACAAGACTATCATATTGCTAAAATTTATCTCCTGGACAACCAAAGTAAATGATATTCTGCATGATCGTGGATGCACACTATACTCATTACCCTTGTGAGCAGTCAACTTGTACAAAAAAAAAAGAACTGCAGGGGAGTAGAGCTCAGGGATGACAAAATGTGAATAAGCTCATAACTGAAAACATTCCAATTAGATATTGGAAAGTGTTCCCACATATTAAGCCTTCTCTAGCTAATTTTAATATGTAATATATTTTAAAACCAATCCAACTTCTCGATTTATCCTTCTAAATCATATCTACTTATCACAAATATTCTCTGTCACTTTATGGCTAAGAATCTGTTCTTTTTTGACATTCTTCTATCCTAATCTTTACACAGGATTTTTCAAAAATTAGACAGTCTATTAGTTAAAAAAATGAAATGTCACATCTTTAATACTGTCCTTGCCATGAATGTAGGATGAACATGCATTTTGTCAAAGTAAACAGATACATTTACTTTTATTACAAAATGCAACCTTTGCATTTCCCAATCCTTTGTATATGTAAAACTCATGCAGCATTTAAAGAATGTTGAACTAAGCAGCACATAAAGCATCTACAAAAAGACAATCTCACCTTAAACAGTGATAAAATTAGTACCTGTATGTTTTTGGGAAAATATTTTAAAAATGGGAACATTTTATTTACTGTAGTTCAAAATATTACTATATAGCTTTTCAGGGGGTGAAATTTTCCTATTTAGCCTTTACTTGGAAGAAATAAAAAATGCTACCATATGAAAAACTTGTATATAGTCTAAGTAGAAGTATTAATAAGCTTCTACAAATTCACTATCAGAATAAGAAGCTAAGCCTGCTTACTATAAAACCTAGCATAAAACTAGAAGCTAAACTGCTAATCCAATTTTAGATGCACATCACACAGTATTGCATTGAAGTGAAAATATGATCGAGAAAAGCATGCAGCTTTTCAAATCCAGGAAATACCTCTCATTATTCTGCTGCCTTTGCTAAAATTTGATTTGACTGTTTTCAGAGCACTTCACTTTCTGCAGAATTCATTATTATGATTATTGTATGGGAGACAGATAGTCACAATAACTTTTACATGTGACTACATTTGGCTTCAACTGTAGTCTTGATCTGATCATTTAAATTAAAAGGCCAAAATTTAATCTTCTTAACACTGCTTAAAATGTTGAAACTATTCATGCTAAGATTCGGTAGGAATGCCAGATTACTTTAATGCTGGATACACTTAAACGGTTTTGCTAAACTACTTACAACAAAATTTAAGATTATAAGTTACTAGATACACATACAGCTGAAAAAAGTTATCCACTATAAAATTTATGGGGTTTTTTTTTAGATACACTTCTCATACATAGAATTATTTCCTGAAACTAATTCTTGAATTACTTCTTTCACACAGCTACAATGAGGACTGTGTAATTATATTTACCAGCCAATGCAACCTAGGAACACAATTCCGATCTTTCTTTTTGCTGAGTTTGTTGATTATGGCATCAAATGGAGCTGTCACTTTGACTCCAAATTTCTGTTTTTCCAAATTATTATAGAAATAGTAGTCTAGCACAACATTAAAGTGCACAGGAAATTCAGATTTAAAACCAAAACACCTTTGTCTGTGTAATGTCGCTCGCTCTTTATGGGAAATTATTCTATGTATAATAGATTTCTGTTATGACATAGAAAAGATGAATTAATGATAATTATTCAATGATTCACTATTTGGAGCATGAATGTGTCTTCCTACAGGTTTGTAAAGATTCATTATTTCAGTGATATTGTGAAATAATGATTCTTGTGAATTATCTCAACCAAATGGATTAGTCCCTTTTATTAGCTGACAAGATGTACAATAGTTTCTTTCTTTTAAACTATGCTGTAGGTATACTTTTATTTCTTTTTTATACCCCACAACAAAAATTTAATATTGTCCCAGTATATATGTAGAAAAACTAATATTTTCCGAAGATTGCTTGCATTAAATGCTACAAAGCACAGTCTAAGGCTGAGCTATAAAGAGGATTACTCCAGGTACCACGTAATAAATAACTATTTTATTTGCAATAGAGGAACAGGCAAACTTAGAAGGAAGGGTTTCAAGTCCTTTCACTTCAAAAGACATCACCACCACCATGATTGCCATGATCTGGAATTCTTATACCCTTCAATTAGTCAGCAATTTTATTACCAACTTACATGCAAAGGAAGTTAACAAGCAGGTCCCTCTTATAAAATGTCCATGCACGTGCATATAGAGTTTAAATCCCAGTTTTGAAGAAACCTGTATTTTTAGAGCTTACCAGAGATGACCCCTGCTGTCAAGGTGGCAGCAAATGGTGTCTGCCTTTTACTCACTTTGGCAAGAAAACTAAACAGTAAACCATCTCGTGCCATGGCAAACAGAATTCGGGGTAAAGGGAACATAGAGCCGAGAAGACTAGAACAGAAAAATTTATAGTTCAAATACAAGTTAGGAAAAATACTGTGCTCTACTGGCAAACTCAACTTAATGAAAGGAAAGCTTGAAAATGTTTATTGTTTAGATTTTGTTTTTTAAATGTCTGCTTTGGATTAACCAAAAATACAAAAATCTCTGGGAGAAAAATTTCACCAAAAGGTCATGTTACCTGGAAACAATAATATATCATCATCTCAGTCAAAAGCAAAGCAAACTTGCCCAATAGTTTTATTTATACACATGTCATATGTGAAGTAATGCACCTTTCCTTACAATAATCAACTCTCAGTCTCACCTGCTACTGCACCCGATGATAAAGTAGCAATTAATGGGGTCTTCGTTTTGGAATGGATTTGAGCTAGACATTTGAAAAGCAACCCATCATCTGCCATAGCATAGATTACACGTGGCATTGGGAAAATGGATCCAAGAAGACTGAGTAAAAAGCAAACACATGCAACATGGCAAACACAATTCATGCAAGATTGTATCACAGAAAAGAGAAACAACGCTAATTAAAGTCACTGAAAACAAGTCACAATTAAAAAAAAATACTGTAGCCGAAGATACTGCAGGTGGGGCACAAACAAATTTGTTTTCGTAAGCCACTGCAATTTCTGGTCCCTTTTTTTGATTATGTTATTGTTTATTTGGAAACAATAGTTCAATAACTGAATAACTTTTGCCTTCATTGTAGTTCTTAGGTACTAGTGGACCAGGGTAATGGTTCTGGTAGCAACAGCTATGCAATTAAGCTTTGTTTTCCCTTGGAAGAGTCTGATAGTCTGCAGCAGTAAATCAACAAGCATTAGCACTTCACATTCTGTAGCCGGTTACAAGAGTGTTAATCAATAATACCTCAAAGTAAAGACCACACACTTTATATATAGGCAAATTACCCTTTTCAATTTAAGCATCTCTAGTCAAACGCCATTAATATGACTTATTTTATTCAGAAGGTGAAGTTAAGCTTCCTATTTTAAACTGCTGATAATTTCAGCACTTGGAAAGATTTTGAAACAACTGTGAACTCAAAGCTTTCATTTAAAAACATCAAAAATCATCTTGTTTCTTCCCTCCATAGCAAAACTAGGAAAATAGCAAAAACAAAGAAAATTCCACCTATTTTAGCCCTGGTAACAACCATACAACTTGTTAACCAGCTAAAATAAAGGTTGTATGGTTGCTCTTTTTTGCTCCACGGAGCTAAATACATCACTTACATATTCTCAATATGAATCTAGAATTTATGAATCACAGAAGTTAAGCAGCTTTGGCATTGCTGGTGAAATGCATGCATTAAAGTTAAATGTCCATGCAGAACTCACAGTCATTTATGTATTAACTGCTTTTCGTGCTGATTCGGTACTTAAATGCACGTGTAAGTATGTCTTTAAGCAACTTTTCCCAAAAAGGATACTTTTCTGAATCAAAGCCAGGAAATCTGAATTTAGTTTTAAACTTATATTTTTGATATTGATATTACTAAAACACCTATATATTTTTACTATTTTGTTTTTGGATAAGTTATTTTTGCTGTTTCTCACCTTCAAGTATATTCTGCAAAGTAATGGAACTATATGACTATGTAAAAGCATCAATGTCTGAGGCAAGAGGTAAGCGTTCAGTTCAGAAAACACAAAAGCAGTGTTTTCACCTTTTCAGTGTACTATGCTCCCAAGTTCAGGAATAAGAGTAGATTTTTAAAAAATAGCAGACAGAGTGAAAGCTGACCTCTCTGAATAAAGTATTAAAAGTTTTTAAATATTTTGAAAGAAAAATTACACAATTAATATTTAAAATCTGTTAACCAATGTTTTAGTTTCTAGAAATAGTTTATTCTCCATGACTGCTTTATTGATCTAGTTTCTATTTGAACGTTCACTTTTCATTTTTATGGAATATGAGACAGACATATCATAAAAATCCTAAAATTGCTGGAGTCTGTATCAGGCAGCTTTGTAGAAAATAATTATAGTCCCCATACTAACTGTACAAACAGAGTTTACTCTGTGTGCAGGTGTAAAGTTCTTTCAACTTACAGTTCTATCACAATTTTCTTTTTTACATTCCAGTCTTTTACCAAATCATTGTTAAATTAAATATGCTTATCTTTAATATTCATAGGTTTGCTGAGTATCAACAATGTTCTTTCTTAAATTGGAATTCCTGCTGCCTTTGTAGGTCAGACAGCCATTAAGCCCATATACTCTATATCTCTGGAGTCAACTTAAATCATTTTAATAATGTATTTGAGCTCAATTGGTGGAGGAGAAGAACACTGAAGCTGTTCCTACCTTCAAATATCAGTATTATTCCACTATACTTCCTATACCCCAGTACACTTGGTCTATATAATGTATAAGACAGGGGTGCTCAAGCTGTAACCCGTGGGCCAGATGCATCCCATGGAGCCATGGCATTTGGCTAGCGCAGCTCCCCACAGGTTGGGAAATTTGGTGATGGGGAGCTGTGGCTATTAATACTACCACTCCTTCCTGCTTCCAAATTCCCAAGCCCCATGAGGTAGATGGGAGCCATGCCGTGGCCTCATCCCTCTGCACAGACAGGTTGGAGCCCTCTTCTCCCAATGGGACATATCCCCTCCCCCTGTGCAGCTGGATTGGTACTGGATCATGCCCCCTTCCCCTCGCATGGCCGGATTGAGGCCCTCTTCCTCTGTGTGGCTGGTTCATGGCCAGGCAATGTCCCTTTCCTCTTGCTAGGCTGGGTCATGCACCCTCCCTGCACAGATGGATTGGGCCAGGTCATACCCCTTCCTCCCCCTCTCTGTGGGGCTGTGCCAAGCTCCCTTCCCCTTCACAGCTGGATCAGGACAGGGCTGCCCCTGCACCTCCTTCCATGTGGCCAGATGACGCCCCACTGCATCTTCCCTGGCTGCCATATAGCAACCACTGGCCACATCCAGCCCACAGACAGACCACGCACTGTCCATCCAGCCCACTGAGCAAAAAGGTTGAGCACCACTGGTACAGGAAGATGCACATACTGCACATATAATATATTTAACAACCTATAAAACGTTATTAATTAAAATAATAAATTTGGCCACTCATATTAAAGTTAACTTTATAAATAGTTTATAAAGATTTAATTAATAGGTGTTTTAATGAATTGATAACAAAGTCCAACAGGACCATATTTATAACTATGTTATATCTATGACACCTATGGTTTTTTTAATAATAATAACATAATATTAATATCTGAAACATTTTTAAGTATTGACCCTTTATAAAATCATACCTTAATATAAAAGTGACCATCTATTTAAAATATTACAGTAATCACCAACTGTATTTTCCAATATGTCCTTTATTTTCTTTACCTTGTGGATAAAGCGCAGAGGGATCCCACAGCCACAACATACTTTGCAGGATCCCATCCAACATATTCAAATGCTACAGGGAGGGGACTAGTCTCATCTAGAAGGTAGTATGGCATCATAAGAGTCAAAGCAGCTGACACGCCAAAATAGGCCATAAAACAGACCAGAAGGGAAATCACAATTCCAATAGGTATGGCTTTCTGAGGATTTCTGACCTCTTCCCCTGGGGAGGAAAAACAAACACTCTAATTAATCTAGAAAATATTTTAATCTTCTAATA
>NW_017729033.1:79337940-79346424 GCF_001723915.1 Gavialis gangeticus | reverse complement strand
TCTTCTACTTCAATATGTAACAATATAAAGAAAAAGCTCAGCAGTCTAAGCTTTAATATCCTATACAAGAAAAAATAGCAGTCTTTAGGTATAATATAAGGAAAACTCAAAGCTAACTTTGTCCTTTGTTGCCAGATATGATATGAAAAAAATAATGTAAGCAAAATTAAATATTACATGCACACAATACTGGTTATTGTTTATAGGCATCGCAATTTCCATTTATTGATATATAAAATTAGGCTTTGGAATATATCTCTTTAGTCAATAAGTAAATTGAAGATCTTCCACTGCAGTAAGCTTCGTAAGTACCCATTTCAAATCTATGTAAAGGGATTCTGAGAATTATTACTGTTGGAATCTTTTTAAAGTTAAAATTAAGCCCATCAACCAGCAGGGGGAAAAGAGCAAAAGCCAAGATCCTTTATATGTATTTAGCTAAAAGATTCCAGTTTGACTCATCCCAGATGCTTCCCTTGCCTTTGAATCTGATATAGGCAAAGTCTGGAAAGATATGATATAGGCAAATACTGGAAAGCCTGGAAAAATGTTATGGTGGCATAGAGGCCAAGCAAACAGATTTCTATACCCCTTATCCCATCACAAATACCCAAACTTGTGGCCATGACAGGTGGTATAAAATGTATGCCACACATCTATTTTCTTATGACTGGTCTGTCTGATCTCCTTCCACAGGAGGCAGGAGCTCCTGGGGCTTTAGGAGCCCAATCCTACATGTCTCGGAAATTTCCTTGTGGGACAATTCCTGGGATCCATTTGATTGTCCTCTAAAGCCCTGGTAGCACCTGCCTGGGTTCCTTGTTAGGAAAGATGCTCCAGGGATTCCCCAGGTACAGGATCCAGCAGGATCCAGCACAGGACCTGCCATGCAGTGACACACAGGACCCAGCACAAATCCTGGTATGGTGCAGTGGCACAGAGCAGTGCAGGACCCAGCACAGAGTGGTGTGGGACCAGTGTGGCAGCATGGGGTGGTGCAGAAACTGGTACAGGAAAGTGTGGGACCTCGCACAGGTCAGCAAGGGACCTGGGGAATCCTCAGGCAGGAAACCCAAGGTTCTCCTGTTTGCAGAGGTCCTCCCCAAATGTTGTTCCTCATGATTTGACCCTCCTGCTTGTAGGAGTGGTAGGGACCCCACCTTGTGAGACAGCAGGGGACATCTCTTTAACTTAATGAAGTAGATCAGCTGTACCGGGACACATCCCAGAACAGCTAGTTAGCGTCATTTGGTGACATCAGTTTGTAGCCAAAGAGAACTTTATTCATAACAGCAGAATGGAGAAAAGAATACAACTTGTGTGGGTTGCCACAGTGAAGCATGACGTCAATTTTCTTTCAGGCCAGGTTTACACAGTTTAAGTATAGGCAGAGGGAGGAAGAACGTGATAGATAATCTGTTCTGCTTTAAATAAGTATCCAAAAATCTTGCCTTACCAGTTGTAGCAATGCAATCAAATCCCACAAAAGCATAAAAGCAGGTTGCAGCACCCGCCAATGTTCCCGTGAAACCATATGGCATAAAACCACCAGTCCCATACGTGCTTGTTATGTTTTCAAAGTAAGAATAATTTCTAAAGAAAAATAAAATGTGATATAAAAGAGTAACATTTAGTTAGTAGTAAAAAGAATGTGATAGTTTTTTGCCTCTAATAACTCTAAATGAACACTTTTAAAATGGGTGCATTCTCATATTTAAGTTCCATTTCATAAGCCAAAGCCCTCCCCACCCCTACCCCATACCAGCAAGAAGCTTGAGATAAAGATCTTGTATCACTAAGTTTCACTAATAATGGTAAGCTCAACAGAACAAAACTGATAAATAATGAATATTAAACCATGTTGTTTCCCACTTCGTAATTAATAGCAAAAGTCCCATTGATTTCCTGGAGTAGGATCAGTTCCCAGAGCTTGCTGTAAATTTTCACTGAAATTAAATATTAGGCTTCCAAGTGATAACTTTCAAGTGGCTAAAGACAACATTATTAAAAGAAAACAAGAAATCAGTATATATATTTTTCTGAGAATAAGTACCTTTCCCAACAACATACTATTAGATAGAATCTAAACCTGTTGATACCATAGACAAAAGCATGTACAACATAAGCCATAATTCAGAAACTAATTTAAAACAGGACTAAGGGATATAGAACAAAATTGGGAGATTAAAAGAAAAAATACATAATTACTGTGTTTCTAAGGTGAGATTGATGAGATATTCTTCACTTATTTTCCAGTTATCAACGTTTCCTTTTACAAAGCCAGAAATAATAACAAAGAAGAGGACCAAGATGTTAATAGCAGTGAAGATTTTATTCACCCATGCAGATTCCTTGACTCCAAAAGACAGAAGACCTACAAAATATAAGTGGGTTTTTAAAGATTTAATATCCTCCTCAGGTAGTTAAGAGCATTTTTATAAGAAACGTATGCTACTATTATGAACTGTACTAAGTTAATTGTACTAGACCAGGGGTTCCCAAACTGTGGTATGCATACCCCTGAGGTTTTGCAAGACGTCTCTGGAGGGTACACGGGAGAAAATGCGTAATGGCAGATTTAATTTTCATTATAATAATAATAAGCATTAAAGCATTAAAATAGAAAACATGCTTGTAGGGGTATGTGAGCAGCTGGTAAATCTGGAAGGGGGTATGCAGTAAGAAAATGTTTGAGAACCTCTGTACTAGACTTTATGGCTTTTAGGAGTGAATAGTACTAGATTAATGAACACTTCAATCCTATAACAACAGGCACTGGATAAAACAGTAAAACAGATTTTTTTCAGTCTTCTTCCCATGAAGAGTCTGGTTCCAATATTCCTTTAAATTTAAGACACACTATTTAAAACAAAATATTTATTCTAAAAATGATCCAAATCTTAAATACACGTAAAGAAATTAAAAAGGAAAAAAAAAAGTAATTCAAATGAATAAGTCAACCAAATCATAATAATCAAACTGTTATGATAAAAATGATGTACATATAAAAATTCCAACAAAAGACAATGCCAGAAAATAACCAAACAAGAATGTGACGATTGAGTACTGGTTGCCAATAAATACATTACCCTAATTTATTACATACTACTCACACCTTTTCCCTGACAATCGGCTCCCCAAATTTAGGTTAAATTTTTAAAGTGAGGAAGCTGTCTTCTTCTCTAGAAAAGAAAACAAGCCTGGAGACACTGTGCATGCCATGACCAGTCGCACAGTAATGCTTACTATGATCCCCGAACCTGCACGCTTGCTTCATAGGGACCTCTGGTGAGCCAGGTCTCTGCCATTGGTGGTGGGCAGAGGCAAGTAGGGTACCATCCCTGCTGCTAGATTGAGCCAGTGCCCCAGGACCATAGCTGATTCGAGACTCTGGTGCAGTTCTAGGTCTGGGATCGACAATCACCCCCAGGACTGCAAATTACTCATATTTTCTCTGTGGAGCAATTGGACAAAAGCAAAATATGTGCTACTTAATATGATCTGGAGATACTCCTGCAAAAAGTCCCAACTTTGCTACAATACAAGTGCACTTAGCACATACTTAACTCCTTGAATGTGCAGATGCTTGTGTTTTAATGCAGTTAACATGTTCTAAGTGTAACATGCAACAAAGGCCTTATATGCACCACAGAGGCTGTGTCCTGGTAAATGCATCTTTACTTGATATTTCATTCTATCTTAAATTGAGAGTTTGAAGATGTGGGGGGGTGCCTTAAGTTCAAGGGTATCTTAAATTCCAAGAAATATGGTACCTTCTTGATGGTCATGAATTACTAAAAAAAAGTATTTACAGCAAGTGTAGCTTATTTCAGCCATACAATTTTGATGAAAAGAATTATTAAGCCATGCAAGTTTTCCTCAAACCAGTTTCTTTTTTGATCTAAATATCTACACACATGTGCATGTACACACCCCCTCAGCTACAATGAAGAAAACCAATTAAATTCAATTTTTCTTCCATTTCAATACAAGATGTAATCTTGCAAAAAGCCATTTGTGTGCATATGGGTGCAGGTGAATGTGCATTCATGGAAGAGAGAGGTGAGATTCTTTATCTGGGACCATTATAATTCTCTGTGCACAGTGAACTTAAACATGGCTTAGGTAGCGAGTGCTCTGCAGTGCCTCACATTGAGGTCTGGTACCTCACGTTAGCTAGTTAAAATTTTAATTCAGGAAAAGTAAACAGTTCACAAACATTTAAATGAATGCTTGCCCTTCCATTTTTTTGTCCAACTATAATCTTGTTTTTTCAGTGCACATTCCAAAGTTACCACTAGTGTCTAGAATAATGGAGCTATTAATTACAGAAACCCCTCTTAAGAGATCTTAAAGAATTTTGTTTTAGAGCAGAGGTGCTGAACCCCTGGCCCATGGCCCTCTGAGCCCTGTCATCCAGCCCAGAGAGGTCCCCATGGGTCCATAGCCCTGTGTGCTAAATAAGGCATGCAAGGCAGTACCAAGCCTGATCCTAAGCTGTCCGCTATCTGCCCAAGATGTCTGCTCCAGCCAAGCAGGGAGGCATGCTCTAGCAACCGCTGGCCTCTTGCCTGGGTCACTGCAGGCATGTGCCTGCATTTCCAGAATCAGAAGTAAATGTCTGTTCACTTGCTTATCTGTTCAATCTATGCAGGTTAGACTAAACTGCAAAGATTGAACTGATTCAGCCTTGGGCTTTTTATCTGTCTGTACTTAGTCTTAGATAATTTCTTTATAGCCTTTATTATGCTGCAAATTATGATCTAAAATAAATATACCCCTGTGTCATGAAGGTATATTTACCCTATTCGAAATTAATCCAACAGGGACCTACTGTGACAGCTGGCAATTGGAAGAATTATGTATAGTTTAGTGGAAAACAGGACAGCAAATATATAAAGAAACCAAAATACAAAATAATAGCAAAGTCTCTTAGCTTCTCTGTAAATCTAAGCACTTCCACATCTATAATGCTTCCTCGTTATTGAGAGATTAACTCTAAAAAATGTTAAACTCATCAGGATAATGTCCTAATTAAATTTCTGACTCTGCTAATGAGACATCAGCTATTTCTGCAGAAGCTGAAAGTTATGTATGATATGCTTGAGTGGTGGTATTCCTATTGGCAACAGAGTGATGTTGTTTTCTAGACACTTAAACTGCCCTCTCACCCTGCTAGAGCGCAATACCCTCATTAACCTAATGTGACATGAAATTCGGTATGTAAAATATCTTTTTAAAAATGAAGCCCTTAGGAATGCAGATTATCAGAGATTATTCATTTGATAAAAGAAAAACTTAAGCAAGGGGAGTTTCATAGATTTATTCTGCTCCCACTGAAAGCCAGTATGAAATTTGGGACACCACAGCAGCTGCCCAGGCTGCTACAAATTATATTGAGAGATTCCTCCTAAAACACCTGTTGCTTAGCTGTTCCTACTGATTCCAGTGAGCTCTATCTGGTATTACCTACACAGCAGGAAGCACAGCCACACTCTTTCTCCCCCAATGCTAGTATGATTTAATTAAGGGAGTAATTATATTTGGAATATGAAAAAAAGATTCTTAAGGGAAGGTAGAAGGAAAACAGAAGATGAAGAGAGAAAGTACAAATAAAAAAGCAGATAGAAAAAAACCCCCAGGAAACAGTGGTTAAATTAAGAAGTAGCTACAGATTGGAAAGCTTAACTTACCTGGTTAGTGCTAAAGAAAACAAAAAATTAATATAGCAAGATGGTTTTCTGTTGAAGCAGATATAATATTTTTCCAGCATTAAAATGCTCCCAACTTCTACGTATTTTTCCATATTTATTTTCTAGACAGAAGATAGCCCTCGTTTAAGTTAAAACTCAACACCTGCTCCTAAGTAAATTTATTTTCTGGACATTTTGTATGCTTTCTGTCTTTGCCCATTTCAGCTTCTTTCAGATACAAAAGTATGCATGAAAACGTGCTTTCAGATTTTGATTCACAGACCCTTTAAATCTATGTACTGTATGATTTTGTATGACACTAGTAATATTAGAAGAAACTCTGGCAAGTCACAAAACATTAAAACTATAACATATTTTCTTTTGTTACTGGTATAAAAATATTTACAGGATCTAATCATCACCTTCAGGACATTCTCTAATTCGATATGACCTTCATAAATTAAAAGATTGCCATTTCTTACCTGACAGAAGCAGTATAAGGCACACTGCAAAGACGTCTGGATACTCTGCTAGACCAGGAAAGTTCATTTTGAAATATGTTGTGAAAAAATGACCAATTCGTTTTCCAACAATTTCATCAACGGTGCCACTCCATGCTCTTGCTACACTTGCTGTACCTTCAACAAATACACATGTTTACGTTTCTGCCACATAGGAACAACATGGTGGCATTTTTATTTAGGAATGATACAATTATTATTGTTAAAAAAGTGAGCCTTTCCTTGTTTGCCGATTTTATTATAACAGCAATTCATATCCACAAATTGCATCGTGCACTAAAGTGTAGTAACTACATCATTCATCACAGTAGAAATAGTACAAGTAAACTCTCCTATGCCAACTGACTTTTATAGTATAATAATAAATATTAATTGCCCATGTAGTTTGCATTATTAGGTGTTATTATTTCATTGTGTTTTTATTAATCCTAATATATTTTACAGATTTAAACTGATACAAAATAACTTCCATCCATGATTGAATGCACACACTTCTAAAATGAGGCACAGTGAGTATTTAGCAATCTAGAAAACAACTTAAGAGGGGAAGAAAAGTTTATGTAGCTGGCAGAAAATTTAATGGGCGTAATGAAAATTTTTTTATATCACTCTCAGAAAGTATAATCTCCATTGGAAGATGAAGCCCAAATACTGTGGCTTGGATATTATGGTTCAACAGTGATTTAGGTTCCTGTGATTTAGGTTCCTGCCTTGCAGTGAAGCATAGCTGGGTATTTGTGTCCATAGTGAGCTTCATTAACATTGTCAGTAGAAACTGGTGCCTGTGCAAAGCCTTTATTGCAGAATTATAGTTCTGGAAGGAAGTGTGATACTTGAATCTCAAATACCAGCTGATGTAGTGCTTTGAGGAGCATACACACATTCAGAGGGCCCTGGCTGCAGCACTACAAGGGCATGCTCCCCAGCCAGGGGGGTGATAGAGAGCTGTCACTCCACCTCCATTCCCTCACTGCCCCTTCTTCCCCCCCGTGGGCCTAATCACCAACAGCCTGCTCTTTTCCCTGCTGAAGAAGGGGGAAAACTGAGTAGGTTATCAGCCACTGGTGGAGGGTGACAAGCTGTCAAAAAGTACACTGCTGTGGGGAGGGGGACGAAGGCAGCGGCATGCTCTTTGGCAGTCTGCTGCCTTCTGCAGTGAGGAAAGCCACTACTTTCAAGCGATCAGGGCAGCAGCCTGCTGTCTAACAGTTTGTTGGCATCCCCAGGAGAAGGGAGGGGTACAAACAAAGACAGCTGTCCTCATCGCCATGTCTACTTCACTCCCCAGAGAGGGGCAGGAGTGGGATCTTGGCCAGATGGCCACATTGAGAATGACAGCCCCTAGCCCTGACTGAACTGCAGCTCTGCTCACTAGTGGGCTGTCATGGAACCTACCACTCTTCTTGGTGGGGCCAAGAGCAGAGCACTGGGGGCACACTGGGGGAGCCAGAGACCCTCTGTCGCAGTACATGCAAGTATATAGACATTACACCCAACACTACAAAGCATAGTGCTGAAGTCAAGTTACTGTTTCAGACAGGAACACTTTTGTAGTGCTTATGCCATTTTTGTAATGGTTCAGGCTGAGCGCACATCCGTACACCCACTTTCTGTAGTGCTGAAAAGGCATAAATAAGTGCTATATATGCAATGCCTGGCTATGGCTCTAAATTTGTCACTTTTTTCTAAAACGTTATTTCTGTTTAAGCCATTGAAGACAGATGTTTTACTCAGGCACTGCAGAGGATGCATTTTGTCTTACAAAACTTTTACTGTTGGTAATGATGACTGAGAAGAAAATAACACAGGTTGACTTGGGTTAAGTGAGTGAGAAAGGCAGAATCTTCCAATCTTAATCTTATTTCTAGTTTCCCCAGAAATTCTACTCTATTTTCCCAACTTACCTATAACATATGATAAAATGAGAGTCCAGCCAGTGATAAAAGCCCAAAGTTCACCAACAGTTACGTAAGTATACAAATAGGCAGAGCCAGTCTTGGGAACACGAGCACCGAACTCAGCATAGCAAAGACCTGCCATTACCGATGCTAAGGCAGCAATGAGGATACATAAGTAACATTTACCCTAGGTAGAAGGCTTAGAAAGAGGACAGTGAGAAAATGGGAGGGGATATACATGGGGATAGGGAACTTAAAGGGACTATCCAGCTTGCATAACAGGCAAGACTGTAGAGCTTTCAATGGTGATGAAAGAGAAGAGGGACTGATTTGGGTAGCAGGGAAAAACATCTTGCATTATTAGGGACTGGC
>NW_017729033.1:79325401-79332940 GCF_001723915.1 Gavialis gangeticus | reverse complement strand
TGAGGAAAGAAAGAACAATGCTGGGTCCGGAGTCTGCTTTTGCTACTTCTCCAGCAAGCACATAAACACCAGCACCAAGGGTACTCCCTACGCCCAAAGCAATGAGGTCCACAGTGGATAAACATCGGCATAACTTGGAATCTTCCAGACTGTCCAAAGTAACAATTTTCCTCCGCAACAGACACCGAACAAATGACAAAGCTGGTCCACAGGGTATCATTTTGGATGTAGAACTCTGAAAATAAAATACATGATGATAATACATAAAAGGTACAGCGTAAACAACTGTAAAACTCATTTTAAAGTTGGGTTATATACTTTGCATTCAGAGAACAATAATTTATTTGGCAACAAGCAAATTACGCTGAAATATCACCTTACCATCTCTTTTCATAGCTGTGTTATGCTAAGTATATTTTGACTTGTGGGTATGGAAAATATGACAAAGCAATGTGTCACTGAAGTCTACTATTTAATAAAACATACATCTTTAGAAACACTTTGTGACAGCAAACATATAATACACTGTGTATTATATATCAACTGTATTTCAACAAGTTGATAGTGGATCCCCATTAGATTAGAGGTTTTATTTGTTTAGCTACATCCATATTCTCTATACATATGCCCTTCATCTAATTTAGGCTAAGTACAGACAGTTAACAAGTCTCAGGCTAAATTGATTCAATCTTTGCAGGTTAGTCTAAGCTGTGTAGATTGAAACAATAAGCAAGTGAACAGACATTCACTTTTTATTCCAGAAATCCAGCCACGTGTCTGCAGTGGCCCAGGCCAGAAGCCAGGGGCACTAGAGCACTCTTCCCTGCCTGGCTGGAAGAGACAGCTTTGGGCAAGACTAGCCTGCAGGCAGTTTTGCAGGGAAGGTGCAAATCATCCAGAGATGCTTTGACCTAAATAAGTTAAGTCTGATATTACATCCATCCAAGTTTATCTTAAGCTGGTTTTGGCTATTTTGAAAAAGATTTACGTGCACTGAACTTCTGTTGCATTACAGATTTGAACAGGTTTCCGATCACTCACACCGGTTTATGTGTAATTTCCCTCCCTAGCCACAGTGTGCAGTAGCTGTGATACTTCTTCAGTTATCTCAAAATCTGATTGCTCTGTGGGTTTGGGTGTCTAAAGGCAATATAAACAGCTTCATTCTAACTCAAAGTGCTTCTTTTTACAAGGGAAGATCAAATTCATGCTTGCACACTGTTCAAAAAATACCGTTAAAATGCACACTGTTTACCAAAAATTAGTAACATCAAAGTGCTTATAACGGTTTGAGGAACCTTGCCACATTTTAGTTTTATGAAACCACATATTTGCCTTAGAAAGATTTCTATCATCCACTCTGAAAAGCAACTACGCTTCTGGCAGCACACAACAGCTGCATAACAGCATACAACAAAAGTCTAGAACAGAGTAAATTATAGAGGTAAAAGTGGTCAGAGAATACAGTTAGCCTTTTCATTAAAACTATTACTCCTAATTAGGCAAAGAGAGCCAAATGATCTTTAAAGATCCTGGATCACAAGTGGTCACCTTGTTCTTGGCATCCATAAAACAGCAAGTCTAACCAGCAAAATTTAAAAATGATAATAAGACACTGGATCAACACTGACCGCAAGCCACTGGATCAGTAACGTAACTTTTTGCAGGGTCAGAGGTATCTCACATCCAAGTACTGACTAAGCTAGGCCCAGTTCATCTTATAACAGCAGACAAGATCACATCTGAAGTTAGTATTTCAACAAGCAAATTGTATAGCGTTAACACATTTTTCCACCAGAGACATGTTTATTAATGTATGCAGTAGTACTATAATGGAACTAGGTTACAACAAAATAAGTCAAATTCCAACTTAGGGCAGTTTAAAAGAACCTATTTTTCCCAAGCAAGTAATGGTGGCTAGGAAGAGGCTTACTGCTTTTTTTATTATTGCTTTCTATTTTTATCTGGGAGAACATTAATTACATTTTTATATTTGATTAGTATATTTGAGAAAAGAGCGATATGGTATTTTTATTTTGCACTTAGAGAACAATTAATTTGCACTTAATTAATTAGTAGTAAAAGGATAATTGTATGCTTGCATAACGCAAGTCTTGTTTTTCAAAATTAATATAAAAGGTTAGTATACTATTTTTCTTAACATGTGCTAGTCTACCCTCTTCTCATTTAATAAAAACCATTTCATGCATAATTTAACTGACTAGTATAAAAAAAAAATCAGCATTACACTTTTTTATTCTTCCAATTCAATGCAACTTTCTGTTAGATAAACTTATGTTTCTCTTATAAATAAATCTTGTAATTCTGTCTTAAATGTAGGTAGCAACTCTATCAACATATCTGCTTAAGAGTAGAAACTAGCTGGCGTGGAAGCTACTTGCTACTGCAGGGGGTGGAGGAAAACTAACCATGGGTGAACTTACTAAGCTGATTGCCTGCCAAAGAAATAAAAGGTTTTATGGCTGATCATATAAATCATAAATTACATCCATCATGTATTGCATTACATTATACATTACATCCACCATCTAAAATCTTACTTAGCTTCCATTTCTTTATTTAAACACTCATGCTTATACACAGAGATTCACAGTTGCTGTGAACACCTTTAGGAGCGTATTTTGCTTCATATATTTCTAGGGAGCTTGGTTATTGTTTTTAATAAAAAGCTTGGATTAAAAGAAAAACAGAATTTAGATATTCTGCATCCCAATGAGGAAGGGCAATATCTCCAGATTTCACATTTAGAGTTGTTGTAAAAGGACGCTCTAGCATGCATTATAAACTGTAATGTTCAGTTCTAGAATACATGAAATATTTTTGTGCAAGATAAAAGTAATTTAAAAAAATCTAAATCATTTGTATTCTATATAATTTGGAAAGGAGCATAGTGACAAAAATGTTTAAGGGGTGTACTCTAACCCTACTGAATTGTGACATGCAGTATGGCATATTTTCCTATACATGGCTTGCAATGTGAAAGTGCTTAGGTCTAGAATTAGAGCAATAATCCAAATATTTTTGTGGAATAGTTCATAAATAATCCTCTGTTTGTTAACAATTAGTTTCCAGAGTGAACTAGACCCAAATGCAGGCTTCTCCATCTCCCCTCCTCAGCTGGCCTAGAGGCTAAGAAGAAGCATGGCTCCCAGCTGTGGGGGGCAAAGCCAAGCCCCAGTGGTGCTTCTCCCCTCCACTGCCTTCAACCACCCTAGAGACTGAGGAGGGGGCATGGCTTCTGGCTCTGGAGGGGTGGAGCCAAGCTGCCCCCCTTCTCTGCCCCTCTCCCGTCAGCTAGCCCAGAGGTTAAGAGAGGGGTGTGGCTAGGGGACCCCAGCCCTGTTCCCAGCTCTGGGGGGGATGGAGCCAAGCCCTGCCCAGGGCTTCCTCCTCCCCTCAGCTGGCTGAAGGCTAAGATGGGGGCATGGCTAAGGGATTCCCCACAAACCCCACGTCCCCCCCAAATCCCCCTCACAGGGTGGGTGGGATAGCTTTGGCCCAAACTGTCTGCTCCAGCCAAGCAGGGAGGCATGCTCTAGCACCCCTACCTTCTGGCCTGGGCCACTGCAGGCACATGGCTGCATATCCAGAATCAAGCATGAATGTCTGTTCACTTGCTTATTGGCTCAATCTACACATCTTAAACTAATTTGGAGAGATTGAATCAATTTAACTTTGGGTTTTTTGACTGTCTGTACTTAGCCATAGTGGTACTAGACATAAGAGACCAAACAGCAGTACCATTACATTTCAGATGCTTAATTGAAGAAAATACCTGGTAAACTATTTTTTTAAGTAAGCTTTGTTCCCCATCTAACATATATAATAGCACATCTTTGAATTGTTCAGAAGAGGGATTTACGAAAAATAAAGGTGATCACTAACAGATTTTGCATCAATTTTCTTCAAAAATTGTAAACTTAAATGAAATTAAACTGAAAAAGAGAATGTCCTAAAATTATTAAGAATTTATATTCTTAAAGAAGAACAGCAGTTCAGACTCTTGAATCCTGGTGCATACCACAGTCTTCTATAATGATTAATGTTTTATTATGTGAGGTTAAGAACAATTCTATTTTTCCATATATGCATCACATAAAAATGCAAAAGCATTACATTCTCAATTAATGGAGTTTTCCATTTTTTTCAAACTGAAAGGAACTACCATTGACAATATTATCTTTTGCATCAACTTTTTTTTAAGACTTAGAACAATTAAGTGAACGTTATAATATTCATAGGGAAAAAACAACAGTACCTGGTATTAAATACAAAGTCTTAGCCAGATAGAAGTTAACAGCAGAACTCAGCTGATTTTACTGAGATCAGAAATGTGCTGTGTTTGAAGGGGATAGGGAAGACTAAGTAGTCAGTTATCAGAAAAAGCACAAACCCTCACCTCACCTAAACTCAACCAGGGGGCTGGGCAAGAATTATAAACAGCTTTCTAAAACAATAACAAATATTTTGTATATTTTTTTTTTATGAGAGACCCTAGGGTCTACATGAACACTTTCCTTCTACATCTATTCCCCTTTCCATCTCTACTGCACAGTGGGTGTATCTAACATGTGTGCTTTAATGCTCAGTAGCCTATTTTACTGCATATTAAAGTGCTTTGTAAAAAATCATGCAAATATGTTAATGCACAGTAAAATAGACTACTGACCATTAAGCGTCACTAAAAAAGTCTATGCTTTTGTTACTGCACATTAGAGCAGCCTAATGCACATTTACCTCACATTGGAGGCACTAAAATTTAATGTACATTAGGAAAAACGCATTAATGCATGTGTAGACGTACCCAGTCTCTGGTATCCTCTCCAGCTTATTAGCTTCACATCATCTAAAAAACCCTCTCTTTTCTTTGTCATTATTGGCATCCTGACATGGGAAGGCAACGCACAATACTCATGCACTTTTCTTATTTTTCCTGTTAGTGCAGCTCTCTGTCATTTTGATGTAGCAGGAACCTTCTAGCTTATCCACTACTACAAAATGTGAAAATTGCTTGAGAACTGTGCTATACAGCACACAGCATCTTCCTTTACTTCCATTCCCACAAACTAATTATTACATAAATAGAGGACTGTACAATGTGATGATGCATACTAAAATAATAAGTTCCACAGGAAAGTGTCTTTTAAGTGCTGAGAGAATTTGCTTTATTTACTTTTCCAAGAAAATAAAGGTAGGGAATGCTAGAATATTCATTATTTTATTTAAAAAGAACTCAAACTCCCTTCAGAAAAGGTATCGGAAACTAAAACAATTTCTGGACTATACTATAGAGAAAATACTAGAAAAATATCTGGAGAAAGAAAATCTGCACTACCCACAAAGATGCAATATACATACTTAATGAGGCCAAATAGCTGTGTGCTATTTTACCATGTTACAATTAAATATATAATGCATTAATCATCTACTATTTATTGATTTAAAAAAATGCAATGTATTATCTTGCTTTTATATGCCATGTGCATGCATATCCTGATAATCTACATTATGACCTGGGTGGGGGTGGAGGGGTGGAATCTTTTAGATTTCTAACAGAAATCAGAAAACAAATTGGATGCACCAGTTATTTGTATTCCACTTATCTCAAGTCAACAGAGGGCAAAGTTTATTTAAGATATTTTTATAGGAAGGTTTCAACAAATCTGTCACAGGAACAACCTGTCTGCAAGCAAACACTGATTTGAAATATTTGAAGTGTTTTATATGGGTAAATAAATAAAGTACCCTGACATCTGAACAATTTTAGCATTAAGTAAAATGTCCCCCAAGGTAGACTGCATTTTAAAAACACACCAATGCAAGCACATTTTATCATGAATTATTTTCCAAAGTAATTTTTTGTTCATATTCAGAAGTATAATAAAACATCATAGAGGAAGGAGTTTGTAAAAGGAACTTATTCCTCTGAAAGGCTGAGCAGTTTCAACACCCATTCAACAGGAGCTAAAGACACTCCATACTTCATAGGATCAAACCTTGTTTAACAGTTGAACAAGTTCTCATTTATGATTCTGCATGCTTCTTTCAAATATGAAGTTGCTGTAACTGTAAACCTGTAAAATCCCTATAACAGTACATTTGTATAACAGAATGTCACCCTTTGACATTAAAACGTAGACATTTGAGCCTTTTTGACATTGTGAGTATGCAGTATCCACTTCAAGATAATATAAATCCTAGTACCATACACGTATTTATAACTGAGACAACCAATGCCAGAGAGTTCTGTTTTCAAGATACATTCCTGGCTTTAAATAGCAGCTCTACATTTAACGTATCAGTAACAGCAGTCTGAAATCCATTACTACCTTAACTGCTTCACCCCCATCCCCAAACTTCTCAATAATTCTTCCACTTCTCAATAATTTAGAAGTATGGCAATACACAGACTAATGCAGTGTGACTGGGGAGTGTCATCAAGACCATGTAGCAGACTTTTTTTCTATTGCACTTAATGAAATACATTGGAAATTTGATAGGAGATTTCTAAGTGGTCATGCAATGGCTGTGTCAAGTGACCCTCTGTTAACCCAACCACATGTTGCAACTTTCCAGGCAGCTTATAGCATGTGTTACATAGAGTACAGAGTGCCCTAATTTGAAAAACAGCAAACAGCAAAGCTCTGCACTAGTTCCTTTCAAGATACGCTCAGAATCGTCCATGAGCTACATATTAATAAATACAGTCTTATTATTCACGCCCCTGTACCTTATCCAATCATTTATTCAGCAAAGTGGTTCTAGAATGACTTTGCACATGTATTCACGATTGAATTGGGTGTAAAACAGTGAAGAAAGAAGACAACTAACACAGACCAGATCTCACACTGGTATGAAGTAGAAATAAGTTTATCAATATCAATAGAGGTATTTCAGAAGAGCATAAAAACTGTGTTTGGTACTATCATTATGTCAATGAAGACAAGTAATAATAAACAATACTTAGAAAAAATTGTCAGTGACAAGACCAACACAAAACTATGGGTCCTGGTGTCCCCTGCCTAGATTACAGAGCACTCTATTACCTTCAGCTTGTGGAAACATTAGCAAAAGAATAGATTCTTGAATCTAATTATAGTTTTACATAGAGGTCCACCGATCCATTGGTCCAATGTCAGATCAGAACCAGTATAAAGAAAATTGGCTGTGTGAGAAATAGGCCTGATATGGCTGATAATTTGACTGATAAGTGCCTGTACACGCATGCAGTCACAGTGCAGTACACAGGCAGTGAGGAGCACAGCCCAGCAGCTTGAAGAGCTACATGTAGCTGGTAAGTCTGTTGTGGTGGAAGGGGGGAGAGAAGGGGCATGGGGGGCAGATCAATGCCCCCTGCGATGAGGGAGGGAGTGGGGCAGGGGCAGACGCAGACACTACTCAGCTGGGGCAGGGCAGGGCGGGGCAGGGGACATAGCCGCAGCTCGTCCAGGGGACATGGGGTGGGTGGCTTGCACCAGAAAGGCATGGGCAGGGGTGCTGGATGGGGGAGAACATTAC
>NW_017729033.1:79324956-79325171 GCF_001723915.1 Gavialis gangeticus | reverse complement strand
TGGGTGGCTTGCACCAGAAAGGCATGGGCAGGGGGTGCCCCTGGATCTGCTCAGGACTGGGTGGGTGGCCTGCAGCTGTGGGCTGGAGCTGCTCTGGGCTCTTCTCGGCTGGAACTGGGCTCAGGGCAGGCAGCAGCGGTGTTGGGAGGGGGGCCATGGTGGGGGATGCAGCCACACCAAATTTCATCATAGCCCCCCCATGGCCCCTCACCCAA
>NW_017729033.1:79286766-79319956 GCF_001723915.1 Gavialis gangeticus | reverse complement strand
GCCGCCACCTGCTCCAAACCCAACCCCCACTGAGAAGAGCACAGCACAGCCCTGGCTCCAACCTGCAGCTGCAGCCTGCCTGCCCCACACAGATCTGGGGGCACTTGCCCCCCCAGGTACCCTCCTGGGGTGCACACAGTGGTGGGAGCCGCCCCCCGGCCCCTCCCAAATAAGCCACAGCTCTGTCCCATGCCCCATTCCACCCCAGCTGGGCAGCATCTACCCCTGCCCCACTCCCTCCCTCACCTTGGGGGGCACTGATTTGCCCCCCCATACCCCTTCCCTCCCCTTCCACCATAACAGCTCCACACAGCTGTATCATAAATTGGATCAGTATCAGCTGATATGCCTCCTTAAAATCGGCTATTTGTATCAGCTCCCAAAATCTCTATTGGTGCACGCCTAGTTTTACAGTATTTGACTTTCCTTCATTTATCTATACAGATATGCTTTTATTTTATTAGTACTGCTTATAGAAATATATCAGGAAAATGTTATAAAAGCTTTGTACATATTGCTTGTCTACCAGATGTCACAGAGTATGTGGTAATATTAAAGAATAAAAACTCCCTGAATCTTGAGTTACATTTATTACAGCTTTGAAGTTATATTATTGTGTAGCCATGGTTAAGAGACAAGCTTTAGAAATCTCTTCTTGAGGTAAAATATTTTTAATACTAAGCAAAGCAGCAGTCAAAAAAGTTATTATTCAAAGCTCTTTTTTGAGATATTTTTTGAGACTCTGGAGACTGAAAATAGAATTTTCTCCTCCTGAAGCAGAAATTCAGAGATTTTTCAGGACAATTCAGTTCAGCCAGTTTGTCTTCTGGATGCTGGCCCATGGCAAACCTTCTGGGTCCTGTAATAGCAGAACTAGGTCTTCATGTTTATACCACTTTCGGTGCCCACAAAACATTCCATTAGGCATTTTCTAGCTGTTCCTTTCTCCGCAGTTGTATCTGAAATTCTTGACTAATAAACATTTTAATCCTGGTCTGAATAAAATGCTAGGGCATTTGGACCAATGAAACTCTTTGGACCAATGAATCACTGACAACTCTATGAATTTATAATGCTCTCTTATCATCAAACTTCTATCAAAACACATTGTAAAGGGTCATGGGTCCAGATATGATTTATTAACTATCAGAAGACCATTTCTCATGTTCTTATAGACCATAGATCTCATAGAAGTCCACAGATCATTTTGAGAAACACTATAATAGGAAAATCAGAAAGATTCTCAAATGTTACTTTTCAGATAACTGATCTTTAAGTAGAACGTAAAGAACACCACCAAAGTTAGTTACTAAAATATTTCTGGTTATTCATGTCTTCCCTCTATCTCTATCTGCTCATTTATACCAATGAATACCTCCTTCTGTCTCAAAAAACTCCAAGAAGTCAAGAGAATTGTTTAAAAATCTTATTTTGAAAATTTGGGGGTAGCTGGAAGCTAAATATAAATCAGCTTATCCACCCTATGATTAAATCTCACCACTGGGAGCATGATTGATTGAGTAGGCCAATAATAGGCTTAGGACATAGTATTTGTGGGTGTCCCCATTTCATTCCCCTTCATCTTTCATCTTCACCAGAAAATGTAGAATATTAACTCCTTTGTCCATGGTATCTTTTTTAATCAGTCAAACTAAGGATCTGGAGATCTAGAAGATGGGAAGGCATGGCCAACAGAGAAAAGGCAAGCAAATCAGTAGTAGATGCTAGAAACACAGTGGCAGTAAGTGGGACAGAAAGACCATAAATAGTAGCAAACTGACTGGTGTGCATTACGTAGATGCAATTATGCTGGTATGGCCATAGTGGAATGCTTCAACTGTATGACAGCTGGGCAAACCCAAAGTGATGCAATGGTGGGCATGATTAGGAAAAAGCTACGAAACTGAACGAAGATTTGAGCAATCTTTTTGCTGTTAACTACAAGCCAGCATTGCTCCATTTGTAGCATCTTGTCTATCTGTAGTTCACTCAGCTTTTGTCCCTTCTGGGTGGCTATGTTGACTGACTAATATCAGAGAAGAAAAAGGCAGAACCTAAAGATCAGTACTCAAAGAGACACTATACCGTGGAAACCAGAAGCACTTTCTATTCTGACAAAGGACATGTACTAAAACATTGCATAGCAGAAGTATCCAAGGGAAGAAACTGTTCTTATGTTCTCCCTAAAATAGATGAACTGTGCACCATGTAAGCTACAGAAGGAATAACCTCCTGTAAATTTGCAGAACCAGGTTCTAGAAATGTTAGAATAGACTCTGTGGTCAAAGATTAGCTGCTACTACTACAAAGAGTTTTCCCAGTGCTACCCAAACGATCCAAAGAACCATGGTATTCTTTGGATTTGCTTTTCTATGTCCATTAAGCTGAAGGATGGCCAATTTTATCCTCAGCCAGGGAAGAAGCTTCATGTTACTGAATGCCTGAAAAAGGACATGAAAACCAATGCTTGATAGATTAATATGGTGACTAAAATAGTATCTTAATTGGGTTCCAGGTTCTAACTAACCCTTGGTAGACCATTAACAAAAAGTTAATATAAAATAAATAACTCCTAGTCCTGAAAGAGCTTTCAGTTGAACTACCTCCTTACATTAGTACTAGATAGACTACTTGGGCTATTCCTTACTACTAAATGAATCTGATGCAGCCAGTATGCTAGTAACATTTGTAAATTTCGATTACACGATTGCAAAATATTGGGCACACGTTCTATTATTGGAGGTTTGTCTTGAATTTGTCCCCTTTCCACTGCCACAACAGGGAAAATAAATCTGGGGGATCAGGTACCCCCTTGCCCTCTGTCCCCCACCCCAACTTCTTTCCCCTGCAGCCCATTTCTCCCCTCCCTACTGTCAACCTCTCCCTCAGCACATGGAATTGAGGGGCAAATTTGAAAACACTGACTTTGAAATAAAAATACCTGAAGTAATTTACCTTACTGGTACCGATAGACTTGGCTAATCCACAATTGAGATTTTACCTTTTTTTTAAACTGCTACAAGTTTTAGCACAGGTACTCCACAAATATACTTTTAAGCAGCACTTTTGTATCTACTTATATATGGTACAAACTATGCATGATATTAGTCCAATGCCAAAAGGGTTTACTATATAGCTATATAGTTCATTGGGCTGGGCCCTAGCAGTCAACAGTGTTTCAATCCAGGGGGACACCACAGCTCAGTGCTGCTCTCTCAGTATGTGCATGTACTCCAAATATCCTCCACAAAGGATCAACGTGCTAATTAGCCCTCACTTATGACTCTTGTTATGACTCCTAGGCTCTCCAAAAAAGTCTATGCAGATGAGGTGCAGGGCAACCTGCTTCAGCTCCAGTTCGTGGAGGCTGGGGCCACACTAATCGTATGTAACAGGTTGAGAGGGTGTGACAGAGGGATTCTGGGTAAACTGTTTGGGGCCCCATTTCATGATGTTTGCCAGACATTGAAGCCTGGTGAAGAAACAGAAATTATTGGAAATGGGAAAGAAAGGTATAGCTCAGCTATGGGAGTGAAAAGGAGGTGAAAATATATTCAATGTAGTGGCTCACTATGACTTGAAAAAACGTCAGCACTGAGGGAAATTGTTTTTAATGGATATTACCATATATTTTATTCAGGTGGGCTGTATTAACCTACCCTTGTGGTAGGTTCCATCTCTATGTTGCCTCTTCTCGGCAACATAGAGATAACTTGATGTATTTAGAAGGTAAAGGCCTGTCCCTTGCACTATGGGCAGGCTGACCCCTACAAGTGTGTACAAATGCCTCCAAATGTAAGGATTTTGGCTATACAATTTATGGTGATGGGCAATTGCTCTCAGGCTTTACTTGTAGCTTGCTCCTTTGTGGGGTGGTGGGGGGCAGCTCCCGCTGCTGTGCACACACCTGGGAAAAGGCACAGGGGGCATATGCCCTCCAGATTTGTGTGAGGGGTGAGGGCAGGCTGCCTGCTGTGGGCTGGGGCCAGGGGCTGTGCTGGCCTCTTCCCAGTGGGGTTTCTGGGCTGGATTTGTGCATGGTGCGAGAGTGAGCTGCCTGTTGTGGGCTCAGGGCTGGTGGCTATGCTGGCCTCTTTCTGGCAGGGGGGCTGGGCTGGAGATGTGCTTGGGGCAGGGCGGGCAGTGGCAATGCTGGGAGAGGGGCTACGGTGAATTTTGGAGTGGCTGTAAGCCCCTGTAGCCTCCCTCCCAGGGCCGCCACCCACCCCAAGCACAGCCCTGACCCAGCACCCTCCCAGGAAGAGGCCAGCACAGTCCTTGTTCCCAAGCTCACAGCAGGCAACTCACCCTTACCCCATGTACAAATACAGGAGGCACATGCCACCCATGCCTCCCCTGGGGTTACGTGCAAAGGTGGGAGACATCCCCCTGGATAAGCTACTTGCAGCTCCACCCCATGCCCTGCCTGGGTAGCACTTGCCCCTAGTCCAGCCCCACTCCTTCCCTCACCATAGGGGCCTTGATCTGGCCCCCATGCCTCTTCTGCCCCTAGACTTACCGGCTGGATGTTGCTCTCCAAACTGCTGGGCTGCATATCAGCAATCTGATTGGTATTGGCCGATATGGCTGATTAATAATCAGCCATCATATCCACCAAAAAAATCTTTAATCAGTGTACCTCTACGGTTTAGACATTTTTGCATACAGCAGAAATTCTTAAGACAGTGAGTTTACTGTTACTACAAGTTATTTTCTACACTGTTTTGAACCAGTATATTTATTTAGGAAAGTCCAACAACATTTGGTTGACTCCCTTCTATGTTTATTCCAGCAAGGAATTTTAGTCCAGAAACTAATACTGTATTCCATTCTTGATCTGTAATTCTTGATTGTGATCTGTGCTCTTACCAATAGCTCATTCACACTTCATTGGATGAAGTAAACTGTCACCTATGAAAGCTTATGCCTCTTTGAACCAGTTATTCTCCCAGGTGCCACCCTGTCCTGCCTTCTGCCAACCATTTGTTTTGCTATCAGAAGTTTCTCCCTGCTTCACTATTTTTGCTTGCCTAACATTGCATAGCCAATCAAGGTGTTTTCTTCTCCAAGTTCTACCCTAATGATCTGCCCAAGAAAATTTGACCTTTCTAGAAGTAAATCATGTATATTTATTGAAATGTTTAGGATGTTCTAAAATGAAAATGGCTAACTTCCTCTCTCTACACTTAATCTTGAAGCACTGATATCTGCACCAATGAGATCTTATGCTTACTGATAGTCTCAATATCAATTTTTAATATATTCTGTATCACTTTCTTTACCTGAATCATATTTCTTGATACAGTGAGCACCTTCCAAAGCACTGCCATACCTGGTTTTCCAGCTCAGTCCCCAAGATGTTCAGATCTACATAAAAATTCTTCAGAGAACTCCTGACTTCTACAGCAGAAGAGAATAAAGGAGAACCCAGATCTCCAACAATTCTCACTTGTTCCTAGACGAATGCTTTATGACTTTGTAAATTAAAGTTTTGTTCTTTCCCAGATTATTTCATTATCTGTTTTGTACAGAAGTGTAAAGTTTCACTATAAAAATCTTTTACATATTTGCTACAGAGGCTAAAATGGTTGTTTAGCATATCCATTTAAGTTATAGACTACAGTCTTCCAGGAAAGCTAAAATAAAAATGAGTTGCCCTTCAGTCAGTCCTCCAAATTCAATATTATTCTACTTTTATCAGCTCTTTACCATTTGTTTTGCTATCAGAAGTTTCTCACTGCCTCACCATTTTCACATGCCTGACATGGCATAGCCAAACAAGTTGTTTTCTTTTCCCAGTTCTACCCTAATGATTGGCCCAAGAAAATCTGAGCTTTCTAGTAGTAAATCATTTATATCTACTTAAGTGTTTAGGATGTTTTAAAATGTGCAATATCATACAGCAGGGTGACCAACCCAACAAGCGGGACAGCCTTTCTACGTGGCATATGGCAAATGGTGGTGGGAGGTGGAAGCATAGCAGCAGATAGGGCAGGATGAAGAAAGCAAAGTAGCAGATCAGCCAGGGAGCATACAGAAGGCAGCAGGGAGCAGAACAATTCACCAATTCCCAATTCTTTACCAATTTACCTGGAGCAGCAGATCACGTGAAGAGAAGAGGTTGAGAGTGCAGAGCAGGACAGCAGACTGGGAAAGGGAGGGGTATCAGAGTAATATTTGGGGAGGGTGCAAGGCTAATTTGTGGCACGCCTGCCAGAAAGATTGACCCCTACCATCATATGGCAATCATGTAAGGTTTAGGCAGATAATCAGCTCATGTCAAAGTCCATCTTGTCACATGAAATGTGCAGCTGACTCCACTGTCTTACCTGGGTGACTCAGGTAAAAAAAGTAGCTATAATCCTGCAACAGATGATTTGGACAAATGTCAAGGGATGATAGGACATAACACTCCCTATTAGCCCCCTATTCAGTCAGTAGTATATTGGCTTTTGTAGTGAATTTTTAAGTTTAAAGGTCATCTGATGCAATGTGTGTGTTAAAAGTAACAGCATTTAAATAGTGCTCATGGTAAACATTAGAGTGATTCTATCAGAGCTTTTTCTGCCTTATTTTTAGATATGGACTTAGAGTCCTGAAACATGGATTTTTTTCATTCCTGCTTGATTAGGATAATTTTTAAAATGTTGTTGTTCCACTATTAAGTTAGAATATAAAAAATATACAATCAAATTCATGTTAGAAGAACACTAATTATATACAGACTGAGAAGGGTAAGAGGAAGCCCTTTCTGTTTTTTAGAGCATTGTACCATGTTTAATGAAAGTAACTAAATATCCAGTTGGAAGCAGTTTCTCTAACTTGAACCTATCATATTAGAAACATGGCTCTCTAAGCTATTCAAAGTTTGATGCTTAGGATCTTTTTTAAAATGAAAAAGTAAATTGTATGTTCCAAAACACCAAAAAGTTCTCAAAATCAGGATTCTTCCATTTTTAGAAGATCAGAGAGATCTGAAAAATCTGGGCAGAACTTTGACCTGTTAATGTAATTGTATTTCATGCTCCCTACAACAAATCTATTAATGTGTGAATGAAATGATACAATTCTAGTAGGAAAACAGTTCTTTAGAGCTCTCTAGATTCAGCAATACACCTTTTTGGGTGTCTAGTTTCTAAGGTTTTCTTAGTCTTCTACTCCTATATTTTTCATATAAAATAAGCATTCAGATTTTGATTAATGAGGCAAACAATTTTTGGACTCTTATTATTAAGACCAAACCCAGTTTTACTCTTGGAGTACAGTAAAAACCACCAAGGATTCTCTTTGCCACATTACCTGGAATAGAGTCTTTGGCTGTACTCATTAGGGGTTCTCTTAATGGTCACCATTTCCTCTGCCTCAAAACCTAGAAGGAAGGAGCTTAAAAGAAGTATTATTGAGTAGACAGTATTCATCATTTCCTCCCTATTTGAGGCCCCCCATCTAGATAATCAGAAGCCTTTTCCAACAGAACTAGGCTGTCCTTTAGGCTGTCCTTATAATCATCACCCTCTCCTTAAGGAAGGGTGAAAGGAATACACTGAAGAATATGACAGATAATGATTTCTCTTTGAAGCAAAGAAACTCCTTAAATTCAGCAGAATTGTTCAATGCCTCACCTAAAGAGTAATAGTTCTTTAAAACAAGAGGGATTAGTTCTGGCCACAGGGCTAGCTACCTCCCCTCCTCAGTTTTCTCCTGAGTCAGACTTGCTCCTGCGATCACAGGGGACATTTCTAGCTGAGCCGGGAACCCTAACTTCCCCACTTACAGAGAGGCACCCTGAGATTCCCTGGGGTGTCTCTTTGTAAGCAGAGAAAGCAGGCAGGTCCTCCAGGGTCTTGAGAGGCCTTAAGCCTGCAGAGCACCTGCTTGGGATGGCTGGAGAGTGCATGCAGCTCAAGCTCTCCATACTCTTCCACCACACAGCTAAGAGGTTTCCACCAAAATAAAGCAACAGATTCCATTACTATCATGTGATTTTTCCTTTAATGTGATGTAAGGAAGGGTAACAAAATCTATTTGCTTACAATCTGTGTCACCATAAAAAAAAATTATGGAAGCACCAGTGAGATGTCAGGCAATTCTTGTTACCAAAGAAATGTAAAAAAAATGTTATCTGTCTAGCATCATAGTTGACTGATATGCATTAAGGCTAGTCAACAATTTTATTTTCGTGTTTGGGTACCTGTCATAGGGAATACAAATCCCACAAAGGATGGGAAGGATTAATGAACCAACAATCAGCCCTGCCTGCTACAGCTGCAGTAGATGTCAGGCCCGTAGGAAGGAGGTAGAAGGGGAGAGCCTGCTAAGCTGGGTGCTGCTTGGAAAGGAATGCAGACCAACTGCTGTCACTTGGGCAGAGAAGCCTTGCTGGAGTCAGGTTCTGAGGACTGAAATCTCTCCATGCAGAGAAGTTAGGCTAAGCACTGGACTATTTGGGTTTATCTAGGATCTGTTGAGTTATTAAGCTAGGCCATAGCAGGGGGTCACTCCACCTGAAGGGAAGAATAGGATCTAGGAGCTGAGCTGAGAAAAGAGAGTCTAATTTTGCATGTGCGTTTGAACACCTTTGGGTTGAAATTTTGTTATGACCTTGCTGGAAAGCAGAGCAATAATCCAACAGAACAGGCAAGGAATGCCTCTAGGGAAATAGTGGCAGTGTGGCTGTAGCACTGTGCCCTGCCAGTGGAGTGACATTATGACACCACTGTACAGTCTTCACAACTCATTGAAAAGTTGTTGTTAAAAGACAAAATTTAATCCTTTTCCTTTTAAGAGTGGTCCCAATAAACTTGCCATGTCTATACAGATGCAATAGAAAAACTATATCACCTCAAAACATTTACATCTGAATCTAGCTGTTATTAGTCTAACCTTTTTTTTCCCATTAAGATGTACAAAAAATGCTTCTGCTTTCACTCCACTGGGAGGGAAAGCTTGTTGGAATGTATTGTAGGCTCAGGATAAGACAAGCAAAATATTCTTTTTAAATGCCTCCAAAAGCAAAATCTTCAGTATTAAACATATTAAACCTCAGGGGCCTGGGGCCTCTGCTTCAGCCCTAAGAGACTAAGAAAATCTATTTTGGTATTGTGTAGTAAGGAGCTAAGGGATAGATCCCACAAAATGTAATATATAAAGTCTCTCCCTGTGTGATACCTTACATTCAGCTGGCTACTTGAAAATCACTACTGATCACTGGCATGTCTATCTAGCAATGTTTTGGGACATCTGCATTAAAAGAATAGGTGGCAACAGGGAAGAGCTGAAAAGAAATAGCTTCCAGTTATTTTGCATTGCCTATACATTGTGAATTAGTCTTTTTTATAATAAGCCAAATTTAATAAGTGGTATTAAAATAATGCACAGCTAGCAAGACAAAAGATATTTTTATGTACAATGAAAAACAGATGGGAATAATTCAATGTGAAAAGAGTAAGCTTTTGCTATTGGCATGCATTCTGAAATTATGCAAAAGAGCAGGGAGTTACATATTTGGCTATAAAAGATTGCATAAAATAAACTGACACATTCTTAACAAAGCTGAGAACCTAATTTGCATGATTTTAAATTTTAGCCACTGATTTCCCCATGTGACCTACATCAAGTATTGTATAATCAAGTGGGCTAATATCAAGTGTAGTAATCTATAAACCATGAAAATGAAGTCTGAATTACTATGAACATAATGGAAAATATCCTAAAGAGCTCATAGTAATAGATGATTTAAGATTTTCCTTACACAAAGAAGTGGACAGTAGCTGATGAGCAATATTTTATATGTCAGCTTTTCAGCTTATGAGTAGTATTTCGTATTATAGCTAAAAGTAAAGATGACTTGACCTGATTTATTTGGATAATTCTTGAGACTGACATGGCTCAAATTCATGGAACTAATTTGTCTGGATATCAGCTTTAGAAAGATTCATGGAAGTCTAGACATTTGCACTGTGGGAAAAAAGATGTACCATCACTTTACACAAACTCTTATAGATCATATCCTGCAGTCATCCTTTTATAGTGCAAGCTGTATTTTTAAAGCAAAGGGAAGATAAACCAATGCAGCTTAAATGGATATGTTTTCAGAGGATCAAAAGGTTTTGAGGAAAATAGAGATAGTGTTTGATTCAATGCTTTCAAAACAACTGACATGGCAAAAAATTGACTCCATACTGCTAAATATCTAGACTGAATGAAAGCACAAACTGTTATCTAATAACTTTATTAGACAGTAAATTCCATCAGTTACTTGTCAGAATGATAGGAGTTATGCATCCCATCCTCTCTGAGATGTAACCAGGAGGAATTGTAATATGTAGTTTAAATCACAGTTCCAGATAATGCAAACCCCAACACATTTTGCCTGGCCAGAAGGAGAGAGGGAAAATCATTATCAAATACTTCCTTGGGTCCCCACTATTGTAGCAATGCTTCTATCTTAGAATTAAGTTTTAAAACACAGTTCTAACATAGTTTGGCCTTGATCCAGTTTGGCCTGCCAAACAATGTTACAAAACTGGTTTAACTGGAACCACTTTTAAACACTATTCCCAAGTTGTTTCCCTTCCAAAACAAGAGAGAAGGAAAATTAGCACTTATTTCTTCAAAAAGGAAAATATTTGAGTCTTTAGGCTTGATTCAAAGAAGTTATGAGCAGCTAAACAGATAAAATATTTCAAAATTAAGGGCACCATTTTGAGGGTTAAAACAAGCATTTGTATTTTCAACAGCTATATACAGCAACACTGATTTCTGTAATACACTTTGCGTCATGTTTAAAAGAAGATTTTGCAGATTGCAGTTATAAATATTAACATTATGGTAGCACCCAAATTAGGATCATGGGCCCATTATGCTAGATAGGCTCTTAACATAGCTCACTCTACATGGACAAGCAACATGTGAAGAGTGTTAAGTTCACTTTCCAAATACAGTTTGGTTGCGCAGGGAAGTCCTGTTTTTCAGATAGCTAGAATATGCTAATTACGCTCAGATTTCTTTTTACTGTCGGCGTCTGCTTTCAGCAGTTAGCTCAGTAGTTCACTGTAAGTAATTTCAGCAAATGGAGTTCAGTTTAAACTTTTTACCTTCACATGTAAGTTAGGCTTCTCCTGTAGTTCATGCATTATATTTATCACACATTTTGAGACTTGTATTTAATATCCAGAAGGCACAAATCTTTTTTTTTTGTAAATTGTTCCTCAGAATTTAAAGTTTTCAAAACAATTCAGATTCACCACACAAACATTCACAACCAATTCCAAGGATTCATTTTCATATTCTTAAATTTTAATTATGATAGCACAAAGTGCTCCTAATTTGTGCAAAGGTGTTAGGGATATTCTTTAGATTAGGCTTGCTTGAGTTACGTTTACCAGTTTGTCAGTCTTCAGCTTACTAAACCAGGAAAGATTGATATTGCTAGCATAACAGTCACAATTATGTCAATAGTCCTACCTGTCCTTGCCATTATCAGTGCATCATTTGCTGCTTGTTTTGTATTGTCAACCTTCTGCATTATATTGTTGTACAGTGGTCAAACTAGTCACTTATCTATATAAACATGGAGCTGAGTTGCAGGCCATTTCATGTCAACCAATATCATTTTCTACCACTGCAACCCAATTGATTCCACCCTTAGAATGCCTCATTCTAAATATATCACCGACATGTCTAAAATGGATGCACAAACTCTTGTATCTTTCATTCTGAGTCATTTTATTAATTTCTTAGATTTCATTAGAATTTTTAAAGGGTTCATTTAGTACATTCGTATTCTTTATAATTCTGCGTTCTATAAGTAGCTTGGAAATGCTTGTTTTAACTCTCAAAACGGTGTCATTAATTTTGAAATATTTTATCTGTTTAGCTGCTCATAATTTCTTTGAATAAAGTCTAAAGGCTCAAATATTCTCCTCTTTGAAGAAATAAATGCTAATTTTCCTTCTCCAAACACTGCATTTTTATAGCATAACCCCTTTCACCAGTGGTTAGTCAATACTTGAAATCATGCAAGGAGGAGGAGGAATCAATTTCACCTATTTCTTTTATACATAAGAGTATACCTTTGTATGAGCACAGTACAGACCAAGCAATAACGACCAGTTTCTTTGCTTGCAGTTCAAAGTTGCTTCCCAGACACCACTTTTCTCAAAAGCCATCTTCCTTACCTTTTCTCCAGAGCCACACTGCCAATGCCCATCTGAAGTTTCCTGGCTGCCTGCCTTTTTTGCTTTCATAATGTTTCTGCATTCTTCTCTGCCATGCACACACTACTCTTCCTCAACTCGATCAATACCCTGTGTTTCTTATGAAACTCCTAGGAAAACCCTAAAACCAGAGGCCAGCAACCTTTTACAACAATGGTCTCCAACCTTTTTACGTCAAAGATCACTTTTGGAATTTAGAAGGAACCGAAGATCTACAGATCTAACCCCCACCCCCAGCAGGTAAGTCTGTGGAAAGCGGAGAGAAAAGGGCCATGGGGCAGGGGGAAGATTGAGGCCCCAGCCCTAGCCCCACTTCCTCCTTCCCTGCTGGGGCTTCAATTTGTCCCCCACCACCCGCCCAATGGCAGGGAGGTAGGGAATGGGGCAGGGGTAGGCTCTGCACAGCCAGTGTGGAGCAGGGGTTGGAGCCATGAGCAGCTCATCCAGGAGGCACAGAAGGGGAGCACATAGCCTGGGAGGGCACGGCAGGTGTGGGTGGGTGGGGGTGCATGCTCCCAGATCTGCTGGCGGGGCAGGGCAGGCTCGGATGGTGCCAGCTCTTCTTGGCTGGGCTGCGGCAGCAGCAACGCTGGGAGCGAGGCTATGGGGGGAGGGGATAGCTCCTCCCCACCACTGCTCCCAGCACTGATGCCACCCACCGGGAGTGCAGGCCAGGCCTGGTGAGAACAGCCTGGCACAGCCTTTCAGCCTGCAGCTCCAGCCTGTCCTCCCCTGCGCCCGCCAGCCCCTACCCCCCCAAGTCCTTGGGGGGTGAGGTGCTGCGCTGGACTGACTCGAGCTTGTGCTTGGGGCAGGCAGTGCTAGGAGCAGCAGTTGGGGGGCTATGCCCTCCCACATGGCCTTGCTCCCAGCACTGCCACAGCCGCCCAACTGTGATGAGCTGGCACTGACCCAGCCCCAGCCCCAGCCCCAGCCTGCAACTTGCCCTGCCCCACAAGCAGATCCAGGGGCACGCGCCCCCTGTGCCCTCCTGGGCTGCATGCCCTCCCTGTCCACACCTCCCAAGACGAGCCACTCGCAGCTCCATCTCCCGCCCCGTGCCAGCTGTGCAGGGCCTGCCCCTGCCCCATTCCCTACCTCAGAGCTACTGCAGCTGCTGGTGCTTCCCCATGTTTGGGGGGGGCATGTGCCCCCCAATCTGTGCATGGCAGAGGCCACTACAGGCTGGGCTTTGTGCCCAAAGCCCTGCTGCACATGCCTCTGGGCCTCCACCTCTTCCTTCCCCCACCAACTGAACTGCTGGCCTGGGGGGTGAGGCACACGCACTCAGTGCCCCCCAGCTCAGAACCAACTTCAAGAGGCTCCAGGATCCACCCGTCAATCTCAACTGACTGGTTGGTGACCAATTTTAGAGCCACAGGCTGCTCTTGCCTAGTACCATGGGCTATCACTCCCCTTCATACACCCAGACTGCTTGCTGCCACCTCCACCATGCAGCATCTCCACCACACTGTTGATTCCTGTCCCCAGTGGTAGTAGCAAAAGCTAAATTCAGTGGTGATGGTGAGTAATATGTGGCATAGGGGATGAGAGATGTGGTGGGGGTGCAGTGGGTGGGGGGCATTGCAGGGGGAAGTGCTGGCGTGGCACAAAGCAGAGACAGGGGAAGCACCAGGCCAAGCTGCATGTACTGCTACAGGCCAGTCCAAGCACTGTGCAGGCTGGATTTAACCTATGAGAAGTAAACGGCTGATCTTTGCCTTACACTGCTTAGCCTGCCACTCCCTAGACTTGCATGTGGTTTTTAGTCTTTGGGCAATGATTTTCCATTTTTTCAACTATCATCAGTTCTGTTTAGACTAAATTTAAGGGAGCTATCACAGCCAACAGAGTCCTTAAATTGGTAAGGTTATTTAGCTTTCAGCACCATACCAGCCTCTGTCTCTGTTCCATCCTTCCTGTCAACACAGTCAAACAGTAATCCCCACTCTGATCCATCTTAAAGAGGAGGGAGAAATAATTTACAAGTTACATATGAAAGTAGTTAATTAACTGTTCACGTAATTACATGGGGGGGAAGGGGTTTCTGTCAGGACACTTTTACATCACCAACTTCCCATCCCACCAAAAGTAGTTTGGAATTTTTTATTTCATGATCTAATTTCCTTTCAGCTTCCTGGAGAAAACTTCTTTCAAAGAACATCTGAGCAATGTCTGTTGTTTCTGTGAAATCTGCCGGCTGATTTCAAATACTAATCTTCTGTCCTGTTCTCATTTTCTACCCTAGAAATATGCTGTCCTAACTAGTAAATTCTGAACCCCCAAATTTCCATCTGATTTAAAATTATGACATAATCTCAGAAAACCTTGTTGGTATCTGTATGTATTAGCTTTTAGGTCTGTTCTGCCAGCTCAGACTAATGGCTGCCTCCAAACCATTTATCAAGGACTTGTACCAAATCTGAAAAACCCTGTGTCTTTTTGGAAATCAGTTCTTTGAGCACTAAGTCTGGCTGCTAGGAATGTCCCCTTTCTGTCCATCTTTCTAAACATTAATTCAGGCTGCAATGTTGAATTGTTCCAAATAAGCTCCCCAGGGAGTTTTTCTCTCAGAATTAATAGGGTTTGAACTATTTAAGCTGGGACAATCTGACTTCTCCCCTTCTGGGCCCCTATGAAATAGAAAACTTTTGCAACTGTTCAGTCTTTTCTGGCTGACCCATTCCACACCAAGGCAGCTGACTTTGATTTTTTTTCTCAGGTTGAATTTATCTCTATGTTCTTGCTGCAGCTCACCTTTTTTAGCAAGTTCCAAGTTCTCTGCTGTCAAGTCACCTCTCAATCACTTCAAAGAAAGCTTAAGATGCTGTTTTCATCTTTTCCTGTGAGGTCTCTAGATGCTGTTTTGGGTCCTGTTTTAATTTTGTATTTTTTTAGAGTTCTGCAAGCACAGCCATTATGTGTTCCATCTTTGTTTAATGGGAAGATCCTCTTAGAATTTCTCTCCTTCTAAACTGGATCCCACTACTAATACCGATGTTACCCTTTTTAGACCAAACAGTTAAGCAACTTGGAAGAGTTTGCAGGTTGTTTGCATTAAGAGAAGAAATTAATTAAGTCACATATTACTTTAATGAAAGCCTGATTATTTAGAAAGAGGAATTATGCAAACAAGCTTAAACAACCCCAGCATTACAAGAAATACATAAACTACAAAACAATATACATTTGAGATATATAAAATGTTATGTGTCTTCATATACAGAAACAAAGGGTGGATTTAAAGCCCCTCTGAAAGCCTACCATAGCATTTAAAGGCAAATAAAATGTTAGGAATTATTAAGGATGGAATTGTAAACAAAAGAGAAAGTACCTTTGTGCCCCTGTATAAATCCAAGGTGCATCCAGACCTTGAATATTATGCCTAGTTTTGGTCCTCACCCCTCAAAAAGGATATAGAAGAACTAGAGAAGGTACACAGAAAGGCAACGAAGAAAGCAAGCACTGGAAGTGGGGATGTGATAAGGGCTTACAAAATACTAAATGATGAAGAGAAATAAGGATTTATTATTTACTGTCCTTGCATTACAAGAACTGGGTGTGATGAAATTAAACTACATAGTACGTAGTAAGTTAAAACTAACACAAAGATCTGTTTCATACAGTATGTAACAGAACTGTGGAACTCACTGCCACAAGATGTTGTGGAAGCTGGCCATTTAACCAGATTCAAAAAGGGCTCGGACAAATTCTTGGGAGGAAAGGTGCATCAGTAGCTATTGAGCATGGGAGTTAAGGCATACAGCCTCTGAATCAGAACTTCCTAGACCTTAAATGCTGGAGGCTGCAAGTGGAGGAGGTACATACCCCATTCATACCCTGTTCACCCTCCCTTTCAGCATCTACTCTCTGCCACTGTGACACAGGACATTGGGCAAGGAGGGCCCACCCATCTATTGTATTAACAGGGTTTCAAGGACGTAAGCAGGGTTGAACAGGCATCTACTTAGGCACTTACTCCACTTGCACTCCTGAGAGGTGAACTAGAATCTAGGTCCTCATTTTTGGAACAGCAGGGCAGTCCAGCAGAAGAAGCTCCAGCGCTCTCAGGTTCTACTCCCAGCTCAACTATGGACCTGCTCTGGCAGAGGTTCAGACAAGAGAACTTTTAAGGTTTCTTTTAGCCTTATGATTTTATAACTTTGGTAAATTTACTTTATCTTTCTGGGCTTCCATTTATCCTCTCATTTCTCAGGGCAGATGCTCATCTTCTCTTTTGTGTTTATCCAGTGCCTGGCACAATGGAACCACCATCTTGATTGAGCCCCCTATGTTATAATGCAAGCGAATATATTAAGGCATCTAAAAAAAATGCTCTGTATCTCAGCTTCCATTATTTTTCTGGGACCACACAAAGCATACACTGTAAAAAGGGTTGCATATCCAGTTAAAAATTTGAGCTTCAGTCTTTAAACAGCAGTATACTACAGATATTTACCACACTGCATTTCAGACACACTTGCAGTGGGCAATATGCCTGTTTAAGGTTTACATTGCAAAACTGTCAATATTTATTTTTCCAATATATTTAAAACAACTGTGAAAAATGACTAAGGACTGTTTTAACTCCCCCACCTGCAACCCAATCACCCAAGCTACAAGAGTAAACATTAATCTATCAGCATTTTCAGTGGACTGATGGGAGACAGGAACAGATAATACATGTATAGCAAGGTGAAAGTAATATACAAAACTAACAGAGAAAGCTAGTTTTATGCTTCACAGCCAGAAATGTCTTCAGCAGTTCTCCTGGGAAAAAAAATCCAGTCAAATGAAGGCAATAAGTCTTGGGCACAGTTTGTAGTTATATTACAACAGAAAATACCCCGGTTCTGTGATACCAATTTCTCCTCCAGTGGAAAACTACTCTATTTCAAAGCCTTATAAATGTTCTTGCCTCAATGGGACAATAATACACAGAATAAGAAAATGTATATTACACACACACACATACACACACATGAACACAGCAAGGAAAATGTTACTTTTTTACATAAAGAACATTGTAAAATGTTAGTATAAAGCTGTTAGTTTAGTCACTAACTGTGGGAAGTGTAAACACTCAGTTTAAATAGTCAGAAAGTTAATTTAACCCACTGTGTGTGGATAAAAATGCAGTATCAACAGTAAAACATTGCAAGTTCTGCTCTTTTCTCATTTGGTTCATTGAACTAAGTGCAACCCATCTGTTACTACACAGAACAAAAAATTAGTCAAACAGATAAAAATCTCACTTTATACAAAGATCAAATTACTTGCTTAGGAAACTATTGACTTGGATGGATATAAGAAATTAAAGTAGCATTAAAGTAAGATAAACTTGTAGAGAGGTTTTAAAAATCCTAGATAATGAGAAAAAGAAAAATACATTTTTATATTGGAAGGTACTTTTCTCTAAATTACTTTGTGTAAAGGTTACATGTATTTATTATATTAGCAAAGTCTGACAAAAAAGTTCTAGTAGAAGCTCATTGCATGAGAGATTTCAATAATTTCTGGAATGGATATTCAGGAATACTGGCCCACTAAAGAACAGTTACCACAGCCAATTAAAATAGAAATTTGGGAAGCACATTACAGGACTTATTTTCATATAATCAGTTCATTATTTTTCTATTATGCAGGATGATATTGTGGATTTTTCCTTTTCATTGAACACTGGATAATAGCAAGATTTCTCTAATTCTGGCAAAACAGGGAAAATGTAACAAAACCTAAATTTATTCATTATAAGTTTATTGCTTATAATTGCAAATTATTCATTATAAGTTTAGTGGACAGATGAGTGAAAAAGGGTCTTCCCACACAACATGCAAGCATTTCATTTTCGATTTTCAGAGAAGAAAACTTAATGCTCCAAGAATCTTGAAAGGCTTCATCAACAACGGGATCACAAAGGACCTAAGCAATTTCTGATTTACCTGTGTCCAGGGGAAAAGGGGTGATAGAGGAGAAAAAGAGGTGGAAAGATGGAGAAACAAATAGGAACAAAAATGTGCTGTGGTAGCAAGAATGTAGCAAGATGGTAACATGTGAAAGCCATGTAGTAATAATAAAACTACAAGGGAGCAGAAGACTTGAAAATCAAAATAGTATTTGCGGAGGCCCCCGGTTCTAGCTTGATAAGAAAGTCTGGTTTCATGATAGCTGTCTAAAATACCCATAACCTCCAAGCTTTCAGACTTTCAGTCACTTAGGTATTGTCAAAGAAAGTCCCAGTGCTGATTTTGTTATTATGAACCTCAGTGCAATGTGATTTTGGAGACCGATAGACAGACAAATACCTTTTATTTCATTGCCAGGATCAGACTGTATTTATGAATGGAAGAATGCTGTAGGAAAAAGAGACTGTTTTAAACCTTCAGAGACATATTACACATTATTTAACTGACAGTGGGCATGTCTACATGTGAAATTAATGCAAAGCAATAAACTCCAGAGTTTATTGCTCCAGAGTCTGTTACTCCCAGGTACACCTGAGAGTGCCTGGAGTTTGAACATGTGCCTGGAGTTTATTGCCATTTGAATGTTTGCCCCAGGACCGCAGCATGTTGAGCCAGGTTGGATGCTGAGTCCAGGCAACCTGAAGCTGTTCCCCCTGGCTCAATGTGCTGGAGAGGGGTTGGCTGGAGCACAAGGGTGCTTCAGTTCAGGGTTAGCTGACAGGCAGTGAAGCACCTTCATGCCCCAGCCAGTCAGGCATAGTATTTACAAATACTATCCTGCTGTGGAGTAAATTAGTTTTCTCCAGCCTAATAGGGGTGTACATGTAGATGCCAAAGTGTTTACTGCATAGCTAATTAGTCTAGTGCACAGGAAACATTTTGTGTAGATACACCCAATAACTGTTATTTTTGCTGGATGGTGTTTCCTTCTGTTCAAGTGCTGGTATTTGTGGTTTGGGGTACTATATCAAAAGTGTATACTTTTAGTTTTTAAAATAAAGAAATATGGAGAGAACATATTACTTATAAAGGACACATTATTTATACTACTTTCCTTGCCTTTAAGGAAACAGAGTTATGAAGAGCACATGTGCGCATCAGTATTTGGTACATATTATTGGGGCAGGAATGGGGGGATGCTCGGTGTTTCTAACCCTGTTTATTGCATACTAATTATTGTTAGGGGAAATTCTCCAAGTTAATTAACAAGAATGAAACCAAAGACCACAAAATATGCTTCCTTTCTTGATGTCTTGGGAACTCATAAACAGGAGATGCCTGGACATTTTAGTTGGTCTACAGGTTTAGTTTCTGTGCAAATCCAGCATAGGTTCTGTGGGGAGGGATTTGTAATGATGCACCTCCCGGCCTCTTAATTACATGCACTCTAATAAACCATATAAACACTGCACCTCTTGGAGCATCTGGGCCTGTCACATGCCCCCATGCACAGCTCTGACACTCACTCTTGCTCACACTCTCACAGAGCATAGCCTGCTCATATGCCATGCTACATCAGTTCCTAAAGCACTGCAAGGACCTTTTCCACAAATACATTTAGGTTATGCAGAAACCTAAAAACCCAAAACAAAAACTGTACCATTCATGTACACATTTGTTTTTCAAAATGTTATTGTCCTTTCCTAAAGAAGCATATCATGTACTTCGACTGTTCTCCACCCCTTCCCACCTGTTTTGTCTTCCTAATTACCGTATTTACTCAAATGCAAGACAAGGGTTTTTCCCCCAATTGGCATGGTGAAAAAAAGCCCCTCGCTGTATGATCTCATGTAAGAAAATATCACTAAATACATTGTCTGTCATTAAACTGCTGCCAAAACCAGCATGTGCTCAACAATGGAAACTATGAAGTTGATTAAATGCAGCCAACATTGAGCATGATTATAAAACACATGGCCCACATTGGACAAACATGCTGGTGCTTTCAATTTGTGTGGCCCCATGCTACATGAGGTGAAGCCAGATTGCCCTGTAACCTCATCTGCATATACATTTTTGGAGCATCTGGGTATTTATAACAGCAACACCCAGTTCTAGGCATAAGTGGGGGGCTAATTAGTACATGGATAGTTTGTGGGGGCAATCTGAAGTACACACACATACTGAGCAGTGCTGAGCTGTGGGGTCTCTGTGGTTTGACATGCTGTTGACTCTGCTGGGGTCCAGCCTATTGAGCTATGGGTACTTTGGCTTTGAGCCAATATCCTACAAAGTTTGTACTACATGTAAGCAGGTGCCAAAGTACTGCTCAAAAGTATGTTTATGGACTACCTGTGCTAAAACTTGCAGCGCTTTCAAAACAAGGTAGCATGCATCAGTTCTGGATTAGCTAAGTGCATGGGAACTATATGCAAATTGCTATAGCTTTGCTTGACTTCAAGGTTATTGTTTTCAAATTTGCACCGCTTCCATGTACTCAGGGAGAGCAGGAAATGAGGGGGGAAGGGGTTGCCAGGGGAAAAAGTTGAGGAAAAAAGGAAGAGAATAAAGGGGTTACCTGACCCCCAAATTTATTCTCCCTGTTGTAGCAGTGGGAATTATATTCTATGCCTGGAAAATTACAACCAATTTATAAATTGTCCACATACAGAATTTTATTATTGAGAGAGTCATCTTTTATTTGAGCAAATACAGTATGCATTTCCCAGTGTATGTGCTGTTAACACAATGTGTTGAGAGCTTCAGTGCCTAGTTATAATTTATAGATGTTCCCTAACAGGAAGACTGAGGGAGTTGGGATTTGGCAGAGGCTCCCTCAGGGAACAGCTAGTTAAAAGTCTCTTCTACAGAGGTTACTTATTTTTTTACCATTAAAGTATGTTATTGCTGATCTCATTCATGTGTGCCTGTATTTATTAAAGCTAATGATTACTATGAGAGCTAGGTGGTAGGTAGGAAGCAGGGCATGCAGCCATCCTTCTCTTCTTTACAGACTCAATGGCTTCTGATAAATGTGATAAAAACAGTTATGATCCTTAAGCTAAGCAAAACAGATTTTCATGAAATTTTAATTTATGGACAGTTTTGCCTGCTTAGCTTTGAATGGTAATGTCTGTAATCCTTGTACACCAAATTTTAAAAATCTCTTATTCACTTCTGTAGGTTTTCTGTCCAGTAACCTGTTTTATAGCTGCAAATGTGCATAGTTTCTAAGTAACTGAGGAGTGCATCTTTCTCAATTATTCATGTTGCCGATTCCTACGGCTACTTCCATTTTTCTTGACAAAATTTTATATAGCTGCCCTTTTTCTTTTCTTAACTTGGCAGTTTGGGTACATGACAAATGTTTCTAATCACAAATGGAATTTATCTGGCATATGCCTAGTTCTTTTTGAAAAAAGCAGCTTTGCAGGATGAAATTCTGAAAAGCCATGGAGAGAATGCCAGTTTATGAAAAACTCAATGAAATTATAAATACAATAAAGTATCTTAGTAGAAGCTACAGTAAAAACTTGCTCAGTTGCGTTCCATGCCTGATGTAAAAATTACAGGCAAATAATGTTTTTCACTGAGACCACAAGACAAAATGCACCTGTACTATCCCAACTGTGTAGATTTCACATTTTAAAGAATATTTCAAGACTTCACCGAGTCCATAAAACATGTCAGTGGACAGGATAGAAACAGAGCCAAGGATCGTAAAAGAGTTATAGTTCAACAGATAGCCACTTGTATGTGTTAGAGCAGGGGTGGCCAAACTGTGGCATGGGTGCCCCAAGCGGTATGGACAGCCTTTAGAATGAAGCAGAAATTGGAGCAGCAAATTGGACAGGGGGTGGAAATCAGAGTGGCACTTGAAGGGTGTGCAGCTAATTTGTGGCACACCTACCAAAAAGGTTGGGCCCTACTAAGTTAGAGTATCACTCAGCAGGGGCTGGTAGTTTGCATAAAGGATGAAAGTTACAGGACCTAATACTAGGGAGGCCTGGGAGTTTCTAAGCTAAATAATCCTCTGGCCTTCCTGTCCTCCCTGCCCTTCTCCATGCCAGAAGATCCAGATGTGGGCCATTAAAAAGTTGATTCCCAGGGAGGAGGTAAATTTAAACACATCTGCAGCACTTTTTCACCTAACAGAGTGCCTGCAGCACACTCTCCATGAGGTCTAGAGTCTACACAGAGGGGGAGGGTGGAAATGCAGTGTGCAGTTGTGAATCCCCTACTATCCAAAGAGTCTCTGAGAAATATAATACTGACAAAATAAAATAGCAACAACAAAACCTATAGAGCAGCTCTCTGACTCTGCATGCTGTACAAGCGTAAAAATTCTTCTCCTATTGGCCTATGACTCCTAAACAATTAAGCAAGATAAATGTGTCCCACAACATTAATCTAATTCAATATTATTTTGAAAAGTTGTCCTTTTTCAAATCCTTCCAGCAGCAGAACTTTGCTTTTACAAGCTGCATATCCTGACCAAGAACACTACAGTAAATTAGTACCAGTGCAGTTCTCCTAAAGAGGAATTTTAAGAATGCAGATGAAGCACATAAAGAATTAAACATAATAAACTTAATTTCTCACATCCTATGTTGATAAAAATATAGCCTAATGTTGTACCTAAGAGAAATACAGGAACAGACAGCAGTATTCCTTGGTGTGTCTCTGAAGTGAATGTTTAGGCTTCCCCAGGCATTTGTAACTTACATTTACGTTTAGATGGTGGATAGTCATGAAATGCTGCAATCACACTAAGTCATTTATGCTCTGTAGTGCTCTTTCAATTCATGGTATTCTAAAAATATTTAAGTAAGGGATATAATCCATATTATATCCATCACAGATAAGCACTGCATTCAGAGGAATTAATTCTTAGTCCTCATGGGTGTAACCACAAATCTTTATGCTATCCAAATGCTACATTTTCTAACCATTCGCGTATTGGGAAAGAATGCAATAAATAACTCCCAAATTCCATTTTAATATTTATTATATAACCATAGCATTAAGTCACCAACAAATGCAATGGTCTCTGTCCTGTGGAGTAAAAGTGCTTGCAGATAAGCTGTGAGCACACAGCTTCAAATAAAAGGCAAAAATGAGTCTGAGAGATAGGACACGACGCATGCAACAATGAAGTTACATGATTAGTCAGGCATAACTATATGAGGTTTCCCAATAAACTGAAGATATCAACTAAATTCACCCTTTGTCTTAAATTTATCTTTTATTCAAAAAGGATTATGAGGAGAACATTTTCTTTTAAATACAGCACAAATCCATCCACCCTTTTTTATCTTAAGTCATAACCCACTTTGGAGATCTGTGATGCAAAAAGAAGGTAGGTCTAAGGGTCTGCAATATTAAGAAAAGTATGGCAGAAAGAATACATGTCTTAGAGTTTATTATTACTCCCTCTAAGCAATAATATATCCCTAATTCCCCAAACAGTCAGTGAATCTAGGAGGAAAGTTTAGCTTTCATTTTTCTAATATGACCTGCAAGACCGTCTCCAGTAAGGTAAGAACCTGAAACTATTCCTAGTCATCGAGGTCACTATTCTCAAAACTTCCAACAATCAATAAAATTAGACAACTCTAATATAGTTGTTTTTTGTCACTAGTTTTGCATCTGACAGAGTAATTTTCAGGAGCAAAGCAATGTAGTTAAGACAATCATATGTAATTTAGGAGGATGTATATTAGCACCACAAATAAAACAGAAGCAAGAAAGCCTTACGGTTAAGCAATATAGACAATTCACATATCTTTAAACTGAATCTGACCCTACCTGCCCTGGTGCCATATCAAAAACAGCTGCTCTGTCATACATGCCTCATGGTCCTTCAGACTGCTGTAGGGTGTGCTTACCAGCTTCTGCTCAGTGGTCCTTTCAGCAGGACAATTGCAGTGAAGTAATGGGTGTGGTGGGGGAAGGTGGTTGGAAAAAGAATCACATGGTAGGAGAAATGGAGTCAGAGGTGACAAAAGGCAGTGGGAGAATGAATGTACATGACAGTTTCTTCCTATTTTTCCTGTTTGGCCTGTTATTGCCATGAACTGTAGGGTGTGTACAGGCATTGAACAGTAATGACAGTCTGTTTAGAAACTAAATAGTCCAGCTGGGGTGAAAGTCATTTTCCATTACCATTCCAAACCAAGAAAAAAGTGAGTTTACCACTGCCCTGGTTGCATTTTGAAAGACTAGGTGACTTGTCACGAGACAATTAGTATGTGTTAAATCTGTGGAAAATTATGCAGTATTAAAGTAAGAACGTGTGCTAAGCCAGGTGTGGGCAATTATTTTGGCTAGAGGGCCACTTGAGGAGTTTTGATGCGCTCCTAAGGGCCGGGGGGGAGGGGGGGGGACATGCTGACCCAGCTTCAGCCTTGTCACATCTGTTTACACCGCTCAGTGCAGTGGTGATGGGGAGGGAGGGATAGCCCAGGGCAATGCCAATTTATCATATCCTGCCCTGGGCCTGTACAACTTGTACCCACCACCTGGGGTGCCAGATGAAGTGGGTGAGCAGGTGGGGTCTCCATGGAGACCCCCACAGGTAGGGTGCACTTGGTGGGCAGGGATTGGTGTGTGAAAGCTGAATGGGCAGGCAGGGCCGGGGCCAAGATTGCAGGGCAGTAACATTGCAGGGTCAGGGCCCAGGGCAGAGGAGCAATCTGCTCCCCACACATCCCTGTAATGGGTATCCTGCTGGAGAATGACTCAGGACTTCAGTCACCCCACATCCACCAAAAGACGCACTGCCCTGGTGATTTGGAAGTTGGTGCACACCAACAGACTCCATTCTATCACCAAACAGTTTAGTCTAGGGTAGACAATGGTGACAACTGCACAAGAGTGTCATATTTGAGGAGCTGGGGCCTCAGGTCATCCAGCTTGGGAACCTGCAGAAAGTCATCACTGAGTTTGAACAGATGGGCTTCCTGAACTACATGGGGACCATCAATGGGACCCACATACCCATTCTGTACCCATCTTGCCATGCCTTGGATTATATAAAGCACAACTGGTTCTTTTCCATTATACTCCAGGTAGTCATGAGCCACCAGGTGTATGGGACTAAGGGATAGGCAGTCAAACCTAATGGGAAAGCAGAGCCAGGAGCTGGGTCAAAGGGCAGGAAGAATATACCAAAGCCAGAGTCCATGGCACAGTCTAGTCAGGTCTGGGGATCAGATGCCAAGTACCAATCCAGGAGGCAATCCACGGGGTGAAGTCCAAACAGAGCCAAATATCAGGAGCCAGGAAACAAAACTGCCTGCATTCTCCACAATATACCTGAAGTGAGGAAACTGGAATGGACTCGCGTTGGGGGGAGGGGTAGGACAGGGAGGGGATCATTCTGCATGTTCCTTGTTTCCTACAGTCTTCCCCTAACGCAGCTACTTGTCACTACCAGAGGCAGAACACTTGGCTACATGGACCTTTTACGTCCTTAAATTTCGTCCCTCTGTAACTAGCTGTGATGGGTATTTACATGTGTCTTGGAAGCTATAGATATATCTTAGAAGGTACAGAGTATAGAACATTACAGCTTTAGCACTGACACTTTCTTATGTTTTACAAACAATTTTTTTAATTGTCTTGGACTTCCTTCAGCTCTCCTATGTCATTATCTAACGCAGCCTTTACTCTCAGCCACCATTTGGACTACACAATTTAGACTACTCTCCCACCAATAGCTTGTACTTATTTCTATTGAATCTATAGCCATGTACACACCACGCATTACCCTACAGCCAAGGTACTACTGCCTCCTGTTTTTGAAGCTACACAAAAACAAAGATGTCTTGAATGAATTTCAGCCATCAAACTTTCCATGGCACAATGCTTCACTGCTGAGCTGTGTGCACTCCATGATTTCTTATGCTGTACATTCGAAGGGCTTTAAAGGAATCTTCTAAATCTGTTCCTGATTCCACTCAATGGAGAGCTGCTTTTGGACTCAAACAAACCTAAGTGACTGGTGTAACAGAATAGTGATGTGCACAGTGCCCAAATTCTAGGATGGCCAAAACCACTTTCCTAGATATATGTAAAGGCCTCACCCCTGAGCAGCAGTGGCAGACTACCTACGTGAAATGTCTCTACTGCCTACAAAAGGAACTTTACAACAGATTAAAAGCTGGATTCCTACTCATCAGTAGCTAATCAGGTCAGTATTAGTAAAACAAGTAGGTGGAATGTTGTAATGGAAAAGTGCATTGCAATTAAGAAGCTACTTTCCTCTGGTTTAAAAACCTGAGCAAACTATAGAAGGCTTTTAATGGGTTTGCATGCTTGGAGCTCCTAAATCATACGGAGACCACTGTTAGAATGTATGTGTCTATTCTTTGCCCCTAACATTCCCCACCCAGCCCCAAAGGCATTGAAGTTCATCAGTGTAAATGAACATTTCTCTATGGAGCTGCAAAGTATGATTGATCCTAGGAAAGGTTTTCCAATGCTAAATTTTGAAGGGTCTAGAAAGGTCCATAATGCCAGGATCTTTTCATATTCTGGATCGTTTTCTGCAGTAGAAAGAAAAACGTATTCTTTTCCTGAGCTCTTAATGTAAACTGATGGTGTTTTTCATTTTCCAGTCATTCTGAGAATCCCAAATTACCATTTATGCGGTGTTTTTTAAAATACAATGACAAGGGGAAAAGAAGCATAAGTAGCTGCAGAATGACAGTAGACTTTTTGTTTTCTTCTACACATGCAGATAAAGATGTGATGAGATGTAATGCACAATGTGTGTGGCAGGAGGTGGGATTGCACATTGGATCCCATCACACCTTATTGCCGGTTCAGAGGGAGCCTGATCCCCCTGCATCAGCAAGAAGCAAACTCCTGCAGCTGGGAGCCCTATGCACCCAAGTTGAGGAGCTCCCAGATGCAGCAGTCCTCCATGCACCCCTGGGGACATAGGATCATCACCACAGCAAGCCCCCCCCAAGAGGTGTGGGGAAACCCCTGAGGCTGAAGGATCACCCCAATCCTCTAGCCCTGAGGGCTTCCCACACCCCAGACCCCTAGGTGTCAGGAAAGCTGTGATTCACAGGGTCTGGGGGTGCGTGAAACCCCTGGACCCTGGGGATCAGAGCTGTCATGACTCCTAGAGCTCAGGTGTGTGGAAAACCTCTGCACATTGCAGTTGCCCTAATCCCTAGGGCTCAGGGGTACAAGGCACCCCTGAACATCATGGCTGCTGCAATCCCCAGGGCTCAAGGAGGTACACCAGGCCTGGTTGATCGGGCTCCCCACAGGGGAGACGTGCAAATTAAAGCTCAGTAGCAACCAGCTATAAAGTCAGTACACATTTTCAAGGTCTAACTTTATAGCTGTTTAGAGCTTTTTATGTTATGATTGCTACTTTGGCATGTGTAGCTGGTCTCCAGGTAAGTGTGCAATTAACTGGTTAATTGCACAATACTTGCAAAGTGTAGAGGGGGCCTTCAATAAAGAAAGGGAAAGATAGATGAGAATCACTGACATCTAGGAGATGGAGATCACTGAAGCCTAATGAGAAATACTTGTCTCACAGCTGCTTGTGTTTTGCTCAACCTTAACCCTGTGATAGCAAGGAGGACAAAGGCTTAGAAGAGGTTGGGAGATTTTCTGAACAGCCCTAGAGTTGGGTAGTACTCACTGCTAAACTGCTTAGGATCACAGAGGAGACAGAAATACATATTGTTTACAAGTGTTCCACACTTTATTCATTGTCTTAGCACATGTGCTACTATGTAACTACTGTGGGACATGGCTTGTATTATGATATTTTAAGAGGGTGTATGCAAAGGTAAGAGGAAAGTTATTTCACACATAATAATGCTTATTAATAATGGATACAGACTTTTCTAACTTTATCATGAGTAAAATAGTTGAGCATACAAACTGATCTGAACATTATAGAAAGGAAAGTGAAAAGCTAATGTGGACGCAAGACTTTTACTTTAGGGTCACAATTAGGCATACATAGGGTTTTTAAAACTGTTTTCGGCATTTTAAGGGTGTGGGATGCTGGTTGAATGGCTTGTCCCTACCTGTTGTCATACAGCATTTCTTTATTGTCCTGTAGTCTAGAATGCCTTGAGAAGTCCCATTGCTAGGTGATGTTGCACTGAATGGTGTGTCCAACAATACAGAGATAAGGGACTGGTATGAAGGCTCTGGCTTCTTCTCCCGGACATTTGTTTTTCACTCTGTCAACCCCTGCAGTTATTTCTAGTTTCTGTCCTTTTCCCTCTCCTCATACTTTAGGCCATAATCTTTTCTACACCTTTCTTTCTATCCCTCTCTTTGGATGAGCTCAAGTTCTTTGAATGTGTCATCATTTGAACTCCTCTTCTTCCAACATAGGTTGAACAGACATTTCATCTGTTATCCAAAGGCGTCAACTGCTATATGGAAGATAGAGAGAAAAAAAATCTAGTTATAGTGAAAATTGTAACATCCAAGCTAACAGTGAGAAAATACAGTGAGAAAATGTTCTTTTTCTTGACCACCTTGGAATTCTATTCCACAGGCCCTTCTTAGTCTTGGGTTGTTCTTGAAGATGAGACATTTTGCAAATATTCCCCTTTTCGTTTAGGACCAATGGGCCTGTGGCATGAAGCAGATGGCAGGGAGATGGTGATTTCAACTGTTAGAAAAAGATAGGTGAGATGCACATTTCTAACGTGCTTGTGCTGGCATGTGCATTTCTGCAGACTTTCTTTATTTTGGAGTAGGTTACCCTGAGGAACATCTTCAAAAAGGCACAGAAAGATTCTGTCAAAAAGGCAGTGAACAAAGTGCCACATAAGTGGTTTGCCAGTGCCAGTGGCACAAAGTGCCCCAGAGCCAGTGTAGAAGTGACTACAAACTGTATGAGAATGGCTGAGAAACTTGCACTCTCATGCAATAACTGAGAGAAATCAGAGCTTTATTTTTATTTTAAGCTCTCCTTAACATTTGAGGATCAGCAGAAAGTGCACTGCAAAATAAATAAAATATTGCAATAGCCCAAAAGGGAAATCAAATCTTTATAGTGCCTTACACTACTTTTCTTTTTGCAGTGTTTATGTGTTCAGACTTTTCTAAGTTAGCTTATAACTCATACTGGATAAAAACTGAGCATTAATGAGAATGTGAGCTACATAAATGATTCAGTTGCCTTCACTTTTCTGTATTTGCTTCTATAACAAGCACTTGCTTCAAAAGTTCTGGTTTGCAGTGTGACCATCTTGAATGGAGAACCTGTTTGTCAGAGACTGGTGGATTTAGGACAAGACAGGATACATACTATGTTAAGAAGGTTGGCCTGGGACACAGCAAGATTAAGTAGCAATTGCATGTTGGTGTCCAAAACAAAACAAATGAAAAGAAAGAATCCAGCATGAAAACATACACAGATCTGGTGTAGTCACCATATTTAGCAATGGAAAGGCAGTAGAAAAGCTCAGGAGGTCCAGAGATCAAACTCTTTTGGACCCTGAACTAAAGAATTTTCAACTCCTTTATTTATTAAAGGATATTACAATACCAAACAACACTCACCAGGTGTGATCCCACAGTCTCCAGCTGTGGCACAGTTAATGATGAGGGTGTGATTCAGACAGATCCTGAGCCTGCAAGTCTGCTACTTCCTTTGGATCTCCAGGGCAACAAGATCAGTGTTCAGTATCCCTCTCCTAGATGCTCTTGAGAGGATTTTCTTTGATGGTGTCCATCAAATGCAACAGTCCAGTCTAGCTCCTCAAAGTTTAACTGTTATCCATTATATCTAGCAGAAGATGCTCTTTGTGAGTCACTTCTTCATTTTGAGAGAGAGCCATAGCATATTTGTGTATTAAATAACTAAAATTCAGCTATGCCTATACATGCTCCTCTTCCCTTAGGGAAATAAAATCAAGGACTTCAGCACAAGACCAGCCTCATGCTTCAGTATCACTACTCAGCAATTATTAACTAGGAATATGACACAGGTATCTGAGCTCCACACATGCTGGAATCATGAAGGACAGATGCTGGCTGTGCAATGCAATTTACATTGCAATGTAAAATCCAGCCAGAATAACCCCAGAGAAAATAAATGTCATGCAAGAATTTAATGTAGGCAATCCAGTAAAGTAGAGGGGGAAAGCAGTGGGAGGACTTGACAGATATTCAACAGTTTTGCAATGGGGAGGCATCCACACCTGCTTTCCTGTGGGTAAACTCATCCCACATTCAAATAAATCTACTACCACCATAAATTGACTTATTAACTCACACTAAAAGACCAGATGATTTGCAACAAAAATACCGCTTGCAGCAAACTGACCTGAAAAAACTTTCAAACACTTAACCATGCAAGGCGTCATAACTCTTTGATTTCCCTCCCTTAGGTCCCTGACACAGGTTACATTTTAAATAGTAACCCAGACGTGTGCAACTCGATGTAAGGCATAATGCAGTAAACAAGCCACTAAGTTATTGCACATTATATGGAATATATGTAATATTTTTCTATTATATGTGAAATAATTTTGTGTCTCATTTGTATCATGCTTTAAATTTAAATGTGTGGTCGGGACCTCCCAAAACCCTGTGTGCTACCCAGCTGGGCAGCACACAGGGTTTTGACAGGTCCTGATGTGCAGGAAGCTGTATAAACCCTATGTACCACCCAGCTCTCTGTACAGAGGAAGCTTGGCATCAGGTTGCTACAGCCTAATGCCAGGCTCCCCTTGCACTGGGACCTGTCAAAACCACATGTGCCACTCAGTTGGGCAGTGTTCATGTTTCCATAACTCCATGGGGAGACTGGCATCAGACTGACACAGCCTATCAAAATGATTTGGTCATTGTTGAAGCAGTTTCTGGTAAGGAACTTCTAACCAACAAGTAATGAAAAAGGTTAGAAGTGAGCTTGTGACAATGCAAACTGTACTTCTCCCTTTACTCTGAATACATTTAGTAAGTTTTTTATTTTTTACTTCTAGGGCCTATTGCTATTATACCTCTGAAATCTCTAAATTTACTTGTCTCCATCTTTTCCCCATTCTATTTTCTCCCTAATATTATTCTCAGGTACTGAGTCATTAGCCTGGTATTGTCTTAGTAGAACAAGTGCTATTTGTCAAATCATAAATCCATAAATGTCTTCCTTGAAGCATGTACAAAATTAAATTCATAATGTCTTCCTTGAAGCATGCACAAATACAGTCTTGAAATTTCACTGGTTGTATCCATGTTTTCAAGACTTTGGTGTCTCAACATCATATGCATTACAGAAAGGGAGTCAGAATTCCATCATTTGTTTTACAAGTATCCATCAAATTCTTAAGAAACAATATTATTTGAAAAGACCAATACAATTCATCTCTTAGTTGTTCAAATTGAAAGGAAGGCAGTTAGGTCTTTCAACTAATAAATGTCTGGCATCTTGGCCTCCAAAATACACAACTGCCTTTTGAAATGGCAGACACTTAGAACGGGTGCTTTCTAGAACCCAAACTTGTATCAGGGGAAACAATGTCATGTATTTTGGAATTGTATATTTGTAGTGTGGTCAAGGAAGAAATACAAAATAATAGTTTTGTAATTGCTTTAAAATAAAATATGAATTCAGAAATTTTCTATATATGAAAGATTTTCTATCAACGATATGTGCAGCCAGTTGGAAATGGCACTGTAATGCACAATTTTATTCTTATAGAACAAATCCAGCCCTCACTGAAGCCAATGACAAATCTACTCCAACTTCACAAAAAAAAACACTGGATTGAGCCCATAACCCAAGTTTACATAGTCACTCATAATTTTCTTTGTCTTTCACCTTTCAAGCTGAAAATGTCCTAACTTAGAAGCTTGGTTTGGTTTTGGAAGTTTGAAAGGAAAAAGTGAGTCAGTCATTTTGGTATACAAGGATTTTTCTTTTTTAAGAGAACAATTCTACGACTCAACATGGATTTTAGAGTTTCAGTTTGGCATGAACTTACTGCAGAACACAACATGGCTCCTGCCCTCAAGGGATATTAGTTTTCACGTAATGGTGTTGCAAGGCAGCCAGCCTCCTTACAGTATTTCTGCTGCTTTAATGCAGTATTTCAGACACTATCTAAGGCTATTAACTCTTGAACATTAAACATATATAGTAGATATTTTTTCTTGCTACAGAAGGACATGTTGCACAAATGTATTAATTTTGCTGTGAACTGGCTAGTTAACTAGGCTCATGGCTAAATTAAGGGTAAGGTGTGTGAATGATAAAGCAAGAGTCAATATTATATACGAAAGAATCCCTCCCTTGCACTTATGCTTTGGAACTAACCAAGGAACTTGGGGAGCAAGATGTCTACTTAAGGATAAATGCACCTTTAAGAAAATGTGAAGCCACAAATCTGAATGGTTTAGATACCTGAGGTTCTTACCTTCAGGAGCCTGTGACCAATAGCTTACACTGGCAAAACAGAGTGTTTAAAGAAGGCAAGCTGCTCACAGATGTTAAAAAAAAAAAACACCAAAAAATGTCACTTTAAACTCCGTGTGCTTGCACACCGAGCTCAGCACATGCCCACAAGAGAAAGCATTAGTTGGATCCAGCTCGCCCGACATATATGTAGAATGGGAGCCTTAACGTATTGCTTTCTTTAGTCCTACTTCATCTAGTGAAAAAGGGTTTGAAAACAGTCTACACAAATGTCTACATCACTCAAAAGCCTATCATCCCCTGATGATAGCATAAGCAGGCCTAAATTCTGAAGAGACCCCAGAAGGTTCCTGTATCTCCATCTGGTTTCCCCAAACAACTCTCCATCCTGAGCGTGCTCCTTTATAAACTTTGCTACAGTTTCTTTGATCCATTGTGTTCTCAGGACCTTCCTGCCTATGAATTGTCTTTGAACAAAAAAAAATGAACATTTGTAAGTCAGTCGGAGGCTGAGGTTAGGTTTTTTGTGATCTGGATAAAGTTACATTTTGGCTGAGGTGAGGAATCTAAATTGCAGTTTATACCCATTCTTTCTAACAGAGCTTCAGACTTAGAAATTATAGCAGTAAAAAAAAAAAAAAAAAAAAAAA
>NW_017729033.1:79280982-79281766 GCF_001723915.1 Gavialis gangeticus | reverse complement strand
AAAAAAAAAAAAAAAAAATCACACAAACTGTAAACTATCATACGTCATTTTCCCCTTCTGAATAATCAAGTCCTGTTTTTTCCCGGTCTATTTATTAGGTTGCAAACTGTTCCAGTGTAGAAATCTCTTTTGTGATAGGCATTGTACTATGTTGATCGTGTTGAAAAAGCAAAGCAAATACAGGTTTTAAGACTGTGATTGTACAGAGAGCACAAAAAACTATTGTACTAATCAGAAGTCATTACAACAACCATTGCTATTTACTTGTTTGTCTTATTCCTGCTTTTTGTTCATCTGTCGGACTCCTGCAATTTTGATCATATGGGTGCGCAGGGGTACACACAATTGGATCCACGTGTAGCATTTAGTTCTTTGCTTGTTTTAGTTTGGCAAATAGATAATACAGTGTAGATGTCAATAAAAAGAAATAAATCATTTCATGTCTGCATACACAGTTTACTAAGTTTTGATTGTGTGATTTCTTACTCTTATTTAACAGTATTGTATTAGAATGACACTTTACAGAACTCAAAACATTTTCCACACCATTTCCTCCAAGCTCTAAACATACCACCAGATCTGAGTAGGGTCTCCACGGACTTAGCATGGAACTTTTTTTTTTCAGTTTGTCTATACCTAAGCAGGTGAGAGGGCTGCTAGCATGGACTTATTTCACCATAAGCACCATGAAGCACAGTCTATATAGGTTTTTACACTACACCTGGGGGGGGGGGGGCAAAGGCAAGGGTTTTTTTTTTTTTAAACCTGCTACATGTTTTTTTTT
>NW_017729033.1:79272866-79275982 GCF_001723915.1 Gavialis gangeticus | reverse complement strand
AAGCTCTAAACATACCACCAGATCTGAGTAGGGTCTCCACGGACTTAGCATGGAACTTTTTTTTTTCAGTTTGTCTATACCTAAGCAGGTGAGAGGGCTGCTAGCATGGACTTATTTCACCATAAGCACCATGAAGCACAGTCTATATAGGTTTTTACACTACACCTGGGGGGGGGGGGCAAAGGCAAGTGTTTTCTTTTTTTTAAACCTGCTACATGTATTTTTCTACAGACTGGTAGCCCATGAATTCTTAGAGAGTTCTTGCATGGCCTCGGACCAAAAAGGTCTCCATCTCATACAGACCAGCTCTACTCATAGGTGGTCAGCTTCTTCCTCACCGTAAAACTTTCATGGAAATCAAAGGGAACTGCATTTCTTCTCTGGATCATGTGCTATGAAAACCCTGAAGACAACTCAGTTTCTCTCTCATACTACTTTAATTGACTAGAGTTACTCCCATTTTACACTGTTGCAAAATCCAAAATCAGATTCTCCAACTTTTTAGCACCACCGTTCCAAATTTAAAATGATTACGTTATGACCAGGTTCTAAAAGTAAGATTTATTCATTATCTGGCAGCTAGGTTAGTGATTTTACTTCCCCAACAATAATTTTAATATTTATTTGTCCCACAGGAGCTTTCCTTGGGAGCCGCAAGCATTATAAACTTGGTTGCAACATACACCTTTGGTTTGTCTCAAGCACACTTCTATATTTAAACATACAGAGCTGGCAGAAGGAACGAATCCTGCCCTCTCTATTTAACAATCAGACAATTTTTCTTTTTCCCAGTCTATGTTCTCCACTCACTGAAGCATGGTTTTCCTCATTTGTTAAAAGCATATGAGGAATAAAAGGCTCCAAGGTTTACTTTAGTTTTATACCCAAGTCAGTAAAGCTTTGTCTACAATACATCACACAGCAGTTCGGGAGAACGACAGTGAAAACAAGCTCTGCTCACACACTCCCCCTGTGCAGGCAAAATGTGTTGTGAAGCCACAGCTACAGTGGTACAAGGCACACCCAGTGCCACTAAATAGCACACTGGAACCAAAGGGTACATCTACACTAAGTCCCTGTTGCTCCTAGGCAGGGTGACTCTCAAGCTTGCCTTAACACTCACTCCTGGTTACCCACACCAAACCCAAAATGAAGAAGTGAAGCTGCTCTGGGGACATCTCCCACAAGCATACTGGAGACAGAGGCCTCATATGGACATTCAGTTTCTCCTGGGAGAGTCACTGTTCACTCAGGTTTCTCCCAGAGTAAAAATGACTGCTCCAGGAAAAAAAGGAACCTGGGAACAAGGGTTAAATCACTCACTCCCAGCACAATTTCTCTGGGGAGAGTGAATGTCTGTACGTGCTGAAAGAGACTGAGGCCATAGGGAGCACCCCTGAGAGGCTTCCTCACTTCATTTTCAGCTGCATACTAGAACATGTGGACAAGACACGCCTGAAAGCAGCTCTCCCTCTGAGAGCACATGGGACAAAGTGTAGACATACTCTGAGAGTTCAAGACTGACCCTGAGGTACGTACCAAAAAAAACAGCTCCAGGGCATTTTTCAGCATGAAGCAAGACTGAGTAGGCAGGACTTGTTTTCATGGTGGCACTCCTGTGCACATCCTAAAAGTGTCTAGCACAGCTTTTGCTTAAGTGACACCGATGGTGCCTGTAGTTAACACAGCAGAGTCAATTATGCAAAATAACTGGAACAAGACCAAAAACAGCTGGTCATATCTATTAGTCCGGTTAATGAAGCACTTATTAAGAAGAGTTACATATACAATATAGGCACAATCTAGATCTGTGAAGATAAGTGATCTTCGTGTATTATTTCATTTCGCCCCCTCAGTCATTAAGACAGCCCTCTTGCTTTTCAGGTACAGTTGCTCTTCCACAGGGGCAGATCCAGAATGGGTACACTGGTGCAGTCACACCCCCCTTTGATTCCTGGTTCACCCAAAGTTTAAACTCAACTGCTTTGCAGTGACAGCAGCAGTTCTAGTCAGGCACTGCCCAGGAAACCAATTGACTTTATGGCACCTTATACGTCTACCCCATCCCTTCTAAACTCATTTAATGACCCTCTCCTTTTCTTAATAGTCTCAATGTTCCACCAATCAAGCTAGCCATTGTTCTGCTGCCTGTCTGCTGCTCCTGGAAATGAAGCACCTATTTCACAGCCCTGAAGCTTGTTTTCAAACTCATTCCAATGCAATTATATTGGTTTTTCTCTTCAATCTTACTCTGAACAATCCAGCCCTGGGCCCTGACAGGTTAGTAAAACTTCTAGTTTCTTTTCAACCAGAGAAAAATGTACTGTTTTTATATTAATGACATCTTATGTAGAATTCAGATGATGGTTGCATGGGTTGGTTTAGATAAGGATGATCCTGCCTCTGGTAGGGGGCTGGACTAGATGATCTCTGGAGGCCCCTTCCAGCCTGACTTCTGCATGGCCAGATATAGACACTACACTTTTACTGACGATAGGAAACAGATCCAAGGTTCGAATTATGGGGGAGCTGGGGAAGAAGGGGGGAGCTGAGCCCCCTGTAAGATTTTTAAATCATAACCTGGGTGGGGGCAGGTCTCCGAGTTTAACACGGCATCGTGATGGACTGCCCGATTTTGTTTTTGCAAACACCCCCCCGCCCCGAGTCAAAGTGTCATTCAAACCCCAAACAGATCTATACCCAGACCAGAAGTTTGGCACACACAGACGGGTTGAAAAATGGCAGAACCAGGTCTAAAGTCCCACGCCGCCTCCCCAAGGGCGAAGGCTGCTCTGTTCACCGCCCACCCAAGCTGCAGCGCTGGGATCAATTGTGCCCAACAGCCCGTCCCTCCCCGACAGCGCTTTGCCACACTCCGGAGCCAGCCGTGCTCTGCAGCTGCCAGCCAGGCTGCTGGCAGCGCCATCCTTTGCTTCTCTCCTTGATACCCACAAAAGAGAGAGAGAGAGAGAGAAACCCCACTGGCTTGAACCAGCTGGAGACCCCCGCGCCCCGGCAAAGGCAGCTGCCGGCTCGTCCCGCGGGGCAGCGCCCGGACAGAGGCAGGGCAGCGCTCCCCGCGCTGAGCCTCCAGGTGCTGCCGAGCCGAGCCGAGC
>NW_017729033.1:79271753-79272168 GCF_001723915.1 Gavialis gangeticus | reverse complement strand
GTGGCGGTCGCTGGCCGCCGGTCACCGCTCGCCGCTCCGCCCCGCCCCCGCCACTGACGCTCCCCGCTTGCCGCCAACGGGCCCCGCTGCCTGGAGGAGTTCACCGTGCTCATGTATGTTGTAGCCTTGTTGGTCTAAGAACTAGAGACGAGCAAAAAGCTTGCGTTAGAGGCAATATCTCTTATTACACCAACTAAATAGTAGCCAAAGAATGCCGGGTTTTTGGTCGTAGCTGTGTTGGTCTAAGGCAGGGGTGGACACGGCCCGCCAGGCCATTCTATCTGGCCTGCGGGGCCCCTAAAAAATTTAGAAAATTAATATTTATCTGGTCCTGGCTGCCTGTCATGCAGCCCTCGAGGGCTTGCCAAAACTCAGTAAGCGGCCCCCTGCCCAAAATAATTGCTCACCCCTGGTC
>NW_017729033.1:79254420-79261568 GCF_001723915.1 Gavialis gangeticus | reverse complement strand
CTCACCCCTGGTCTGGGGACATAGGCAGGCAGCTCTTTGAGTAGATGTGATCTCTTTTATTAGAGCAGCTGAGTCGATGGAAAGAAGTTCTTAGCAAGCTTTCAGGTGCCCCTTCTTCTTGGGACTTCCTATGCCTGAAGAAGGGTGATTGCGCCCAAAAGCTTGCTAAAAACTTTTTTCCATTGACTCAGCTGGTCTAACAAAAGATATTGCATCTACTCAAAGAACCTTGCCTAGCAAAAGAATGTCTTTCTCTGCAAGCTTTTAGCTCCAAGCAGTCTTCTTCAGGCTGAGGAGAATTTAAATCTCCCGTTTGTGAGAGCCTTGTTCTGTGATGTGCAGAATAGGCGGGCTGTCTGGTGTCAGGCAGGGTGGTAAAAATGTCTTCTTTCCTGCTTAGCAATGAAGTTTACATTTCCAACCAGCTAAAATATAACATCATCCATGTTTCAGGGACATATGTTGTAGCCGTGTTGGTCTAAGAAATAGAGACAAACAAAACTCCTGGGTTAGAGACAATATCTTTTATGAGACCAACTAAATAGTAGCAAAAAAATGTCTTTCTTTGCATGCCTTCAGCTCCAAACATCCTTCTTTAGGATGAGGAGAATTCAAAGATCATACTGTAAAATTTTCCCAAGTAGAAAAGAAACTCCATTTTGCACAGGGGAGGTAGAGGGTGGAAGTTTTTCCCCTGGGTTTCTCAGAGTCCTTTTATGAGAGCCCTGCTCTGGATGTGCAGATTAGGCAGGCTTTTCCCTGGAGGTGCCTGGTGCCAGGCAGGGAGATAAAATTTTCTTCTTTCTTGGTTAGCAATGAAGTTTACATTTCCAAATGGCTAAAACACAATATTGTCCATGTTTCAGGGATATATGTTGTAGCCATCTAAGAAATATAGGGGAGAATAAGGCACCATGCTGAAGAAGGGGGAATCCACCCCCCCCCCAAATCTCACCCTAACTAAAGATTAGCTTAAACTTGGAGTTGAAAGTGCCATCACCATTTCTGGCAGCACTGACTGTTATCCCTCTGTCAGCCCCTCCTGAAACACTGCAAAATGTGGGGCTTTAACCACCTCCTGTGGCAACAAACCCATAATCTAATGATCCTTCATGTGAATGAAACCAATTGCTTCTTTCACCAGTTTTATATGGATGAGGAGGTAATCTAATGTCTGCTTGAGGCAAGAGACAAGGTGCTTCCAGTCTATCCCCGCGATGCTGTCTGTTGTTTTACATACTTTTACTGTCTGCTCAATATAGTTGAAACACTTTTCTACAGGTCCATGAGTATTTTCCCCCTAGCTTTCCACAAATGTTTGGAACAGCTGGATCAGAAGAAGAGAGGAAGCCGTTTTAAAATAAGTCAGTGTCATCAGTCATTGGTTGCCAGAGGTTACCCAGGCTTACCCCAAAGAGGTTATTTGGCTGCCTTCCTTTCCTTGAATTTCTAGCTAGGGCACATGTTGTCTTTTGTGTCTCTTTCCCACATTCTCTCCCTTTCACCTACCATACCCGAGACCTATTTGTCACTTTCCCCTGGTATCTATGTTTTAAAATCTTCACATGCAATACACACACCACGAATGGTTGGGACAGTTCTACACAGATCAACTCTCCCCACCACATACAAAATAGAACTTTTCCCATCATTTTTGGTCTATCTTACAATACACCTGCAGCTGAGAATAATCTTATATGCAACTAAGTAAGGCTTCTGCCTCTCTACCTACTAACCTCTCCATAACCAGAGTATTTGTTAACTAGAAGCATCATCCGCAACTTTTATATTTGTCAAAAAGCTGTGACCAAACAAAACCAAGACATTGTGATAAATAATATCCTCACCTGAAATCTTGAACTTATAGCTACTGTAATTGCTTTATTGTAATATTATGTTAATGATTATTTTTATGGTAAATAAAACATCATTTAATGTGCTCAAAGCGATGAGGACAGAAGTGACGCACTCACCCACCAAGGTTACGTACACTGTACTGTTATTTACCCTTTTAAATGTAGATAAGGTTAAAAGCAGCCATAGTGAAAGTAAAGAAGAACCAGAGCTCAAGTCATTTTTATCTACTAATGAATTAAACAATACTGTTTTTATTATGTTCAGTGAACAAGAAAAAATGCAAGAAATACCAAACTTCTTAAAAGGAATTACGATGTAAACAGGAAAGAAAAGATAAGAAGAATTCAGTCAAGGTAGTGCTCAGTTATGTCAATTTTCTTCACTGAATGAGCACCTATGTTCTTCTCCCTAATACAAACCTACACTGTCATAATTCTTTGCGTGTTAAAGTCTTGCTCCTTTAAACACGCACCTTTTACAGAGACATGTAAAGATTTCAAATACAGAAGTGCCTACAAAACCAGTGTTAGTTTAGCTTAATCTTGAGTCCAGCATTAGAAAACAGGATGATTACATTTTCTACTGTCCACATATGTATGGATAGTCTTTTGTATTGATCTTTTATACAGCTTCTCAAAGAGTGGTTCTATAACCTGGTACCCTTGTTAGTCATTGTTATTTTAAGTAGTGGTGATTAATAAGGATTATCCATTTCACTGTGTCTAATCTTTCTTATTATACAATTAATTCTTCCACTTGTTTTCTTCCTACATTTTGAGCCCAAACTAAAGCATTCACTTGCAATCATATCTGTATTTTAAACTTTCAGATATTTTGCTTAGGTTTTCAGATGCATGTGTTAGCTTGGAAGTACAGCAGGCTTACTAAAAAAATCTACAGTATATACTTGAGTTGTGAGCTAGGGGAGGGAAGCAACATTAAATCTCATTGCTAAGAAGTACACCATAAAATCTACACACATCAGTTCCTCACACAATCATACCTTCAAAATATGCCTTATGCTGGAGTTTATACCTCATTTTAGACCACGGTTTTTCTGTTTTTCTTTCACAAAGGAAGCAGCTGTTCTATTGTTTCTCCTAACAACTAAGTTGCTTGGTGGTTTGATGGCAGTAGGAATTATATGTCTGATTTTATTTACCAGGGAATTTCATTTACTTCTAAATTCATATAATTGTACTTAGATACTATAGTAGTGGGTACCTGATAATTATATATAATTCAAATAATTATATATACATACTAAAGAAATTAGCTCCAGGATTATAAAACACCATATTATAATACTATTTGTTTTAATTTTGGATGAAATGGTGTGCAACAGACAAATCAGACTAAAAGCTCTAAGAAACAGAGTATTCATGGGACATGGTGATTAGAGAAGCTACATGAGGTTAATGTTTTGAAATCAAGAAGGCTTTTGGTGCAGATCTATTACGCATCAAAAAGATAAGGAAGGAGAAACTGGGTGCGTCTACACATGCACTTTACTGTGGAGTAGACTAATTAGCTCCACAGTAAAGCATCACTGTTTACTTGTGCACCAGCGGAGTCAGTAACTGAACTGTACATGTAGACATTGACAGGGGCTCGCTGGGACATGAGGGTGCTAAAGTGCAGGGGTTGCCTGCTGCCTAGCCACAGGGCTCCACACTTTAGCACCCTCATGCCCCAGCCAGCCTTTCTACCCCCAGACACTGCCACCTGGAGCCCACGGCTGACCCCTCCATGCCCTCTGCCAGCTCAGAGTAGATCTACTCTGCTTCAGATTGCTGCTGTGCCAGGCACAAATGTAGATATTGTGCCCGGGAGCAAGCTTACTCTGGCTCAAACAGCTCTAGAGTTTATTGTTTCACATTAATAGCACTTGTAGATGCACCCACTTGGTATACTATATGTGCAGTTAACCTGACAGAATCTGGTTCCGCTTGTGCTGGAGTTTATTGCTCGTGGGCATGCCATTTACACATGCACCTAGGACTGCAGCACACTGAGCTGGGTTAGAATCCCCCCTGCTGGCAGAGGGCCCTAGGGGCCAGCTGCTCCTGCCCAACTCAGTGTGCTGCGGAGGGGCTGGATGGGGCACGAGGATGGTTCAGGGCAGGGCTAGCCACAGGCAACCCCTGCACTGAAGCATCTTCATGCCCAAACCAGCCCCATTAGCATCTATAGTGTGGTAATAAATTTAACCCAGCTCCTAACTTGACTAAGAAAACAGACAGAGACCAGAGGTGCTGATAGTGCTTATTTCAGTTAAATGTTCTGATAAGGAATTCTGCATGCCTTGTTTTGTCTTGATATATTACCCTGTGTACGGATGTTAAGTTTATTTTTCTCTCTGAGAAACCAGAATCTGATAACTATTTCTATAAGCACAATGTTTTACTCTTCTTTAAGTAAACTGCCTGTATGTCTGTGTGTGTGTTAAATCAGTGATTTACTGTCCAAGGTCGTATTTTTTTCTCTCTCTGTGTTAAATATAAATATGCTTGTAAACTTATAGAGTTCGAGAAATCCTTTGAAACAGACAAGTGGGTGATTCCCCTTGCTGTATGGAATTCTCCCTGTGATCACAGTATAGCCCTAAATAAAGAAAAGCTGGCTCTGTCAGTTCTGATTCAACCACAACGCAAAGTTTGATTTCTTCCACAATAGGCATGTTGCAGTAGAGTAAATAACTCTGCTGTAAGATAGTACTTGTGTCTGGCAGTACTGTCCTACAGCAGAGTCAATTCATTTACTCCATCCTAATAGCAGTTCACATGTAGACCCTGATGTTTTACTGTGCAGTTGACCAATTAACTGTGCAGTAAATATTGCAGTGTCTACACGTGCCCCCCTATTAGGGTGCACAAAACTAATAAACTCCGCAGCAGGATAGTCTTGTAAAATACAAGTACTACCTGCTGCGGAGTTTTTTTGTGTGCAGCAGTGCATGTGTAGACACTGCCTTGACTGGCAGGGTCACAGGGTGCTTCAGTGCAGGACTAGCCAGCAGGAAGCCCCTGTGCTGAAGCACCCTCATGCCCCAGCCAGCTGCTCCACAGCATGTGAAAACCAGTCAGAGTAGCCCTGGACTGGCTGCTCAGATGGAGCTCCATGCGCCTGCTGGCTAGCCCCACTCTGGAGCACCCTTGTGCCTCAGCCAGCCCCTCCACAGCATGTGGAGCCTGGGCAGAGCAGCCCCGGGCTAGCAGGTTGACCATCTGGGTTCCCTGCCAGCCCGGGTTGCTCTGGCCAGGCTCTATATGCAACACATGAAAAAACCCTGAAGCAATATGCTTCAGAGTTTATTTGTGTGCATTAACCGCATGTGTACATGTGCCCACTGAGTGTCAGTTTAATCCTTTAGGACAGGGGATTAATCCTTGGGATTAAATTTATTTGGCCTCATGGACTGAATCCATCTCACAGGGCTTCTTGCAGGCCGCAGAGCCACCCCAGCAGGGGGTGCAGTGGCAGTGTTAATCCACTAGGTGCTGGCCCCTCTGAAACAGCTAGCCTTCACAAGCGTTAATGCCACCATCACTTGTCCCACCACTACAGCATTATGTCCCCAGCAGGGATCTCAAACCCAAAATTCAGAGTTAAGGTGAGTGACAGCAGTGTTAACTCCCTGGATGCTGACCCAACCAACATAGCAGCTCTGGCAGCTACAGGGGTTACTGGCACCACTACTCACTGAATTTCCAGGTCCATGCAGAACTGTCAGAAACATAATAGTAGAGACTAGTGACTGAGGGAAAAAGTGGTTAAGCAATTGAAACTACACTTTTCACCACTTCAGAAGAAAACAGAAGTGCAGTTTCAGAAATACCCAACAGGAATCCATCTCTTCCTTGAAAAAGAAGATCATCAGAAAGAAGAGGCATGTTTTCCTTCTGGGTGACAGGGAAGATCAAATGCCTACAGTAAGATGACAGCTTGATAATGTAAAACTGACGCGAGAAGTATGAAATGCCACACAGAAGATAACCAATAATGCAGACTGTAGAAGAGATGCAAAACTAAATGATCTTAGTACATCCAGGAGCTTATACAAATGAATCATTCGGCAGTTTAGAACAGAGACCTGCACAGTTGATCCTAGAAATTGAGAGTATTGAACAAAAATGAATCAAGAAGTGGGACTGAAAAGATAAATTGACAGAGGATGGAAGGGGCTTTTTTTCTGTTCTCATAGTGCAACATACAAAGGAGTCACCTCAGTGAACAGGAAACACCACACATGGAAACTCCAGGCCAGCAGTCCCTGTATTTTGCACAGCTGCGAGAGGCACACCATACTGTGTCTCATAATACCTCATTCACAGTGGTGCCCTCAATCACTAGGGTGAGGTGATTGGGGCAGCTGGTTCAGGCGCTGACTTGAGACTGGGAGAGCAGAGAAAAACAACTGATGCCTAAGCCACATAAGCATGCCAGTGGCATAGTGACAGTCAGAACCCTGCCGTTGTTACACCTCTGTCCAGTCAGTGACACTCACCACAGACACCCCTTACTCCTACCACCTGGCACAAGTCTGCAAAAATCTTCCTTTGCTCAAAGCTAACCTATTCAACAACTTCTTTGCCTCCATTTTCCTGAGCAGGGACTGGATCAGCCCCCCTACTGGGCCCCCCTCAGGCCCCAGGGGAGGCACACCTAGGCCAAGGGTCAGTGAAGATCTAGTCAGGGAACTTCTGGAAGGATTGGATGTATTTAAATCAGCTGGTCCAGACGATCTCCACCCCAGAGTGCTGAGGGAATTAGCTGAGGTCATTGTGGGACCCCTGGCATGGCTTTACGAGCACTCGTAGTACTCTGGTGTGGTGCCAGAGGACTGGGAGAGGGCCAGTGTGGTTCCCATCTTCAAAAAAGGGAGGAAGGAGGACCCAGGAAACTATAGGCCAGTTAGTTAGGCCTTGATCCTGGGTAAGCTTTTTGAGATAATTATCCTGGCGCATGTCCATGAGGGGCCAGCAGGGGAGCTGATGCTTAGGGGCAACCAACACGGGTTCATTACAGGCAGGTCCTGTCAGACCAACCTGGTGGCCTTCTGTGACCAGGTCACAAAATCCTTAGACGCAGGGGTAGCAGTGGACGTAGTGTTTCTGGACTTTCAGAAGGCCTTCGACACTGTCTCTCACCCCGTTCTCATTAAAAAACTAGGGAACTGTGGTATTGACACCTACACAGTGAAATGGGTCGCCAACTGGCTGGAGGGCCGCACCCAGAGAGTGGTGGTGGATGGGTCATTTTCGACCTGGAGGGATGTGGGCAGTGGGGTT
>NW_017729033.1:79228860-79249420 GCF_001723915.1 Gavialis gangeticus | reverse complement strand
AGAGGGTAGATTCAGATTAGATATCAGGAGGTGCTACTTCACTGCCAGGGCGGCTAGGATCTGGAACCAACTTCCAAGGGAAGTGGTGCTGGGTCCCACCCTGGGGGTCTTTAAGAGGAGGCTAGACAAACACCTTGCTGGGGTCATTTGACCCCAGTACTTTTTCCTGCCATGGCAGAGGGTCGGACTTGATGAGCTGCTCAGGTCCCTTCTGACCCTACCAGCTATGAAACTATCGAACTATAAATGAGTTACCTATCCAACAAATTTGAGCTTCTTTTCATTTAATCATGTTGATGATATCACTGTAGATTTGGGTGATTATCTGCCTCCTCATTAATTGCTTGTGAGGCACAGCTAGCATGCCAGCAATTTCTAGTAGCATTTCACTTCAAAGGCAGAAACTTTCTTAATGCCCTGCATATTTACCTAGTTCTCAGCTGGATTTTGCAGCTCATAGAGTTGCATGATATTGTGACTACTTTACTGTCAGTATCCAATTTAGTTAGTTTAAAACCCAGAACAGAAGTCTCCACAGGCCTTCTGCCAATTCAAGTATAATCTTTTAAATTTATCTCCTGGCTCTTAGCTAAACTCTGGCTAACTCATGCTGATGGCTGGCTCTAAATTACATAGAACAGGGCTCCTGGTTCATAGCTTCATTTGACAAGCACCCATGTCCCACAGCTACAGCTGCCTGCTCCAAACTACCCGACCAGTGGTTGTGTTCTGGATTTCAGCTTCCTGTTCCTGACTCCCCTGGCTTGGGGCTCTGTTTCAGTGACCACCTGTGTTTTGGTCCCAATACACACCTCAACCTCTTGACTTGACTGCTTCTGATCTCCTGATTTCTTCCTGGATTTTGTCTGCTCCTTACCCTTGAGCTGTGACCCTCCTGACTGCCCACATCCCAGGCATCACCTAACAGTTACAAATCTGATTTAAAAAAATCTCTTGTAAATATTCACTCTTATGCAAGTTCTCTGGTTGATCCAATTCCACTTCCAGGTGTCTGGAAATTGCACAACCATTTGATTTCTCTCACAAAGGGGTTTGTTTTATTCCTTTATGCCAGCATTTCCCAAAGTTTTGCCCCTGGAAGACCTTTTTAAAGGGGCAGTCCCAGGTGGCAGGTACTATTGAATGGGGCTTATGGGCTCTATTTGGCCAGCAGGCCACGCTTTGGGAACCCCTGCTTTAAGCCCTTACTACAGCTTATCTTTGTTAGCTAATTATAAGTTAGCCCAAGTTTTCTGGGTCTCTCCTGTTTCCTAGAAAATGTTTTGGTCCATAGCAGACAGAGTGGTGGTGACCTCTTTGATTTGTCATGATTTTCAAGATGGAGCTTGCAAGACTTCTCATTCTAGCCAGACATCTTGCAGCTGTAGGTCATCTCTTAGAGCTCTCAGGAAGAGTCCAGATATTGCTTTAATTCCTTTGCAATGCCTCTAGCTTTTGCTTTAGTTCTTATTTTATTTCCTGTTCTGTTTTACAAAGTTTTCAGCTATTTCAGGCCTTGTTTTATTTCCTTTTCACTATCTCTTTTTGCTAACTTATTTCATTTATTCTAAAACAGTTCCACAGGAATACCAGTTAACAGTTCCTCTTGGATAACCTAAATTGAAGAAGTTATTTTTCTCTTTTGACCCATGTGAGAGCCAAAAAGTGTCTTGCAACTTGTTAAAATTCATTTGTTTCTTTGATGTAATTCTATTTATTTACAACAAAAATATAAAGCCATGTCTCCATGAACATAGGAGAAATGAAAAAGCAAGTAAGAATAAGTTTCCTCAGTTTCAAACCCCATTCAGCACAAAAAAAACCCTGTCATCCCTTATTTTCAGTGTCACTCCCCTAATGTTTCTTTACATTGTGTCTGGTATTTCATTACTGCCTTCTCTCTCAAATTATCTGCTCTTTTCTTTCTCTCTTTCACAAACCCACAGGCCTACACAAAAATATATATACAATATACAAAAATACAATTATGATTAAAGAAGCTAATTCAGAGTGAAATTGGAGACTACCATGAGGAACATGGAGAAAACAATAGTTACAATCAGTGCATCTACATGAGACAGTTAATGCCCATTGGACTAATTCTGCTGCACATTAATACAGCTGGCAAAAACTATGCTAATGTCCTAATGCACAGTAGATCAATTCAATGTGCAGTAAGCATCATACAAAACGCGTTCATCTGCACAAATGCACAGTAGTGCTGATTATAGGACATTACAGGTACTAAACTTATTAGTTATTACAGGTATTAAACTTAATGCACTGTAATTATGGTATTAATGAATGTGTAGATGCACCAAATGTGATTGAAGTATACTTCTGTTAGGCTGTCTCTGTTTGAGACGGGTCAACTTGGGACAATGCAAATATAGATAATTAACATTTTTAATTTCTGTATATCAACTGAAATGCTAAGAACTAGGTCATAGTATTATATATAATATATACTATGTATTATATTATATATAATATTATATACTATATATAATATTAAACACTAATAATATATATTAAATGCTAATATATATATTATAGTATTGTATATAATATAATATTAAATACTAATAGACCAAGTGTCAGCACAATCATAAATTATTTCTGAGAATTGACAGAAGACAAATGAGTTCATAATAGGGTGGGAAAGTGCAAGCATTGTACCTATTCTTAAGAATAAGAATATATTCTAAATTAGGACTAAGTTGTAAAAGCAGCTAGTAAAGGAGCTCATTTTTTTCAAATATGGAAGATAACATGGGTTCCTTCATTTACTGTAATGTATTCTACTTTTGCTTCATTTAGGTCTGAAATCAGTGGGAATCTTTTATTTGCCTTATGTGGGAGTAGTATTGGACTGTCAGTGAGAGGATAAAGCATTCAGATAGGCTTCCCAGGCCAAAAACCTCACATAAACTTTCAAGAACCCACAAAGCTCTCCCACCCCTGCAAAAGAATACAAAAGGAATGAGAGTGATAAGAAAATGTCAGAAGGGCTGGACATTACACCAAGAACTATGTAGGACTGCAAAATTGCTTTCACAGGAAAACACTAAACATGCTATATTTTAGAAATTCTATGCAAGAAAAATCTGTAGACTTAGACATAGTGTAGGTGAGAGGGCCTAAAAGCACCCAGGTTACAGACCTGAGTGATAGGTAGAATGATCAAGAACAAGAATACTTAGAGTGGTTTAAGTACAGGATTAAAACTCAAGTTTTAGTCACTTTTAACTTGTACTGGCAATTAAATATCCACAGAGATATGAAAGGGATGGGATAAGATTCTTAGTTTGGAAAGAAGGAGACAGGTCTCAAGTAGAGAGGTAGATCCATGAGTCATCAATATAGAGATGGTAGTTGAATTTTTTTGTATATAGATGAAATTACCCAGAAACAAGTTATATAGGGAGAAAAGCAGAGGACCAAGTTCAAAACCCTTTGGAATCCCTACAGAAAGCTGAAGAAAATATGAAGAGAGTCCTCCAAAACGATAAGCTAAAGTATCATTTATAGAAGTGGAAGAACTGAGAGATCACAGAGACACAGAAGTCAATGAAAGACAGAAGTTTAAGAAAAAAAAACATTCATCTGTGGCAAAAGTGGCTGAAAAGACAAGAAAGATAGTGATGGAGTACTAGTTCTGAGTTGTGTCTAAGAAGGGATTCATCAGAGGCTTTGGCAAAAGTGGGTTGAGTGGGACATAAGGTTAGAAGCCATACTGGAGATAGATTAGAATGGAATTGGAAGAGAAGAAGAACTCCAGACAGGGATGATAAACAGTGCATTTAATGAGCTTAGAAGATGAAAGGGAATCGAGAGAGTGTGCACAAGGGAAGGGTGTGATCATTAGGGCTGTGCGAAATTTTGCTGGCAGTTTTGTTTTGATGCTGTGTTGACTCGGTTGAAGGATTTTCCTTAATGCTAAGTAAATAGACAGGCTCATTTTCTTTCTCCAGTTAATTATTTCAGGGCCTTCAAACAGTTTTCCAGTCTGTTCCTAGCATATCACAAAATGGGATAACTCTATCAAAGAGAACATATATTTTAATCATGAAGTGTGTGAAATCAATTCTTCATTCACTGGAAGCATGGCGGGTACAAAAATTGTGTACATCAGTGGTTCTCAACTTGTTAGAGTCAAGGCAACCTTCATGAAGACTCAAGGCAACCTCAGAAAATACCAGGTCTTAGTTTTCTCTTGTTTTTTGACTATGGAAAAATAATAGCACAATTCTTCTGTTGCAAGAACTTAGAAAGACCACAACAGGTCAGAATGTTTTTGACACTATGGATTCCTATTTGAAATGCCTGGGTTTACCTTGTGAGTCATGTAGGTGTTTATACACCTAACACTGCTAATATTTTGTGGCACCCTATGGCATCTTTAAAAGTATTACACAGCACTGCAGGGTTTGATAGCAACCTGGTTGAGAATCACTGTTGTACACAAAGCTGGCAAAGAAACTGGGAGTAAAGACACTAATAAAAATCTAGTTGAAAAAGAAAATAGGAAAATGAAACACAAAGGTCCAATAATATAGTTCAAGAAGAGAAATGATGCAGACACTGGCATTAATTCTTAAGACATATAGATATAGTTAAATATATTTCCCTAACACAAAATGCAGTCATTATATATTCAGCCTGAAAGGGTTTATTTTAGATGAAGGAAGACAGAAACAGAAAAAAACTGAACAAAATTAAAGTTGCCATGAAGGAACATAATGTTTGCATTTCCTTTGTAATAGGCAGTGGCTGTTTGGAACAAAATACTGGCTCATTCCTATGCATAAACTGTGTCTGAAATCAAAAGATGTAGTACTCAAAAGAAGCCGTAGGAGTTTCAAATTGTAGTTTATGAAATGCTAAACCAAAACAAACAGTAAAAGTCATCTTTCATATGAGAAAGCAAAAGGGTGGAAGAGGAAGGGCAAGAAAAATAAATATCCAGAAGTGTTAAATTGTGTGTATGCTTCATGGTGTTGCTATATTATTTTATTATTGACACTATTCTTCTAAATGCCTTCTCCCTTTTTGGTATACTTATGACACTCATTTGTGTCATACTAAGTTTAGATTTTAAACTGATTGAGGCTCTTGTCCTTAGTTTGTCTTTTGAGAGGTGTTTAGAATATTTTGGAGTACTAATCAAATAAGCCACGGCCAGCCACACGTGGGATAAAAAAACTCCGTGGAAAAAAAAGTAGAGCGGCTTATGCAGGGGTAGTGTGCACCACTCAAAACCAGAGCCAGCCAGGCTCCACATGGCAGAATCGCCACTGCTGCGGCCCCGGGAGGCTCCCAGGACCCCAGGTAAGGCTGCTGGGACCAGCACAGAGCTGGCCCCAGCTTCCCCTACCCCACCAGGGGTAACCTGCCGTGTGCCGGAGAGCACATGGCACAAGTGTTCCCTGGGGACAACTAGTGGCTTTGAGAAGGTACAAGTAGAAAAACACATTTGAAATTTGAAAATTTGAAATTTGAGAATTTGAAATTCCAAATCAAGACCTTATAGGTTTTTTCTTCTTATGCAATTGTTTTGAATAAAGTGACTGACTTGCATGTGTGTGTCTACAGATAACAGCAAAGCCAACATAACTGTAATAACTGTAGGGACAAACTATGATTATCTTTTACCCGAAAGAAATTTCCCTCCTTTTTGCCTTTATTCAAGGGCTCAGCCAGTGTTTCAAATATACAAGCTGGCCTTTAAGGTGACTGCACATAAGGTCAGTTCAGAAGGAGAAGAGAAACATAATCGGGACAGCAAGTAGTTTATGGGCTCAACACCACATGAGTGAATACGGTGCTGAAGTGTGGACAATTTAAAGTTTATTTAAGGAAGCACAAATCTTAGAGCCTTTTTTAACAATAGAGTTATTCGGCCACATGGGTTGACCTCTTTTACCATTATTCTCAATAGATTTTTCAGGTGCAGCATGGAATGTCATGGGTTTTATAAAAAAAACTATGCCATTAACTTCAAAAGTACATCAAAGGTTTTTTTCATGCTGAACATCACTTATTCAGAGGGATTACAGTCTTAGGAAGAAGCCTATCCAGCTGAACATTAGTAACCTGCTAGTGCCCAGTATCTAGAATGATAGTAAGAATTTTAACTGAGTGAGTATAGTAAGCCTGCTGAATAAATGGTATGCAGTTTGAAAAAATCCTTTGAAGTACTGTTGAAGCAATCAGTTTTGACAGTGCTCCTTTAATGAACACTCTGTGTTTATCTATCACATCATGTATAGCATGTCAGATGCTGTAATGCTGAGGCACAATGGAATGAGTCACAGGAACTGTAGCAAAAATTCTACTTTTTGAAGTTTTCTTGACCATTATTACTATTATTGTCATTGAACTTTATGTTTATTCTTGCATAAACACAAAAATTATCACTGTCTACCTCATTTATTTATTGTAAAAGCCAGTAAATTTTAATTATTTTTATTTATATCCTAGAAATAAAAAAATATAGCTAATCCTCCAGCCCTTTTGTATCCTAAAACTCTCACCAAAATGGTACATCAGGAATGTAAGACTAGGCCTTCATTGTGAATGATATTGGTTTTTTTCTGTCAATCATTTAATGTATTGACTTTTTTTTCTCAGTTTCTCTTTGTGCAAGATCCTTGAGCAAATCTCTCTGAGTTTATTAAACTGTCAGTTAAATTTGATCTTTCTTGATTATCACTCTGAGATTCATATAAGAATGTCCAAAAATATGACAAAGGTATACATTTTTACATTTTATGGCCATTTATTTTCGAACCTTGAAATGAGGCATCTAAGTCTATATTTAGACACTTCATAAAATGGCCTTACTTTCCCAGTTTCCCCTTTTTTTTCACCTTTTCAAGAGCATTTGTATAATATTTCAAGCCATTAAAGTTGGATGTAGACAAATTTTCTAAGCACAATCAATAGACTTGTTCCTCAGGACTCTCAAATACTTTATATGAACAGGTGAGAAGTGAACCTCTTGTATTTCTTTAAAAAAAACCTGTGGCTCATGAGTAAGTGTAAAGCCCATATTAATTTCATTGTAATGCAGCAAATTAATATGGAGGAAGAATGAGACACAGGCAGGTGAAACACACACACGGAAAAACTGACCTGTCTTCTCTTTTCCATTTTCAGAGGCTTGGATTATTAAAGGTGCGCCCCACTATTAGCCAGCTCTCACAATTTCATTTTGAGTCTCAGTAGATAGCCTCTTTTCCTAAATCCCAAATTCTTGTGTTCGTATGATTAAGGGAGAACTCCAGCTTTTATTAAAGAACACATGGGCAAAATCCAGATCAGTGCCATAGGCACCTGTATAAGCCTGAGGCAGACTTTAGGTGTTAGCAGTCCAAACAGAAATGCAGCATGACCATGTACCAGCAGCCACAAAACACATTAAGTGCCTAAATGTATTAAGTGCCTCAATTCTGGGCTATTGCTGTGGTGCCCAACCTTTTCCCCCTCCATGTTGGGGAAGAGGGTATGGCCCAGGCTTAAACCTACCATGCAGGGGGTGGGGGGTATGGCCTGGCCCCAGTCTAGCCATGCAGAGTGGGGAAGCAAGTGGGGCTGGCTCCAATCCTACCCCATAGGGCTTGGGAAGTTGTCAGCAAGGAAGGATGGTGGTATTACTTGCCACTGCTCCTTCACCACCAAATTTCCTGACCAATGGGGAGCCCCGCGGGCTGGATGCTAAGGCTTCACAAGCTGCATTTGGCCCACAGGCCAGAGGTTGAGTCTAGTCTCCCTTAAGTATAGCATTCCCTCATGATTTTTAAGCCAAACATGATGTTCTGAAGTCTGACTCCTGACATTTGAATGCTTAGGAGTGGTGCTGCTGAATGCAATACGCAAGGAAACCTTTCTTGCTAGTAATTCCTATAGCAGCAATCAGGATGCCAGCCCCAGAAACTGTACTGGCCATTACTACAAAATGCACCATGTGGCAGGAAGACAGAAGGAATCATCTCTATCTGTTTAACAAAAATTCCCCATCCTACATAATGGGAATCCTTCACGAGTACCTCTTTTTAGGTGTTACATTACAGCATTAGTCCCATGGATGTTGGTCTTGCTCACTGCATCCCACCCAGTACCTGATACAAAAGAGTAGTCAAACACATGTTTATGTCTATCAACTTTCTAGTGGGACTTAATAGAGCCGTAACTGGGCAATTCCACACCTGGGTGGCAACAGTGCACAGGGCAGTGACAATGCCTGGGCTGCTGGAGGCAGTTCCAGGCCAGCAGTGGTGGCAACTGCTATTTTTGTCCTCCCCCTTTGCTGGCACCTAGCACTAGTTCCCTACTCATCTGCCTTCCTTAGTTACATGACTGGGTGCTTAAAATTAAGCATGTGCTCAGGTGTTTTTCTTAACAAGATGCTTTCCTAAATTGGGGTCCAAATTACTTCTGTGCTCACTGAACTATTACCCTGGGTAATGTTTTCTTTGCTCATTGGAGCAAACCCCAAACTTTCTCCAAAGTGCAGGATCAGGCTTATGTTTAACTATATATTTTATGCTTGACCAAACTTTGAGTAAATATACTGTTATATACAACTGTAGTGTATCCATGGGTAACTTCCAGATTAAACACCTGCTCCTGCAAATACCCCTATGGATGTAACTGTATTCACTTCCATGACTAGTCACGCTGATTTAAATGAGACTATACATACAAATAAATACAAGTTTGGGAATACCTGGGTATGAAAACACATCTTGAAAGATCTCACTTAGTAATTCCCTGTCCAGAATAGAACTTAGAAGAGGAGCTGCTTTTGTAAAAAAAAATTTCTAAAAACTAAAGCAACTACATAAGTAGTTCCATTAACTTTGATGGAGCTATTGTCTTAAAGTGAGCAAATTTCAGTCTGTGGTTCATTATTTAATTTAGGGAAAAGATGTAAAGCCATAGTGCTGTAATTTCTGCCTCATGAATTTGAGCCACACAAAAAAATCAAGTAAATCTAATGTGGGCTCACATCTTGCCTTACTTCCCCACATAAAGTTACTATTTGCATATCAATGGGAATATCACACATTCGGTGGCCTTAGGAATAAATATGTGTCAAACAGTTTCAAATGAGTAATTAGCCTGTGAAAAGATCACTTTAGAAAAAAAACCTTTTAATGGCTTAATTGTGGTTTGATCATAATTCCTTTTTTTTAAATGGAACATTAAAAAAATCTATTTCTGTATTTTTCACATCTATTCGTTCTGTATTTGTGGTCACATACACTTTAACTTTGAGTAAAAAAAAAATTCCTAATGCTTTTTTTAAAAGCACTTTTAATTTTAATTGATTACAGATAGGAACAGGAGAAGTCCATCAGGTTGCACAGTAAGCAAGGTCAAGTAGGAAACCTGAATAAATCCACTTTACCCTAATTTCTTCTTAGTTTTCTAAAGAAAGCTTTTTATAGATTGTGTAAGAATGTTTTTTTCAAAGACCAGTGGCAAATTTAATCATTAGCATAGGGGCTATACTCCTCTGTGTGAGGTCATGGAAAGTAAAAAAAAAGCACTTTGAACTCACAGGGCAATGATTTAGCACATTAGAGGCTATGTAATCTTTTGAGCCCAGGAAAATATGACTAGCTTTCAAAGGACCTTACCCTGCAATATGCAGAGAGTGTTTTAGCTATCACTGAATCCTATTCGGCAGCACAGAGAATTGGAATAGCTGCTTCTGTCTCCTGTACTAGATGATTGTGCAATAAGTTCAGTGCTTCATTGACTCTGAATAGTCAATCAGCTAATCTGTGGCAGTTTGCTACAGCCCCGAGCAGCAGTTGGTATGGAGCCACATTGCCCTAAAGAAATTATACTTCACAAAAGCACCTGTGCAGTGTTGCTGCTAGGGCACTTGGCTAGCTCTGCTGGCCGGTGAACGGGTGGGGGCAGCTATTTTATAATTGTGCCTTCTCCTCCCAGGCAATGTTATTTACAGTCAGTAGTTTTTGCAAGGAATGGAAATGTGATGAAAACCAAGGCATCTCCCTTGCAAACAGAATAATACCCTTCAGGTCATGGCAGAAATTACTTGGCAGGATAGAAACTTCACTTTTTGGCTGCTTGCATTTAGCCAGTAGATAAATATAGGATTTTATTGCTGAGGACAGGTTGTCCTTTTACCTTCTGAAATACAAACATGGAAAGAAAAAAAGTTTTCACAAAGAAGAAAAAAAAGGCAGCCAGGAGGTATTAGCAATACCTGTTAACAACTAAAGCATACACTATATAAGTCCAGCTCTAGAAAAGGAATATTAAAATAGACTTTAAAAATATTATATATCTACAAACAATTAATTGGCAATCTTCAACAAAATAGAAAGGTTTCTAATACAGTAGTATGAAAGCTTGATGAGAGTTTTTAAGTTGTGCATTTGTTGCTTTCTTAGGAGATTGATATAAAGTACAAACCACGAATGAATTTTTTACCAGCACACTAAGGATAACATTCTGGCAATATTTGACTGTCAGCTGCAAATGGCAGGCTTGATCAGAGGCATCAAGGGGTGTGCAAAGGGGTGTGTGAGGGGGAGTGGCAGAAAAGCTGCAATCATGTTCTGCTTTCCTGTTAACAGAGGTGAGGTAACTGCCAAATACCAGTAACAACATGTAACAAGCCTCAGCTGTTCAGCAACTGAGGTGGCACCAATAAAAAAGTTAAAAACAGTAGGGCAAATATGTAGCTCTGTGCCAAGAAAAATGTCCACACTCATCTGTGAATAATCAGCAGTGTTTATATATTAACCGCTGCAGAGTCTTTTTTCTTGACAGCTAAAACAGTTCACAAATTTTATGTTCTGCCTCCTGAGACTCTAATTTAACATGGTACTTCAGGCTATGGGTAACATTAATCATGGGAATAGTCCCCACTGAATACTCATATGCATAACTGAAGGTATGGTCAGTATATCCCCACATAAATTCCTGATTCAGGACCATATTAGGTATTTCAGTATATTTAAGAAATAAAGTGCTTTATTAGGGGATGATTGCCTTTTTTCCAACTATTTACATATCCTTTACATGTGAGCTGCCCAATAATGCTAAACCCTAACTTGCCTGAGAGGATGATTGATGGAGTAGCATCTAAACTCAGGATGATTCTGAAGTCTTTCTACAAATGAGACATATGGTCCAGTCCTGCACTCTGATCTGTGTGTGAGGATCGCTGAGTTTAGGACAACATACAGAGTTTCTACTGAAGTAAATAGGGTTCTGTACAAACATAGACTCTGCTCATGCAGATTTGATTGCAAAACTGGGATTATATAAAGAGACAATAACAACACCTGGCAACAGTGGGGGAACTATTGAGTTTAAATTGCATTTTCATTATGAAAAGTGACACTGCAAAATTATCTCTAATTAAGAAGCAGTTTGCCTGTCTGCAGTTTAGTTATAAGAACATACTTCCTCCTAACTCTTGCCATCACAAGTCCAGCATAGATTCTGATAGGCAAAGTAGGTAATTTTTTTCTTCCACAACATCATCAGTGCCCAGGCCTTCCATGATTTCTGCACTGAACTAGATACCACTATGTCTCTTCCAACCATTCAGTTCTACAATGCCATGATACCATAGCCTAAAAGATACTTCTTGCCACAAAGCTGTAGTGCAGAGAATATAAGTGTTTATAATTTAAACCAAAATATTTCTTGCATCATTCTAATGATTATGAAGAAATCCTTAACAGCATGCTCCAAATAAAGAAGTTGAGGTGTTGGGTTCCTGGGACTTGGTCTCCACTACAAAGTTTTGCTGGCACAGACATATCAGACAGTAGAGTGAAAAGGTTGGTAGATACATTTTCTCCCTTCATAGTGTCCCTTGTAGCATCATATTTGAAGCAGAAGGACTTGACACTACAGCTTTTCCAAAGGTCTTCAAAATCCTCTTTTAAAACTAAATTCCTCATAATATCACTGGAGTTGAATTTCAACAAAGTGCATTTTGCATTTTTTGGAATGGTTTTCATACTGTCCTTGAGTTTTGGATCTTGTCTTACAGTAAACTTAAGTTGCTGAACTGTTTAGCATACAATCTAATCTTTTAAGTTTATGATATCTTGATCACCAGAGAACTCATTTCTCACATCAAACAGGCAATTTTTCCCCCAAGGTTTTATAAAATACTCATGTCTTTCAATTTGCAAGGATAACACCAAAGCAGAAATTGTGGCACCAGAAAAAAGAAGTTATGATAAATTAAATAATATTATCAGATTCATTATTAGTATTGCACAAATGACTAAACAAACCATTGAATTAAGGTGTACTAAGCAGTTTTCATATTTGATGAAACCTCCATTGACAAAGCATATTTTTCAACTAATGGATTCCAGGTTTAATGAAAAACATATCAGCTCCAATTCAACCACTAGGGTATGCTTATATCTGATCTAGGAAACAAAAGGCTTCATCAGCTTTAACAAGGCATTCCAACCATGGCTGGTTCATGGCTGGTTCACATGTTACTTTTCACTAAAATACCATGGCAAAACTCCAGTATTTGTTTTAGGAAAATTAATTTGTGGTTTAGCTGTTTTGTGAGTTCTAGGATGTGGTGGTGTCACAGAATCATAGAGTTCCTAGAAAACCAACCATAATCAGTGAATCATTCTTGTATCTAACCTATGTTCAGAATTATCTCCTGAAGTAGATACTGAGCTTGGTCAAGTCTTCCCAAAATGAATGAATCGAAGAATTGTCTACCTTGAAAACTATTTTTTCCCCTGTTACACCAGATGTACAAAAGCAGCCTAGGTCTACAGATCAATACGTTGTTGACCTGGAATAGTGTCATTATGGCATTATAGGGTAGATAAGCATTAGCGATATGTAGGGGGTGCATGCAGATGCATGTGCACCTCCTGAGCTTGGCAGTGCACCCCCTGCAAAAAGTGCTGCTGACACTGCTGGTGGTGCCTGCAGGTGGTCACAGCTTGCCACCCATCCCCCCACTGTTGGCAGCATCTGCGGGCAGTCCCCAATTGCCACTGGCCGCCACCAACGCTGCCAGCAGTGTCTGTGGGTGGTCGCCGACTGCTGGTCAGCGCTCACCACCCCACCACCACCGCTGACACCGCTGCAGCTGCCTGCAGTAGCTCTCCGCTCACTGCTGCCACGCCCCCACTACCACCACTGCCACTGCCTGTGGGAGCTCGCCATGCCCCCCCAGCCACCAGGAGCATGTAGAATTCTTGTAGATAAGTTTTTGGTTCTATGTAACATTCCAGTGGCCAAGCTACATGTCTTAAGTCAAGTTTGGGAGGAAAGAAATCTGCCTTTTTTTGGGCCTTGCCAATAGGAGAACTCTGGAAGAAGGTGTAAGATTTGACTTTCCACCCCTTCCCCCCCAAAGGTTTCTCTAGAGCTGCCCAACTTGGGTGGCAATAGCTGCAGCCTACAGCTATCTCCTCCCATTCATACATAACAAAATCTTTCTGCAGCCAGAGAAGAGGGTGTTCCGTATTCCACCCTTCACCTGGGAGGTTTCCAAAGCTTTTTACAGTTGGCAGTGCCTCCTGTGCTCTTGAGGGTTTTCTGCATCCCGTCAAGGCCACATGTTTTTCAGTATAGCTCTAAAGTTGCTTCCCTGACCTCTAAACATGAAAGGGGGAGGAAAGGGAATGTGTGGACTGGGTCTGGCCCTGTGCCATGGGTCCATACCAAGCTCCATGTGGGTCTGATCAGACCCAGGGGCAGCACCATGGGCCGTATGTTGGAAACCCCAATCTAAGGGTTCTTTTGGGCTCTCACAGTTTGAAAGGTGGGGGTTTGGTGTCCTGTTACTTAATCCACCTGCCACACTTCACTTACCTGAAACATGGTCCAGAACATCACCCATAATCTCTGGCTATGAGTTTTGTGACTACTGCTCTATGGCCTGGGGCCTATAATAATTCACCTGAAGAAACTCATATTTAGACTTTGGGACAGGCAAATCTGGAATACCTTTTATTTCTACAGAAACTCATACAATTTAAGAAGGGCAGTGTGTCCTCATGCTCTATCCTCCTTTGCTAAAGGCTTTCAGACACCCAGCTGCCATTTCTACAAACTAACGTTTCCAAGTTAAACTGAAATTTAGCCAGAAAGATTCCATTAACCTTGGGGCACCTCAAGGCTGTAGCTCAGTCCCCCATGCCATTATTCTTCCTTTTTCCTGTGTCTGAAGGCATGAGAGGAGAGCTTCTCACAGGAAAAGGGCTGCAGAGAGCAGCCAGATGGGGAAGACTAAATAGCCCTGCTGCCCTTGGATAAAAGAGTATATAAATATATACTGACACACATTTTTATACTCAGCATCTGTCTAAAAGATTGAGAAGGAACTTGTTGAAATCTTTCAAACTCACTCTGATTAAAACACTAGGAAAATCATAATGTCAGTATGCTCAGCTCCCTTCTGTACACATCCAGAACATTCATTGCTTATTGATATGTTTCCAAGGAAATTAATGTTTATGTGTGTGGCTTGTAAACAACAATGGATAATACTATGATTAGGCAGGATATATATGTGTGTGTATACGCACATTCTGAAGCGTTTTAAAAATTGGAACAATACAATATGTTTGCAATTGTTCCATGCCTTGTGATAAAGATGTCATATTTTTAACGAAAGAATTAAACACTTTAGTAATGTATATTACACATCACACGTGAAAAGTGTTGTTTTTCCTGTATAAGAATTATGTAACGTGACACCTTTACTTTTGCTTTCTTCTCTTTGAAACCTTGTCCCATAGCTATTTTCCTCCTTGTTGAGGAGAACCAAAAAGAACTCTAGTCATAGGAGAGCTGGTCAGTACCGTGAATTAATCTTAGACATAGGAAAAGCTCCATCTTCATCAGAGGGCACTGACAGAAGTGATGTTCTCTCGTGTGATTGGCTACTGAAAGCACTTTACAGCCATGCACTCCCAGAAGTGAGTTAAATTTGGGGTTTGCCCAGCCTGCACTTGAGGGTGGGACTCCAATCCACCTCCCCCGCACCCCACTCCAGCACTAGCTGGGCAAACCCCATAATAGACGTCCTTCCCCCACCTTCTCCCCGTCGCATCCTGAGACAGTGCAGGAACTGAGGAAGTGGGAGGATGGAGCTAGGTGGAGAGGCTGCAGATATCCAGCCTCTCTTACTAGGTGGGCTCCAAAGTGGAGCTCAATCCACCACCCTCCCTATCTAACAGTGAGTATCTGTTAGGTCGGGATGGTCCGTCTAACTTATGGCACTTTCTGTGAAGTGCCACGAGCTGGACAGGGGAGCTGCACATCTGTCAGTGTCCAGTCTCAGAGTCTTGTTTCTGAAACACTTCTGAATTTCTATTGGCCCCTGAACAAATATCTTAAATGACACTCTAGGGAGCATTTAGGACACATCTTTATTACTAACTTACCATGTTAGGTAGCACAATGCTTGACTGCCCTGCACATCTTACGGCAGAGCTAATTAGCTTGCCTACAGCATTATAGTAACAGGTTTTGCAAGTAGCACACGCAAAACAGAGCAGCATCTTTCATCACAACACCAGTAAATGAGCTGCATGGCTATACCCTTAGGGTTGCTCTAAATAAAATGTCTGGTTGGTCAACGTAAGATTTAATTCCAAATGGCAGATCCCATTTTGTAAACTCCAAACTTTCAAAAATTAAAGGTGGAGGAAATTATTTTGATATTTTTAGTAGACTCACTTTCTTAATCATGATACAGAAACATTAAAGGAAAAATCACTATTTTGGGTCCAGTGATTCTGATTCTATCAGCATAAGAACACTGGGCCACTTCCTATCTGCAATACAAATAGATACATGAAACTCCTAAGGAAGATCTGCATAGATCTCTCACAAATCCATGGGAAGAATAAGCCATCTAGTAATTTTAGTTCATGATCACATGGAAGTATGTTGAAAGGAAGACTGAAATATCATGTAGTGACTGCTAGTACAGGAAAAACTGCAAATTACCCTAGCTTTAAAGACGATCTTGAGGAGCTGCATTGGAATCCCTATGATTCTATGCCTGTACTATGCAAAATGAATGATCAGCTTTCTTATTGGTGATACTATAACTGTTCAGCCATTTAGTACTTGGTTATGCCATTACTAAATGACTGTACAGTAACACCTAGCAAAATTCCCATCAGGGAGAGTCAGCAAAGACTATGTACATCTTTAGGCCCATTTACACCTTTAGGCCTATTTAAAAGATGCCCATCTTCAGACCCATTTAAACCTTTACATGGAGATTTAAGTGATGCATAAAATCTGTGAGAATCATCTGACACAAAGTTGAAAGACATTGCTAATAAAAATATATTCTGTGGATTGTCTTGAGCATTAGCATAAAAGGAATGGAAATCTAATAGATTAAAGTATCCACTTATGCATTTAGGTACTATTAATAAAGAATTTCTGATATAAATTCAAAGTTCATGAATTGGAAATACCAAGTGAAGGAAGAGACATGAGCATACTAGCTATTCACAAGGTAATTATAACAGACTGATGTGATATGACCATTTGATGCATAAGTCAAAGTATTTCCAGTGGATATAGAGGGGTATTAATGCCATGGTACAAGGCACTGATGAGAACTTATTTAGAATGCTATGTACATTTCTGGTTACCTATACTGAAAAAAGATTAACTCAAACTGGAATGATATGTGAAAGCATATCCAACAGTTCTCCCACCTATCCAATTGTTCCTGTAAAAGATACCACAAAAAAGCCTTGTCTTGTGAAGTAGAACAAATACAGAGAAGGGCTACTAGGATGATAAGGATAATGGAGATAATATAGAGAATGAAATACAAGTAGGAAATTAAAGGAAGGAATATTAACTGGGGATATGACTGATTTCTTTATATGCACCAGGGTGTGGTAAATAGCAGGGAGGAAGAATTGCTAAAGGATGATGTTGGCATGCAAACAAATAAGTATAAACTGGCCAAGAAAAGCTCAGCACTTAGTGCTATTTAAGGGTTTTTGGTTGTAGCCATGTTGGTCTAAGGACATAGGCAGGAAAGGTTTTTTGCGTAGATGTGATATCTTTTATTAGACCAACTGAGTAGATTTCCTAGATTTTTGGGGGTTGGAAGGGACCTCAGTAGATCGAGTCCAACCCCCAGCCCTGGGCAGGAAAGAGTGCTGGGGTCAGATGACCCCACTAGGTGTTTGGCCAGTCTTCTTTTAAAGACCTTCAAGGTAGGGGGAAGCACCACCTCCCTTGGAAGACCATTCCAGATTCTGGTAACCCTTACTGTGAAGAAGTTCTTCCTGATGTCTCATCTAAATCTGCTCTCTGTCAGTTTGTGGCTGTTGTTTCTAGTTACTCCAAGGGGCCCCTTGGTAAACTGAGTATCTCCTATCCCTTGCTCCCCCCCATGACAAATTTGTAGATGGCCACTAAATCACCTCTCAGCCTTCTCTTATGGAGGCTGAAGACATCCAGGTCCCTCAATCTCTCCTCATAGGACCTTACCTGTAGGCCCTTAATCACACAAGTGGCCCTCCTCTGGACGCTGTCAAGGTTATCCACATCCTTCTTGAAGTGCAGTGCCCAAAACTGGGTGGAGTATTTCAGTTGTGGCCTTACCAATGCCGCATACAGGGGAAGTATTACCTCCTTAGACCTGTTTGTGATGCACCTGTTAATGCATGATAGAGTGCGGTTAGTTCTATTGATCACTTCGTTACATTGTCGACTCATGTGCATCTTTGAGTCCACTATGACTCCCAGATCCTTTTCTGCTGCTGTGCTGCTTAGAAGGTCATCTCCCAATCTGTAAATGTGTTGGTGATTCCTTCTCCCTAGGTGCAGTACTTTGCACTTATCTTTGCTAAACTTCATCCTATTTTGTTCTGCCCGCTTCTCCAGCCTGTCCAAATCTGCCTGAATCCGTTCCCTGCTCTCCAGTGTGTTTACCCCATAATATAGTGTCATCTGTGAATTTGGACAGTGTGCTCTCCACGCCCTCATCCAAGTCACTGATGAAGATATTGAACAGCGCTGGTCCAAGGACTGAAACTTGGGGGACCCCACTGCCCGCGTCTTTCCAGGCTGAGATCGAGCCATCTACCACCACTCTCTGGGTGCATCCCATTAGCCAATTCACCACCCACCTGACTGAAATCATCTAAGTCACAGCTGCTTAGTTTTTTTTATGAGAATGGGATGTGACACCATATCAAAGACTTTTTTAAAATCCAAGTATATGACATCCACCTTGACTCCTCCATCTAAGCAGTTTGTGTACTGGTTGTAAAAAGAAACAAGGTTTGTCAGTAAGGATCTACCTGGTATGAATCCATGCTGGTTGCCCTTCAGCATTATTTTTCCTGCTGGACTCCCACAAATATAAAACTTGATAATTTTTGCAAAGGTTTTCCCAAGGATAGAGGTGAGACTAACCTGTCTATAGTTACCCAGATCCTTCTTCCTCCCCTTTTTGAAAATAGGGACCACATTGGCCCTTTTCCAGTCCTCTGGGACTTGTCCTGAGTGCCATGAGTGCTCAAACAGTCCTGCCAGTGATTCTGCTATGACACTGGCCAATTCTTTCAGCACCCTTGGATGAAGATCATCTGGGCCTGCAGACTTGAACATGTCAAGTCCCTCCAAGTGCCCCTTCACTAGATCGGCACTAACCTTTGGTGGGCTGGTGTCCCCCCCTATGCATGTCTATAGTCCAATTTAAAGATATGTCATTATCCGTGTTCAGGAATACTGATGTAAAAAACTCATTGAAGAGCTCATCTTTGCCCCCACATCCATCACTAATCACCCTAGACTGTCCTGTAGGGGTCCATGCACCTTTTTTTTGCTCCCTATGTATCTGAAAAAGGACTTGTTTTCTGTAATTTTTGTTGCCTGCCTGAGTTCCATAGCTGTCTTGACCTTTCTAACTGACTCCCTGCAAGTGCGAGCCAAGTAGGTATAATCCTCCTTGGTTGCTGCCCCGCTGCTTCCACAGTCTGTATGCCTCTTTTTTTCATCCTTAGGCTTTTGTGGATTTCCCTGTTCAGCCAAGAGGGTTTCTTGGCCCCTATTCCCTCCTTTATGTGCAATGGGATTGGCTCCTTCTGTGCCTGGAGGCTTGTTCCTTTGAGGAACAACTACCCTTCCTGGACTCCCATCTCATCTTGTCCTTCAGTGCCTCACTTACTAATGCCCAGAGCTCATTGAAATTAGCTTTTCTGAAGTCTAGCACTTCTGCCCTACTGGTTATCTTCCCCACCTTTCAACGGACAGTGAATTCTAACAATTGGTGGTCACTATCTTCTAGATTAGTGGTCACTATCTCCTAGACCCTGTATCTGCAAATCCCCCACCAGGTCATCCCCAGTAGCAAACACCAAATCCAGTAAGCCATTTCCCCTAGCGGGACCATATACTTCCTGCATTAGTTGAAGGTCCTGTATGCAGGTTAAGAAGCTATGTGAATGGTTGAATCTAGCTGACTGCTCCTCCCAGCAGATGTCAGGATAGTTAAAAAGACATACAAAAAACTGGAAAGCTTCGTTTCAAAATGATACCTTTTATTAGACCAACTGGAAAATGGCAAGAAAATTGTCCTTTTCTGCAAGCTTTCGGGATCAAAGTCCCTTTGTCAGGCTCTGGGAAAAGTGTAGATGGTACAAGATGATAAAAAGTCCCCATAGGTAGGAAATAAACTTCATTTTTGCACAGAGGGAGCTGAAGATGCAAGTCTGTCCCTCTAGGTCCATAAGTGTCTTTGTGAGCTGTGTTGAGTAGCTCTTTAACGTGTTGATCAGGTAGAATTCCTTCCCTGGAGGTGTCAGATGGCAGGCATAGAGGCAAAAAAACTTCCTTGTTGTTCTGCAATGAAGTTTAAAATCCAAAATTGGCTGAAATTCATCATCTTCCATGTTTCAGGGGTGTACTTTGTAGCCGTGTTGGTCTGTGACAAAAAGACATGCAAAAAACTAGAACTCTTGGTTCCAAAACGACACTTTTTATTAGACCAACTGGAAAATGGCAAGAAAATTGTCCTTTTCTGCAAGCTTTTGGGATCAAAGTCCCTTCATCAGGCTCTGGGAAAAGTGTAGATGGTACAAGATGGTAAAAAGTCCCCATAGGTAGTTATAGTCACCTATGACAACCACGTCCCTTGAACATACTGCCTCTGAGAGCTGCCTTGAGAATTCCAGGTCTAGCTCATACACCTGGTGTGGTGGTCTGTAATAGACTACCAAGTTCCTTTCACCCTGACCCCCTTGTATTCTGACCCACAGTACCTCTATATGTCCCTCTTCTGATCCCCTCTTGATTACTGAAGACGTGTATTGCTCCATAACATAGAGTAGTTGGAACAAAGTTCTTTGCAAGCTTTCCAGCACAAGTACCCTTCTCCAGGCAGAGGGAATCTCTGTTGTTGTTCTGAGATCTCCAAGGAATGAAAGAAGCTAAAAGTGTGACAGGAGGTCAGTGAGAATGGAAATACGTTGAAATTAGGAAAACAATGGGTAGAGAAGGGAAGGGAGGGGGAGAACAA
>NW_017729033.1:79169964-79223860 GCF_001723915.1 Gavialis gangeticus | reverse complement strand
GTCCTGTAGGGGTCCATGCACCTTTTTTTTGCTCCCTATGTATCTGAAAAAGGACTTGTTTTCTGTAATTTTTGTTGCCTGCCTGAGTTCCATAGCTGTCTTGACCTTTCTAACTGACTCCCTGCAAGTGCGAGCCAAGTAGGTATAATCCTCCTTGGTTGCTGCCCCGCTGCTTCCACAGTCTGTATGCCTCTTTTTTTCATCCTTAGGCTTTTGTGGATTTCCCTGTTCAGCCAAGAGGGTTTCTTGGCCCCTATTCCCTCCTTTATGTGCAATGGGATTGGCTCCTTCTGTGCCTGGAGGCTTGTTCCTTTGAGGAACAACTACCCTTCCTGGACTCCCATCTCATCTTGTCCTTCAGTGCCTCACTTACTAATGCCCAGAGCTCATTGAAATTAGCTTTTCTGAAGTCTAGCACTTCTGCCCTACTGGTTATCTTCCCCACCTTTCAACGGACAGTGAATTCTAACAATTGGTGGTCACTATCTTCTAGATTAGTGGTCACTATCTCCTAGACCCTGTATCTGCAAATCCCCCACCAGGTCATCCCCAGTAGCAAACACCAAATCCAGTAAGCCATTTCCCCTAGCGGGACCATATACTTCCTGCATTAGTTGAAGGTCCTGTATGCAGGTTAAGAAGCTATGTGAATGGTTGAATCTAGCTGACTGCTCCTCCCAGCAGATGTCAGGATAGTTAAAAAGACATACAAAAAACTGGAAAGCTTCGTTTCAAAATGATACCTTTTATTAGACCAACTGGAAAATGGCAAGAAAATTGTCCTTTTCTGCAAGCTTTCGGGATCAAAGTCCCTTTGTCAGGCTCTGGGAAAAGTGTAGATGGTACAAGATGATAAAAAGTCCCCATAGGTAGGAAATAAACTTCATTTTTGCACAGAGGGAGCTGAAGATGCAAGTCTGTCCCTCTAGGTCCATAAGTGTCTTTGTGAGCTGTGTTGAGTAGCTCTTTAACGTGTTGATCAGGTAGAATTCCTTCCCTGGAGGTGTCAGATGGCAGGCATAGAGGCAAAAAAACTTCCTTGTTGTTCTGCAATGAAGTTTAAAATCCAAAATTGGCTGAAATTCATCATCTTCCATGTTTCAGGGGTGTACTTTGTAGCCGTGTTGGTCTGTGACAAAAAGACATGCAAAAAACTAGAACTCTTGGTTCCAAAACGACACTTTTTATTAGACCAACTGGAAAATGGCAAGAAAATTGTCCTTTTCTGCAAGCTTTTGGGATCAAAGTCCCTTCATCAGGCTCTGGGAAAAGTGTAGATGGTACAAGATGGTAAAAAGTCCCCATAGGTAGTTATAGTCACCTATGACAACCACGTCCCTTGAACATACTGCCTCTGAGAGCTGCCTTGAGAATTCCAGGTCTAGCTCATACACCTGGTGTGGTGGTCTGTAATAGACTACCAAGTTCCTTTCACCCTGACCCCCTTGTATTCTGACCCACAGTACCTCTATATGTCCCTCTTCTGATCCCCTCTTGATTACTGAAGACGTGTATTGCTCCATAACATAGAGTAGTTGGAACAAAGTTCTTTGCAAGCTTTCCAGCACAAGTACCCTTCTCCAGGCAGAGGGAATCTCTGTTGTTGTTCTGAGATCTCCAAGGAATGAAAGAAGCTAAAAGTGTGACAGGAGGTCAGTGAGAATGGAAATACGTTGAAATTAGGAAAACAATGGGTAGAGAAGGGAAGGGAGGGGGAGAACAAGGGGGAAAATGGGTTAAGGAATGCTAAAGATAAGCAAGGGAGACTGAAAAGTAAATAGCTGGAAATTAGGAAAACAAAAGGGAGGGGAGGAAGCATGGGGGGAAAGTTCAGGTAGGTACCTGGTGAATCAGATGTCAGGCAGGTTGTAATGACCCATCATGAATCCGATGTCTATACTAAGTCCATGATTTTTTGTATCCAATAGATTTATGAAGTGAAGTTTATAGGCTTGTCTATGAAAGGTGCTTTGTAAATTCCCTTTGAGGATTAGAACTGAGAGATCAGAGAGGGAGTTATTGTCTTGTGAGAAATGTGCACCCACAGGTAATTGGATATTTTTGCTGTTATGGATTTTCAGTGTGTGTTCATTCTGGTACGCAGCTGTTGTTTGGCTTCCTACATATTTTCCATCAGGAAATTTGGTGCACAGGATGAGATATATACCATTTCTGGAGGTGCAGGTGGAAGATCCAGGAATGGTGATGGCTCTGTTGTGGGGTGTGGTTATTGTGGGACTAGTGGAGATGTGTTGGCAGGTTTTGCATTTCTTGTCCTGGCATGGTCTGGATACATTTGATGTGGTTTGGGTCATAGGGAGTTTGCTTCTGGTGATGAGGTTAGCAGGGTCTGGTGCTTGTTTAAGACATTCTACTTAGTACCATCACAAATCTCTATCAGGAATGGTTGACTGGCATAGAAAAAATTATGCACAGAGTACAATCATTGCAAGTGTTGAACTCCACTGACAGAATTAGTATAAAGAGATACCCAATAATCATGGTATTAAAATCTTCTGTGAGATGTTGAGCACTTTCAGTGCTCAAGCTTGTGGTAAGCAGGCTGTAGACCAGCAGCAAAATCCTAGTGCTGGAGCTTAACACTGTCTAAGTCTGTTTTTATCTACATGTCAGAGGAATGAGGTCCAGAAACATCCTTCCAATATGAGTAGTGGAGGGAAAAAAGCCTAATGGTTTTAAGATTAAACTTAGTAAATTTATGACAGAGACAGTGTGGCTTCCTGACATAATGCGGCTGAATTTAATGACTCAGAAGGTTCCTTTACACAAGATGAACTTCCCCCATTTATTAAGCTAGGTCTGGAAAACCATTCTCTGTATTTGTGCTGTCATCTGGGTGATGTTAATACTGCATATGAGGGTCTACATGCCAGTTTGTTGTTCTACTTTTTAATACCTTTTCTAAAAATTAACTTATGAGTTATATTTATGGCTGAACAGCCATTAAAAAGGGTAAACAACTTTCTTTTGTCAATAATATTTATGAAAAAAGTAAGAGTTTTGTAATAATAGATAAACTGAACTAATTATGTTGGCATTACTATAAATATATGTATTTTTAGCAGCCTAGCACTTAGTGCTATTTAAGACTTAATACTTAGCACCATTACAGATGCCTATTAGAAACAGCTGACCCTGGCTTACAATCAGTTCTTTATATAGTAATGCCATGTAATCTTCATTGAGTTCCATTGTCAGAATTAGTATAAAGAGATACCAAATAATCATGGTGTTGAGCTCCTCAGTGAGGTGTTGAGCAGCTTCAGTACCCAGGCGTAGTAGTATATGGGCAGCTGAGCTGCAACAGAATTCCAGTGCTGGAGTTCATAACAATTTCTAAGTCTATAATGAGACACTTTCTACAGTACTAGTGAATGCCTCTATGTAAAAGTGAAGATGTCGTTTATTGACTGAGCAGCATCAGCACATACTATGGAATGATTGTGAGATCTGTAGATTTGATTCGAACATATTCAAAGCTTCAACATCTCTCACTGAAGAGAGAAGCTACCTATATATTCAAAATAGATAATACAGTTTAAATTTTATTACTGTCTCATTTGCTTTTGACTGCTACTTGGTGGCTGGAAAAGGAACACATTTCTACTTTATACATATACATATACATACAATTGGCTGTAATTATGTAATTAATTATTTATACTAAAATAGGTTGTTGAACTGATAGCTGACTGTGAGAATGATTACATAACACCATCATCACAACCATTCATACAGCCAGCCATTAATCTAAACCCAATTTTTAATATGTTAGCATAAGAAAAGCGTAGGAAATGTACTTATCGGGAAGTACAGTTCCCTGCTATTGCAAGTACTAAGTCACATAATACCTTTCATAAAATAGTTCTATTTCTATCTTGAACACTCTGTTTTAAAAGTCCTTAGGCTCTTTTGCTCCTTATAGGTTTTGCAAAAGTCTTCCAGTTAGATCATTCCCCTCTGATGGTTATAAACCCATTTCTAATCTCCAGACTAAAGTAATTCCCAAGCAGTTTATACCGGGCATGCTCAGTGCCTGGCCCACAGACTAGATGTGGCCTGTGGAGCCATCTAATCCCATTGGTCTCCCATGGGTCCAGCAATTTTGCAGTGGGAGAATGGTGGCTAGTCCCATGCAGCTGTATTGGGCCCAGGCCAAGCTGTTCCTGCACAGCTGCATTGAGACCTTGTCACAAGGTCACGTAGGTGCCTTGTGCCTAGAAAAGGGTTAAGAACAGCTGCCAATCACCAGGGCAGCTCAGCTGCCGGTTGCTGGGGCAACCATGTTGGTTAGGTGACCAGAAGGTGGCAGGGCCAGGCCCTTATAAACAGTGCATCCTTGTTGGATATTGTTATACCGGAGGACCAGGTGAGGCTGTAGGGCTGTAGGGGTGCGAGGAGGCCTCACAGGAGCTCCCCAGCATTTTGGGGGTTCCTAGTGCCCTGTGTGGGCGCGGCAGTCGTGCCAGGCACGGCACAGTTGGATGGTGCCGAGGCGGCGCAGCAAATGGGGGGATTGACCCCATCCCTGGACGGGTGATAGGTGTGAGACCCAAGCAGGGGAGAGGACCCCGGCAAAGGGGCAGGGGGCCAGGCACGGCTTAGGCCACCTGAGCCCCACTGACGGCGCACCAATAAGAAGCCTGAGGGCGGCTCGCATCTGGCCACGAGAGAGAGGGGCCACATGAGCGGAAGCCCCAGGTGGGTGTTGCTAGGGAGACGAGCCCGGCGAGGGTGAGTCAGTGATTAGAAAGAGCCCGGCAAAGGTGGAGGGAAGCTGCAGGAGCGGGCGTGTATGTGAGAGAAGCCCAAGGGAGGGCGCACATGAAGGAGGCCCCAGGAGGGGGCACATCTGATTGATAGAAACCCCAGTTAGGGTGCAGACTGGGCAGAGTCCCAGAGGGCTCTACAGGGTGGGACCCCGAAGGGTCACAGGGGCCAGGTAAGGCTCAGGCCGCCTGAGCCCAACTGGAACAAGTACTATTAGTAAGCCCGAGAGGGCTAACGACTAGAGGGGCGCTGGTTGCGGGATGGGCCCAGAGGCGCTAGGGAAGGGGCGCTGGTTGCGTGCCAAGCCCGGGGCACTAGAGAGAGGCACCGGTTGCGTGACAAGCCCAAGGGCGCCTGGCAGGGCGTGGAAAGGAAAGGGACCAGATAATGTCCGGAAGAACTGCGAGGCTTGGGGCATGCTAAAGGGGAGGTAGGAGGGACGCATAGCCCATAAGGCTGGGGTTGCACCAAGTCACCCCATCTGGTATAGGGGGGCAGTATGAGCAGAGCACTGTGTCCAAGGGGATCGTAAGGCAGCCTCCCATATAAAACTATATATACCAACAAGACATGGCGGGCGAGAATAGAGGGTGCTGGATCGCTAACTTGGCATGGTAGGGGGCACTAGCGGGATCACGGCCGCTCCTAGGCCCCACTCCGTGACAGACCTGGCCAGGCCAGCACTGTGTACAGGACTGGGCCCAAGAGCCAGATCCAGCCCACAGATGGACTTGGCACTGTTCGTCTGTCCTGAAGGCCAGAAAGGTCAGGCATCACTGGTTTATATCCTTTTGCTCTTCTGCCAACATAGATTAAATATCTCTTTTCCCCATGTGTAGTTATAGAGCTTTATATCCTTTTACCCTTTCAGCTGTTTTAGTCCCCTCTTGTATAATAGGCTACACATTCCCCCATGGCGCATCTACATGTATGGCAGACTGCGCAGTTTTTTACTGGTGATTTACCAGGTCCCTGCCTGACCTTACTATTTACACTTTCCACCCTACCCCCCATTTCCTTTTCTACTATTTGTCTTCCTAATTTCCACCTATTTACTTTTTCACAGACTGCCTCTTTTCTACCTTGGAGACTCACCTACAGTAGAGTCTCCCTTAGTTACCGTTGGCAGTTTTCCCCATCATTTTCTCCCCCTCCCTTCCCTTCTCTACCCATTGTTTTTCCTAATTTCTACCTATTTACATTCTTACTGACATCCTGTCATACTTTTAACTTCTTTCATTCCTTGGAGATCTCAGAACAGCAGAGACTCCCTGGCTAGCCCAAGCCTGAATTGATTCACTTTTTGCAGGTCAGTTTAACCTGCGCAGCTTAAACTGATTAATAACTGGATAGACATTCTCTGCTAAATCAGGAAATGCAGCCACATGCCTGCAGTGGATCAAGCCAGAAGCTGTGGGGGAGGGAGGGCCTAGAGCATGCCTGCCAGCTTCTGCCAAAAGGGAGAAAAGAGAGACGCCCTCCAAGGCTCTCGTCCCTCCCTGCTGGAGTGGAGGGGGCACGGCCATGTACCAGCCAGGGCTAGCACAATACACAGGATGCTAGCCACCAGCCTGGGGGGCAGGGGGTGGGGGAGGGGGCAGTTGCTGCCAAACTGAGAAGTGGGGAAGAAGAAAAAGTCCATTCCATGAAGCAAGCATGTGTTGAACACAGCAATTTGTAAAGCATACAACAGGAAGCTACCAAAAATCTTCACCTAAGCTAAGATACAGCCCAGTAAAACACAGCATACACAACTTATTCTAACTTAAATGTAAACCAGGAAGACAAGAATTGGTCTTACTAATCCGGAGGGCAGAGTGTCTCCTTACAGCCAGGCATTTGGAAAGGCTTTCTTTAGGTATTCTCAGCTTTTACACATTTTGCTTTATAATGTAAATGTAGCTCTCTGCATTCTTCAGTGAAGCTGTCTGCAACTTCCCTGAAACTTCCAACACATGTGATGATTGTCAGGTTTTTGCCAACCCTTCGCACCTCTCAGTCTGGTCCTGCAGTCTTAGCTCTGGGCTCACAGGTGTATCCCTGCCTGGCTTCAGGCAAGCCACAGAGACTGGAGCCATACCCCTGGGGTTCCTGGGGAGAGAGGGGGCAGAGGAAGAAATTAACTCCATCCCTGCCTGGCTTCAGGCAAGCTGTGGAAATGCGGCTGGGGCTGGCAAACCCCAGCTCTGGTCCCCAGGGTTTGCCAGCAGGAGCAGGGTGATTGGGGAGAGAGGGGACAGAGGGAAGAATTTGCCTCAGGAGCCATGGTAGGCCAGCATCTGGCCACACCCTGCCCCTGCTCTGATTTAACTTAAACCAGCAAAGGGTCTGGGACAGACATTGCATAAACCTGTTTGAGCCAAATCGGTTAAGTCTGATACTTCATTCAGCCTGGTTTATCTCAGACCTGTCTGGCCATTTTCAAACTGGTTTATGTGCACTGAACATCTGTTCTGTTACAGGTTTAAACCAGTTTCTGATCACTTAAACTGGTTTATGTGTAATGTCTGTCCCTAGCTCCTATGCCTGAAGAAGAGTGCTTGTGCCTGAAAGTTTGCAAATAACATTTTCCACCTACTCAGCTGGTCTAATAAAAGATATCACATCTACCCAAAGAAAGTTGCCTACCTATGACATCACATCTTACACTATTGAATTTCATCCTGTTTCTATTACTCTGCTTCTTGGCACCATCCAGTTTTTTCCTGTTAGATATCCTGATCCTCCTCTGTATGGATGATTTCTCCCAACTGTGTTCTTAGCACATTTAATCAACACTCACTTCTATTGCAAGGTCACTTGTGAAAATATGAATCTGCATTTCTTTTAGTCTATGTTTATGCATGTAACCGTATCATTGCTACTCCCAAACTTACTCTTGCTCTCACTGAAATCAATGGTAAGATTCTAGTGGTGCAATGGCAGGCTCCATATTCAGAACCTATTTATTGTGGCTTTTCACAAATGTAGACACCTTCCATGAATTACCTCTGGGGAAATGGCTTTAAGATATATATCAAATTGCCACTAAATCAGAAGTAAGCAGTAGCACTGAACAGATAAATCTAAAATACGATTCTACCTACAATCATTGGAAGTAACTTGATAGATTGCTTTGACTTTGGACAGATAACAGTACTCAATGTGCTGTTCTTTGCCAACATTTTAGTAGCATCTAATGCCAATGGAAATTTTTGGGTCTGAGTTTGACTATCCTGTTTCAGAGAAAGGGAGACACACTTCCAGTATGCAGACATACTTGCATCAGATAATTTGGCAAAATCTCCCTACCAGGTGCTAGTAGTTCATCAACATCTTTGAATTTTGGCTTTTCTCTCTCATGTCACCTGAAAAGCATCCAGCTGTCTGGGTGTAAATTTGTTCTAAGTCCCAAAGTTCACAGTCATTGATTTAAGTTTTTCTTTCTTTATTTCTCTTAAAGTTTCTACTTTATTTCCTCAGCTTGAGCTCCAGCAAGACACTGGGCATCAAACACCATAAGAAATTTGAAAATGTTCTTACTAAGGAAAGGTTTTGTTTATATAGGTAATTGAATATATTGGGCATCTATAAATATGCTCCAAGGGAGGAGGGGGAGTGGCTCTCTGAGCTGCTCTAATTAAAGCACCCACAGCATCACATGTATTCAGCATCCTGCACTTCAAAATGGCAGCAGGGGCACTTTAACAAAAGCTCATTGGACAGGCCACCATTTTGAAATGTGGGGACACTGGTGCAGAGGCTGCTGGAGCATGCTAATTAACATGCTGCAGCAGACTCGCAGCAGACCCAATTAATCGAGTCTGCTCTGATGTGTGCTAATTAGCATGCATTGGAGCAGAGGTCCATCACATGTATACAAGCCCATTGGGCACATCTACACATGCATATTAACATGAAGCAATAAACTCTGGTGCATATTGCACTGGAGTTTATTGCTCCTGGGCACTGTGTTTACATATGCAGCTAGGACCGCAGTACGTTGAGTCAAGGCAGAACAGCCCCAGCTGGCAGGGAGCACCAGATCAGCCTACCGGTCCACAGCTGCTGTGACCTGGCTCAATGTGCTGTGGAGGGGCTAGCTGGGGCACGAGGGTGCTTCAGTGCAGGGCTAGCCAGCAGGCAGCTCCTGCACTGAAGCACCCTCATGCCCCAGTCAGCTGGGGCAGTGCCTACATGCATGTTGCTGAGCATGAAAATACTCTGCAGCAGGATAGTACTTGGATTTGCAAGTTATAACTTGTTGCGGAGTTTATTTTCCTGCAGCCTAATAGGGCCGCATGTGTAGACACTGAGACATTTACTGTGCGGCTAATTAGGCAACTGCAGTAAACATCTTGTGTAGGCATGCACATTGAAACTTTGGTATACAAATTAGGATGGAAACTGCACAGTAATAAGAGGGTTTTTTTACAAAGACATAGTGCAGTTCCACAGTTGCTCGGGACAGGACCAACAGAATTTTCTAGAACTCTGGAAGGCAAATAGCAGACTCTTGTATGAACCCTATGAAGAGCTAATCATTTCATCACTACCTAGCTATTATGGTAATAGCTACTATATTCAAATCTAAGCAACACTAATACCAGTTCCATTCCCAAACTAAGTCTGGAGGACTTGATGCAGAGATTGGTTTACCTCATTCCATAGTATAGAAGAGAGGAATTACTTATTTAAGTTGAGATTTAACTAAGGAAAATAACTAATTTAAACAAATTAATAATTAGTGACTTTTTATTAATTCAGTGAATACTATTAAAGAAAACAGCTCAGAAAATCAGAGAGAGGCTCCAATCTTATAATCTATGCATGCTTTTCTTTATGGACATAATTTAATTGAAAGAAATGTTTATGCATGCTTATGATTAAACACACATGTAGGTGTTTGCATTTGGAGGGCTAAGTGTCTGATTGTTATAAGTATGAAAACAAGCCTGGAGCCTACAGTTATGCTGGATGTAACAACTACAAAATATATTATTTCTAGTGCTTCGCAGTGCATCACCAGCATATGAAATGAAGTAAACTCTTTCCAAACATTTAAATGGCTTCACAGAACTGACTATATTTCAGGGGATGTTCACCCTTTCTCTGGAGCTTCCCACATAGACCAGCATTAATGTGTCAATTCATTATCTAGCAGGGAACCAGATGAGATGAGGCTTTGCCTATTCCTATATAGAAATTACTGGGAAGAATAGACACCCTTTGCTCAGTATTCAGGAGTGGGGTGTCCCCAGTACCCCTCAGTGAGAGCCAGAGTGAACTGCATTGCAAATGCCCACAACTTTTGCAAATCAAGCGACACAATATTAATCATAATGGCAAAGCTTTTAATTAGTTTCTCATTTATGTGAGAAAACCCATCATTACGGTACTTAAAAATCCACAAAAATCAGACTGGGTGATAAAAAATAGAACAGCATAAAAAATGTACCAAGCCCAGGACTTTCTGTATTGCTAGGCATACTTCCAGTAGTCTATTCAGTGTAGACTTTCCCATGCCCGGTATATGAGTCAGAAGCTTTACTCCACGTTAATAGTTAGCCTGCACAAGCTGTGTCAGTTTTCTTGTTCCCAGGGGCAGACACTCACATATGGGGGGGTGTGGATCTGGCAATGCAATGCGGGAGTTAGTTCCACTCAGAGAAAGCTGCAACTGTTGAAGGTCATCCAAAAGTTGTTCAGATGCTCAGTGTTGCTCCAGCTTACTACAGTAGTATCCCACTGAGCTTGATCCAGAGCCTTGTCTAAATCTATGCAGAATACTTAGACCATAGTACACATGTAGGCTAGAGCATTGTAGGGATATGAAGACCAACATTGTTCCATCTTAAAGTAGATGAGCTAGTTGCCCATTTATGTATCTATATTTAAATCATTTTGTGTGGCCATTCACTGCAAGATAGGGAAAATAAATATGTCATATGGGCTATCTAAGATTCCTTTGTGATAGGGCGATTATCAAAAGAAGTCTTGCTACTTGGGGTTAACGGCTTCATCCGTTAGCATTGATGTCTGCTTACATATAGACCATGTCACCTGACTTCTGAGCAATCTCTGAGTATGGAATATAAAAAGCTAATTTAAATAAAGTTGTAAGAAGTTATACCTATAATAGTAGTTGAAATGCCAAAGCAGGATTATTTTTTCAGGGACTGAAAGAATTTACTGTGCACCTATTTTTATAAAACAGGAAAACAGAAACGTGTCTTATGTTCCTCATCCAATCTAGCAAGCTGAAGTTGCAAGCACTTTTGGGAAGTGCTGACTATCTCCAGAACTCCCACAGAAGTCAGTGGGAGCTGAGAGTGGTCAGCATGGTGCAGGATCACCAGGCTGCTCTTTCTGTAAAGAAAAAAAAGAATGTTTTCATTAGAATAAAAAGAACAGTTTGGGGTGAAGGAGGGTGTGGGATTGTTCACAGAGAAATGAAGACTTGCAGCTGCCTCACACAAAGTAGCATCCAGCAGCAGTAACAGAAACATGTTTTCTATTCTTAGCACAACTTGACATAGGTCTTTTTTTTTTAATGTAACTTGGACAAGGAGTTGGTATACTCCCTTCCAAAAATCTCCTAGCTAGTCTGTTGCATTAATTATGATTCCCTCTGCTAAATTAAAGCTCTAATTGTCATCCTCCAAGTAATCCAAACTTTAGCAAAATGTTTTTAAATTATACCCCCTGACTTGTTCTTTTTGGAGTTTCACTTGCTGAAGCAAGGAGGAAAGTAAGGAAGACATTTTAAACATAGCTTTCTCAGCAGCTAACCATTAGAGTGTCTCAGGTTGCCTATGATCAAAAACAGACAAGTACTCCAGTATTCAGTTTAATTGTCTGTGTCACAGACAACAGGCAGTAAGAACAGAATCTCACAATGCTTTTTAAGTATGTAGCAAAAAAAGCCTCTGGGAACTTTTGGAGTAATATATAATATCTCTTATACAATATTGAAAGAAAATAGTTTCCTATTAGATTAATTTTTGCTTACTGGGCCAACCTACATACATGCCCCTCATTTGCTCCAACATCTTTGAGTGAAATAATTACTATAAGTCCATAGGAAAAACACACAACGGGAGTATCTACATGTGCCGATTTAAGGCACTTTAGCGTGATTTAAGGCACATTAAGGATGAACATCTACACGTGTTCACCCTTAATACGGCTTAAAATGGCAATTTGAGGCTATTCATGTCTAAATTTGATACCTGCTTTTGCCCTCTTGCCCACCCTTAGTTAAGCTACTGCAGAACGTAACTGTTTCCTTATAATGAAGAAACATTATAAGGAAGGTAACTTCTGCCTTGAGCTCCTGAAGGTAGCAGGCCTACTGATGAGTACCTGTCAGAATTTGGTCCATAGTTATGATGTCAGTGACAGAATCTCTACGCTTTCCTGATACTGTGGATTCTGGACTAGATATTCATTCAAGCTATGAACAAAAACTACGTAGCTTTTGCAGATATCAGATTTAGGCGTGAATAGCTAAAGTACCTGAACCCACATGTAGATGTGCTAAGGCACATTAACACTGTGTATGTCGACTGATTTGGGACTAACTTGAGTCCCAAATGGGTCCGCACACTGCATTAATGCACCTTAGCATATACATGTGTAGATGCATGGCTAAATCATCCTTAGGGTGCATTACACAATTGTGCATTCAGTTTAGGCGTGCATAAAAGCACTTGTAGTGCAGTATGCTCCAAAAGGAGATAGAGGGCTTAATTCTTTTCTCAAACACATAAAGGTAAATCTAGAGTTAATTCAGTGGTATGAGATCAAATTTTGGCCCATAGTTTCGCTGGTCCTCTTCCAGTATATAGGAGATTTGTTTCAAGAGGAATAGAATTTCATTATCTGTATGTTCATAGCTTGAATGAATACTTACTCCAGAATCTATTGTATCAAGGTAGCATATAGAATTAATTCTGTTACTGTGACATCATAACTATGGGCCACATTCTGAAAGGTACTCATCAGTAGGCCTGCTACCTTCAGGAATGCAAGGCAGAAGTTACCTTCCTCATAATGTTTCTTCCTAAGACCTGTTAAACAGCTACTTTCTGCAGTAGCATAACTAGGGGTGCGCAAGAGGGCACCTGCCCCAGGCACCAAGTTAGGAAGGGCACTGGAATGGCCCAGTATCTCTGCAGAGTCAATGCGCTGGCAGCATGCCTATACTAGGAACGCCAAAATGGTCCCTGGCTGCTGTTGCTGTGGTAGTCAGGTGGCAGCTTCTGCAGGTCAGATGGAGACTAGGAATTCCCAGCATGGGTAAGACTGCTTACCTGGAGTGGATAAGACCCTCTCTGCTCCCCCTCCCCCCACCCCTGCAGGTTTTGCCCCAGACACCAAACCTACTTGTTACTCCAATGACTTTCTGTTCTCCAGAACAGAAAAAAGCTTCTGGAGAAAGGCTTAGGGCACAAGCAGGATGGCTTGCATGCCCCTGGATAAACGCCTGTTACTAGCTTATGATATTTTGCAAAGGTCCCTGTGAAGATTACCCATGAGTTTGTTGGGGAAACAATGCATTGATTACTGCTGAGCAGGACAAGAGTGCATATTAACTCTACTTTGGCACTCTACATCTGGCTTGGAGTTATCTGTACTACTTTCCTCTGGTAGTGGGTATGTGATGAAAAGCATAATTAATTAATTCTGCAATATGTCTTTATCTATTAAGAATCTGGCTGCACACATTCTGGGTATCTATCCAAATAATTTGGCCCAATTATCCAGTTAAATTTAATTAAAATAACATTTTGTAAATAACAATGGTAGGAATGAAAGTTACATTAGTTATAGACACAACAGCTACATTCTGCATGGATCTACATCACAGAGGCCATATGACAGTGGAGAATTTGGCACCTGCAAATACATTTCTCACATATCTCAGTAGATTTAGCTTCCAGCTTTATACCTTACAACACTTCCAAAATTAAATGTCTCATGTTAGGTATATAAATTGCATGTTGTGGGAACTGTACTATGAATTATGTTCTTAATGCGTTACGAAGAGATTATAATAAAGTTATAGAGTCACAGATTCATAGATGTTAGGGTCAGAAGGGACCTCAATAGACCATTGAGTCCGATCTCCTGCATAGGCCCCAGCCAGATGCCTATCTAACCTCCCCTTGAAAGACCCCCAGGGTAGGGGAGAGCACCACCTCCCTTGGGAGCCCATTCCAGATTTTGGCCACTCTCACTATGAAGATTTCATAGATTTCATAGACATTAGGGCTGGAAGGGACCTTGGAAGATCATTGAGTCCAGCCCCCAGATCATTGAGTCCAGCCCCCAAGTTCTTCCTAATGTCCAGTCTAAATCTGTTCTCTGCTAGCTTATGGCCATTATTTCTTGTAACTCCCAGGGGCACCTTGGTGAGTAGAGCCTCACCAATTCCCTTCTGCGCCCCCATGATGAATTTATAGGCAGCCACAAGGTTGCCTCTCAACCTTCTCTTGTGGAGGCTGAAGAGGTCCAGGTGCCTTAGTCTCTCCTCTTAGGGTTTGGCCTGCAAGCCCTTAACCATGTGAGTGGCCCTTCTCTGGACCCTCTCCAGGTTATCCACATCCCTCTTGAAGTGTGGCGCCCAAAACTGGACACAGTATTCCAACTGCGGTCTGACCACTGCCCAATAGAAGGGAAGTATCACCTCCTTGGTTCTGTTTGTCATGCATCTGCTGATGCACGATAAAGTGCCGTTAGCTTTTCTGATGATTTTGTCATGCTGATGACTCATGTTAATCTTGGAGTCCACTAGGACTCTGAGATCCCTTTCTGCTTCCGTGCTGCCAAGCAGGTCATTTCCTAGGCAGGTGTGCTGGACATTTTTCCTCCCTAGGTGCAGCACTTTGCACTTCTCCTTGTTAAATTGCATTCTATTGTTTTCTGCCCATTTGTCCAACCTGTACAGGTCTGCCTGTAGTTGTTCCCTGCCCTCCGGTGTGTCCACTTCTTCCCACAATTTTGTATCATCCGAAAACTAGGACAGAGTACACTTGACTCCCTTGTCCAAGTCACTGATGAAGACATTGAAGAGTATCGGTCCAAGGACCGAGCCCTGCAAGACCCCACTGCCCACGTCCTTCCAGGTCTATACCGACCTGTCCACCACCACTCTCTGAGTATAACCATCTAGCCAATTTGCCATCCACCAGCCTGTGTAATCAGCATTATTTTTCTTTAAATTTTACCTAAGCATAAGTTTAATGTTTGTTGTGAACATTTTATATTATACAAGCAATGTGTATAACAAACGAAGTTTCAGGAACATAAATGAAGATGATGAAGACTTGCATAGCCAACATTCTAGGTTATACAGGTTTCTGATTCCTACTATCATCTGATCACATTGTGTACATACCTCAAGTCTGTCTTACTGTGAAATATGCAAGAGACAAGGATTTCTTTGACATTCTTGAATGCCTTGCATTTGAAAGCTCATTAAATTCTATCCCAACTACATTGCTGGTCCAATAAAGATATCATCCTAAGAAGTCTTTGCCTCTCACATAATTTCTGGACCGTCGTTGCTACACCACTCTTACACTAGCATTACTGTGAAATATGCTGTTTTTATACCCTTTGCCAATATCAAGTCTTGTAAGGTATTCACATGAAAGAGGTATTTGGCCTTGGAGTCTATATTTATACCACACTCCCCAGGGAGGAACACTCACAAGTGCACCTCGTACCTGCCAAACCTGAAAAATGGAGCAGAGGAGTCACTCAGGGAGAACTGTTCATAGCCACTAGAGAACACTAGAGAAAGAAGCTTCACAAATGGTCATCGGGGTACCCTGAGCTTCATCACTACGTTTCCAGGTTTGGGGCATGTGAAGAGTAGGTAGGTTGGGCTGTGCTTGAGAATGAGTACCCTTGGCAGTGCCCAGAATGTGATGAAGACATACTCTTAGTTACATCTTTCATTTGTATTAAGTAACTGCTTTATGTGCAATTCAGGTTGACTATCACATTAAAAAAACCAAAACCAACCACAACTTTCTAACAGTTTGCAGTCACAAGAAGTTTAAAAATAATTAGCCAACAAATGCTTCCAGTCATCCAAAAGTCCTCTCAGCTGATTTAGTGAAGACTGTATTTTTATATTATTTAACGTATCCAAGATACAGGAAAATCAGTAGGGGGCTTCCTCCTCCTTTTTTTCCTTTTTAAACTTAAAAGTGGATTTTATTTTTAATGTAAAAAGCACATGATTTCTAAAACTGTTATCGTGGTCGAAAAATGTTCTTTCCTGAGAAAAGTGAGATGTTTGAGATCTTGTTTCAAAATAAATGTTTAGCTATGAGTGGAATACAGGGAAATTCTGATTTCCTACATGCATATTCTTTTAGTTCTGTGGGATTTATAAAATCTCTGTGCTAGAAATATTTTTTGCTGTCCATGTATTTCTTCCATTTGGCTTATTATGCTTGTATCCACTTCTAAGGTCTGTTAAAATAAAAAGACAGACTTCTTTTAAATACCGAATTAAGGGTAGCATTATATGCAACTTGAATATATCAGCTAAGAAGTTAAGGTGTTCATAGTCTTAATAACATTCATTTACCCACAACACACCTCAATAGACTTAGTAGAGTTACAGTTAATATGAGAACAAACAAAAACTTAACAGAGACTATAAATTAAGTATACAAAATAATAAATGGTCCAACATAACAATACTAATTTTTCTTTTTAGTTCCACATAGATGTTAAGCGTTTCAATCTAATACAAGTAACTATATTTAGAATGAAGTTGTGCTATTTTTCATTCCATGAGAGAATGAATAAACTGAATAGCAAAGTCATTGGGAAAATATATCAACAAAGGGCTTATCCACCAAAAATTAGGTACTATGCCAGAGAAAGGAAAAGAATAAGGCCAAAATGTCTATAAGGAACTAAATTTTGTCCCTTGTAAACTCTTATATTTTCTTGTTTTTTGATAAGTTTGCTGCACTTTCTTCCTTTTGAAATGTGGTAATGTGTTATGATTAAGGCAGAGATTTAGAACAGTATACATAAACAAAATGCTTCTCTGAGCCTCTACAAAAAATTAATATGCAATGGGCATGTCTACACATGCCACTATGGCAATGCTGTTACTGTGCCATGATTTACTACTTCCAAAAGTAGTACTAAATCACTGCACAGTAACAGCCCATACTACGCTGTATGTATAGTGCATGATTATCTTTAGCAGCTACTTTGCTGTAGCAGTGCGCTATACCAGGGGGAGCACATTGCTACAGCAAAGTAGCCGCTAGTCAAGTAACTGCTAGCCTGCAGATGCTATGTCATCATAGCATGTTGCTACAGCAACATAGCGTCACATGTAGATGCACACAATATGTGCCCTGAGACTTCTGAGAACACTTATTTGTGATCATTTAGAACAGACTTAAAAAGGGCAGCAAAATTTAACCCAGGCAAGACAGCAGAGCATAGGAATTCCTATTCCAGATCACACACCAGTGACACAACTAGTTTACTATTCTGCCTCTGACCATAACTGATCTTTGTGGGTTTATGTACATGTGTGGGACACCTGCTCCAACGATTAATCAAGTCTGCTGGAGCGTGCTAATTATCACACTCCAGCAACCTCGGTGTTTCATGTATTCAGAGTCCCTGTGTTTTTAAAAATGGCAGCAGGGGTGTTTTAACTAAAGCTCATTGAATGAGCTTTAGTTAAAGTGCCCTCATGGCCATTTTGAAATGTGGGATACTAAATACATGAGATGCTGCAGGCACTTTAATTAAAGTGGCTTCTGGGAGCTGCTCTAACTGAAGAGCCCCTGCCCATCCCCACTCCCCAGCCCCAGATCATGTGTCAAGACACCCTGTGAGAATAAGCCTTAGAATGGAAATTGCTATCTAATGTACCTCGCATGCCCTGACAACTGCCTCCATTGTGAATATCTGTAGTACACAAAACACTTTAATCCTATAGCTGTTTTTTCCGTTTTCCATGTTACATCCTTACATCTCAGACAAGTACCTGTCAGCCTTGATAAAATGCGTATGGAAGCTCAGGACAAGACAAGTGTTCTTAGCGCTGTTAGTCAGTCAGAAACTCCACCATGCAGCAGTTCTCACATGGGACTATCCAGCAAGAGCCTATTATACCAATACTCCAGATAGTTTACTATTCCTAATCTTTCATGTTTTTAGAGCTCTGAGAACAGACTCTCTCAAAGTCTCTCTCTCCTCCTCTCTGTATCTGAAAGAAAATAACTTAACCCATGGAGATAATTAATAGACATCAAAAACATGAAGCTCAGGGTAAAGGTTTCAGAAGACAGATATTTTTAGGCTTTTTCTGAGGCTTAGCTAGGCCTTAGACTGTAAAACCACCCTGTCAGTGAATAGCAGAATGAACCCAAATGTAACATTATTCAGAGTCTAGATACAAACCCACTTCTTTACAGAATTCTACCTGTAATGGTTGTCACGAAGGAATTGAGGAATGCATACTTCAGGAAAAAATAGTAAGTGAAACTGGTATCTCTGATACCATTGTCTCACTTGGGCAAGAATAACTGCCACAGGCAGAAGGAGCCATTATTGGGCTGGGTACCCAAGACATTGTCTACCTGTAATGGAAAAATCAACCCCTCAAAATAGCAAAAGCATCTGAGAGAAATAGCCCATTAGCTAGAGGAATTCCAGCCACCCCTGGCAGGAGAGACATTTCTAGAGGATTCTGATACCTATGAGTAATTGGGACAATGCTGATGGGTTGGCGGTATTTAGGGAAATATCTTGGAGATAGAGGGGGGCCTTTGTATTTTCCCAGGCTCAAGAAGGATCCAAGTCCCTAGCAGTCAGGGCTGGCAGAAACAACAGGAAGGGTGATCTCTGAAAATCCTGGCAGGACTTTGTGAAACGACTAGGTCATAGTCAGATGGGAGGGTGAGGAACTTTACTTTTCTTTTGTTTTGCCTTCAAACTCCTGGGCCGTTTTTTTTAATACAATACTTTTGTCCTATATAATAAAGCCTTTGGCTGTTTTGTCTTCTTACCAATTGCCTGGGGCAAAGGGCAATTGCAGGGCAAGTGATATTCCAGGTTAACCCATTCTATGGAATTTCTATACAAATGCTTTTGTAACCCAAGGAGAAGCCACCTGGAGCTGGCAGAGAGTCCCCTGCTGCAGCTGAGAAGTCTGGTAAAGAACAGTGGAGCTGAGGCTTGCGGGGATAAGGAGTTATCCCAGGGCAAGAGTTGGTCTGTTCCTTGACACAGGCAGCAGGACAACAGAGTGAAATTTGGACCTCTGGGAGTACCCCACTGATGGATTTGTGACAGTGGTAGATGCTAAAGAAGGAAGACATGGATAGGAAGAAGCAAAGAAAGGTAAAAGTCATGTCTAACTGCTCAAATTCTAAGGGAGCAAAAGTGAATTCAAACATTTTCCCCCAGTTTAAACACTGTGGTGCCTATGACACTGAATTAATCAGCTATTTCTTGGAAAACTAAAAGGCTTCTCTGTATCTGAAAGATTATTACTTAATCTTAACATCTTTTCTCAGAATGTTCAATAATATCACATTGACCACACTTTGAAAAAGACATGTTAGCTCCTTAACTCCACTTCATCTTAGCTCCACTGTGTGTAAGAAGCCAAGACAATAAATCCCTTAGTAATAAGATCTGTCAAGGATGCACAAATTAGCCAAAAGTGATTCTGGCCATTTATTGTGATACATATGTGTAACTCACTGTTCTAGCTAAATGTGAGCAGCAATCCATGAAAGGTGATTAAATTGTATGTCCTTGATACCTGCATCAGCATTTACAAACATGAAGCTTCCAAATACTTAAACTGTTTCTAATAGATATTCAAAGTATTTGGTTTATATTAACATTTCTGACAACTGACATTTATAATAAATGATTCAACATACTAATATCAAAGTCTCTGTGCTTACTTCTAACATGCTGAAAAGAGCAAATTATTTCTGTATAAAGTAAGTTTTCATATAGTGGGATTGCTGGCAATGCTGTGGCATCACAATCAGGTTTTTATGTATTTGGAAAATCAGTATTTATCAAATCCCTTTTAAACATTTTTAAAAACTTTGTAAAGTTTAGAGTTTTGATGTTAAATCAACTTTCAGCATGAGTTCATACCTAAATTGTGTAACTGGAAAGACTTGTTTTTCTGCTTAGTTGGATAGGATTTACTTTAGGTAAATGGGACAGTTTCTATATAGGTGAAACTATTTTAAAATAGACTTAACTAATTCTCACAAAAAGCATACTAGAGAGAGTGCCTCTGATATCCATTATCTCAAAAGCCAGAAAAGTAAAAGGAAAGCATGCAGGCAATGGACAGGTCACTAAGAAAGCATACCCAGAAATAGTAATAGTTTCCAGGGTCCAAATCAGGGATGCAAAGTCAAAAAAAAAAAAAAAAAAGAGCTTCACCTGGTGAGGGAAATTAAAGACAATAAGAAGAGGTTCTTGGCCAGAAAAGAAAGGCCAAGATAGCTGTGGGTCCATTATTAAATGACCAGCGTGAGCTCTTAACAAAAGATGCACAGGTGGACCTCCTCAGTCTTTACAAAAATATTAAGCTGCAACCAGACAGCTAATAAGGATTATTTGGATAAGGAAGGGAACAAATTGCATGTTGAGAAAATGAGAGAGACAGTTAGAGAGCTTTTGATGGACTTGAATGAATTTAAGTCATCAGGGCATGATGAACTTCATCCCAGGGTACTGAAAGAAAAGGTGGAGGAAATCTTGAAACCTTTGGCAATAATATTTTCTTAATTGTGAGAGACAGGTAAGGTACCAGAGGACTGGAAAAGGGTCAACAAAGAACATTAAAAGATGCAAAAAGTTGGACCCAGGGAGTTGGTCTGGTCTATACCTCAATACCTGGGAAGTTACTGGAGCATATCATAAGGAAGCCCATTTGCAAGCATCTGGGGGTAGAAAGATTGATCATGAGCAGCCAGCATGAATTTACTAAGAATAAATTGTGCCAAATAAGGTTGATCTCTTTCTTTGACAAGACTGAAGAAGCTAGAAATAGCTGGGCAGATGGAAGGAATGCCGTGGATATAGACAATATGGGCAATTAATATGAAGCAATAAACGCCAGAGCAATACATTCTGGACTTTACTACCGTTTGAACGTGCACCTGGGAGTGCAGCATGTTGAACCAGGTTGTCTGAACCAGAATTGAAAAGGATGCTGATAACACAGAGTTAAAAGAAAGTAGTGCGAGCATGTAAGTGGAAAAACCCCAGAAAGCCAATACGCATGTCCAAACATGCCCCACATGGTCAGTATGTAATTGAGTGAGGTGATTTGAATTGGCAAAGCACGCATGCCCAGCCATGTACTAGGCATTATGTAATCTGGCTAGAACTTTCCAAAAGGAGAACCGTGTGATTGGCTACCAGGAGAGTATTTAAGCCAGCAGGCTTCTGCCCAAGGCGGAGACCAGCTCAGAAAATCAGAGAGCGGAGACCAACTCTCACAGAACCCTGGTTCGCATGAGCCCAGAGTTACCTCACAGGCTGGCCACTTGTGATTGTCTCCCCACCATCGTCGTGTCCCGGCGTACCCCATCCTCACACACACTCAACTTGTTTCAACTAACTCGTCCGTCTGCCACCGTCATCTCCTGGCGTACCCCACCCTCACACACGGTTGTCTTTGTTTACTGCTGTTGTTGTAACCAAGCCTGACCTGTGCTACACTACTGTTACCTGGTGGCTTAAGTAAAAGAAAATAAAAGTTTGTTTTACAACCATACGAATACTGACCGCCTGACCCCTCATTGCTAGCCCCCACCTGCTCGATCGTGTCGGCCCAGACCGTGACCAGGCAACTTGGTCGCCACACAGGTCAGAGCAGCCCATGGCTCAACATGCTGCAGAGGGGCTGACTGGGATGTGAGGGTGCCTCAGTGTGAGGGCTGCTTGCTGGCTTGTGCCCCAGTCCTCTGGGTCAATGTTTACACATGAGCTGCTGCATAGTGTTTTACTCCACAAAAATATAGTAGTTGTATTTACTAATACTATCCTGCTGTGGATTAAATTAGTTTACTCCAGCCTAATAGGGGCGCATGTGTAGATACTGAGATGTTTATTGCACAGCTAATTAGTTTACTGCACAGTAAATTTTTCATGTAGGTGTGACCCCTACAATTCCTGGGTTATGCTTTGTTCTTTAGGACAGTTGGCTGGAAAATCTAAAATTTGGAGTTTCTTATGAAAAGGGGGCAATTTTTTCTCACAAATATGTTCCTGAAAAATGTGTCTCCTTTGTGTAACCTGCTCTGTTCTTCATAGCCTTTTCCTGTTATACTTTTTACTGTGCTGTTGTAATCTGGTAAAAAGTATGTATAGTATAGTTGTGTTCTGAGTAGTGGGTGTTCGCAACAATTGACACTGTTGAAAGATTTTACTAATTCAAGTTGAATTTTACCTTTTACTTACAGAAAATATTATTGAGAAGAGTAGACTCTTTCAAAACAGTAGAACATTTTTAGTTTGTCCAGTATATTTTCAATAGTCTTGCTCCACTAATTTTGCGGACTTTTTCCTAATTAGGGATATGGTGGCAGGGTGGTTAAGGTGTCTTGCTATAGCTCTAGCAGCATGAATCCAAGCCTTACCCTGCCAAAGGCTACCTTGTCCTCTTCAACTCAGCTGTAAATGGATGATTGGTCATTTAGGCTAGGGTGTCAAATGGTGGCTGGATGTGATGCTAGCCTCATCACTTGCTTGTGTGCGGTTCATTATAGAAAGCGGCTAATCTTAATCATAGTAGAGCTGCACCATATAGGCCGAATCAAAGATGTATAAGCTTTGTCAGATGCATGTGTGTGACCCGGGCAAGTCTCTTCCCCTTTCTGAGCCTTCATTTCTTCTCTCACCCTTTTGCAGTCATTGATGAAGGGGCCATTTATCACCAAGATATGTAGTGTATGTCACACAGTTGGGTTTTCATGCCCTGAGTAAACTTTCATGGGCAACGGCTCACTTTGACAGCTGCATCTCTGATTCCATTGGTTTATAAGGTAAAACCCTACCCTGCTTCATACATGACTAACTACCTCTCTTTTCCTTAATCATGTTAACCTGAGGGTCCATTGAACTTGAAAATATCATTGACCTTTCTCCCAATAAATAGCCATTTATCTTGCACTGTACTAAGTATTTCCTTATGTTTTTTGCACTGGTGATCCAAGTGAAATCCTCTGTAGCCCTAAAACTGTATTTATTTCTGTCTTGAGTACCTTGGACCAATAGTATTTCAATTCAGGAAATTTCCAGAATAAAAGTAAAATAGTTTTCCATTTGCATGATTTCACCAGCAAAGTTCAGTTTCCTTTTATACATTTCTTTTTTTAGACTTTGGGGAAAGCAGCCCTGAAGCATTTCTTCAAGTAATTCTTAAAGTAAATGTTAAAATTTAAACTAAATAACTTTTCACCAAGTTAAAGGTTAAAGTTAAAAGTGTCCCATGTTGAAACTTTGCCTTGGGAATAGGTTCTGTCACATGCAACTACCAGAAGAACTAGGGGAGAAGTTTTTGTGTGCAAGTGCACACTTCAGGAAATTCACACATTGCATATAAATATTGTAACAAGTACAGTATTTTTGGACCTCTACCTCTTATGCAGCTACTGTAAAGACATGGCTAAGAGTGGGAAGTGTGCTTTCACACAGTTAAATCATAGAAATCATAGAGAAGTAGAGCTGGAAAGGACCTCCAGAGGTCATCTAGTCTAACCTTGTGCTTGAGGCAGGATCATCCTTATCCAAAGCATCCTATCCAATCCATAATATAATTTTTTGTAAGACTGCTGTTAGCCCTGTACCACCCTGTGCTGATGTTTCTGGATATTAGCATCCAAACAGGAATTTTGGAAACTAGATTACATTGTATCTCCTTATAACACATTTCTGCCTAGAGACTTGCTTCTGCTCCCAGGGAAATTAATGGCAAAAGTTCTAGAAAGATCAGTCTCTATATGTAGGTTTATGAGCAGTCTCATGTCAATTGTGTGCATCAAAATGACTGCATTGTATTCATCCTAGTCTGTCCCATCAGAATTACTCTTCAGGTTTTGAGTGGTGTCATGCAAGTTACTGACCCAAGGAGATACAATTTCCATTCTGTTTGTAAAACACAGAAGCATTTTGAAATCAGTGAATAAAAAATATTACCAAGGTGCTAAGTTGTGGTTTTTGTTGTTATTATTATTGTTATAATTATACTGGCTGCCAATGACCCAGTAAAATGGGTCTGAACAAATGGATTTACAGGTATTTGTCCTCATAAATTTTTTAAATCTATTGTTCTTATCTTTACTATAAAGACATTGATATTGTTACCCCTTTCATCATTTAGTCTAGATGTGTCAGTGGAATGGATACTTACATTGCAAAAATATCATCACACTTGGCATTTATTGACAACTTTGTTGGATGTTTCATCAGATGAAACAAGGATTCTATGGGGATGGGAATGAAATTATCCTGTCACCTCTGACAGACCCCTTTGTTTAGGAAGACTTTTATTGCCACTCTATTTTGTGGCTAAACAAAGGATATCATTCTTCAGGACTGTCAAGAGAACACCTTCCATGAGCATTAGATATGCATGAAAATATAAAAGAAAAGTAAAAAAAAAAAAAAGGAAATAAAGGCAGTGGTTACTGCAGCTTTCTAAGACAAATGAAGTTGTCATGACTTCTATTAAACACAAGAGCACTGTTTATAGTTAGTTTGCCACGAATGACACAACTAATCCAAGACTGGTTCTTGCAGCATGTTCCGAGGTTTCTGTATATAACAAGCACCTTGTGTAACTCTTGGCTTTGCATCCTGTTATGTATATCTGTATTGGAGGTGAGGGAAATTGGAGGAGAGGGGATTTGCTATTGACTTAAATGGGCTTGAGTCAACCAGGAGATGCATCCAGGAAATAACAAATATTAATGGTGACAGGGTTTTCTCCTAATTCCAAGCAGAGGGCATTGTTTTTCAGTTCTATCTACTGCACTGACAGCGGTGAATGCCAAGTGATAATAATATGTGTACTGAATCCCATTAGCTATGACTACAAAGGAAAGATGTCTTATAGTTGGTTAACTCTTAATTGCTTCAGAGTGCAGCTCTGAGCCAAAATGAACAGATGGGAGAAAAAAATGCCACTGGTTAAATGCCTGTGGGACTTGAGACCTGTAAATGTGAGCACTTTTACGAATCCCATTTAATACATTTTCCAGCATATCCTCAGCCCTCATTTCAGCTCATGAAAACAAGATACAAAGAAATGGACTGATGAAAAACTTCAGACCCAGATTTGATCAAGGCTAGTGGGACCTCAGAACAGTGTGTCAGGTGCTGCAGGTGGGTTGTGACACTTTGACTACATTATCTAGACCCTAAATTAAAAAAAAAGGTGTTTCCCTGTAGGGGTCACAACAACCCTGTAGCCTGATCAGCTTCAAGGCACTCTTCTCCCCTGCTGCTGAGCCTGCTCAGGACCTCCAAGCTGGCCTAGGAGGAGCTTACCCTCTGGGCAAGGAGGAAATGGGAGATAGGGGCAGAAACCCTAACAGGTTTTTTAGATCCAGGTAGACAAAGCCTTGGCTGGGATGAGATGGCAATGATTGTGATTTGAGCGGGGGGGTCAGACTAGATGATCTCCTGAGGTCCCTTCCAGCCCTAATTTTCTGATTCTAAATGGGAGGAGAATGGGAGAGAGGGCTAGTGCTACATCTTTCACAGGCAGCTTCAGGCCATCCTTACCCAGGACCACAGCATGGAAATGACAATGCAGCCTTGTGCCTGGATGTTGCAGCTGTGAAAAATTGCTCCCTGGGGACTGGATGCAGCTGCATCCTAGGCCTCCATCTCTCTGCCAGGGCTCAGCGCTGGGGTTTTTATCAAGCTGACTGCAGAGGGGAGGGGGGATGCACAGACATCCCTGCAGGACCTGGTGTGCTCTGTGCTTGCCTGCAGGCTGCTGCTGCTGCTGCTGCTGCTCTCAGCAAGAGACAGGCCACCTGCAAAATCACACAGGCAGGAGGGGGGGCAGGCCCCAAATGTTTTGCATCATTGAGGGCTTCAGCTGTAGACCAGGCCAGGAGCCAAGGTCAGGCTGGGTGGTCCCTGCCAGGTTTACTCTTAATCCAACAGAAATGGCTTTCCCTGGCTTTGGGGATGAGGTGGGGGGGGGGAGTGGGAGGTGTGCTTGATTGCTTTCTGGCTGGCTTCCCTCCAACCTGGCTGATCACACTGCTCCTGAATCAGGGATGCAGGGATGCATTTTCCTAGGTAGCTGTTGTCAGACTTCACAGCCAGATGCAGAACCAGATGAGGGGGAATTTCCTCTGTCTTTTACTCTGGCATCCCTGCCCAGGCATGCCTGAACCTGTCAGTCTTTAGGGCCTGGCTGACTGCATTTGTGCTGCTTGTGCAGGCTGCATCTAAGCTGGGTGGGGGGGAGGGAAGCATGGCATCTGTTCCTGGAGGAGGAGCTGATTAGCGACCTGCAAGCATCAAAACAGAGGCACTTTAGCAGCCTTTTAATAAGTTACCCCCCTTTCCCTCCTGTTCCCTGCCATCCCCAGAAAAAAGTCTGATTAAAAATCTCCCTTGTAGATGTATAGGAAACCCTCCTGAGTGGGAGAGGTGGATGAGCATCTCAGCAGGGAGCTGGACGCCATGGAGCACATCCGAACACCCAAGGTTGGTACCTACCCGGGAGGCTGGGGGGGAAGGACGGAGGGATGGATGGATGGTTGCAGTGAGGAGGGATGGAGCTATGCTGCCTGGCTCAGAAGAAGCCAATAGGAGGAAAAACATGGCTTTTATATGGTGATGATTTGGGGCTCAGATTTAAAAAAAAAAAAAAAAAAAAAAAAAAAAAATTAGCTCGAAACCCTGTGGGGCTGTCTGGCTGCCTATCGTACCTGTGCTTTTTAGCTGCTTATTTTTTTTCAGCAACTCACTATTCATTTAGCTAAAATATCCCCACACGTGTAAAACGTTGCTATGTAATGTTGAGTGAAATGTGTGTTAGGCAATTTACCCTTATTCAGCCATGATGCCTTATGTAAACCCCATCCTGGATGTCTGTAGTTAAACCAGAAGGAAAGATACTTAAGTTGTTTTCTTCTTCATAATCCCTTAGTTTATTCCATTATTTCAAAGTCTTGGCAGAGATTTAATATCGCTTTTAGCATTTGCTATTTATCTAGCCTAATTAGCATATAGCTTTGTATAGGGGAGGCCTGTATTTGTCTGTGAAACCACACTTTTTTCTGAAAAGATGAACGTAGATGCAAATATGTTTTCAGCATATCAAAACCGAAGATAATGAAACATTCAATCAGAAGCAAAAAGAAAAGAAAAAAAAAGAAAGCTACTAATAACATCTCTAGCTTAGTGAGGAAATTGTATTAATTTCCTATTTTTGTTTCGGCTAAAAATGCATTTTTATAGCCCTGAAGCTCTGATTTCTAATAGTTCTTCATGTCTGGTTGTATATGGTCAGGCTTCATTACTGATGACCATCATGGTGATGTGGATTCAAGATCAGGGCCTGCTGTTGGATTTGGATGTTGGGGCCTCTGGCTTCTGTACAATGAATGTGATAGTTTCTTTTTCATCTCCTTCATGAAAAAAAGCCTTTTGTTTCATGGGATTCACTTGGCTTCCTGAGCGAAGCAAAAACAACCCCCTTTTTAGTGTCTACTCCACCACAGGTGGGAAATACCCAGTGAGAATTATGTAGAATTATCTAACTGAAAAACAGTGAATATGTATAGAGGAAGAAATTAGCAATTGATTAATAAAGGCAGAACATTAAACATCTCCTAAGAATGAAAAGCTTAAATGATCTAGCGCTCATTTAAAGCAATACTATTTTGGCCACTGGCTCGTCAGGGAGCAGAAGCAAATCTTAAAATTCTTACTATCCAAATATAAAATGTGTTTTATATCAGCCAAAAAAAAGACTGCTAGTGCTGGTGTTGCACTGATCATTCTAGTCAGGATTGGATGGCTGTGGGTCCTAGGCTCTAAACAGCCTATTTTATTGTCTTTGAATAATAATTGTGGGGATTCTTTATCTGATATAATAATGCCATTTGGAGGATCATTTTTGGAAGAGTGATGTTTACACAGACCTATACTTAACATAATTGTAACCCCGGCAGTACTCCAAGAGGTACCCCCTCTCCAGTTGAAGGGATCAAAGCAGGTGCACAAGCACTGCGGGAGGTGTAGGGACTCTCCTCCCCTATAGAGCAGAGGGAGACCACCAATGGGGATTTAACCATATACCTTTTAATACTGGGAACATAACAGGCATAAATCAGAGGGTATAGTGGACACTACAACGCCCCAAGGGGGAAGGATTCAACAAAGGTTAGACACTTACAATCACTGACAAAACAGGGTTAACAAAATATAAAACTCAAAGAGCAGAACAAACAATATGGGTTGGTGAAATATACAAAGGGCACAAAATGCAAAATGTCAAATGACAAGGAAACATAGGGCCTTGGTACCTGGAGAGAAGTCACAATGGCCCCTCTTCCACTGTAAGAGGACTTACTTCTTCTTATTTCACTCACCCCAACTGGGACTTAAACCCAGATCTCCAACATGGTAGACAGGAATACTGCCACAAAGCCACCAGCAGTGGAACTGCTCTAACCTGCTAGGGGTCTTGACTGTCCGGAAGCCCCAGCCTCACATTGAGCTGCCTGACCTCTGATTGGGGGAGCTGGAAGCAGAGCTGGGAACCGTTCAGGTCACTGCTCAGATCCTTCCTGGAGCTGGGGAGCCTCTCCTGCTGGCTGCAGCCTCTCTTTGGGGATCCTGGAGCCCAGTGGGGGGGGCCTCTCCTGCCAGCTGCATGCCGCGCTGCTGAGGGTCCCACTGCTGCCTGCAGGTCCTGCTCTTTCAGGGCACTGCTGCTGCCCCGCTGGCTCAGCTCTATGAAGCCCCTTCCTTGTTGTCCCTCACTGGTCTCTCCCCTGAGCCAGGCCATGATGCCCCTTTTATCCCCCTCCAGGTGACCCAAGGGGCCAATCGGGACACAGGGAGGTTGAGTATCTGGGGCCTGATTGATGTGGAAAGGGAATCCCAAGTCCTCCAATCATCTTTTGCCCTTTCAAAACCCCTGGGCCAGGTCACTGCCAGCCAGCCCATCACATCATCATATAAAATTATAAGAAAAAATACACTAAACATGAGTTGGTTTTGAAATACATCTCCTGCCCATTTTCCCTTAGATTGCACTGAAATATCATTAACGTTAGTGACCTGACAAATCAAATATCTTTGGTTTGGATGTAAAAAGCCAGAAATATAACAGTCTGCTTTCTACTAAATTTGTATTTTTTTATCTGGATCTTGGTATGAAGCAGACCATTTCCAAGCAACTTAAGAAATAAAATGAAATAATTGTGTAAAGTTAAAAGATAGTCTAATTAAAATCCAATGTTTTCTCCACCCCTTTCAACTTCATCCTCAGTTTAGTAGGTTGGTTGTTTTCTAGATATATTTCATACAACTTCTTACAGTGAAAAACCTAGTCAACTCCCAAATCAAAGTAAAATGCACACACAGAAATCTAACAAAATCTGAAATATCAAAAATGAAATTCTTATCCCAACCAAAGTTTTTATCCACAAAAAGGAAAGGTACTTTAGCTAATATGAAGCCCCTCAGGGATGTAGCTATTGCTATTAATTTTAAATGGTAGATGCTTAGGTACAAAGGTGATGACTGGCAGTATAAAACCTTAAATAAACCTGAAATCTCATTCATGAATGTATCTTGCAAGCAGTTGTGTAATTTTGTTAATTATTGTTAATTATCCATTATGATTTTACAAAAAGAGAGCCTAGCCAGCTATTGTTATCACTTTCTCCCTCTGAAATACATTTTTCTAAAAGATATAAATAGATTTTAATCAGACAAATGCATGTATGCAGTCTGAAACATCCTTGAAATTCATCCTTTAGCCACAGAGCTTTAAGCTCTGGCAGTATTGATCAGGCTTTTATGTTTCCAGTAAATCTACTATAATGCTGAATATGTGCTTCAAGGCCAGTATTTGATGTACTCAAGTCAAGTAGAGAAGCCCGTTTTTGCCACAGTTGATTTAAACCAATGTATCAGTTTGCAGTATGCTTCAAAGTGCAAGGAAAAGAAAAATATATATGTGTAATTTACGAATAACATATAGTGGTATTCAGAAATAGTATTAAGTAAATTTTCAGTTCTTCCTTAAATAAGTGATACAACGAGACACTTTATTATTTACAATTTGTATTACAGGCCAGGATCAAGGCCTCATTGTACTTCACACTGTACAGACATAAAGCAAAGGATATATCCTTTCTCTGAGTAAACAAGAGCAACATAGTGTGCCCTGGAAAATTATGGAATAGAGAAGTGAGGTGACTCAAGGTCCTATGGATAATTAATGGCAGAAATAGAATTCTTGAGTTCAGTGCCCTGTCCCCTAGACCAGTAGTTCTTAACCTGTGTTTCACGAATCTCTGGGGCTCTGCAGAATGTATCAAAGAGGTCGGTGAAAAATGACTGTGATCAATCAAAAGTATATCAATACCCACACTTACAATTCAAAGGGGTTCACACCTCCATTCAAATTTTTTGGGGGATCTGCAAATGAAAAAGGGTTAAAAGCCACTGCCCTAGACTAACTACCTTCCTTGAAAACCATGTTTTCATTTGTATTTCCTTATCTGGAGACATGCCAGAGTTGTAACAGGCATGGGAGTGGATGAGGATCGCTACCTCTACCATTGTTTATGAGGAACTCTTTCAGCATAAATTCTAGCTTTTGAAACTTTTTCATTCTAATGTGCCATGACAGCCTGAAAGCTGTTTTCTATAGAGGGTCTGACACCAAAAGATGTCAAGTACTACAACAGGTTAGCATTCCTTTCCTTGAAGGGTGTTACAGATTCAAGGCCCTATAAGGATCAGACACAGTAATTGTAATAGAGTCAATCCATATTAAAAGAAAAAAATGGAGAGTTTGAATACAAGCTGTTCTATTTCCAGTAATTCATGAGATAATGAACATAGTTATTACCATACATAGTTATGTATAGAATAAGAACTGCCATACTAGGTAAGACCAATGGTCCATCTAGCCCATTATCCCCTTCAGTATCCTTCCTGGCATCCTCTATTTATTGGGTTAGAAATGCCAGAAGAAACATCTGCAAGCATTCTGTTCAATAGCCAGTAAAAGATCTACCATCCCTTAATTTATCCCATTTCTTTCTGAACCTGGCTATTCTATCTGCTTCCACCACTTCCTGTGGCAATGAATTCCACAAGTATACTACACATTGGGCTCATCTACCTGTGCACATTTACTACACAGTAACCCAAATTATGGCACAGTGCGGGTGCACATCTACATGGCCATGCCTGTACTGCGCAGTAAATATGATGATTTATGCCAATTTATGCCAACGCATCATGCAGGTATCAAATTTATGCCCGATTAGTTACTGTGCAGTAATAAATCTGTAGATGCCTTACTGTGCAGCAACATTGTGTGTGTGGACTGATTTGGGACTAATTTTGGTCCCAAGGTAGTCCACACACAGTGTTACTATGCCTTAATGCCTACACGTGTAGACGCTGGCCTATTCCCACTTATTGTAAATTTAAGCCACCATAAATGAACGTGTAGACATGCTTATTGTATAAAAAAAATACTATCTCTTGTTAGTATTAAACCTGTCACCTACTAATTTCAGTGGGTGTCCCCTAGTTCTAGTATCCTCGCACTTGCTAAATGACAGTTCCTTGTTCACTTGGTCCCTGTCCTTCATGATTTTATAGACCTCTGTCAGATCCTGTCTCAGCCTTCTCCTTCCTAAACTGAAGACCCCTAACCTTTTTAGTCTTTTCTGGTATGGCAGCTGCTCCAGCCCCCTAATTATTTTGGTTGCCCCTGTGTATCTGTTCTACTACATCTTTTTTGAGATGTGGGGACCAGAACTGTATTCAAGATGTTGGTGCACCATGGATTTGCATGATTACATGATGATGTGCTCCGCTTTGTTTTCAATTCCTTTCTTAATGAGGCCCAATATTGTATTGGCTTTTTTGGCTACCATTGCATACTGAGCTGTAATAATTAGTTACATACAGTCCATTGCATTCTGATAAGTAATTAACAGGTTATGTGAGGCTGAATATGTATACAAACAGACATATATATTACAGCAAGAACTTTTTCACACTGTAAATGTAAACCTGTACAATAGAGATTTGACATGACCAAATTTAGGAGCAGCTAATCACTGCCTGTTACTATGGGCTTGTATCTGTATATATAACAAAAAACCACTATTTTTTTGCAAGCAAAAATCAATAACAAATCAGTGTCTGCCATTAGTATGGAACAGATAGTACGATAATTTAGGGAAGCTGCCAAACACTAAAATGTTCACTAAGTGAAAAAAGCAGCCTTCAAAAATTAATAGGCTACCTCTGATTAGACTAAAATGTTTTGTTAACTTAGAAACGTTTCTGACCAGGAATAGATTGACAGTTAAAGAGTTCTAAAGATATGTTTCCTTCAGATAATTATTTAATTTACTATGATTAGTTGATTATGACTTTTTATTTAGCAATATCTCATCACATTTGTCTTTAATTACATATTTTGGCAGCAGGCCTACTGAATTTCAATATTTTCTTAATAAGGCAGACTCATTCCTGGTATAATTCTTTTGTTTTCAGTTGAATTATCACAGGGACGTATTTTGCTCAGTAACTCTGGTTAACATATTTAGGAGGGTTAAAATTATTCTATTGTTTTAGGTTTTGAATCAAGAGAGGTCTCTTTCTCAGGAAGTATTTAAGATACAGCACTGTTTGCATGCTTATGACTTATTGTTGATGAATATACCATATTTTCTTGTGTACAACATAGACCTTTTCCCCCAAAACCAGGTGCTGGAAATTAAAGTGCATATTACACATGGAGAAATAACAGCAGTTTCTGCCTCTTAAACTTTGGCAAGGCCAAAGTGAAAATAAAGTCTGCATAGGATCCTAGGAGCAGAACAATGAGCAGACTTTTGGCTCCCTACCTGCTGCTACTTAGTTACTACAAGGAAAGATCCTCTTTTCTTCATTCTGCCTTTCAAAAGCAAGGTGCATATTTTATTCAAGGACACGTTACATGCAAGAAAATTTGGTATTATTTTCCAAAGGAAATTGCAAGGAGGCAGGCTGAATGTGTCTTTGGGTTGTGTACAAATAATAATAGTCTGCCTTTTAGCTGAGGGATTCAAATCAGCTAACGTGCACAGCCATTGCATGAGGAAGCAAGTATCTTCTGTATCAATGGAACACAAAGAGCATGGGGATTTGCCCAATACCACAGCTGAGTCACTAGCAGAGATAGAAAGATTCCTAACCTAGGATTCTTAATGTCTGCTTTCCTCCTATAATCACTAGGTTAATGGTAATTTGTATTTCATTCATGCCAAACGACTAGTCAGAATGCCACTTCAAATGGGCAAAACTTATTACTTAAACTGATAATAAGATTTCAGTGTGTGAAAGGGAAAACAACTTTTGCTTTTCTGGTCTAGTGCTTGCCAAAAAACCCCACTATGCCATATATGGCTTTTTGTCTGATTAAGTCACTCACGTGTGTAGAGCATGAATTGTCAGCAAGTTGCTTTCTTTCAGTGCTGTTTAATGGTTATATCACAAGCTATAAATTCTGGTTAATTTGACTACTACTGCAAATACCTCATGACTGTCACACTTTTGAGTGCTTGGCAAGCAGTTAATAAATCTGTGATTTATTTTTTCCATGACCTTTGTGTCTCAAAAGGGTTGGATGAGAAGGCCAAATATGGGCCTGGTTTCTCTGCAAAAGATAAAGGTTCTGGTTTGGTCCTTATGCCTGATTGAGGCTTTGGTTCATTAACTTTAGGTGCATGGCGTAATAGAAACTTTTGAAGTGCCAGGTTGTTTATTTGCTTTCCAGGACCTTTTTGATGGTGACTGGTATTTACCCCTCTGTTGTAGGAATGCAGAAGAATTCAGAAAGCTCTGTTGGTTTTGATTGTGTAACCACTATAATTTTCATGGGCTTAGGAGAGTTGACATGTACATTTGGATCGGGCTTTTCTCCTATTTTGAAATTTCTCACTTTATTTGACTTTTTACATCTGAACCAATTGCTTATAACTAGGGACCTACCTAAATTGCAGTTTCGTGATTTTCATGGCAACAACGAAAAAGATTGATTTCTGCTATCACCACAAAAAATGACATTTCCCGCTATTTTGTATGGAGTCACTTCCTCCCCTGCGCACCCCCCCCCATAAAGTTTACTGGAATACAAAGAAAGCATGGCAGTCCCCACAGCCATAGAGCACGTGGTTTGAGAGCTACTGAGAGGTTGAGCTAGTGGCATATTTGTACATATGCTTGCACTGCAGCACCGGGTGCTTTTAAAAGCGCCTGGCACTGTGGCACATGCATTTGTATAAACAACAAAATGTGCAGCAGTACTGAGAAAATGGTGGCAGCATGCCTTTGAACTAAAATACATTGAAGGTGTTTTAGTTCAAAAGTGCACTGCCTCCACTTTTGCTGTTTATACAAATGCTTGCAATGCAGCGCTGAGCACATCAGCTTGCATGAAGAGCAGACTCAATTAATCGGTGCATCAGAGCAGACAAATGTATGTGTATAAATGCCTGTAGACACAGTGAAGGTGCCAGTCAGGAAAGTGAGAGGGTTTTGGTGCCATCTTTTAAGAAGCCAGATGCAATGCTGCAACAAGATGAGTGACCAGCCTTGGCCAATCAGTGACAAGGGGTGGGGCCTCTGGAGTGCCTCAGCCAATCAGCAGCAAGGGGAGGCTCATCAGAAAAAGACAGTGAAATCAGCTCCATGTGCTATGAGCAGCCCATGAAAATCCCTTCATTTTGCCATGATTTAGGTAGGTCCCTACTTATAAAAGCTTTCTCAATCCACTGTACGCTCTTGACTAAAGTTTGTGGCACTGCAGCACTGAGTTTTACATACAGATTCGTTTTCCATTTTTAGGGCGTAATATGCTTTCTTTTAAGATTCATTTAGTTTAGTTTTATGTCAGATGGCTGTGACAATGGACTCAGAATCTTAATGCTAGTGCTATTGTAATATAACATCCTGTGTTGTATTACATTCTGTGATCAGACATTTCAGACTGGTGACTGGTAACAAATCAAAACTCAAATCTGAACGAATGGGAACATCTAGAGATCGTGGGTTGGATTTGAAGCCCCAGGTCTATACCTAATTTTAATGTTTCAGATCTAGGATGTGAGTTTTGAAGGAACCCGTTTTCTAGTATTAGTTTGAACATAGATTAAATTGAATAATAAGATGGTGGAAATCTCACTTGATTCTAAAATTTACAGTGCTCATTGAATGAAGTTTGAAAAGACTTGAGGCTGTATTTTTATATAAAAGCAGCTTATAGCATTTTGGCCCCTTCAAATCTGAACCAGAATTGTAGTCTTGAATTGAACCTGAGACTATAATCTGCATATAGTGTGAATCTGAACCTCCAAAATTGTTATTTCCAGTTGAGTTCCCTCATTTCTTAAGTTAACATAATGGTATTACAAGCCAGGTAGGAATTTCTTATCCCAGTCTCAGTTTTCCTTTCAACTTTGTTGCCTATGTAGTCAATACATCTTTTGGAACTCTAGTGGAGAAAATCCAGGTCTCTCTTGATTTGGGTGGCTTTCAACATGATTCAGTAATTTCTGGAATTAAATTAATTTCTGCTAAAAAGCAGTACTACAACACCATTTCAATGAATAACAACACTATTCATATTGTATATTAGCTTTTTTCATTAAGGATATTTCCATTGTAGTTGAAACAATTGAAATGCTTCCATTTGAAGCTTTTTAAAATTTTCCGATTTCTAGGACATCTTAGATTTTATATTTTTTTCAGAGAAGGAGAACATATTTTTCAGAGTTTCGAAATTTTATACAAACTGGAAGTTTTCACTTTTAATCTGGTGTATTGTTGATTTTCTTAACAGTATAATTTAGTGCATGCATCTTCAGTCAAAATTTCAGCATGCATTAATAGGTCTGGTGTCCTAAAAATGTCATTTGGCACTTTGTGTAACCCATAATTTCTGACCTCTGGGCTTCATGTTGGTCTTTTTTAGGCCACTGTAAATCATGATTAACTTCACTAAAGACAATGAGTTTCATTTACCTATATCTGATGATTCCATAATGCCTAAAAGTGCTACCTGCAGAAGTTCTTCCAACATAGAAGGAAGTACCTGGCTGGTGTAGAATAGTGTTTTTCAACCTTTCTAGACTCAAAGAACCCCTCATTAGACTCGAGGTACCCCTCAGAAAGAGGTGGCTCTTACCTGTTATTCATTTTTGATAACAAAAATAATAGAGTTGTTCTACTATTGTGAAGAATTCAAAAGTATCACAACAGGTCAGAATGTTTTTGACACTACAGGCAGTCCTTGATTTATGACTTTTCAATTTACAATGAATGGCAGTTACAACCTTTATAAATTGACATTGTGTTTTGAGGTTCTGATGCGGGTTTCAACTTTTATGATGCTTGGTACAGCTGCATCCAGCTGGTAGGTCTAGAAGGGGAGGGAGGAGGGAAGGGGCATGGAGGGGGCAGATCAATGCCCCTGCAGCGAAGGAGGGATTGGGGCTGGGGCTTGGACAGGGGCTGGGGCAAGTGCTGCCCAGCCAAGACATGGGGGCGTTGTGGGATGAAGACACAGCTTGTCTGGGGGGTGCAGGGAGTGGGGATGGGGGGTGGCTCCCACTGCTGTGTGCCACTGGCTCAGGCGCTGCTCATCTGGTGGCTCCCACTGCTGCTCCTGCCACTTGCCCAAGAGGGCACGGGGAGGGGGAGGCGTGTGCCCCCCAGATGTGCATGGGGTGGGTGGGTAGGTGGGTGGGTGGGAGTTGTGGCAGGAGCTGGCCCCCTCCCCATGCCCCCCGGAGGAGCTGACCTTTCATCACCCCCCTGCCCCACTCTGACTGAGTGAGAGGTGGGATACATGGGAGGGGGTGTGTGCCCCCGGATCAGGGCAGGATGGGCGATGGAGCGGGTGCTATGGAGCAGCTGCAGCCACCCAAAAATTCACCATAACTCCCCCATATCCCCTGCCGCCCACCCAGAGAACAGTATGGTGCAGCCCTGGCTTTGCTTGCCCCGTGCAGATCTGGGGGCACACTCCCTTCCTGTGCCCTCCTGGACAAGCAGCAGGAGCAGCAATGGGAGCCACTGGGCAAGCAATTCATTGACCAGTGGCACGCAGCAGCGGGAGCCACTTTCCCCCACCTCTCTGCACCCCCTGGACGAGCTGTGCCTTCATTCTGTGCCACCCTGCTCCAGATGGGCAGTGTTTATCCCAGCCCCTGACCCCAACCCCAGTCCCAATCCCTCCTTTGCTGTGACAGTGTATCTGTTCCCTCCACACTCCTTCCCTCCCCCCCTCCCCTTCCACCACAACAGACTTACCAGCTGGACGCAGCTGTAGCGAGCATCGTAAAGGAACCAATCATTCATTTATAACATTGTTCCTATGGGAAAATTGGTTCCAAGTTATGATGTTTCGACTTAAGACGCGGTTTTCAGGAACTAACTGTGTTGTAAGTCTGAGGACTGCCTGTATATATTCGTATTTGAAATCTCTGGGAGCATCCAGACGAGCACGCATGGGCAGCAAATTACCCCAGGTGGGGTAGGGGAGGTTGAGGACAGCACCTGTGCTGGCTCCAGCAGCCTCACCTGGGGTCATGTGGGCTTCCCAGGGCAGTAGGTCTAGAAGGGGAGGGAGGATCTTCTGGTGTTAAATTTTGTCACCATGATGCAAATTAGCAGCATGGTGAATGGGGGCATGTGCGTTGTGTGTGGTTTGTGGCGCCTTAAACAGCTTTGAGGCACCGCAAGCTGCACATGCGCGCTCATCTGGACGTGGTCTCTAGGTCCATCTTGTGAATCATGTTTGTACACCTAACAACGCTAACATTGCATGGTACCCCACAGCACCCTTGAAAGGATCTCAAGACACCTCAGGGTACTGTGTCACCCTGGTTGAGAGTCACTGGCATAGAATTAGCATATCAGGCTCTACACCATCCTCCACCACAGAATCCCATGGTATAGCAGATGTTCAAATTTGATTTTCACACACTTATTTACTCACAAATTATATTTTTTTCTGGTTTGATTATAATGTCATTTTTTTCTTATAATGGTCCATCTAAATATCATGCTTTTCCCACATTGTGAGAAATTGCTCCCTTGTGAGATCTGTGTTACTGACTCACTGTATTAATTGAAAAAACACTTTAGGTTTTTTTTATTCATAGCTGTTACTCTTCCTGGTCCCAGTCATTGTAAATACAAAGAATCTCATTCACTGGTGAAAGTAGTGTCATAGTATAGAATACATATGTTGCCACCATCTTTTCATTCACTGTATCAATGCCTGTCCCCGAACACTTAAAATGGTACTGCATATCAGAAAAGTGCTTGATTGAAGGGTGAGCTCTATAAATTAGAATGACAAACAGGCAACAAGTGAATGTTGCGAACACAGATGTGTTTTTGAGAGTATTTATAAGATGTTTCTGTTACAATTCTGCCACCAAACTGAAAAGAGAGCAGGAATGATTTCCTTTCTCCTGCTGGAATGAACCTCATTCTGGAAACTGCTGAACAATCCCTTGTTCTAAAACACACACTAAGTATACTCTAAAATATACTGCTGGGGAGCTAAATGTGAGGGATTTAAAAAATGTATTTTCCCCAGGAAGAAGAGGTGGGGAATCTCATACAGGAGCTTTACTCCCTCATTCTAGGTGGTAATTATGCTACAATATTTGAATTCTGTTTATCCTTTCAGAAGACATTATAAACAGTGCTAGCAAGTGCAGTAAGTGGCCAACAAGAATGGGTGCTTCTTTTCATGTTTCCAGTTATGTGAGAGGATTTTTGTTTGAATCAGGCAAGAAATTAATAGATTCTCCGATAGCTTTCTAACCTTTCCCCCTCCCTCATGCATTTCTAGTTGGAGTTTACCAGGCTAAGGGAGAACATTTTGTGGGTATATTGTGTTGAGGTATGTGAAATGATAATATAGTACGGTACAATGTGTGTAGCAAAACCCCCTGTTTTTCTTTTTTTATTTATTTTAAAAGGCATTCCTGCCCCTTCCCCAACCATTTTTGACTTTTCCTCTCCCTCTCTATTCCCTATAGATAAGTATAAGTAAGCTAAGATGTAGGATAAGCTTTAACATTTTATTTTAGGTAGTAAGTTTTATTTTTCTCTCCCCTCTTTGCAAATAAGTTCCCTGCTATTTTGATATCAATACCCACTGTTTTATCAGTGATGACTATTATGTTTGTACTGCTTTGATATTGTGTGATTACTGTTTTAGGCCTATATATGTAAGTTAGCATAAGTCATGTCAAGTTTCCATTTTGTATGTCAAGCCTCCATCTTGTGTCCTCTGCCTGGGCATCCCCTGTGTTGCAACTGTATGATTCACGTACCCTTCCCATGTAAATTGCTTCCCGGATGAATGAGAGTGATTGGGAATGATTGAAATACAATGGTAGCAGGCCTCTACTGAATGGCCTGTAACGAACAGGCCATCACCTCGCATTGATCCAACCAGGAACCACAGACCTCACTCAGAACCAGAGACAAGAACCCAGCATTTGAAAGACAAAAGACTCTGCAGAACCAGCAACTCTACCATATTACCCCACCATTACAGACACCCAAAACTGCACATCCCTGCATGGAGCACACATGCTCAGTACACCAGGGGCTGACCCTTGCCTGGGCATGCTTCCTGTTACTAGGGTCACACAAGGTCTGCCCCTATAAAAAGAGGCAGTGAAGACAGACCCAGTGGGACACCCTTTCCATCTGGACCAGCACCATGCTACACCACCTGTCCACACAGAGGCCCTGCTGGCAACCCTCTTCTGGACAACACCTACTGGACAAAGACCCCTTTCCAGCCTGGGTAGGTAGCTATCATCCTCCACCCCCTGTTCAACCAAGGACTTGGACTCTGCTTCTCTTCCCTACCTGGACTCCAACCCTTCTACTGAGTCTCTTTCTCCTACTGCCATTGTGAGTGCTTGTGTGTGTGAACCAATAACTTCATGGGGTTGTGTAGTGTGTTGTCTGTTTAATAAAACTGTTATTTGGACCCCTAAGTTGGGTTTTGCTTTACTATGATTTGGCCCTGCTCCAATCTCTGCTCCTCACTCCTCTGCTTCTGGCTCACTGCCACCTCCAACACCTGTCCTGAGCTCCTCTCTGCCTCCAAAGCCCGTGTTTCTTTGCCACTGTCTGATCCCTGATGCCTTTTCCTTTTCTCCTGAGCAACCAAGTTTCTGCTTCAGTTTCTTTCCTGGCTGTCTCCTTCTTGCCACCACTTATCTACTGCCCCACCCAGTAGCTCAGCTGTCTGTCTTAGTTTCCAGCCCCAGTTTACCTTAAGTAAACCTAAGCCTCAGTTCCTCAGCTAGCTTCTCTGTAGTCCACTGGTTCTAATCCTGGTTCTGACAACTTTCACTCCCTACACTTTAAGTCTCTCTTTGTCTCACCTGAACCTTCCCCCAAGTTTCCCAGGTACACCAAGCACACACATACACACTGTACCATCCAAGTTAGGAACTTACCTGTGTGTATGTGTAGGTGGATTGTATGTGTGTGAACTGGTGAGTGTGTGTGTGTGTGTATATATATATATATATATATATATATGGCATTGTGTGCACGATATAGAAATTAGTGATCTGTGTCTAACTTTGGGGTGTATAGTGTATGTGCTTGAATTGGTGATAGGTATGCATGTGCCTAGACTGGTTTGGATGTGTATGTGCCTGAACTGGTAGTGTGTGTGTATATGCACCTACTTGATCTGTGTGTTTGTATATGTGCAATTGTGTCACACCCTCCTGTCTGACAGTGCAATATTGAGATCCTGAGAGTTGGCCTGACCTCACAGGGCTACATGGGAGAGATGCAATATCCATCATATGATCACCCATGTACCCTGACCCTAATGTCCATCCATGTCTCTTTCAGGTCACAGTTATAAAAATTAGAGATGGTGGGGAAGGAAATATGGGGACACTTAATTTCTTCCACCAATGTACCAATTGTGTCCTATGGCTTTTTTCAGTGCTTTGTCTTATTTCAATTTCAATTAACTGTTTTAGTAAGATTTCTACCATTTCTCTTCTATGACTATATTCTAGTCTAATTAAGTTTATCCAAAGGCAATTTTTAACCGTGTTGATCTTATATCTTCCTTGGTATATGTGCTGGCAGGATTTCTCTTTACTTTAACATTCACCATCTTTGGAATATTTTCTTGTTACAGATTATATGTTATTCTAGTGCACTTGGCTTCTTCTAAACATTTAGGAGCAGTCTTTTCAAATTTAAACACATAAGAATGAACGTGGTTAAAGTAATTGACTCCAGGTTTCATAATTATTATGAGTATATGTTGAAAGTCACATTAAAAGGCCACATTAGTTCACAAGTCAGTTTTCCTGTCTTCTTAGTCCAAACTTATGTAGAATGATAATTTGCTGTGTAGTTCATTGATGCATGCTATATTATATTGCCTTGCACTTTATACTACAAACCCACTAATGATCATTATTTCACATTTCATAATTTTTTGCTCTCAGGAATGATGTTAAGCATATGATTGGTTGTGGTCAACTAGGGTGAAGAAAATTAATCTATTCCTCTTCTACTCTAACTGTACCATCTGTGCTGCCTCTTTATCACTAGTCTCAGACTTTTGGCTGTACAAGCTTTTTCCTGTAACTTTCACTACTTGAAACAGTGAGCCTGAAATATTGAAATTACTAGGAGTTTTTCACTAATTTCACAAGAAGTAGGATGAGAGCCTAAGAATACATTCCTCCTTTTCCTATTTGCATGTGTAGTCACACTGGGGGGGGGGGAATGGAAACAGTGTGTGGCCCCAGTTGACTATTTAACCCCGCTGTCTCAGGTGACTACAATTTTTTCCTTCATTGATTCTTATGTAGTGCATACTGCCCATGTCCAGACAGGCGTGGCCATGCAGCATGTGTCATTGCAGACATGTCTGAAGTGCCACGTGCAGCACATTCAGGTGTTCTTCATGTTGCAAGGTAGCACTGTGAGGAGGTTTTTTGATCTCAGGAAATCACGGGGTCAAAAAAACCTATGCAAAAAAAGGTGGGCAGCACACACGGGGGCCTTGTACACTGCCCAAAACTGGAGCCTGGCTGGCCGGGGCCACCCTCCAGCTGCTGGCCAGGCTCTGAGCAGCAGGGTCATGGTGACTACAGTCCTGGGAGACCCTCAGGACTCCAGGTAAGTCTGCTGGGGCCAGCACAGTGCTGACCTCAGCCTCCCCTATCCCACCCGGAGTAACTTGCCTTGCGCCAGAGGCCATGTGGCACAGACATTCCCTGTGGACAAGAAGCAGCAGCACAAGATGTGCTGCTGCTTGTTCCTAGGGAAACAAACATCCACGCTTGTGTGGATGTGGCCACTGGATGCATCTACACATGCACTTTACTGCGGAGTTGACTAATTAGCTCCTTAGTAAAGTGTCACTGTCTACATGTGTGCCAGTATTAGGGTGCAGTAAATTGATTAACTCCACCCTAAGTGGGTACTGTTGTGGACATTACTATCTCAAGGCAGACTAATTAAGTGTGAAATGCATGAAATGAAATGCGTGTGTAGACAGTGACATGGGCTGGCTGGGGCATAAGGGTGCTAAAGTGAGAGAGCTGCCTGCCTTATGGGTCTGCATTTTAGCACTCTCATGCCCCAGCCAGCTCCTCCGTTGCCCAATGCCACCACTTGGAGCCCGGGGCTGACCCTCTGAGCCTGTTGCCAGCCTGGGTCTGCTCTGCCGCTGTCCCAGATATGTGTAGATGCTGTGCCCGGGAGCAGCTGACTCTGGTTTAAACTGCTCTGGAGTTTATTGCATCGCGTTAATTCGATGTGTAGATGCACCCACTTTGAATGATGTGTATCATCATTAATATTTGCTTTTTGATGCCTTTGTGGTACTCCCTTCTCTGAGACAAACCACAAAATATGGTACTTGGTCTAGGTTTTCCTCTAAAAATGTCCTTGTTCACTTTTATTTATAAAGCAAAATCCAAGCCTGAATCTCTTGTTGACCAGGAATCTCTTGCTGTGCCAGTTTTAGTCATGGGACTCAGTCCAGAGTAGGAGGTGGTACCCAAAGCAGAACCTAGATTGAGGATGAGACAGACATCTCTTTTGTAGAGGATCATTTAGCATTCATTCATTCAGTCATGGTATTGGACCTGAGAGTAGACATGGTGGCTGGGGTATGGTGTAGAGTGGTTGAATTGTCTGACTGTGGCTCTAGAGGCATGCGTTTGAGCTTTACTTCAGATGTTTGTTAAAGGTTTCCCTTCAATTAATCTACTTGGAAATAGGTACCTATTCACTCAAGTGGGCAATCAAAAGTGGGTAGATGTAATACTAACTGCATAACTCCCTCATGTACTTTTGGCTGTAGCATGCCTTAACCAAGCTGACCTGATAGGCTGTTTGGCTATGACAGATCACTGACTAAGCATGGTAGTTGAAACTGGATCATATTCTTGTTTTCCTTTACCACTTTCTGAAAAACCACAATAATAATCTCTACTCAGTTATGCAAGTATAGAGTCAAATCCTAATATCTTTACTCATGTTTTATTCAGTTCTTATTCAGGCACATTCCTGTTGGAGCCAATGGAATTTTACTGGAAAACAAAATGAAATAGGGTTCTTGGGATTTGATCTGATAGGGTGGAGTGCACCCTCAGCAAGTTTGCAGATGACACCAAGCTAAGGGGAGCAGTAGATACATGAAGGATAGGGCTCAGATTCAGAGTGACCTAGACAAATTGAAGGATTGGACTAAAAGAAATCTCATGAGGTTCAATAAGGAGAAGTGTAAAATCCTGCACTTAAGATGGAACCATCCCATATATCGGTACAGGCTGGGGACTGACTGGCTAAGCAGCAGCTCTGCAGAAAAAGACTAGAGGGTCACAGTGGACAGTAAGCTGGATACAAGCCCACAGTGTGTCCTTGTTGTGAAGAAAGCTGATGGTATATTGGGCTGAATTAGTAAAAACATTGCCAGTAGACCAAGGGAGGTGATTATTCCCCTCTAATCGGCAGTGGTGAGACTACATCTGGAATACCGTGTCCAGTTTTGGGCCCCTCGTTACAAAAAAGATGTGGACAAATTGGAGAGAGTTCAGTGGAGGGCCATGAAAATGGTTAGGGGGCTGGGGCATATGACTTCTGAGAAGAGGTAGAGGGAACTGGGCTTATTTAGTCTGGAAAACAGAAGACGGGGGGGTGGAGGGTGGGATTTGATAACTGCCTTCAACTATCTGAATGGCAATTCCAAAGAGGATGGAGCTAGAATGTTCTCAGTGGCGGCAGATGACAGAACAAGGAACAATGATCTCAAGTTGCAGCAAGGGAAGTTTAGGTTGGATATTGGGAAAAGCTTTGTCACTAGGAGGGTAGTAAAGCACTGGAACTGAAACATAAAGGGGACTATCTGTGCTTTGACATATTAATTAGCTAGGTTGTGTATCTCTGAAGACAGAATTTTGTGACCTATTTGTAAACACTGTTAGTATGTAAGCTGCAAGAGGATGTAGTTTCACAACTCAGACTTTGACAGATGTTAAAGGAAACAGTCTGAGACAGCATGGTGCGGGTGGCACATAAATGAAATGATTGGCTGGTATAGTATAGCAAGCAACTTCAAAGATTGCCAGGAAACCATGTATAAATGCGTAGAACTTAAACTGAATTGTGAAACGTTATTGGCTCATTTGAAGGTGATTAGTTCACTCTCAAAACCACAACAGCCCACCCTCAATAGACTATAAAAAGCCTGAGCTTCTGAAGCAAGTTGGAATCCCTGGAAATTCACTTAACAGTGCTCATTTAACAACTTACTGAAGTATTCCCCAGGATATCCCATATGCCTGGCTAGTGGACCCTGGGAATCCTACCACTGAAGTCTTCCTGTCCTACTTGCAGCTGCACTTGCATGGTATGTGACACTGTTTACTGGGCAAGTTTGTAGTTTGTAAGTAAAATCAAGCCGATTACCAGAATGGTTCCTTGGTCTTAAACACCAGTCCACCCACCAATCGCAAAGCTATTCCCGGTATCCCTAACAGTAAAGGGTATGCAGGGACATTGTGGAATCTCCATCGTTGGGGTTTTTTAAGACTCGGCTATACAAAGCCTTGGCTGGGATGATATATTTGGGGATGGTCCTGCTTTGAGTAGGGCGTTGGACTGGATGACCTCCTGAGGTCCCTCCCAACCCTAATTTTCTATGATTTCCTGGCAACCACTGGCTACCAGAATTCCCAGTACCTAAACATGTAACAACTTCACATTTTATTTATATCTTTGGGGGGTGGGTTGGAGGGATAAGTTGCTTACTACAGTGTTGGCAAAAGAAACAGACAGTTTTAAGGACAGCCTTTGAGAGGGACCATTCAGTAATAGTAATTTTTTTTTCAATTTGGCTGTTAGTTCACCTAATTCTGCTTTCCTTCCAGATGAGTACTTTCAATGAATATTGCCCCAGTGAAAGCAAATGGCAGCAGCTGCAATAGAATGGGTGACAGAAGGGTCCTCCACTTTGGGTTTAGTTTATGAACTGGAAAAACTTGAAAAGTTTATGAGAGTGGTAACCATCAGGGTGGCTTTGCCTGTTGTAGTACCAAGTGCAACATGCTCAGGTGTGTTTTTTGAATCAAAATGCAGCCCACGTTATTTTAACGCAAAGTGGTATTGAGTTATTTATAGAGTTATAAACTACATGAAAAATAGCCAACCCTGGGCATGTCTACATGTTCATTAATGTATTTTTGCTAATGCACATTAAATTTAGTACCTCCATTGTGAGGTACTATAAAAAGGCGCATTAACCTATTTTAATGCGCATTAATAAAAGCACACATTTTCGTGACACTTTAATGTGCATTAAAATAGGCTAATGCACATTAAAGTGCATGTGTAGATGTGCCCTTGATATTATGCTGACATAGTAACAATGTCCTCCTTTTTCAGCATTAGAAAAAGGTTGGTTAAAGACACCTTCATTTTCTTATCTGTAATGTATAGTTATGTATCAGGTACAAGAAGCATATAATGCAAATACCAGTGTTCATCCCCCGCCCCCTCAAAAATTCTGGGTTAAGGGCGAAAGCCTATTAGTATACAGAAATGTATTTAGGCACAAATAGTATTCTGGCACATTAATTTCTTTATAAATATTATCTATCCTTGCAGTCCTTACTTAAGTAAAAGCCCCACTGAAGTTGATGGGAGTTATTCCTGAGTAAGGTTTTCCCCATACTTTTCCCTAATACAACGTCTTTTTTTCCTGAATGAACTCCCAGTGACCTTGTTTATAAGTCATTTGTCATGTTTATTTTCTTGCCTTACATCTGTTCATAATTTACTTTCCCTTTATCTGGTATTTTGCTTTCTTTTTCTCTCATCTGTGTTGCATTGAAAATAGCAATTCTGTTCAGCTTTATTTATACTCATGGCAAGGGTCATAATACCAAATATAGATCCCTTAACTTGCCTTTTCTTTAAGCTCCACATGCTCTGTTAAGCCTACAACATCCACAGTCATCAAGAAAAAATAAATTATGGGACATTAGTTTAAAAATATACATGACTGAAGTTTATTTAGGGTTTTTTTTTAAGTTTTATTTAACTCTTTCGGTCTCCACTGCTTCTTGTGACTATTCCCAGCTCCCTTCTATGCATGTTGGCCTGGCTGGGTTTTTGGTGTTTTACCTGGCATTGCACAGCTCTTCTCCTTTTTACATGGCCTAGATTGTTTTAGGCAGAGGATCAGAGCACTCTCGGCACAGTTTGACCTATATTTTGTGGCAAACCCCCTCAATTTTCTAATCCTCCAAAGACAGTGTAATAGAGAATAGAGTCTATGGCACTAAAAAGAGTTTTTGGACTTAAATTGTTAAGTACAGTAATGACTACAGTTCCCATTCTGAATTTGATATTATATTTATTTTAATTCTATTCTAAAAACTTAGTTTCCAACATGCTAGTTTTTTTTTATTGATGAGCTCAGTTGAGCCCTTCTTATCTTATCCAAAGCATTATTATTCTGTGCCCTCCCTCACGCAGAATATTACCATTCTTTTTTCCCATTTAGACCATTTACAAGATCCTATTTGGTTTGGTTTTCCCACTGTGATTCTAACTGTGAATGGGAAGAAGGAGATCTATGTTAGGATTCTTTGATCAACTAAATGAAATCCAAGCTTGTTACTGGGTTTCTGTCTACCTAAAGAGGAAATCCACGTCTCTCACAGACAGTTTGAGCAAATGGGAACGAGGGAGAAGTGGGTTTGGTTTCAGATTGCATCCCCACATAGAACAACCTGGACGCAGAACAAAGCTCTAGCACAACCCCCTGCAGCCACCTTCCTAGTTGCTACGTCAGCTCTGTCATTCTACTGTATTCATTACAAGACTGTAATTAGTAGAGACCAATGAAAGGAGTACTTTTATGCAGTTCCAAACCCCATGCAAGCACATGAATTAGAAACAAAGGAACATAGGAATGGGGCGGGGGTGGGGGGCAGATCCAGGGCATTGCAGTGGTGAGCTTGCACCCTCTTTCCATTCCTGAAGCAGCTTTAAGAAGGAGATACTTGGCTCTTCATCAGGGCAGTGGGGCAAGTAGTGGCTCTGACAGAGTTGGCGCAGCTCCCCCCAGGCTGTCTTCAGCTTGGTGCTGGCCAGACCTCTTGCAGTGGTGGCAGACCTGTTGCACATGGGGGGTGAAGGGGAACGCTGGGGCAGAGGAGTAGTAGGCCCTGGGCAGAGCAGGGTGATGGATTTACATTAGCCTCCAGAGAGTGGTAGTGGCAGTGGTGTTACCTGTCAGGGCTTGTGTTCCTCACTCTCCAGCTGCTGCTGCTGTGGTTTGGATGCAGGCATGGGCTCTGACTGTGGTGGCTGGGGAACAGGCTCCCCATACACTGCTTATAGCAGCACCCACAGCACAGACTCCCCAGGTGCCACCCATCTGGCATCCACCCAAATTGGTGCCTGAGGCTTAGGTCCCACTTGCCTCCCCCTCAAGATACACTATTGCCCACCCCCAATTACAGTAGCCAGAGCCCATGTCTGCACCCAAGCTGTAGCAGCAGCAGCTGGAGTGCGAGGAACCCAAGCTACGGCAGGTAACACCACCGCTACAACTAGTGTTGCTTTCTAGAGGCCAGCATAATACTTCACCTCTCCACCCCACTCTGCCTAGGGTGCAGAAGCTCACAAGATCCAGGTGAGGGAGAAGTAGGCAGTGGGGGCATGCAGGACTTTGGATACATGCCCCTCCTCCCCCAATATCCCACCATAGGGCAGGGAAGAGAGTGCTTTTAGTTCCCTAACCCATTTTCCCTCTATCTGTGGGGTGCTCCAGGGTGGCTGAGTCTGGAGCTCTGTCATTACGCACGGCAGGGAGCTCAGCCCTGTCCCCCTTCAGTGGGCTGGCATGGGGTTGCATCCCCGCTTTTCTAAATCCTAGGTCTGCCCATGCTGGGAGGGACTGTGTGGGTATCAAATCCCTGTCATTGCAGGCAATCGTCTCCTGTAATCCCTTTATGGATTACTTTTAGAACTATGAAAGGGATTACACAATTTCAAACAATGTAAATGTTCCACATTGACTATATGATATGATACTATAAGACCTTTTCCATTTTATCATATTATATTAGAATAATTTAAATCTGAGTATTGTGGATTTCCAGTAATATTCCAGCAATGACTTTTACATCTTTTTTTAGTTTAGATTTAAGCATGGTCTTTATTTAGCACAGTTTACATGCCCTTTGGGAACAGTGTTAGATACACTAAAATAGTTCCTGGGGTCTAGCTTATTAACAAATCTGTTTTCAAAAGAAGTTTATCTTTGTGCCACTGCAGCCAAAACTTGACGTGGGGCATGCAAGACCTAGCCAAGACTAATGGATGGATCGTGGGTTTTGGAGTGGTGTTTTTTTATCAAGCTGGTTTCTCAGGTCCTCACTGATTTTATCTCTTCCTTCATGGAGTTGCTGCACTCACTGAAGGCGCTGGGTGTAAGGAATGAGTAAATACTGACTAAGGATGATCATTTCCTAACCTCACACATACCATACCTCTATCTTGTTTGAATGATATGGCAAAAGACATCTTCAGCTTTTTCTGATCCACACCCAGCCACTCTGAAGCTCTGAAAATTCTGATATATAGTTGGATTTGTTCAAGGACAGTCACTAAAAATTTATAACATTTTATAAATTATATTCATTTTAATGAGATGTACTGTACCACAGTAGGGAATAGAAATGGGAATTAGCAACTATTCCCATTTGCTTAGTCCTTATTTTATTTTATTTATCTCTCTGTTTTCAAAACCCCAAGAATTTAGATCCTTAAAGCTGGCTAGTCTCAGAGTACATCTGGCATTAGCAATGCTGTACCTATCATATCTACGTTTATCTGGACACGCTCAATTTTTTTTAATTATAGATGATTTTTAGAGTGGTAACTTAGAGATACTTTATGCCTCGATCTCTTTTTTGCATTTCTTTCCATTTTTGTGGCATCTCCTCTTTTGCTTTATACTGAATGTTTACTGAGTTTATTGACTTCAAGCTGAGTTTCTTCCATTGCTTTTCTCTCCATTGTGTGACCTCTGACATATTTGGTCCTGGGAAAAATGATCCATGTTTTCTAGCAGTTTTATTTCATTAAAAAACCCACCAAAACAACCAGTTTGTAGCTGGGCAGTGGGAGAAGACTTGGTTTTCACTAACTGCCTTGAGCATTTTTCTACCAAACTGGCATTGTGTGGTTTGGAGGGCATCTGAATATGATTGTTATGATTTCTTTTCATATTATTTAACATAGAATAATATATTTGCAAGTCTGTATTCTATGGATGCTGTTCTTAGTGGTGATGGTATTCTATGTTTTGCTTTAGTGCCTCAAATTTCACTTAAAGCTTGCATATATGATATGATACGATATTATGAATACATTCCTTCTACCACTGGTGGCAGCTTGGTTAAGATATTTCACTGTAGCTTTAGAGGTGTGAGTGAGTCTTCTCCAATCTTATGCTGTAGGCCACCCACAGTCAATGTAGCTGTAAATGGATACCAAATAATTTGTGCTGGCAAACCAGAGGAGGCTGGATATGGAGAATATTTTATAGAAAAAAATATATTTTGATTTCAAAATTGCTGTTGATACAGAATTCACTACAACCCCAGCTTAAGTGGTTCCAGTGTTTAAATTCTGCCATTGTTAAAAATATGTATTTTCTTTCTGGTCTGAATTTATCCAGTTTTAACTTCCAGCTACTAGATCTTAGCAGACTGATAGTTGATAGTCAGGTTCAAGAGCCCTTAATTTTCAAGTATCAGCTCCCTGTGCAGATACTTATAGACTGGGATTAAGTCACCTTTTGACCACCTGTTTGTTAAACTAAGTATATTTATCTTTGTTGAGTCTTCTATGGTAAGGGATGTTTTTCATTCCTTTAATCAGTCTTATGGATCTGAACCCCTTTTTTAATCTATCAGCATCCTTGAATTTTGGATGCCAGAAGTAAACACAATATTCTGGGGGTGGACTTGCCCACAACAAATAAAAAGGTAATGGAAACTCCATACTCCACTCAAGAATCCCCTGATGAGGGTTACATAAAAGGATCACATTAGTCATGTTAGCTGTTTAGTCTGGAGAGCTCACATTTTCAAGTCCTTTTAGAAGTCTTTGTATAGAGTCCCCTTAGTATTGTCTAAAATATTTCTTGCTAGATGTATAGCTTTACATTTGGCTGTATTAAAATATGTATTGTTTGCTTGCTTCAACTTGACCAGGTGATGTGACTTGCATAATATCAGCCACCTATCCTCATTATTTATTCATTTCCGAATCCAGTGGTTCTCAACCTTTTTTGTACAGGACCCATTTGTAAACATTGATAACCAGTCCTGAACTGTTGCCCCCAGCCTCCCAGTGCATGGGGCAGGAGGTGGGTGTGAGGGACATGGGGGCCCCAAGCTGCCCCTTGCAGGCTGGACCTTTGCCAGCCTGCAAGGGAAAAGCCACAGTTTCCCATGTTTTTCTCCTTTAAAGGAGAATCAATTTTTAAAGTTTGTTGGTCCATTTTTAAAGTTTGTTTGTGACCTTTTCATGTATTCTTGCAACCCACTTTTGGCTTGCAACCCATGGGTTGAGAAATGCTGCCCTAATTTTTATGTCATCTGAAAATTGTATCAGTAACAGTTTTATGTTTTCTTCCAACTCACTGATCAAAATATTAAATAATATATCATCACAAAGAGATCCTTTTGAGACCTTGCTTAAAATATGCTCATTTGGTGATAAGGATTCCCTGCTTTCGCTTATTTTGAGTCCTGTTGGTTACCAGTTAACCATTTTAATCCTTTCATTAACACCATTTGGAGTTCATATCATTCTAGTGTCTGAAACAAAAGGGGTGCATGGGGTATGAGGTCTGATGCCCAAGGACTGTACCCTTATAATAACTTATAATGTGTGTAATGGGGGGAATACAAACATCTGTTAGAGATGTCAGCCTTAAAGGGAAGAAACAAAGTAGGAAAAAATAATGCTGTGTAGGTTGGGGGACTAGGAAAGAGGAAAGGCTTGATTGGCTGTTTCTTCACCTTTAGTAATAGTAAATAGTAAAGCGTTTATGAGATTAGTATAGACATATAAATGGTATTCCAGGCTATTTATGTGAATTTTAGATCCTACTAGCCCAGGGGCAGGCAAAATATAGCCTGCAGGTCAGATCCGGTCCACCAGGCACTTTCATTGGCCTGCGGCGCCCATCAGTGAATGGTACCCAGCCCAGCCCTTCCACCCATGAGGGTGGGAATGAGGCACCCACATATACACCCCCCAGCAGGGGCAGGCAGCAACGGCAGCAGTAGCAGCAGCAGACGGGGGCACTCGGGATGCTTCTGCCCAGCACTGGTGCCCGGTGGCATGTGGCCCTGGCCAGCAATGCACATCATGGCAAGGAGCACAGCCCCCACAGGGCTGTCTCTATTGCTGGCATTCCCCTCTGTGCACATGTAGCTCCAGCACCCACACGGCACAGGAGGGAAGCCCTACATGCTGGAGCTGGCTGTCTTCCCTGCCCACTGCTGTGGGACAGAGGCAGGAAAGGCAGCTGGCTCCAGAATGTGGGGCTTCCTTCCCTTCCCGGGCTGTGTGTGTGTAGTGGGGAGCACTGGCAAGATTAAGAATTTATTTTTGAGTTATGCAATCACCTCTATATACAGTATGCAAACACAAATCATGACAAAAATATTTTTTGGAATAAAATTAAGATATGTTATAGTAGGTGTTTGACTTTTAGTGTATGACTTGGTTTTTTTCTGGTTCTAAGAGGGCAACCTGCTCCCCCAAAAGGAGCATTTTTAAGGGACAAGGGGAGAGACTTCCAGTGGCAAAGGTCAGTGGTTAGGGGTGGGATTTTTGGTCCCAAGATGGCAATGAGGGGGTGGGCAACTGTCAAGGGGTGGGGATACTCATGTGGCCCTCAAAAGCTCGCCAAGACTTGTTAAGTGGCCCTCCACCCAAAATAATTGCCAGCCCCTGTACTAGCCTGTAGAAAGACATGCAACTCTGTGCAAGTTGTCAAATGGAGGAGGAGGAGAGCAGTCCCTACAGCTTTTGGTGCAGTAAACTCATGCCTGGGGCAACTTAGGTTCTCACCCAAAGGGCATTTGAGCTGACATCTCCCACTTCCTAGCAAAGTTCCCTAACACCATGCCATGTAAGACAAGTCAGAGGGGGTGGGAGGGAAGGACCAGCCGGTAGTAATAAGGCAGATGAAAACCAGGGACTTCTTAGTTGGCTAGTGCCCATTAGGCCCCTGAGGAAAGAAAGTCCTGATGCTGAATTAGTACTTTGCGATTCTTAATAAAGACTTTTCTGTAACCCTGACTGGGGGTTTATGGTCTGTCCAGGACTTTCTGAAGAAAGGGGAGGTATATGGGATATGTGTGCATGTTCACTCGCTTGTGTTTTTTTTTAAATCCTAACTGTGAAAGGGATGGACTTGCACAGACCCAGCTGGAAGGCTGAGTTTCTGACAGCTGGACTTTGTGGTGGGCTGTCTAGACACTGTCTGGAGTATAAGCTGAGTGATTTTAAAGCCCTGTCATGCTTTTGGTGGGTGCCATGGGTGGTTAGGGAAGAACACTGCAACACAAGGCTACATCTCTGAAGCAGAGGTCACATAAGTATCTAAAAATGTTGGGTCTCTTTTTAATAAATAAACTTTGCAGGCAAAAGTGTGAGGGGAAAAATGACCATAACAGATAAAGTAGAGCTAGGTTCATGTCACACTGCCTAAACATGTCTTGTCTTGTATGAAATATTTTACTTCTATAGGAGTGACTACTACATGCAAACTTGCATTTATAGGTATTCTTGTTATGCTTTTATATTTGTCTTACCATTTTCTTGTGTATCTGATTCAAATTATCATTTCTATGTCACTTTTCATGTTGAGGCAAGTTTCCAGCTTTATTTATGTGGGGTGGCTGTGGTAATGTTGAAATTTGTATGTGTCTAATTTTAGTCCCTTTGCGGTTATATACCACTGAACTACAAACCAGTAATGCTTTAGCTACCTAGAGCAGGGCTGCATGGACCACATGCAGCCCCTGACAGGTTAACTTGTGGCTCTCATACTCTCAGACCAGATGCCACACCCCACGCTGCTTCTGCAGCTGCTGTCAGTGGCCTCCCACTTCCTCCTCCAGCTTCCACTTCCTGCCCCTACCTTAAATGCAGGCTGGAGCAGCACAGCGTACAG